>NC_140595.1:459851543-460451543 GCF_964204655.1 Triturus cristatus | reverse complement strand
TGTCCCATGAAGAGACCGGAGATTATAGGCATGCCTGTGTGTCCCATGAAGAGACCAGAGATTATAGGCATGCCTGTGCGTCCCATGAAGAGACCGGAGATTATAGGCATGCTTGTGTGTCCCATGAAGAGACCTCGGATTATAGGCATGCCTGTGTGTCCCATGAAGAGACCTCGGATTATAGGCATGCCTGTGTGTCCCATGAAGAGACCGGAGATTATAGGCATGCCTGTGTCCCATGAAGAGAACGGAGATTATAGGCATGCCTGTGTGTCCCATGAAGAGACCGGAGATTGTAGGCATGCCTGTGTGTCCCATGAAGAGACCGGAGATTGTAGGCATGCCTGTGTGCCCCATGAAGAGACCGGAGATTATCGGCATGCCTGTGTGACCCATGAAGAGACCTCTGATTATAGGGATGCCTGGGTGTCCCATGAAGAGACCAGAGATTAGAGGCATGCCTGTGTCCCATGAAGAGACCAGAGATTATAGGCATGCCTGTGTATCCCATGAAGAGACCAGAGATTATAGGCATGCTTGTGTGTCCCATGAAGAGACCTCAGATTATAGGCATGCCTGTGTGTCCCATGAAGAGACCTCAGATTATAGGCATGCCTGTGTGTCCCATGAAGAGAACTAGGATTATAGGCATGCCTGTGTGTCCCATGAAGGGACCAGAGATTATAGGCATGCCTGTGTGTCCTATGAAGAGACCTTGGATTTTAGGCATGCATGTGTGTCCCATGAAGAGAACTAGGATTATAGGCATGCCTGTGTGTCCCATGAAGAGACCAGAGATTATAGGCATGCCTGTGTGTCCCATGAAGAGACCAGAGATTATAGGCATGCCTGAGTGTCCCATTAAGTGACCGGAGATTATAGGCATGCCTGTGTGTCCCATGAAGAGACCGGAGATTATAGGCATGCCTGTGTGTCCCATGAAGAGACCGGAGATTATAGGCATGCCTGTGTGTCCCATGAAGAGACCGGAGATTATAGGCATGCCTGTGTGTCCCATGAAGTGACTGGAGATTATAGGCATGCCTGTGTCCCATGAAAAGACTGGAGATTATAGGCATGTCTGTGTGTCCCATGCAGAGACCGGAGATTATAGGCAAACCTGTGTGTCCCATGAAGAGACCGGAGATTATAGGCATGCCTGTGTGTCCCATGAAGAGACCGGAGATTTTCGGCATGCCTGTGTGCCCCATGATGAGACCTCGGATTATAGGCATGCCTGATTGTCCCATTAAGAGACCAGAGATTATAGGCATGCCTGTGTGTCCCATGAAAAGACCGAGATTATAGGCATGCCTGTGTGTCCCATGAAGAGACCGAGATTATAGGCATGCCTGTGTGTCCCATGAAGAGACCGGAGATTATAGGCATGCCTGTGTGTCCCATGAAGAGACCAGAAATTATAGACATGCCTGTGTGTCCCATGAAGATACCGGAGATTATAGGCATGCCTGTGTGTCCCATGAGGAGACCGGAGATTATAGGCATGCCTGTGTGTCCCATGGAGAGACCGGAGATTATAGGCATGCTTGTGTGTCCCATGAAGAGACCTCAGATTATAGGCATGCCTGTGTGTCCTATGAAGAGACCTCGGATTATAGGCATGTCTGTGTGTCCCATGAAGAGACCTCGGATTATAGGCATGCCTGTGTGTCCCATGAAGAGACCTTAGATTATAGGCAGGCCTGTGTGTCCCATGAAGAGACCTCGGATTATAGTAATGCCTGTGTGTCCCATGAAGAGACCAGAGATTATATGCATGCCTGTGTGTCCCATGAAGAGGACAGAGATTATAGGCATGCCTGTGTGTCCCATGAAGAGGACAGAGATTATAGGCATGCCTGTGTGTCCCATGAAGAGACCGGAGATTGTAGGCATGCCTGTGTGTCCCATGAAGAGACCGGAGATTATAGGCATGCTTGTGTGTCTCATGAAGAGATCTCAGATTATAGGCATGCCTGTGTGTCCCATGAAGAAAACTCGGATTATAGGCATGCCTGTGTGTCCCATGAAGAGACCGGAGATTATAGGCATGCCTGTGTGTCCCATGAAGAGACCAGAGATTATAGGCTTGCATGTGTGTCCCATGAAGAGACCGAAGATTATAGGCATGCTTGTGAGTCCCATGAAGAGACCGGAGATTATAGGCATGCCCCTGTGTCCCATGAAGAGACCGGAGATTATAGGCATGCCTGTGTGTCCCATGAAGAGACCAGAGATTATCGGCATGCCTGTGTGACCCATGAAGAGACCTCTGATTATAGGGATGCCTGGGTGTCCCATGAAGAGACCAGAGATTACAGGCATGCCTGTGTATCCCATGAAGAGACCGGAGATTATAGGCATGCTTGTGTGTCTCATGAAGAGACCTCAGATTATAGGCATGCCTGTGTGTCCCATGAAGAGACCTCAGATTATAGGCATGCCTGTGTGTCCCATGAATAGAACTAGGATTATAGGCATGCCTGTGTGTCCCATGAAGGGACCAGAGATTATAGGCATGCCTGTGTGTCCTATGAAGAGACCTTGGGTTTTAGGCATGCATGTGTGTCCCATGAAGAGAACTAGGATTATAGGCATGCCTGTGTGTCCCATGAAGAAACCGGAGATTATAGGCATGCCTGTGTGTCCCATGAAGAGACCAGAGATTATAGGCATGCCTGTGTGTCCCATGAAGAGACCGGAGATTATAGGCATGCCTGAGTGTCCCATTAAGTGACCGGAGATTATAGGCATGCCTGTGTGTCCCATGAAGAGACCTGAGATTATAGGAATGCCTGTGTGTCCCATGAAGAGACCGGAGATTATAGGCATGCCTGTGTGTCCCATGAAGTGACTGGAGATTATAGGCATGCCTGTGTCCCATGAAGAGACCGGAGATTATAGGCATGTCTGTGTGTCCCATGCAGAGACCGGAGATTATAGGCAAACCTGTGTGTCCCATGAAGAGACCGGAGATTATAGGCATGCCTGTGTGTCCCATGAAGAGACCGGAGATTTTCGGCATGCCTGTGTGCCCCATGAAGAGACCTCGGATTAAAGGCATGCCTGTGTGTCCCATTAAGAGACCAGAGATTATAGGCATGCCTGTGTGTCCCATGAAAAGACCGAGATTATAGGCATGCCTGTGTGTCCCATGAAGAGACCGAGATTATAGGCATGCCTGTGTGTCCCATGAAGAGACCAGAGATTATAGGCATGCCTGTGTGTCCCATGAAGAGACCGGAGATTGTAGGCATGCCTGTGTGTCCCATGAAGAGACCAGAGATTATAGGCATGCTTGTGTGTCTCATGAAGAGATCTCAGATTATAGGCATGCCTGTGTGTCCCATGAAGAAAACACGGATTATAGGCATGCCTGTGTGTCCCATGAAGAGACCGGAGATTATAGGCATGCCTGTGTGTCCCATGAAGAGACCAGAGATTATAGGCTTGCCTGTGTGTCCCATGAAGAGACCGAAGATTATAGGCATGCCTGTGTATCCCATGAAGAGACCGGATATTATAGGCATGCTTGTGTGTCTCATGAAGAGACCTCAGATTATAGGCAAGCCTGTGTGTCCCATGAAGAGACCGGAGATTATAGGCATGCCTGTGTGTCCCATGAAGAGACTGGAGATTTTCGGCATGCCTGTGTGCCCCATGAAGAGACCTAGGATTATAGGCATGCCTGTGTGTCCAATGAAGAGACCTCGGATTATAGGCATGCCTGTGTGTCCCATGAAGAAACCGGAGATTATAGGCATTCCTCTGTGCCCCATGAAGAGACCGGAGATTATTGGCATGCCTGTGTGTCACATGAAGAGACCGGAGATTATAGGCATGCCTGTGTTTCCCATGAAGAGACCAGAGATTATAGGCATGCCTGAGTGTCCCATTAAGTGACCGGAGATTATAGGCATGCCTGTGTGTCCCATGAAGAGACCTGAGATTATAGGAATGCCTGTGTGTCCCATGAAGAGACCGGAGATTATAGGCATGCCTGTGTGTCCCATGAAGTGACTGGAGATTATAGGCATGCCTGTGTCCCATGAAGAGACCGGAGATTATAGGCATGTCTGTGTGTCCCATGCAGAGACCGGAGATTATAGGCAAACCTGTGTGTCCCATGAAGAGACCGGAGATTATAGGCATGCCTGTGTGTCCCATGAAGAGACCAGAGATTTTCGGCATGCCTGTGTGCCCCATGAAGAGACCTCGGATTAAAGGCATGCCTGTGTGTCCCATTAAGAGACCAGAGATTATAGGCATGCCTGTGTGTCCCATGAAAAGACCGAGATTATAGGCATGCCTGTGTGTCCCATGAAGAGACCGAGATTATAGGCATGCCTGTGTGTCCCATGAAGAGACCAGAGATTATAGGCATGCCTGTGTGTCCCATGAAGAGACCAGAAATTATAGACATGCCTGTGTGTCCCATGAAGATACCGGAGATTATAGGCATGCCTGTGTGTCCCATGAAGAGACCGGAGATTATAGGCATGCCTGTGTGTCCCATGGAGAGACCGGAGATTATAGGCATGCTTGTGTGTCCCATGAAGAGACCTCGGATTATAGGCATGCCTGTGTGTCCCATGAAGAGACCTCGGATTATAGGCATGCCTGTGTGTCCCATGAAGAGACCTTAGATTATAGGCAGGCCTGTGTGTCCCATGAAGAGACCTCGGATTATAGTAATGCCTGTGTGTCCCATGAAGAGACCAGAGATTATATGCATGCCTGTGTGTCCCATGAAGAGACCGGAGATTATAGGCATGCCTGTGTGTCCCATGAAGAGAACAGAGATTATAGGCATGCCTGTGTGTCCCATGAAGAGACCGGAGATTGTAGGCATGCCTGTGTGTCCCATGAAGAGACCAGAGATTATAGGCATGCTTGTGTGTCTCATGAAGAGATCTCAGATTATAGGCATGCCTGTGTGTCCCATGAAGAAAACATGGATTATAGGCATGCCTGTGTGTCCCATGAAGAGACCGGAGATTATAGGCATGCCTGTGTGTCCCATGAAGAGACCAGAGATTATAGGCTTGCCTGTGTGTCCCATGAAGAGACCGAAGATTATAGGCATGCCTGTGTATCCCATGAAGAGACCGGATATTATAGGCATGCTTGTGTGTCTCATGAAGAGACCTCAGATTATAGGCAAGCCTGTGTGTCCCATGAAGAGACCGGAGATTATAGGCATGCCTGTGTGTCCCATGAAGAGACTGGAGATTTTCGGCATGCCTGTGTGCCCCATGAAGAGACCTAGGATTATAGGCATGCCTGTGTGTCCAATGAAGAGACCTCGGATTATAGGCATGCCTGTGTGTCCCATGAAGAAACCGGAGATTATAGGCATTCCTCTGTGCCCCATGAAGAGACCGGAGATTATTGGCATGCCTGTGTGTCCCATGAAGAGACCGGAGATTATAGGCATGCCTGTGTGTCCCATGAAGAGACCGGAGATTATAGGCATGCCTGTGTTTCCCATGAAGAGACCAGAGATTATAGGCATGCCTGTGTGTTCCATTAAGAGACCGGAGATTATAGGCATGCCTGTGTGTCCCATGAAGAGACCGGAGATTATAGGCATGCTTGTGTGTCCCATGAAGAGACCTCGGAATTATAGGCACGTCAGTGTGTCCCATGAAGAGATGTCGGATTATAGGCATGCCTGTGTGTCCCATGAAGAGACCTTTGATTATAGGCAGGCCTGTGTGTCCCATGAAGAGACCTCGGATTATAGGAATGCCTGTGTGTCCCATGAAGAGACCAGAGATTATATGCATGCCTGTGTGTCCCATGAAGAGACCGGAGAATATAGGCATGCCTGTGTATCCCATGAAGAGAACGGAGATTATAGGCATGCCTGTGTGTCCCATGAAGAGACTGGAGATTGTAGGCATGCCTGTGTGTCCCATGAAGAGACCGGAGATTATAGGCATGCTTGTGTGTCCCATGAAGAGAACTCGGATTATAGGCATGCCTGTGTGTCCCATGAAAAGACCGGAGATTATCGGCATGCCTGTGTGCCCCATGAAGAGACGTCCGATTATAGGGATGCCTGGGTGTCCCATAAAGAAACCGCGGATTATAGGCATGTCTGTGTGTCCTACGGAGAGACCTCGGATTATGGGCATGCCTGTGTATCCCATGAAGAGACCACAGATTATAGGCAGGCCTGTGTGTCCCATAAGGAGACTGGAGATTGTAGGCATGCCTGTGTGTCCCATGAAGAAACCGGAGAATATAGGCATGCTTGTGTGTCCCATGAAGAGACCTCAGATTATAGGCATGCCTGTGTGTCCCATGAAGAGACCACAGATTTTAGGCAGGCCTGTGTGTTCCATGAAAAGACCGGAGATTATAGGCATGCCTGTGTGTCCCATGAAGAGACCGGAGATTGTAGGCATGCCTGTGTGTCCCATGAAGAGACCGGAGATTATAGGCATGCCTGTGTGTCCCATGAAGAGACCGGAGATTATCGGCATGCTTCTGTGTTCCATGAAGAGACCTCAAATTATAGGCATGCCTGTGTGTCCCATGAAGAGAACTAGGATTATAGGCATGCCTGTGTGTCCCATGAAGGGACCAGAGATTATAGGAATGCCTGTGTGTCCCATGAAGAGAGCTTGGATTATAGGCATGCCTTTTTGTCCTATGAAGAGAACTAGGATTATAGGCATGCCTGTGTGTCCCATGAAGAGACCGGAGATTATAGGCATGCCTTTGTGTCCCATGTAGAGACCGGAGATTATAGGCATGCCTGTTTGTCCCATGAAGAGACCGGAGATTATAGGCATGCCTGTGTGTCCCATTAAGAGACTGGGGATGTGTCTCCCATGAAGAGACCAGAGATTATAGGCATGTCTGTGTGTCCCATGAAGAGACCAGAGATTATAGGCATGCCTGTGTGTCCCATGAAGAGACCTCGGAATATAGGCATGTCTGTGTGTCCCATGAAGAAACCAGAGATTAGAGGCATGCCTGTGTGTCCCATGAAGAGACCTCAGAATATAGGCATTCCTCTGTGCCCCATGAGGAGACCGAAGATTATAGGCATGCCTGTGTGTCCCATGAAGAGACTAAAGATTATAGGTATGCCTGTGTGTCCTGTGAAGAGACCGGAGATTATAGGCAAGTCTGTGTGTCCCATGAAAAGATCGGAGATTATAGGCATGCTTGTGTGTCCCATGAAGAGACTAAAGATTTTAGGTATGCCTGTGTGTCCTGTGAAGAGACCGGAGATTATAGGCAAGTCTGTGTGTCCCATGAAGAGACCGGAGATTATAGGCATGCCTGTGTGTCCCATGAAGAGACGGAGATTGTAGGCATGCCTGTGTGTCCCATGAAGAGACGGGAGATTGTAGGCATGCCTGTGTGTCCCATGAAGAGACCGGAGATTATAGGCATGCTTATGTGTCCCATGAAGAGACCTCAGATTATAGGCATGCCTGTGTGTCCCATGAAGAGAACTAGGATTATAGGCATGCCTGTGTGTCCTATGAAGGGACCGGAGATTATAGGCATGCCTGTGTTTCCCATGAAGAGACCGGAGATTACAGGCATGCCTGTGTGTCCCATTAAGAGACCGGAGATTATAGGCATGACTGTGTCTCCCATGAAGAGACCGGAGATTATAGGCATGCCTGTGTGTCCCATGAAGAGACCGGAGATTATAGGCATGCTTGTGTGTCCCATGAAGAGACCTCGGATTATAGGCATGCCTGTGTGTCCCGTGTGTCCCATGAAGAGACCTCGGATTATAGGCATGTCTGTGTGTCCCATGAAGAGACCTCGGATTATAGGCATGCCTGCGTGTTCCATGAAGAGACCTTAGATTATAGGCAGGCCTGTGTGTCCCATGAAGAGACCTCGGATTATAGAAATGCCAGTGTGTCCCATGAAGAGACCAGAGATTATATGCATGCCTATATGTCCCATGAAGAGACCGGAGATTATAGGCATGCCTGTGTGTCCCATGAAGAGATCGGAGATTATAGGCATGCCTGTGTGTCCCATGAAGAGACCGGAGATTGTAGGCATGCCTGTGTGTCCCATGAAGAGACCCGAGATTATAGGCATGCTTGTGTGTCCCATGAAGAGACCTCAGATTATAGGCATGCCTGTGTGTCCCATGAAGAGAACTCGGATTATAGGCATGGTTGTGTGTCCCATGAAGAGACCGGAGATTATAGGCATGCCTGTGTGTCCCATGAAGAGACCAGAGATTATAGGCATGCCTATGTGTCCCATGAAGAGACCGAAGATTATAGGCATGCTTGTGAGTCCCATGAAGAGACCGGAGATTATAGCCATGCCTGTGTGTCCCATGAAGAGACCGGAGATTATAGGCATGCCTGTGTGTCCCATGAAGAGACCGGAGATTATCGGCATGCCTGTGTGCCCCATGAAGAGACCTCCAATTATAGGGATGCCTGGGTGTCCCATGAAGAGACTGTGGATTATAGGCATGTCTGTGTGTCCCACGAAGAGACCTCGGATTATGGGCATGCCTGTGTGTCCCATGAAGAGACCTCAGATTATAGACAGGCCTGTGTGTTCCATGAAGAGACCGGAGATTATAGGCATGCCTGTGTGTCCCATGAAGAGATCGGAGATTATATGCATTCCTGTGTGTCCCATGAAGAGACCGGAGATTATAGGCATGCCTGTGTGTCCCATGAAGAGACCAGAGATTATAGGCATGCCTGTGTGTCCCATGAAGAGACGGGAGATTGTAGGCATGCCTGTGTGTCCCATAAAGAGACCGGAGATTATAGGCATGCTTGTGTGTCCCATGAAGAGAACTAGGATTATAGGCATGCCTGTGTGTCCCATAAGGGACCGGAGATTATAGGCATGCCTGTGTGTCCCATGAAGAGACCAGAGATTATAGGCATGCCTGTGTGTCCCATGAAGAGAACTCGGATTATAGGCATGGCTGTGTGTCGCATGAAGAGACCGGAGATTATAGGCATGCCTGTGTGTCCCATGAAGAGACCAGAGATTATAGGCATGCCTGTGTGTCCCATGAAGAGACCAAAGATTATAGGCATGCTTGTGAGCCCCATGAAGAGACCAGAGATTATAGGCATGCCTGTGTGTCCCATGAAGAGACCGGAGATTATAGGCATGCCTGTGTGTCCCATGAAGAGACCGGAGATTATAGGCATGCCTGTGTGTCCCATGAAGAGACCGGAGATTATCGGCATGCCTGTGTGCCCCATGAAGAGACGTCCGATTATAGGCATGCCTATGTGTCCCATGAAGAGAACTCGGATTATAGGCATGGCTGTGTGTCGCATGAAGAGACCGGAGATTATAGGCATGCCTGTGTGTCCCATGAAGAGACCAGAGATTATAGGCATGCCTGTGTGTCCCATGAAGAGACCAAAGATTATAGGCATGCTTGTGAGCCCCATGAAGAGACCAGAGATTATAGGCATGCCTGTGTGTCCCATGAAGAGACCGGAGATTATAGGCATGCCTGTGTGTCCCATGAAGAGACCGGAGATTATCGGCATGCCTGTGTGCCCCATGAAGAGACGTCCGATTATAGGCATGCCTGTGTGTCCCATGAAGAGACCGGGGATTATAGGCATGCCTGTGTGTCCCTTGAAGAGACCGGAGATTGTAGGCATGCCTGTGTGTCCCATGAAGAGACCGTGGATTATTGGTATGTCTCTGTGTCCCACGAAGAGACCTCGGATTATGGGCATGACAGTGTGTCCCATGAAGAGACCTCAGATTATAGACAGGCCTGTGTGTTCCATGAAGAGACCGGAGATTATAGGCATGCCTGTGTGTCCCATGAAGAGACCGGAGATTATATGCATGCCTGTGTGTCCCATGAAGAGACCGGAGATTATAGGCATGCCTGTGTGTCCCATGAAGAGACCGGAGATTATAGGCATGCCTGTGTGTCCCATGAAGAGACGGGAGATTGTAGGCATGCCTGTGTGTCCCATGAAGAGACCGGAGATTATAGGCATGCTTGTGTGTCCCATGAAGAGACCTCAGATTATAGGCATGCCTGTGTGTCCCATGAAGAGAACTAGGATTATAGGCATGCCTGTGTGTCCCATGATGGGACCAGAGATTATAGGCATGCCTCTGTGTCCCATGAAAAGACCAGAGATTACAGGCATGCCCGTGTGTCCCATTAAGAGACCGGAAATTATAGGCATGCCTGTGTGTCCCATGAAGAGACCGGAGATTATAGGCATGCCTGTGTGTCCCATGAAGAGACCGGAGATTATAGGCATGCTTGTGTGTCCCATGAAGACACCTCGGATTATAGGCATGCCTGTGTGTCCCATGAAGAGACCTCGGATTATAGGCATGCCTGTGTGTCCCATGAAGAGACCTCGGATTATAGGCATGCCTGTGTGTCCCATGAAGAGACCGGAGATTATAGGCATGCCTGTGTCCCATGAAGAGAACGGAGATTATAGGCATGCCTGTGTGTCCCATGAAGAGACCGGAGATTGTAGGCATGCCTGTGTGTCCCATGAAGAGACCGGAGATTATAGGCATACTTGTGTGTCCCATGAAGAGATCTCAGATTATAGGCATGCCTGTGTGTCCCATGAAGAGAACTCGGATTATAGGCATGGCTGTGTGTCCCATGAAGAGACCGGAGATTATAGGCATGCCTGTGTGTCCCATGAAGAGACCAGAGATTATAGGCATGCCTGTGTGTCCCATGAAGAGACCGAAGATTATAGGCATGCTTGTGAGTCCCATGAAGAGACAGATTATAGGCATGCCTGTGTGTCCCATGAAGAGACCGGAGATTATAGGCATGCCTGTGTGTCCCATGAAGAGACCGGAGATTATCGGCATGCCTGTGTGCCCCATGAAGAGACCTCCGATTATAGAGATGCCTGGGTGTCCCATGAAGAGACTGCGGATTATAGGCATGTCTGTGTGTCCCACGAAGAGACCTCGGATTATGGGCATGCCTGTGTGTCCCATGAAGAGACCTCAGATTATAGACAGGCCTGTGTGTCCCATGAAGAGACCAGAGATTATAGGCATGCCTGTGTGTCCCATGAAGAGACCAGAGATTATAGGCATGCCTGTGTGTCCCATGAAGAGACCGAAGATTATAGGCATGCTTGTGAGTCCCATGAAGAGACCGAGATTATAGGCATGCCTGTGTGTCCCATGAAGAGAACTAGGATTATAGGCATGCCTGTGTGTCCCATGATGGGACCAGAGATTATAGGCATGCCTCTGTGTCCCATGAAAAGACCAGAGATTACAGGCATGCCCGTGTGTCCCATTAAGAGACCGGAAATTATAGGCATGCCTGTGTGTCCCATGAAGAGACCGGAGATTATAGGCATGCCTGTGTGTCCCATGAAGAGACCGGAGATTATAGGCATGCTTGTGTGTCCCATGAAGACACCTCGGATTATAGGCATGCCTGTGTGTCCCATGAAGAGACCTCGGATTATAGGCATGCCTGTGTGTCCCATGAAGAGACCTCGGATTATAGGCATGCCTGTGTGTCCCATGAAGAGACCGGAGATTATAGGCATGCCTGTGTCCCATGAAGAGAACGGAGATTATAGGCATGCCTGTGTGTCCCATGAAGAGACCGGAGATTGTAGGCATGCCTGTGTGTCCCATGAAGAGACCGGAGATTATAGGCATACTTGTGTGTCCCATGAAGAGATCTCAGATTATAGGCATGCCTGTGTGTCCCATGAAGAGAACTCGGATTATAGGCATGGCTGTGTGTCCCATGAAGAGACCGGAGATTATAGGCATGCCTGTGTGTCCCATGAAGAGACCAGAGATTATAGGCATGCCTGTGTGTCCCATGAAGAGACCGAAGATTATAGGCATGCTTGTGAGTCCCATGAAGAGACAGATTATAGGCATGCCTGTGTGTCCCATGAAGAGACCGGAGATTATAGGCATGCCTGTGTGTCCCATGAAGAGACCGGAGATTATCGGCATGCCTGTGTGCCCCATGAAGAGACCTCCGATTATAGAGATGCCTGGGTGTCCCATGAAGAGACTGCGGATTATAGGCATGTCTGTGTGTCCCACGAAGAGACCTCGGATTATGGGCATGCCTGTGTGTCCCATGAAGAGACCTCAGATTATAGACAGGCCTGTGTGTCCCATGAAGAGACCAGAGATTATAGGCATGCCTGTGTGTCCCATGAAGAGACCAGAGATTATAGGCATGCCTGTGTGTCCCATGAAGAGACCGAAGATTATAGGCATGCTTGTGAGTCCCATGAAGAGACCGAGATTATAGGTATGCCTGTGTGTCCCATGAAGAGACCGGAGATTATAGGCATGCCTGTGTGTCCCATGAAGAGACCGGAGATTATCGGCATGCCTGTGTGCCCCATGAAGAGACCTCCGATTATAGGGATGCCTGGGTGTCCCATGAAGAGACTGCGGATTATAGGCATGTCTGTGTGTCCCATGAAGAGACCTCGGATTATGGGCATGCCTGTGTGTCCCATGAAGAGACCTCAGATTATAGACAGGCCTGTGTGTTCCATGAAGAGACCGGAGATTATAGGCATGCCTGTGTGTCCCATGAAGAGACCGGAGATTATATGCATGCCTGTGTGTCCCATGAAGAGACCGGAGATTATAGGCATGCCTGTGTGTCCCATGAAGAGACCAGAGATTATAGGCATGCCTGTGCGTCCCATGAAGAGACCGGAGATTATAGGCATGCTTGTGTGTCCCATGAAGAGACCTCGGATTATAGGCATGCCTGTGTGTCCCATGAAGAGACCTCGGATTATAGGCATGCCTGTGTGTCCCATGAAGAGACCGGAGATTATAGGCATGCCTGTGTCCCATGAAGAGAACGGAGATTATAGGCATGCCTGTGTGTCCCATGAAGAGACCGGAGATTGTAGGCATGCCTGTGTGTCCCATGAAGAGACCGGAGATTGTAGGCATACCTTTGTGTCCCATGAAGAGATCTCAGATTATAGGCATGCCTGTGTGTCCCATGAAGAGAAATCGTATTATAGGCATGGCTGTGTGTCCCATGAAGAGACTGGAGATTATAGGCATGCCTGTGTGTCCCATGGAGACCGAAGATTATAGGCATGCTTGTGAGTCTCATGAAGAGACCAGAGATTATAGGCATGCCTGTGTGTCCCATGAAGAGACCGGAGATTATAGGCATGCCTGTGTGTCCCATGAAGAGACCAGAGATTATAGGCATGCCTGTGTGTCCCATGAAGAGACCGGAGATTATCAGCATGCCTGTGTGTCCCATGAAGAGACCTCCGATTATAGGGATGCCTGGGTGTCCCATGAAGAGACCACGGATTATAGGCATGCCTGTGTGTCCCACGAAGAGACCTCGGTTTATGGGCATGCCTGTGTGTCCCATGAAGAGACCTCAGATTATAGACAGGCCTATGTGTTCCATGAAGAGACCGGAGATTATAGGCATGCCTGTGTGTCCCATGAAGAGACCGGAGATTATATGCATGCCTGTGTGTCCCATGAAGAGACTGAAGATTATAGGCATGCCTGTGTGTCCCATGAAGGGACTGGAGATTATAGGCATGCCTGTGTGTCCTATGAAGAGACCTCAGATTATAGGCATGCCTGTGTGTCCAATGAAGAGACCAGAGATTATAGGCATGCCTGTGTGTCCCACGAAGAAACCGGAGATTACAGGCATGCCTGTGTGTCTCATGAAGAGACTGGAGATTATAGGCATGCCTCTGTGTCCAATGAAGAGATTGGAGATTATAGGCATGCCTTTGTATCCCATGAAGAGACCAGAGATTATAGGCTTGCTTGTGTGTCCCATGAAGAGACCGGAAACTATAGGCATGCCTGTGTGTCCCATGAAAAGACCAGAGATTATAGGCCTGCTTGTGTGTCCCATGAAGAGACCTCAGATTATAAGCATGCTTGTGTGTCCCATGAAGAGAACTCGGATTATAGGCATGCCTGTGTGTCCCATGAAGAGACCAGAGATTATAGGCATGCCTGTGTGTCCTATGAAGAGACCTCGGATTATAGTCATGCCTCTGTGTCCCATGAAGAGACCTCGGATTATAGGCATGCTTGTGTGTCCCATGAAGAGACCGGAGATTATAGGCATGCCTGTGTGTCCCTTGAAGAGACCTCAGATTATAGGCATGCCTGTGTGTCCCATAAGGAGACCGGAGATTATAGGCATGCCTGTGTGTCCCATGAAGAGACCGGAGATTATAGGCATGCCTGTGTGTCCCATGAAGAGACCAATGATTATAGGTATGCCTGTGTGTCCCATTTAGAGACCGGAGATTATAGACATGCCTGTGTGTCCCATGAAGAGACCAGAGATTATAGGCATGCTTGTGTATCCCCTGAAAAGACCGGAGATTATAGGCATGCCTGTGTGTCCCATGAAGAGACCGGAGATTATAGGCATGCCTGTATGTCCCATGAAGAGACCAGTGATTATAGGTATGCCTGTGTGTCCCATTTAGAGACCGGAGATTATAGACATGCCTGTGTGTCCCATGAAGAGACAAAAGATTATAGGCATGCTTGTGTATCCCATGAAGAGACCGGAGATTATAGGCATGCCTGTGTGTCCCATGAAGAGATCAGAGATTATAGGCATGCTTGTGTGTCCTATGAAGAGACCTTAGATTATAGGCATGCCTGTGTGTCCCATGAAGAAACCTCGGATTATAGGCATGCCTGTGTGTCCCATGAAGAGACCGGAGATTATAGGCATGCCTGTGTGTCCCATGAAGAGACGTTGGATTATAGGCATGCCTGTATGTCCCATGAAGAGACCGAAGATTATAGGCATGCTTGTGTGTCCCATGAAGAGACCGGAGATTATAGGCATGCTTGTGTGTCCCATGAAGAGACCGGAGATTATAGGCATGCCTGTGTATCCCATTGAGAGACCGAGATTATAGGCATGCCTGTGTATCCCATGGAGAGTCCGAGATTATAGGCATGCCTGTGTTCCCCATAAAGAGACCGGAGATTATAGGCATGCCTGTGTGTCCCATGAAGAGACCGGAGATTATAGGCATGCATGTGTGTCCCATGAAGAGACCGGAGATTATAGGCATGCCTGTGTGTCCCATGAAGAGACCAGAGATTATAGGCATGCCTGTGCGTCCCATGAAGAGACCGGAGATTATAGGCATGCTTGTGTGTCCCATGAAGAGACCTCGGATTATAGGCATGCCTGTGTGTCCCATGAAGAGACCTCGGATTATAGGCATGCCTGTGTGTCCCATGAAGAGACCGGAGATTATAGGCATGCCTGTGTCCCATGAAGAGAACGGAGATTATAGGCATGCCTGTGTGTCCCATGAAGAGACCGGAGATTGTAGGCATGCCTGTGTGTCCCATGAAGAGACCGGAGATTGTAGGCATACCTTTGTGTCCCATGAAGAGATCTCAGATTATAGGCATGCCTGTGTGTCCCATGAAGAGAAATCGTATTATAGGCATGGCTGTGTGTCCCATGAAGAGACTGGAGATTATAGGCATGCCTGTGTGTCCCATGGAGACCGAAGATTATAGGCATGCTTGTGAGTCTCATGAAGAGACCAGAGATTATAGGCATGCCTGTGTGTCCCATGAAGAGACCAGAGATTATAGGCATGCCTGTGTGTCCCATGAAGAGACCAGAGATTATAGGCATGCCTGTGTGTCCCATGAAGAGACCGGAGATTATCAGCATGCCTGTGTGTCCCATGAAGAGACCTCCGATTATAGGGATGCCTGGGTGTCCCATGAAGAGACCACGGATTATAGGCATGCCTGTGTGTCCCACGAAGAGACCTCGGTTTATGGGCATGCCTGTGTGTCCCATGAAGAGACCTCAGATTATAGACAGGCCTATGTGTTCCATGAAGAGACCGGAGATTATAGGCATGCCTGTGTGTCCCATGAAGAGACCGGAGATTATATGCATGCCTGTGTGTCCCATGAAGAGACTGAAGATTATAGGCATGCCTGTGTGTCCCATGAAGGGACTGGAGATTATAGGCATGCCTGTGTGTCCTATGAAGAGACCTCAGATTATAGGCATGCCTGTGTGTCCAATGAAGAGACCAGAGATTATAGGCATGCCTGTGTGTCCCACGAAGAAACCGGAGATTACAGGCATGCCTGTGTGTCTCATGAAGAGACTGGAGATTATACGCATGCCTCTGTGTCCAATGAAGAGATTGGAGATTATAGGCATGCCTTTGTATCCCATGAAGAGACCAGAGATTATAGGCTTGCTTGTGTGTCCCATGAAGAGACCGGAAACTATAGGCATGCCTGTGTGTCCCATGAAAAGACCAGAGATTATAGGCATGCTTGTGTGTCCCATGAAGAGACCTCAGATTATAAACATGCCTGTGTGTCCCATGAAGAGAACTCGGATTATAGGCATGCCTGTGTGTCCCATGAAGAGACCAGAGATTATAGGCATGCCTGTGTGTCCTATGAAGAGACCTCGGATTATAGTCATGCCTCTGTGTCCCATGAAGAGACCTCGGATTATAGGCATGCTTGTGTGTCCCATGAAGAGACCGGAGATTATAGGCATGCCTGTGTGTCCCTTGAAGAGACCTCAGATTATAGGCATGCCTGTGTGTCCCATAAGGAGACCGGAGATTATAGGCATGCCTGTGTGTCCCATGAAGAGACCGGAGATTATAGGCATGCCTGTGTGTCCCATGAAGAGACCAATGATTATAGGTATGCCTGTGTGTCCCATTTAGAGACCGGAGATTATAGACATGCCTGTGTATCCCATGAAGAGACCAGAGATTATAGGCATGCTTGTGTATCCCCTGAAAAGACCGGAGATTATAGGCATGCCTGTGTGTCCCATGAAGAGACCGGAGATTATAGGCATGCCTGTATGTCCCATGAAGAGACCAGTGATTATAGGTATGCCTGTGTGTCCCATTTAGAGACCGGAGATTATAGGCATGCCTGTGTGTCCCATGAAGAGATCAGAGATTATAGGCATGCTTGTGTGTCCTATGAAGAGACCTTAGATTATAGGCATGCCTGTGTGTCCCATGAAGAAACCTCGGATTATAGGCATGCCTGTGTGTCCCATGAAGAGACCGGAGATTATAGGCATGCCTGTGTGTCCCATGAAGAGACGTTGGATTATAGGCATGCCTGTATGTCCCATGAAGAGACCGAAGATTATAGGCATGCTTGTGTGTCCCATGAAGAGACCGGAGATTATAGGCATGCTTGTGTGTCCCATGAAGAGACCGGAGATTATAGGCATGCCTGTGTATCCCATTGAGAGACCGAGATTATAGGCATGCCTGTGTATCCCATGGAGAGTCCGAGATTATAGGCATGCCTGTGTTCCCCATAAAGAGACCGGAGATTATAGGCATGCCTGTGTGTCCCATGAAGAGACCGGAGATTATAGGCATGCATGTGTGTCCCATGAAGAGGCCGGAGATTGTAGGCATGCCTGTGTGTCCCATGAAGATACCGGAGATTATAGGCATGCTTGTGTGTCCCATGAAGAGATCTCAGATTATAAGCATGCCTGTGTGTCCCATGAAGAGAACTCTGATTATAGGCATGCCTGTGTGTCCCATGAAGAGACCAGAGGTTATAGGCATGCCTGTGTGTCCCATGAAAAGACCGGGATTATAGGCATGCCTGTGTGTCCCATGAAGAGACCGAGATAATAGGCATGCCTGTGTGTCCCATGAAGAGACTGGAGATTATAGGCATGCCTGTGTGTCCCATGAAGAGAACGGAAATTATACACATGGCCGTGTGTCCCATGAAGACACCGGAGATTATAGGCATGCCTGTGTGTCCCATGAAGAGACCTCAGATTAAAGGCATGCCTGTGTGTCCCATGAAGAGACCAGAGATTATAGGCATGCCTGTGTGTCCCATGAAGAGACTGGAGGTTATAGGCATGCCTGTGTGTCCCATGAAGAGACCGGAGATTATAGGCATGCCTGTGTGTCCCATGAAGAGACCGGAGATTATAGGCATGCCTGTGTGTCCCATGAAGAGACCGGAGATTATAGGCATGCCTGTGTGTCCCATGAAGAGACCAGAGATTGTAGGGATGCCTGTGTGTCCCATGAAGAGACCGGAGATTATAGGCATGCTTGTGTGTCCCATGAAGAGACCGGAGATTATAGGCATGCCTGTGTGTCCCATGAAGAGACCGGAGATTATAGGCATGCCTGTGTGTCCCATGAAGAGACCGGAGATTATAGGCATGCCTGTGTGTCCCATGAAGAGACCGGAGATTATAGGCATGCCTGTGTGTCCCATGAAGAGACCAGAGATTGTAGGGATGCCTGTGTGTCCCATGAAGAGACCGGAGATTATAGGCATGCTTGTGTGTCCCATGAAGAGATCTCAGACTATAGGCATGCCTGTGTGTCCCATGAAGAGAACTCGGATTATAGGCATGCCTGTGCGTCCCATGAAGAGACAGATTATAGGCATGCCCCTGTCCCATGAAGAGACCTCGGATTATAGGCATGCCTGTGTGTCCCATGAAGAGACCGGAGATTATAGGCATGCCTGTGTGTCCCAAGAAGAGACCGGAGATTATAGGCATGCCTGTGTGTCTCATGAAGAGACCGAAGATTATAGGCATGCTTGTGAGTCCCATGAACAGACCGGAGATTATAGGCATGCCTGTGTGTCCCATGAAGAGACCGGAGATTATAGGCATGCCTTTGTGTCCCATGAAGAGACCGGAGATTATCGGCATGCCTGTGTGCCCCATGAAGAGACCTCCGATTATAGGGATGCCTGGGTGTCTGTTGGACCCGGCCTCATGGCGTGGTCCTTAAACACCTCGGATTGTGCCCGTTCCCCGCCCCGGCCTTCACGGGCCACCCTTCTGAACTGCACCGAGGCCCTTCATCCTGAGCTGCACGAGGTCACATACCCCTCGTGGCTCCGCCATCTTGTTGGCATCCACGTGACTCTGGGCACCAGCCAGCGCGACCCCGCTCAACCCGGCCTCGACCCCAGCGAAGCCCCGACATCGAGGCACCACGAACTGACCAGGGGGTGCCGCAGGAACCATTCATCGCCCCCGGCGGAGGACAGTATCGATGGGACCCCCAACTGTCCTCCCCTCTCGAGGTGTGATCGCCCTGCAACTCCCTTGGGCCTGGCGCCTCCCCTGCTGGGCGTCTGGCCACCTCCACCCGGCCTCTCCGCCCCCCCCGGGCGCCTGGGTCCGGACATCAAAGGGCTCCAGACCTATATCTGGGGCGACCCCGCCACAGATCGGCAGTTGTATCCCGGAGTCGAGAGCCCTGCTGATTGAATCGCGGCTGACCCTACGGAGAAGAACTCTTGTCGGAACCATCACGAGCCCTGCTGACTGCGTCGCGGCTCCTTCTTGTGAACACTTTGAACCACCTGGAACATCGGAGCCCTGCTGACGCTGTCGCGGCCCAACCTCGCTGAAACCTCCCTCGGAGCCCTGCTGACGACGTCGCGGCTCGAGCTGAGCAGAAACCATCTTGAGAGCCCTGCTGATTGAATCGCGGCTCTCCACGAACTGTACGCCGGAGCCCTGCTGACGCTGTCGCGGCTCGACCCCTCCGAGATCCGGAGGTCCTCCAGCTTGAGTATAAGAACTGGGCCCCAGGTACCCTCGTACCGCACTCCTGCCAAAGACTGTCCCGCTACCCCTACCCTTCCAAAGAGACCCTGAGACTTTTGGTGGATCCCTCGATCCCTTCGTGTAAATATTGACCTCGTAACCTTTTGATTGCTGATAAAGATTTGCTTGTCGTAAGACAACCTCCTTGAGTCCTGTGTGGTGGTGTTACTGTGCTAGTACCTGATAGGGGAAGGATCTCTCAGGAGACTTCTCGGCACCGCTCGGCTACTTCGTACAGTGTGAGGGCCCCCCCTTGGTGGTCTCGCCGACTCCTCGGGGTACGCCTTCCAACATTTGGTGGCCAGCGACGGGATCCGAGCCGAACGCAGTACGTACCAGCCAGTACCCACTAGCTACCCATCCAAACGAACAGCATCATGAGCAGCCAGGAAAACAACGCGACAATGGAGTTCCAGCCCGAACGGCTGGAGGAATATACGCACAAAGAGTTAAAACAGTTCTGCAAAGACAAAGGCATTGCAACCACCGGCCTAGGTACCAAAGAGGAGATGCAGAAAGCTCTGAGGGCATGGTTGGAGGCCGGGGCAGGCCCCTCCCAGGAAGAAGGTCCCTTGCCCCTGACTGAGACCACATCAACCGCACTGACTCCGGCAACCGGAGGAAGAAAGAGCCTAGAAACCGGCCTCTCCGAAGACGAAATACGAGAGCGGGAGAAGGTCCGGAGCCACGAGCTAGAGCTCGCACGACTGCGGCTGGACCGCGAACTCCAGCTGGCAGAAAAGAAACTGGCCCTAGAGCAGCTACGGCTTCAAGAGGAGATAGAGGAGAAGAGATGACACCGGGAGTTGGAGGAAAAGAAACTAACTCTTGAGCACGAGCGCAGTCTCAAGGAGCTCGAGATCAAGGCCAAGAACGGAGGGACCAACACCCCCAGTACTAGAGACACTCTACCGCCTTCCGAGACCAAGGTACATATCCCGAAAGAGGTCGTCAAGGAGTATTACAAGAATGACGACATCCAACAATGGTTCAAGGCCTACGAGGTGGCCATGACCTCTCATCGGGTGCCCCGAAAAGACTGGGGCGCGGGCCTGTGGGGGCGGTTCCTGAGTGAGGGTCGAGACACGCTGCTCCAGCTGCCGGAGGAGGTGATGACCTCCTACGATCACATGAAGGAGGCCCTGCTCACCCGCTACGGGCTAACCGCGGAAATGTACCGCCAGCGGTTCAGAGACTGCAAGAAAATCCCGGGTACCACATGAGTGGAATATGTGGACTTTTTCAGTCGGGCCCTAGAAGGATGGATCAAAGGGAGCAAAGTAACCACCTACGGGCAGCTGGTCGACCTCATCGTGTGGGAACATCTCTCCAACAATTGCTTTGTGGAACTGAGACAGTACCTCCTCGACAGCAAAATGACCGACCCGCGAAAACTTGCCGTCGAGGCCGATCGATGGGTCAACTCCCGGGTCCCCCGGAACTCAATGAGGGAGTACCAGAGGAACCCCAACGGACCCCCCCGCCAGCGCGGTGGAGGGGGAGGGCCGAACAGGAACCGAGACCCTCCCGCCGGGGCCCCCAGGAGCCCCCCTCAAGGGCCACCGCCGCAACAACTCTCCCCGAGCCTAGCCCGAAGGGGGGCGGCCCCGGCCCGACCCGGACCACGGCCACCAGTGACCTGCTACGGCTGCCAACAAACCGGACACTATGCCAGCGATCCGGTCTGCCCCCTGAACTGAAGAAACGGGGCCGGCGGGCCCCCGCCCCGAAAGCCGGCGGCCGCTGCCCTGGGAGAAGGAGAAGAGGAAGAGGAGGCCCTCGACCGAGGGACCACTGAGTGGGAGCCGGCAGCCATGTGCCTGGTCTGCCTGGGTAGCCGAGAAATGGTACCCTGCACCCCCATCCCAAGCAACACCCAGAAGTACCGGCAGCAGGTCACGGTCAATGGACAACGGGCCGAAGCCCTTCGTGACACCGGCGCCAGTATCACCGCTGTCCGCTGCCACCTGGTGACCCCTGAACAGATTCTACCGAATGTACTGTGCCCCGTACGGACGGCCGACAACAGTGAAAGCCTGTGCCAGATGGCCCTGGTCCCCTTCGAGTGGGGAGGGGTGACGGGCCTGCTGAAGGTGACGGTGCGTGACGACGCCCCTGTCGACTGCCTCCTGGGGAACGACTTGGAGAGTTCCCCCTGGGCTCAAGTAGAGCGACGAGAGCACCTCCGAATGTTGGGACTGGCTGACTGGGCCTGCGCCATCACCCGGTCCATGACCGCCCGGGCCCCCCGCTCATCCTCGGCCTCCGGGGCCGCCCAAGCCGAGGGGCTTACACCCCCTCCCACCAGCAGCGAGGAGGAGGCGGACACCGACCCTGGACCTAGCGAATCCTCCCCCGAAGAGATGGCTTCCCCGAGCGCCCTACCAGAGCTGACACAATGGCGACACGAAGGGGGCCCCACCCGGGAGCAGTTCCAACAAGAGCAGCAGTCCTGCCCCACTCTCGAAGGGGTCCGCCAACAAGCGTCCGCCCAAACCAACGGGGACCAGACCGGCACCCACTGGGTCTACTGGGCCGAGGGCCTGCTCTACAGTGAGCAAAAAGTGGCAGAACTCGGGGCCAGCCGAGTGCTGGTGGTCCCCCTCCGCTTCCGGGAGTTCCTGCTCAACCTGGCACATGATGTGCCCCTCGCCGGACACTTGGGGCAAGACAAAACGTACAGTCGTCTGGTGACCCACTTCTACTGGCCCCGGATGCGGAGAGACGTGGACAACCACTGCCGGTCCTGCCAGACCTGCCAAGCCAGCGGGAAGACGGGGGGGTCGGGTCAAGGCCCCCCTCCAGCCCTTTCCAGCCGTCAGCACCCCGTTCGAACGGGTCGTAATCGACATTGTGGGGCCCCTGGACCCCCAAACCGCCCTGGGCCACCGCTTCATCCTGGTCCTCGTGGACCACGCCACCAGGTACCCGGAGGCGGTCCCGCTAAAAACTATAACGGCCCCTGTGGTAGGCCGGGCCTTAATGGGGATCTTCTCCCGAGTGGGATTTCCCCGCGAAGTGGTGAGCGACCGCGGCACGAACTTTATCTCCAGGTACATGCGGTCCCTGTGGCAGCAGTGCGGGGTCACATACAAGTTCACGACCCCCTATCACCCTCAGGGGAACGGACTGGTTGAGCGGTTCAACCGAACATTAAAAGGGATGATCCAGGGCCTGGAAGAGCCCCTCAGGCGGAGGTGGGATGTCCGGCTGCCGTGCCTCCTGTTTGCCTATCGGGAGGTCCCGCAGAAGTCCCTGGTGTTCAGCCCGTTTGAACTATTGTATGGACACCCGGTCCGCGGACCGCTCAGCCTGGTCAAGGAGGGCTGGGAGATGAAGCCCCAAGGCGCCCCTCCTGACGTCTACCGATACCTCCTGACTCTCCGAAACCAGACCCGCAAGTTCCGAGCCATGGCCGAAGCCAACCTCGAGGCCAGCCAGGAGGACATGAAGCAGTGGTACGATCGGAACTCCTCTACCATAGAATTCGAGACAGGTCAGAAAGTATGGGTCATGGCCCCGGTCGAACCCGGCGCCCTCCAGGACAAGTGGACCGGGCCCTTCAAGGTAGTGGAGAAGAAAAGTCCCGTCACCTACCTGGTCGACCTGGAGTCCCCCCGGAACCCCCTCCGGGTCCTACATGCTAACAGGCTAAAACCCCACTTTGCCCGGACCGAACTGAGCCTGCTGCTGGCGACCGACGAGGGGGGCGAGGACGACTCCGAGCCCCTGCCCGACCTCTTGCAGTCCAACATCCATGATGGATCGATCGAAGGTGTCCAACTCGCCTCTTCCCTGACTCCGGAACAGCGCAACGACTGCCAGCAATTGCTGCGGGACTACGCAGCCCTCTTCTCCCTCACCCCGGGGGTGACCCACTGGTGCGTCCACGACGTCGACACCGGGGAGAGCCCCCCCCGTGAGACACAGAGCCTACCGGGTACCCGACCGAGTGCGGGCCTGCATCCAGGCTGAAGTAACGAAGATGCTGGCCCTGGGGGTCATCGAACCCTCCGACAGCCCGTGGGCCAGCCCTGTCGTCCTGGTGCCCAAGGCCGCAGCTCCCGGCCACCCCCCAGAGTTGCGATTCTGCGTGGACTACCGAGCCCTGAATGCAGTAACCAAGACAGACGCCCACCCGATACCCCGGGCCGACGAACTCATCGACCGCCTAGGGGCCGCTCGCTACTTGAGCACGCTGGACCTCACCGCCGGGTACTGGCAAATCCAGCTCACCCCCGGCGCCCAAGAAAGATCCGCCTTTTCGACCCCGGATGGGCATTACCTCTTTCGGGTGATGCCCTTCGGAATGAAGAATGCCCCGGCCACCTTCCAAAGACTGGTGAACAAGGTTTTGGCCGGGCTTGAGGCCTTCAGCGCGGCCTACCTCGATGACATTGCCGTGTACAGCAACCACTGGGCAGAGCACCTCCTTCACATTAAAGCCGTCCTGGCCGCCCTCCAGCGGGCCGGGCTCACAATCAAGGCCAGCAAATGCCAAATCAGCCACGGATCCGTGACCTACCTGGGCCATCAAGTGGGGAGCGGGCAGGTGGCCCCCCTCCAAGCGAAGATAGATGCCATCCAGGCCTGGGAACCCCCCACTACCCAGACCGCTGTCCAGGCCTTCCTGGGCCTCACCGGATACTACCGGCGGTTTATCCGGGACTATGGGAGCATTGTTGGCCCCCTCACAGAGTTAACGTCCAAAAAGCAGCACAAGAAGGTGCACTGGACACCCCGCTGCCAAGCAGCCTTCGACACCCTAAAGACAGCCATGTGTACTGCTCCGGTGCTGCAGGCCCCGGAATACAATAAGGAGTTCGTGGTGCAGACGGACGCCTCCGAGTATGGGATCGGGGCCGTCCTATCCCAAGCCGATGAAAAGGGGCTCGACCGACCAGTGGCCTTCATCAGCCGACGACTACTGCCCGAGAGCAACGATGGAGCACTATTGAGCGTGAGGCCTTCGCTGTAGTGTGGGCCCTCAAGAAGCTCCAGCCCTACCTCTTTGGTACCCACTTCCGGGTCCAGACCGACCACCGGCCCCTGCGGTGGTTAATGCAAATGCGGGGCGAGAACCCCAAGCTGCTGCGGTGGTCCATCTCGCTACAAGGGATGGACTTTGACGTCGAACACCGGCCCGGCAATGACCATGCCAACGCCGACGGCCTGTCCCGCTTCTTCTGCCTCGACGAGGAGAATCCCCAAGGAGATGGGTGACTCTCCATGCCTTCGGCTGGGGGGGGACGCCTGTTGGACCCGGCCTCGTGGCGTGGTCCTTAACCCCACGGATTGTGCCCGTTCCCCGCCCCGGCCTTCATGGGCCACCCTTCTGAACTGCACGAGGCCCTTCATCCTGAGCTGCACGAGGTCACATACCCCTCGTGGCTCCGCCATCTTGTTGGCATCCACCTGACTCTGGGCACCAGCCAGCGCGACCCCGCTCAACCCGGCCTCGACCCCAGCGAAGCCCCGACATCGAGGCACCACGAACTGAACAGGGGGTGCCGCAGGAACCATTCATCGCCCCCGGCGGAGGACAGTATCGATGGGACCCCCAACTGTCCTCCCCTCTAGAGGTGTGATCGCCCTGCAACTCCCTTGGGCCTGGCGCCTCCCCTGCTGGGCGTCTGGCCACCTCCACCCGGCCTCTCCGCCCCCCCCGGGCGCCTGGGTCCGGACATCAAAGGGCTCCAGACCTATATCTGGGGCGACCCCGCCACAGATCGGCAGTTGTATCCCGGAGTCGAGAGCCCTGCTGATTGAATCGCGGCTGACCCTACGGAGAAGAACTCTTGTCGGAACCATCACGAGCCCTGCTGACTGCGTCGCGGCTCCTTCTTGTGAACACTTTGAACCACCAGGAACATCGGAGCCCTGCTGACGCTGTCGCGGCCCAACCTCGCTGAAACCTCCCTCGGAGCCCTGCTGACGACGTCGCGGCTCGAGCTGAGCAGAAACCATCTTGAGAGCCCTGCTGATTGAATCGCGGCTCTCCACGAACTGTACGCCGGAGCCCTGCTGACGCCGTCGCGGCTCGACCCCTCCGAGATCCGGAGGTCCTCCAGCTTGAGGATAAGAACTGGGCCCCAGGTACCCTCGTACCACACTCCTGCCAAAGACTGTCCCGCTACCCCTACCCTTCCAAAGAGACCCTGAGACTTTTGGTGGATCCCTCGATCCCTTCGTGTAAATATTGACCTCGTAACCTTTTGATTGCTGATAAAGATTTGCTTGTCGTAAGACAACCTCCTTGAGTCCTGTGTGGTGGTGTTACTGTGCTAGTACGTGATAGGGGAAGGATCTCTCAGGAGACTTCTCGGCAGCGCTCGGCTACTTCGTACAGTGTGAGGGCCCCCCCTTGGTGGTCTCGCCGACTCCTCGGGGAATGCCTTCCAACATTTGGTGGCCAGCGACGGGATCCGAGCCGAACGCAGTACGTACCAGCCAGTACCCACTAGCTACCCATCCAAACGAACAGCATCATGAGCAGCCAGGAAAACAACGCGACAATGGAGTTCCAGCCCGAACGGCTGGAGGAATATACGCACAAAGAGTTAAAACAGTTCTGCAAAGACAAAGGCATTGCAACCACCGGCCTAGGTACCAAAGAGGAGATGCAGAAAGCTCTGAGGGCATGGTTGGAGGCCGGGGCAGGCCCCTCCCAGGAAGAAGGTCCCTTGTCCCTGACTGAGACCACATCAACCGCACTGACTCCGGCAACCGGAGGAAGAAAGAGCCTAGAAACCGGCCTCTCCGAAGACGAAATACGAGAGCGGGAGAAGGTCCGGAGCCACGAGCTAGAGCTCGCACGACTGCAGCTGGACCGCGAACTCCAGCTGGCAGAGAAGAAACTGGCCCTAGAGCAGCTACGGCTTCAAGAGGAGATAGAGGAGAAGAGACGACACCGGGAGTTGGAGGAAAAGAAACTAACTCTTGAGCACGAGCGCAGTCTCAAGGAGCTCGAGATCAAGGCCAAGAACGGAGGGACCAACACCCCCAGTACTAGAGACACTCTACCGCCTTCCGAGACCAAGGTACATATCCCGAAAGAGGTCGTCAAGGAGTATTACAAGAATGACGACATCCAACAATGGTTCAAGGCCTACGAGGTGGCCATGACCTCTCATCGGGTGCCCAGAAAAGACTGGGGCGCGGGCCTGTGGGGGCGGTTCCTGAGTGAGGGTCGAGACACGCTGCTCCAGCTGCCGGAGGAGGTGATGACCTCCTACGATCACATGAAGGAGGCCCTGCTAACCCGCTACGGGCTAACCGCGGAAATGTACCGCCAGCGGTTCAGAGACTGCAAGAAAATCCCGGGTACCACATGGGTGGAATATGTGGACTTTTTCAGTCGGGCCCTAGAAGGGTGGATCAAAGGGAGCAAAGTAACCACCTACGGGCAGCTGGTCGACCTCATCGTGTGGGAACATCTCTCCAACAATTGCTTCGTGGAACTGAGACAGTACCTCCTCGACAGCAAAATGACCGACCCGCGAAAACTTGCCGTCGAGGCCGATCGATGGGTCAACTCCCGGGTCCCCCGGAACTCAATGGGGGAGTACCAGAGGAACCCCAACGGACCCCCCCGCCAGCGCGGTGGAGGGGGAGGGCCGAACAGGAACCGAGACCCTCCCGCCGGGGCCCCCAGGAGCCCCCCTCAAGGGCCACCGCCGCAACAACTCTCCCCGAGCCTAGCCCGAAGGGGGGCGGCCCCGGCCCGACCCGGACCACGGCCACCAGTGACCTGCTACGGCTGCCAACAAACCGGACACTATGCCAGCGATCCGGTCTGCCCCCTGAACTGAAGAAACGGGGCCGGCGGGCCCCCGCCCCGACAGCTGGCAGCCGCCGCCCTGGGAGAAGGAGAAGAGGAAGAGGAGGCCCTCGACCGAGGGACCACTGAGTGGGAGCCGGCAGTCATGTCCCTGGTCTGCCTGGGTAGCCGAGAAATGGTACCCTGCACCCCCATCCCAAGAAACACCCAGAAGTACCGGCAGCAGGTCACGGTCAATGGACAACGGGCCGAAGCCCTTCGTGACACCGGCGCCAGTATCACCGCTGTCCGCTGCCACCTGGTGACCCCTGAACAGATTCTACCGAATGTACTGTGCCCCGTACGGACGGCCGACAACAGTGAAAGCCTGTGCCAGATGGCCCTGGTCCCCTTCGAGTGGGGAGGGGTGACAGGCCTGCTGAAGGTGACGGTGCGTGACGACGCCCCTGTCGACTGCCTCCTGGGGAACGACTTGGAGAGTTCCCCCTGGGCTCAAGTAGAGCGACGAGAGCACCTCCGAATGTTGGGACTGGCTGACTGGGCCTGCACCATCACCCGGTCCATGACCGCCCGGGCCCCCCGCTCATCCTCGGCCTCCGGGGCCGCCCAAGCCGAGGGGCTCACACCCCCTCCCACCAGCAGCGAGGAGGAGGCGGACACCGACCCTGGACCTAGCGAATCCTCCCCCGAAGAGATGGCTTCCCCGAGCGCCCTACCAGAGCGGACACAATGGCGACACGAAGGGGGCCCCACCCGGGAGCAGTTCCAACAAGAGCAGCAGTCCTGCCCCACTCTCGAAGGGGTCCGCCAACAAGCGTCCGCCCAAACCAACGGGGACCAGACCGGCACCCACTGGGTCTACTGGGCCGAGGGCCTGCTCTACAGTGAGCAAAAAGTGGCAGAACTCGGGCCAGCCGAGTGCTGGTGGTCCCCCTCCGCTTCCGGGAGTTCCTGCTCAACCTGGCACATGATGTGCCCCTCGCCGGACACTTGGGGCAAGACAAAACGTACAGTCGTCTGGTGACCCACTTCTACTGGCCCCGGATGCGGAGAGACGTGGACAACCACTGCCGGTCCTGCCAGACCTGCCAAGCCAGCGGGAAGACGGGGGGTCGGGTCAAGGCCCCCCTCCAGCCCTTTCCAGCCGTCAGCACCCCGTTCGAACGGGTCGTAATCGACATTGTGGGGCCCCTGGACCCCCAAACCGCCCTGGGCCACCGCTTCATCCTGGTCCTCGTGGACCACGCCACCAGGTACCCGGAGGCGGTCCCGCTAAAAACTATAACGGCCCCTGTGGTAGGCCGGGCCTTAATGGGGATCTTCTCCCGAGTGGGATTTCCCCGCGAAGTGGTGAGCGACCGCGGCACGAACTTTATCTCCAGGTACATGCGGTCCCTGTGGCAGCAGTGCGGGGTCACATACAAGTTCACGACCCCCTATCACCCTCAGGGGAACGGACTGGTTGAGCGGTTCAACCGAACATTAAAAGGGATGATCCAGGGCCTGGAAGAGCCCCTCAGGCGGAGGTGGGATGTCCGGCTGCCGTGCCTCCTGTTTGCCTATCGGGAGGTCCCGCAGAAGTCCCTGGTGTTCAGCCCGTTTGAACTTTTGTATGGACACCCGGTCCGCGGAGCGCTCAGCCTGGTCAAGGAGGGCTGGGAGATGAAGCCCCAAGGCGCCCCTCCTGACGTCTACCGATACCTCCTGACTCTCCAAAACCAGACCCGCAAGTTCCGAGCCATGGCCGAAGCCAACCTCGAGGCCAGCCAGGAGGACATGAAGCGGTGGTACGATCGGAACTCCTCTACCATAGAATTCGAGACAGGTCAGAAAGTATGGGTCATGGCCCCGGTCGAACCCGGCGCCCTCCAGGACAAGTGGACCGGGCCCTTCAAGGTAGTGGGGAAGAAAAGTCCCGTCACCTACCTGGTCGACCTGAAGTCCCCCCGGAATCCCCTCCGGGTCCTACATGCTAACAGGCTAAAACCCCACTTTGCCCGGACCGAACTGAGCCTGCTGCTGGCGACCGACGAGGGGGGCGAGGACGACTCCGAGCCCCTGCCCGACCTCTTGCAGTCCAACATCCATGATGGATCGATCGAAGGTGTCCAACTCGCCTCTTCCCTGACTCCGGAACAGCGCAACGACTGCCAGCAATTGCTGCGGGACTACGCAGCCCTCTTCTCCCTCACCCCGGGGGTGACCCACTGGTGCGTCCACGACGTCGACACCGGGGAGAGCCCCCCCGTGAGACACAGAGCCTACCGGGTACCCGACCGAGTGCGGGCCTGCATCCAGGCTGAAGTAACGAAGATGCTGGCCCTGGGGGTCATCGAACCCTCCGACAGCCCGTGGGCCAGCCCTGTCGTCCTGGTGCCCAAGGCCGCAGCTCCCGGCCACCCCCCAGAGTTGCGATTCTGCGTGGACTACCGAGCCCTGAATGCAGTAACCAAGACAGACGCCCACCCGATACCCCGGGCCGACGAACTCATCGACCGCCTAGGGGCCGCTCGCTACTTGAGCACGCTGGACCTCACCGCCGGGTACTGGCAAATCCAGCTCACCCCCGGCGCCCAAGAAAGATCCGCCTTTTCGACCCCGGATGGGCATTACCACTTTCGGGTGATGCCCTTCGGAATGAAGAATGCCCCGGCCACCTTCCAAAGACTGGTGAACAAGGTTTTGGCCGGGCTTGAGGCCTTCAGCGCGGCCTACCTCGATGACATTGCCGTGTACAGCAACCACTGGGCAGAGCACCTCTTTCACATTAAAGCCGTCCTGGCCGCCCTCCAGCGGGCCGGGCTCACAATCAAGGCCAGCAAATGCCTAATCAGCCACGGATCCGTGACCTACCTGGGCCATCAAGTGGGGAGCGGGCAGGTGGCCCCCCTCCAAGCGAAGATAGATGCCATCCAGGCCTGGGAACCCCCCACTACCCAGACCGCTGTCCGGGCCTTCCTGGGCCTCACCGGATACTACCGGCGGTTTATCCGGGACTATGGGAGCATTGTTGGCCCCCTCACAGAGTTAACGTCCAAAAAGCAGCACAAGAAGGTGCACTGGACACCCCGCTGCCAAGCAGCCTTCGACACCCTAAAGACAGCCATGTGTACTGCCCCGGTGCTGCAGGCCCCGGACTACAATAAGGAGTTCGTGGTGCAGACGGACGCCTCCGAGTATGGGATCGGGGCCGTCCTATCCCAAGCCGATGAAAAGGGGCTCGACCGACCAGTGGCCTTCATCAGCCGACGACTACTGCCCGAGAGCAACGATGGAGCACTATTGAGCGTGAGGCCTTCGCTGTAGTGTGGGCCCTCAAGAAGCTCCGGCCCTACCTCTTTGGTACCCACTTCCGGGTCCAGACCGACCACCGGCCCCTGCGGTGGTTAATGCAAATGCGGGGCGAGAACCCCAAGCTGCTGCGGTGGTCCATCTCGCTACAAGGGATGGACTTTGACGTCGAACACCGGCCCGGCAATGACCATGCCAACGCCGACGGCCTGTCCCGCTTCTTCTGCCTCGACGAGGAGAATCCCCAAGGAGATGGGTGACTCTCCATGCCTTCGGCTGGGGGGGGGACGCCTGTTGGACCCGGCCTCGTGGCGTGGTCCTTAACCTCACGGATTGTGCCCGTTCCCCGCCCCGGCCTTCATGGGCCACCCTTCTGAACTGCACGAGGCCCTTCATCCTGAGCTGCACGAGGTCGGATACCCCTCGTGGCTCCGCCATCTTGTTGGCATCCACCTGACTCTGGGCACCAGCCAGCGCGACCCCGCTCAACCCGGCCTCGACCCCAGCGAAGCCCCGACATCGAGGCACCACGAACTGAACAGGGGGTGCCGCAGGAACCATTCATCGCCCCCGGCGGAGGACAGTATCGATGGGACCCCCAACTGTCCTCCCCTCTAGAGGTGTGATCGCCCTGCAACTCCCTTGGGCCTGGCGCCTCCCCTGCTGGGCGTCTGGCCACCTCCACCCGGCCTCTCCGCCCCCCCCGGGCGCCTGGGTCCGGACATCAAAGGGCTCCAGACCTATATCTGGGGCGACCCCGCCACAGATCGGCAGTTGTATCCCGGAGTCGAGAGCCCTGCTGATTGAATCGCGGCTGACCCTACGGAGAAGAACTCTTGTCGGAACCATCACGAGCCCTGCTGACTGCGTCGCGGCTCCTTCTTGTGAACACTTTGAACCACCAGGAACATCGGAGCCCTGCTGACGCTGTCGCGGCCCAACCTCGCTGAAACCTCCCTCGGAGCCCTGCTGACGACGTCGCGGCTCGAGCTGAGCAGAAACCATCTTGAGAGCCCTGCTGATTGAATCGCGGCTCTCCACGAACTGTACGCCGGAGCCCTGCTGACGCCGTCGCGGCTCGACCCCTCCGAGATCCGGAGGTCCTCCAGCTTGAGGATAAGAACTGGGCCCCAGGTACCCTCATACCGCACTCCTGCCAAAGACTGTCCCGCTACCCCTACCCTTCCAAAGAGACCCTGAGACTTTTGGTGGATCCCTCGATCCCTTCGTGTAAATATTGACCTCGTAACCTTTTGATTGCTGATAAAGATTTGCTTGTCGTAAGACAACCTCCTTGAGTCCTGTGTGGTGGTGTTACTGTGCTAGTACGTGATAGGGGAAGGATCTCTCAGGAGACTTCTCGGCAGCGCTCGGCTACTTCGTACAGTGTGAGGGCCCCCCCTTGGTGGTCTCGCCGACTCCTCAGGGTACGCCTTCCAACAGTGTCCCATGAAGAGACCTCGGATTATAGGCATGTCTGTGTGTCCCATGAAGAGACCTCGGATTATAGGCATGACTGTGTGTCCCATGAAGAGACCTCAGATTATAGGCAGGCCTGTGTGTTCCATGAAGAGACCGGAGATTGTAGGCATGCCTGTGTGTCCCATGAAGAGACCGGAGATTAAATGCATGCCTGAGTGTCCCATTAAGTGACCGGAGATTATAGGCATGCCTGTGTGTCCCATGAAGAGACCGGAGATTATAGGCATGCCTGTGTGTCCCATGAAGAGACCGGAGATTATAGGCATGCCTGTGTGTCCCATGAAGTGACTGGAGATTATAGGCATGCCTGTGTCCCATGAAGAGACCGGAGATTATAGGCATGTCTGTGTGTCCCATGCAGAGACCGGAGATTATAGGCAAACCTTTGTGTCCCATGAAGAGACCGGAGATTATAGGCATGCCTGTGTGTCCTATGAAGAGACCGGAGATTTTCGGCATCCATGTGTGCCCCATGAAGAGACCTCGGATTATAGGCATGCCTGTGTGTCCCATTAAGAGACCAGAGATTATAGGCATGCCTGTGTGTCCCATGAAAAGACCGAGATTATAGGCATGCCTGTGTGTCCCATGAAGAGACCGAGATTATAGGCATGCCTGTGTCCCATGAAGATACCGGAGATTATAGGCATGCCTGTGTGTCCCATGAAGAGACCGGAGATTATAGGCATGCCTGTGTGTCCCATGGAGAGACCGGAGATTATAGGCATGCTTGTGTGTCCCATGAAGAGACCTCGGATTATAGGCATGCCTGTGTGTCCTATGAAGAGACCTTGGATTATAGGCATGTCTGTGTGTCCCATGAAGAGACCTCGGATTATAGGCATGCCTGTGTGTCCCATGAAGAGACCTTAGATTATAGGCAGGCCTGTGTGTCCCATGAAGAGACCTCGGATTATAGTAATGCCTGTGTGTCCCATGAAGAGACCAGAGATTGTATGCATGCCTGTGTGTCCCATGAAGAGACCGTAGATTGTAGGCATGCCTGTGTGTCCCATGAAGAGACCGGAGATTGTAGGCATGCTTGCGTGTCTCATGAAGAGATCTCAGATTATAGGCATGCCTGTGTGTCCCATGAAGAAAACACGGATTACAGGCATGCCTGTGTGTCCCAGGAAGAGACCGGAGATTATAGGCATGCCTGTGTGTCCCATGAAGAGACCCGAGATTATAGGCATGCCTGTGTGTCCCATGGAGAGACCGGAGATTATAGGCATGCTTGTGTGTCCCATGAAGAGACCTCGGATTATAGGCATGCCTGTGTGTCCTATAAAGAGACCTCGGATTATAGGCATGTCTGTGTGTCCCATGAAGAGACCTCGGATTATAGGCATGCCTGTGTGTCCCATGAAGAGACCTTAGATTATAGGCAGGCCTGTGTGTCCCATGAAGAGACCTCGGATTATAGTAATGCCTGTGTGTCCCATGAAGAGACCAGAGATTATATGCATGCCTGTGTGTCCCATGAAGAGACCGGAGATTATAGGCATGCCTGTGTGTCCCATGAAGAGAACAGAGATTATAGGCATGCCTGTGTGTCCCATGAAGAGACCGTAGATTGTATGCATGCCTGTGTGTCCCATGAAGAGACCAGAGATTATAGGCATGCTTGTGTGTCTCATGAAGAGATCTCAGATTATAGGCATGCCTGTGTGTCCCATGAAGAAAACACGGATTATAGGCATGCCTGTGTGTCCCATGAAGAAAACACGGATTATAGGCATGCCTGTGTGTCCCATGAAGAGACCGGAGATTATAGGCATGCCTGTGTGTCCCATGAAGAGACCGGAGATTATCGGCATGCCTGTGTGACCCATGAAGAGACCTCTGATTATAGGGATGCCTGGGTGTCCCATGAAGAGACCAGAGATTACAGGCATGCCTGTGTATCCCATGAAGAGACCGGAGATTATAGGCATGCTTGTGTGTCCCATGAAGAGACCTCAGATTATAGGCATGCCTGTGTGTCCCATGAAGAGACCTCAGATTATAGGCATGCCTGTGTGTCCCATGAATAGAACTAGGATTATAGGCATGCCTGTGTGTCCCATGAAGGGACCAGAGATTATAGGCATGCCTGTGTGTCCCATGAAGAGACCGGAGATTATAGGCATGCCTGTGTGTCCCATGAAGAGACCGGAGATTATAGGCATGCCTGTGTGTCCCATGAAGTGACTGGAGATTATAGGCATGCCTGTGTCCCATGAAGAGACCGGAGATTATAGGCATGTCTGTGTGTCCCATGCAGAGACCGGAGATTATAGGCAAACCTGTGTGTCCCATGAAGAGACCGGAGATTATAGGCATGCCTGTGTGTCCCATGAAGAGACAGGAGATTTTCGGCATGCCTGTGTGCCCCATGAAGAGACCTCGGATTATAGGCATGCCTGTGTGTCCCATTAAGAGACCAGAGATTATAGGCATGCCTGTGTGTCCCATGAAAAGACCGAGATTATAGGCATGCCTGTGTGTCCCATGAAGAGACCGAGATTATAGGCATGCCTGTGTGTCCCATGAAGAGACCGGAGATTATAGGCATGCCTGTGTGTCCCATGAAGAGACCAGAAATTATAGACATGCCTGTGTGTCCCATGAAGATACCGGAGATTATAGGCATGCCTGTGTGTCCCATGAAGAGACCGGTGATTATAAGCATGCCTGTGTGTCCCATGGAGAGACCGGAGATTATAGGCATGCTTGTGTGTCCCATGAAGAGACCTCGGATTATAGGCATGCCTGTGTGTCCTATAAAGAGACCTCGGATTATAGGCATGTCTGTGTGTCCCATGAAGAGACCTCGGATTATAGGCATGCCTGTGTGTCCCATGAAGAGACCTTAGATTATAGGCAGGCCTGTGTGTCCCATGAAGAGACCTCGGATTATAGTAATGCCTGTGTGTCCCATGAAGAGACCAGAGATTATATGCATGCCTGTGTGTCCCATGAAGAGACCGGAGATTATAGGCATGCCTGTGTGTCCCATGAAGAGAACAGAGATTATAGGCATGCCTGTGTGTCCCATTAAGAGACCGTAGATTGTATGCATGCCTGTGTGTCCCATGAAGAGACCAGAGATTATAGGCATGCTTGTGTGTCTCATGAAGAGATCTCAGATTATAGGCATGCCTGTGTGTCCCATGAAGAAAACACGGATTATAGGCATGCCTGTGTGTCCCATGAAGAAAACACGGATTATAGGCATGCCTGTGTGTCCCATGAAGAGACCGGAGATTATAGGCATGCCTGTGTGTCCCATGAAGAGACCGGAGATTATCGGCATGCCTGTGTGACCCATGAAGAGACCTCTGATTATAGGGATGCCTGGGTGTCCCATGAAGAGACCAGAGATTACAGGCATGCCTGTGTATCCCATGAAGAGACCGGAGATTATAGGCATGCTTGTGTGTCCCATGAAGAGACCTCAGATTATAGGCATGCCTGTGTGTCCCATGAAGAGACCTCAGATTATAGGCATGCCTGTGTGTCCCATGAATAGAACTAGGATTATAGGCATGCCTGTGTGTCCCATGAAGGGACCAGAGATTATAGGCATGCCTGTGTGTCCTATGAAGAGACCTTGGATTTTAGGCATGCATGTGTGTCCCATGAAGAGAACTAGGATTATAGGCATGCCTGTGTGTCCCATGAAGAAACCGGAGATTATAGGCATGCCTGTGTGTCCCATGAAGAGACCAGAGATTATAGGCATGCCTGTGTGTCCCATGAAGAGACCGGAGATTATAGGCATGCCTGAGTGTCCCATTAAGTGACCAGAGATTATAGGCATGCCTGTGTGTCCCATGAAGAGACCGGAGATTATAGGCATGCCTGTGTGTCCCATGAAGAGACCGGAGATTATAGGCATGCCTGTGTGTCCCATGAAGTGACTGGAGATTATAGGCATGCCTGTGTCCCATGAAGAGACCGGAGATTATAGGCATGTCTGTGTGTCCCATGCAGAGACCGGAGATTATAGGCAAACCTGTGTGTCCCATGAAGAGACCGGAGATTATAGGCATGCCTGTGTGTCCCATGAAGAGACAGGAGATTTTTGGCATGCCTGTGTGCCCCATGAAGAGACCTCGGATTATAGGCATGCCTGTGTGTCCCATTAAGAGACCAGAGATTATAGGCATGCCTGTGTGTCCCATGAAAAGACCGAGATTATAGGCATGCCTGTGTGTCCCATGAAGAGACCGAGATTATAGGCATGCCTGTGTGTCCCATGAAGAGACCGGAGATTATAGGCATGCCTGTGTGTCCCATGAAGAGACCAGAAATTATAGACATGCCTGTGTGTCCCATGAAGATACCGGAGATTATAGGCATGCCTGTGTGTCCCATGAAGAGACCGGTGATTATAAGCATGCCTGTGTGTCCCATGGAGAGACCGGAGATTATAGGCATGCTTGTGTGTCCCATGAAGAGACCTCGGATTATAGGCATGCCTGTGTGTCCTATAAAGAGACCTCGGATTATAGGCATGTCTGTGTGTCCCATGAAGAGACCTCGGATTATAGGCATGCCTGTGTGTCCCATGAAGAGACCTTAGATTATAGGCAGGCCTGTGTGTCCCATGAAGAGACCTCGGATTATAGTAATGCCTGTGTGTCCCATGAAGAGACCAGAGATTATATGCATGCCTGTGTGTCCCATGAAGAGACCGGAGATTATAGGCATGCCTGTGTGTCCCATGAAGAGAACAGAGATTATAGGCATGCCTGTGTGTCCCATGAAGAGACCGTAGATTGTATGCATGCCTGTGTGTCCCATGAAGAGACCAGAGATTATAGGCATGCTTGTGTGTCTCATGAAGAGATCTCAGATTATAGGCATGCCTGTGTGTCCCATGAAGAAAACACGGATTATAGGCATGCCTGTGTGTCCCATGAAGAAAACACGGATTATAGGCATGCCTGTGTGTCCCATGAAGAGACCGGAGATTATAGGCATGCCTGTGTGTCCCATGAAGAGACCAGAGATTATAGGCTTGCCTGTGTGTCCCATGAAGAGACCGAAGATTATAGGCATGCTTGTGAGTCCCATGAACAGACCGGAGATTATAGGCATGCCTGTGTGTCCCATGAAGAGACCGGAGATTATAGGCATGCCTGTGTGTCCCATGAAGAGACCGGAGATTATAGGCATGCCTGTGTATCCCATGAAGAGACCGGATATTATAGGCATGCTTGTGTGTCTCATGAAGAGACCTCCGATTATAGGCAAGCCTGTGTGTCCCATGAAGAGACCGGAGATTATAGGCATGCCTGTGTGTCCCATGAAGAGACTGGAGATTTTCGGCATGCCTGTGTGCCCCATGAAGAGACCTAGGATTATAGGCATGCCTGTGTGTCCAATGAAGAGACCTCGGATTATAGGCATGCCTGTGTGTCCCATGAAGAAACCGGAGATTATAGGCATTCCTCTGTGCCCCATGAAGAGACCGGAGATTATTGGCATGCCTGTGTGTCCCATGAAGAGACCGGAGATTATAGGCATGCCTGTGTGTCCCATTAAGAGACCGGAGATTATAGGCATGCCTGTGTTTCCCATGAAGAGACCAGAGATTATAGGCATGCCTGTGTGTCCCATTAAGAGACCGGAGATTATAGGCATGCCTGTGTGTTCCATGAATTGACCGGAGATTATAGGCATGTCTGTGTGTCCCATGAAGCGACCGGAGATTATAGGCATGCCTGTGTGTTCCATGAAGAGACCGGAGATTATAGGCATGCCTGTGTGTCCCATGAAGAGACCGGAGATTATAGGCATGCTTGTGTGTCCCATGAAGAGACCTCGGAATTATAGGCACGTCTGTGTGTCCCATGAAGAGATGTCGGATTATAGGCATGCCTGTGTGTCCCATGAAGAGACCTTTGATTATAGGCAGGCCTGTGTGTCCCATGAAGAGACCTCGGATTATAGGAATGCCTGTGTGTCCCATGAAGAGACCAGAGATTATATGCATGCCTGTGTGTCCCATGAAGAGACCGGAGATTATAGGCATGCCTGTGTGTCCCATGAAGAGAACGGAGATTATAGGCATGCCTGTGTGTCCCATGAAGAGACTGGAGATTGTAGGCATGCCTGTGTGTTCCATGAAGAGACCGGAGATTATAGGCATGCTTGTGTGTCCCATGAAGAGATCTCAGATTATAGGCATGCCTGTGTGTCCCATGAAGAGAACTCGGATTATAGGCATGCCTGTGTGTCCCATGAAGAGACCGGAGATTATCGGCATGCCTGTGTGCCCCATGAAGAGACGTCCGATTATAGGGATGCCTGGGTGTCCCATAAAGAAACCACGGATTATAGGCATGTCTGTGTGTCCCACGGAGAGACCTCGGATTATGGGCATGCCTGTGTATCCCATGAAGAGACCACAGATTATAGGCAGGCCTGTGTGTTCCATGAAGAGACCAGAGATTATAGGCATGCCTGTGTGTCCCATAAGGAGACTGGAGATTGTAGGCATGCCTGTGTGTCCCATGAAGAAACCAGAGATTATAGGCATGCTTGTGTGTCCCATGAAGAGACCTCAGATTATAGGCATGCCTGTGTGTCCCATGAAGAGACCACAGATTATAGGCAGGCCTGTGTGTTCCATGAAAAGACCGGAGATTATAGGCATGCCTGTGTGTCCCATGAAGAGACCGGAGATTGTAGGCATGCCTGTGTGTCCCATGAAGAGACCCGAGATTATAGGCATGCCTGTGTGTCCCATGAAGAGACCGGAGATTGTAGGCATGCCTGTGAGTCCCATGAAGAGACCGGAGATTATAGGCATGCTTGTGTGTTCCATGAAGAGACCTCAAATTATAGGCATGCCTGTGTGTCCCATGAAGAGAACTAGGATTATAGGCATGCCTGTGTGTCCCATGAAGGGACCAGAGATTATAGGAATGCCTGTGTGTCCCATGAAGAGAGCTTGGATTATAGGCATGCCTGTGTGTCCTATGAAGAGAACTAGGATTATAGGCATGCCTGTGTGTCCCATGAAGAGACCGGAGATTATAGGCATGCCTTTGTGTCCCATGTAGAGACCGGAGATTATAGGCATGCCTGTTTGTCCCATGAAGAGACCGGAGATTATAGGCATGCCTGTGTGTCCCATTAAGAGACTGGGGATGTGTCTCCCATGAAGAGACCAGAGATTATAGGCATGTCTGTGTGTCCCATGAAGAGACCAGAGATTATAGGCATGCCTGTGTGTCCCATGAAGAGACCTCGGAATATAGGCATGTCTGTGTGTCCCATGAAGAGACCAGAGATTATAGGCATGCCTGTGTGTCCCATGAAGAGACCTCAGAATATAGGCATTCCTCTGTGCCCCATGAGGAGACCGAAGATTATAGGCATGCCTGTGTGTCCCATGAAGAGACTAAAGATTATAGGTATGCCTGTGTGTCCTGTGAAGAGACCGGAGATTATAGGCAAGTCTGTGTGTCCCATGAAAAGATCGGAGATTATAGGCATGCTTGTGTGTCCCATGAAGAGACTAAAGATTTTAGGTATGCCTGTGTGTCCTGTGAAGAGACCGGAGATTATAGGCAAGTCTGTGTGTCCCATGAAGAGACCGGAGATTATAGGCATGCCTGTGTGTCCCATGAAGAGACGGGAGATTGTAGGCATGCCTGTGTGTCCCATGAAGAGATGGGAGATTGTAGGCATGCCTGTGTGTCCCATGAAGAGACCGGAGATTATAGGCATGCTTATGTGTCCCATGAAGAGACCTCAGATTATAGGCATGCCTGTGTGTCCCATGAAGAGAACTAGGATTATAGGCATGCCTGTGTGTCCTATGAAGGGACCGGAGATTATAGGCATGCCTGTGTGTCCCATGAAGAGACCAGAGATTACAGGCATGCCTGTGTGTCCCATTAAGAGACTGGAGATTATAGGCATGACTGTGTGTCCCATGAAGAGACCGGAAATTATAGGCATGCCTGTGTGTCCCATGAAGAGACCGGAGATTATAGGCATGCTTGTGTGTCCCATGAAGAGACCTCGGATTATAGGCATGCCTGTGTGTCCCATGAAGAGACCTCGGATTATAGGCATGTCTGTGTGTCCCATGAAGAGACCTCGGATTATAGGCATGCCTGCGTGTTCCATGAAGTGACCTTAGATTATAGGCAGGCCTGTGTGTCCCATGAAGAGACCTCGGATTATAGAAATGCCAGTGTGTCCCATGAAGAGACCAGAGATTATATGCATGCCTATATGTCCCATGAAGAGACCGGAGATTATAGGCATGCCTGTGTGTCCCATGAAGAGAACGGAGATTATAGGCATGCCTGTGTGTCCCATGAAGAGACCGGAGATTGTAGGCATGCCTGTGTGTCCCATGAAGAGACCCGAGATTATAGGCATGCTTGTGTGTCCCATGAAGAGATCTCAGATTATAGGCATGCCTGTGTGTCCCATGAAGAGAACTCGGATTATAGGCATGGTTGTATGTCCCATGAAGAGACCGGAGATTATAGGCATGCCTGTGTGTCCCATGAAGAGACCAGAGATTATAGGCATGCCTATGTGTCCCATGAAGAGACCGAAGATTATAGGCATGCTTGTGAGTCCCATGAAGAGACCGGAGATTATAGCCATGCCTGTGTGTCCCATGAAGAGACCGGAGATTATAGGCATGCCTGTGTGTCCCATGAAGAGACCGGAGATTATCGGCATGCCTGTGTGCCCCATGAAGAGACCTCCAATTATAGGGATGCCTGGGTGTCCCATGAAGAGACTGCGGATTATAGGCATGTCTGTGTGTCCCACGAAGTGACCTCGGACTATGGGCATGCCTGTGTGTCCCATGAAGAGACCTCAGATTATAGACAGGCCTGTGTGTTCCATGAAGAGACCGGAGATTATAGGCATGCCTGTGTGTCCCATGAAGAGACCGGAGATTATATGCATGCCTGTGTGTCCCATGAAGAGACCGGAGATTATAGGCATGCCTGTGTGTCCCATGAAGAGACCAGAGATTATAGGCATGCCTGTGTGTCCCATGAAGAGACGGGAGATTGTAGGCATCCCTGTGTGTCCCATGAAGAGACTGGAGATTATAGGCATGCTTGTGTGTCCCATGAAGAGAACTAGGATTATAGGCATGCCTGTGTGTCCCATAAGGGACCGGAGATTATAGGCATGCCTGTGTGTCCCATGAAGAGACCAGAGATTATAGGCATGCCTGTGTGTCCCATTAAGAGACCGGAGATTATAGGCATGCCTGTGTGTCCCATTAAGAGACCGGAGATTATAGGCATGCCTGTGTGTCCCATGGAGAGACCGGAGATTATAGGCATGCCTGTGTGTCCCATGAAGAGACCGTAGATTGTAGGCATGCCTGTGTGTCCCATGAAGAGACCAGAGATTATAGGCATGCTTGTGTGTCTCATGAAGAGATCTCAGATTATAGGCATGCCTGTGTGTCCCATGAAGAAAACACGGATTATAGGCATGCCTGTGTGTCCCATGAAGAGACCGGAGATTATAGGCATGCCTGTGTGTCCCATGAAGAGACCAGAGATTATAGGCTTGCCTGTGTGTCCCATGAAGAGACCAAAGATTATAGGCATGCTTGTGAGTCCCATGAACAGACCGGAGATTATAGGCATGCCTGTGTGTCCCATGAAGAGACCGGAGATTATAGGCATGCCTGTGTGTCCCATGAAGAGACCGGATATTATAGGCATGCCTGTGTATCCCATGAAGAGACCGGATATTATAGGCATGCTTGTGTGTCTCATGAAGAGACCTCCGATTATAGGCAAGCCTGTGTGTCCCATGAAGAGACCGGAGATTATAGGCATGCCTGTGTGTCCCATGAAGAGACTGGAGATTTTCGGCATGCCTGTGTGCCCCATGAAGAGACCTAGGATTATAGGCATGCCTGTGTGTCCAATGAAGAGACCTCGGATTATAGGCATGCCTGTGTGTCCCATGAAGAAACCGGAGATTATAGGCATTCCTCTGTGCCCCATGAAGAGACCGGAGATTATTGGCATGCCTGTGTGTCCCATGAAGAGACCGGAGATTATAGGCATGCCTGTGTGTCCCATGAAGAGACCGGAGATTATAGGCATGCCTGTGTTTCCCATGAAGAGACCAGAGATTATAGGCATGCCTGTGTGTCCCATTAAGAGACCGGAGATTATAGGCATGCCTGTGTGTTCCATGAATTGACCGGAGATTATAGGCATGTCTGTGTGTCCCATGAAGCGACCGGAGATTATAGGCATGCCTGTGTGTTCCATGAAGAGACCGGAGATTATAGGCATGCCTGTGTGTCCCATGAAGAGACCGGAGATTATAGGCATGCTTGTGTGTCCCATGAAGAGACCTCAGATTATAGGCATGCCTGTGTGTCCTATGAAGAGACCTCGGATTATAGGCATGTCTGTGTGTCCCATGAAGAGACCTCGGATTATAGGCATGCCTGTGTGTCCCATGAAGAGACCTTAGATTATAGGCAGGCCTGTGTGTCCCATGAAGAGACCTCGGATTATAGTAATGCCTGTGTGTCCCATGAAGAGACCAGAGATTATATGCATGCCTGTGTGTCCCATGAAGAGGACAGAGATTATAGACATGCCTGTGTGTCCCATGAAGAGGACAGAAATTATAGGCATGCCTGTGTGTCCCATGAAGAGACCGGAGATTGTAGGCATGCCTGTGTGTCCCATGAAGAGACCGGAGATTATAGGCATGCTTGTGTGTCTCATGAAGAGATCTCAGATTATAGGCATGCCTGTGTGTCCCATGAAGAGACCGGAGATTATAGGCATGCCTGTGTGTCCCATGAAGAGACCAGAGATTATAGGCTTGCCTGTGTGTCCCATGAAGAGACCAAAGATTATAGGCATGCTTGTGAGTCCCATGAAGAGACCGGAGATTATAGGCATGCCCCTGTGTCCCATGAAGAGACCGGAGATTATAGGCATGCCTGTGTGTCCCATGAAGAGACCGGAGATTATCGGCATGCCTGTGTGACCCATGAAGAGACCTCTGATTATAGGGATGCCTGGGTGTCCCATGAAGAGACCAGAGATTACAGGCATGCCTGTGTATCCCATGAAGAGACCGGAGATTATAGGCATGCTTGTGTGTCCCATGAAGAGACCTCAGATTATAGGCATGCCTGTGTGTCCCATGAAGAGACCTCAGATTATAGGCATGCCTGTGTGTCCCATGAATAGAACTAGGATTATAGGCATGCCTGTGTGTCCCATGAAGGGACCAGAGATTATAGGCATGCCTGTGTGTCCTATGAAGAGACCTTGGATTTTAGGCATGCATGTGTGTCCCATGAAGAGAACTAGGATTATAGGCATGCCTGTGTGTCCCATGAAGAAACCGGAGATTATAGGCATGCCTGTGTGTCCCATGAAGAGACCAGAGATTATAGGCATGCCTGTGTGTCCCATGAAGAGACCGGAGATTATAGGCATGCCTGAGTGTCCCATTAAGTGACCAGAGATTATAGGCATGCCTGTGTGTCCCATGAAGAGACCGGAGATTATAGGCATGCCTGTGTGTCCCATGAAGAGACCGTAGATTATAGGCATGCCTGTGTGTCCCATGAAGTGACTGGAGATTATAGGCATGCCTGTGTCCCATGAAGAGACCGGAGATTATAGGCATGTCTGTGTGTCCCATGCAGAGACCGGAGATTATAGGCAAACCTGTGTGTCCCATGAAGAGACCGGAGATTATAGGCATGCCTGTGTGTCCCATGAAGAGACAGGAGATTTTCGGCATGCCTGTGTGCCCCATGAAGAGACCTCGGATTATAGGCATGCCTGTGTGTCCCATTAAGAGACCAGAGATTATAGGCATGCCTGTGTGTCCCATGAAAAGACCGAGATTATAGGCATGCCTGTGTGTCCCATGAAGAGACCGAGATTATAGGCATGCCTGTGTGTCCCATGAAGAGACCGGAGATTATAGGCATGCCTGTGTGTCCCATGAAGAGACCAGAAATTATAGACATGCCTGTGTGTCCCATGAAGATACCGGAGATTATAGGCATGCCTGTGTGTCCCATGAAGAGACCGGTGATTATAAGCATGCCTGTGTGTCCCATGGAGAGACCGGAGATTATAGGCATGCTTGTGTGTCCCATGAAGAGACCTCGGATTATAGGCATGCCTGTGTGTCCTATAAAGAGACCTCGGATTATAGGCATGTCTGTGTGTCCCATGAAGAGACCTCGGATTATAGGCATGCCTGTGTGTCCCATGAAGAGACCTTAGATTATAGGCAGGCCTGTGTGTCCCACGAAGAGACCTCGGATTATAGTAATGCCTGTGTGTCCCATGAAGAGACCAGAGATTATATGCATGCCTGTGTGTCCCATGAAGAGACCGGAGATTATAGGCATGCCTGTGTGTCCCATGAAGAGAACAGAGATTATAGGCATGCCTGTGTGTCCCATGAAGAGACCGTAGATTGTAGGCATGCCTGTGTGTCCCATGAAGAGACCAGAGATTATAGGCATGCTTGTGTGTCTCATGAAGAGATCTCAGATTATAGGCATGCCTGTGTGTCCCATGAAGAAAACACGGATTATAGGCATGCCTGTGTGTCCCATGAAGAAAACACGGATTATAGGCATGCCTGTGTGTCCCATGAAGAGACCGGAGATTATAGGCATGCCTGTGTGTCCCATGAAGAGACCAGAGATTATAGGCTTGCCTGTGTGTCCCATGAAGAGACCGAAGATTATAGGCATGCTTGTGAGTCCCATGAACAGACCGGAGATTATAGGCATGCCTGTGTGTCCCATGAAGAGACCGGAGATTATAGGCATGCCTGTGTGCCCCATGAAGAGACCGGAGATTATAGGCATGCCTGTGTATCCCATGAAGATACCGGATATTATAGGCATGCTTGTGTGTCTCATGAAGAGACCTCTGATTATAGGCAAGCCTGTGTGTCCCATGAAGAGACCGGAGATTATAGGCATGCCTGTGTGTCCCATGAAGAGACTGGAGATTTTCGGCATGCCTGTGTGCCCCATGAAGAGACCTAGGATTATAGGCATGCCTGTGTGTCCAATGAAGAGACCTCGGATTATAGGCATGCCTGTGTGTCCCATGAAGAAACCGGAGATTATAGGCATTCCTCTGTGCCCCATGAAGAGACCGGAGATTATTGGCATGCCTGTGTGTCCCATGAAGAGACCGGAGATTATAGGCATGCCTGTGTGTCCCATTAAGAGACCGGAGATTATAGGCATGCCTGTGTTTCCCATGAAGAGACCAGAGATTATAGGCATGCCTGTGTGTCCCATTAAGAGACCGGAGATTATAGGCATGCCTGTGTGTTCCATGAATTGACCGGAGATTATAGGCATGTCTGTGTGTCCCATGAAGCGACCGGAGATTATAGGCATGCCTGTGTGTTCCATGAAGAGACCGGAGATTATAGGCATGCCTGTGTGTCCCATGAAGAGACCGGAGATTATAGGCATGCTTGTGTGTCCCATGAAGAGACCTCGGAATTATAGGCACGTCTGTGTGTCCCATGAAGAGATGTCGGATTATAGGCATGCCTGTGTGTCCCATGAAGAGACCTTTGATTATAGGCAGGCCTGTGTGTCCCATGAAGAGACCTCGGATTATAGGAATGCCTGTGTGTCCCATGAAGAGACCAGAGATTATATGCATGCCTGTGTGTCCCATGAAGAGACCGGAGATTATAGGCATGCCTGTGTGTCCCATGAAGAGAACGGAGATTATAGGCATGCCTGTGTGTCCCATGAAGAGACCGGAGATTATAGGCATGCTTGTGTGTCCCATGAAGAGATCTCAGATTATAGGCATGCCTGTGTGTCCCATGAAGAGAACTCGGATTATAGGCATGCCTGTGTGTCCCATGAAGAGACCGGAGATTATCGGCATGCCTGCGTGCCCCATGAAGAGACGTCCGATTATAGGGATGCCTGGGTGTCCCATAAAGAAACCACGGATTATAGGCATGTCTGTGTGTCCCACGGAGAGACCTCGGATTATGGGCATGCCTGTGTATCCCATGAAGAGACCACAGATTATAGGCAGGCCTGTGTGTTCCATGAAGAGACAAGAGATTATAGGCATGCCTGTGTGTCCCATAAGGAGACTGGAGATTGTAGGCATGCCTGTGTGTCCCATGAAGAAACCAGAGATTATAGGCATGCTTGTGTGTCCCATGAAGAGACCTCAGATTATAGGCATGCCTGTGTGTCCCATGAAGAGACCACAGATTATAGGCAGGCCTGTGTGTTCCATGAAAAGACCGGAGATTATAGGCATGCCTGTGTGTCCCATGAAGAGACCGGAGATTGTAGGCATGCCTGTGTGTCCCATGAAGAGACCCGAGATTATAGGCATGCCTGTGTGTCCCATGAAGAGACCGGAGATTGTAGGCATGCCTGTGAGTCCCATGAAGAGACCGGAGATTATAGGCATGCTTGTGTGTTCCATGAAGAGACCTCAAATTATAGGCATGCCTGTGTGTCCCATGAAGAGAACTAGGATTATAGGCATGCCTGTGTGTCCCATGAAGGGACCAGAGATTATAGGAATGCCTGTGTGTCCCATGAAGAGAGCTTGGATTATAGGCATGCCTGTGTGTCCTATGAAGAGAACTAGGATTATAGGCATGCCTGTGTGTCCCATGAAGAGACCGGAGATTATAGGCATGCCTTTGTGTCCCATGTAGAGACCGGAGATTATAGGCATGCCTGTTTGTCCCATGAAGAGACCGGAGATTATAGGCATGCCTGTGTGTCCCATTAAGAGACTGGGGATGTGTCTCCCATGAAGAGACCAGAGATTATAGGCATGTCTGTGTGTCCCATGAAGAGACCAGAGATTATAGGCATGCCTGTGTGTCCCATGAAGAGACCTCGGAATATAGGCATGTCTGTGTGTCCCATGAAGAGACCAGAGATTATAGGCATGCCTGTGTGTCCCATGAAGAGACCTCAGAATATAGGCATTCCTCTGTGCCCCATGAGGAGACCGAAGATTATAGGCATGCCTGTGTGTCCCATGAAGAGACTAAAGATTATAGGTATGCCTGTGTGTCCTGTGAAGAGACCGGAGATTATAGGCAAGTCTGTGTGTCCCATGAAAAGATCGGAGATTATAGGCATGCTTGTGTGTCCCATGAAGAGACTAAAGATTTTAGGTATGCCTGTGTGTCCTGTGAAGAGACCGGAGATTATAGGCAAGTCTGTGTGTCCCATGAAGAGACCGGAGATTATAGGCATGCCTGTGTGTCCCATGAAGAGACGGGAGATTGTAGGCATGCCTGTGTGTCCCATGAAGAGATGGGAGATTGTAGGCATGCCTGTGTGTCCCATGAAGAGACCGGAGATTATAGGCATGCTTATGTGTCCCATGAAGAGACCTCAGATTATAGGCATGCCTGTGTGTCCCATGAAGAGAACTAGGATTATAGGCATGCCTGTGTGTCCTATGAAGGGACCGGAGATTATAGTCATGCCTGTGTGTCCCATGAAGAGACCAGAGATTACAGGCATGCCTGTGTGTCCCATTAAGAGACCGGAGATTATAGGCATGACTGTGTGTCCCATGAAGAGACCGGAAATTATAGGCATGCCTGTGTGTCCCATGAAGAGACCGGAGATTATAGGCATGCTTGTGTGTCCCATGAAGAGACCTCGGATTATAGGCATGCCTGTGTGTCCCATGAAGAGACCTCGGATTATAGGCATGTCTGTGTGTCCCATGAAGAGACCTCGGATTATAGGCATGCCTGCGTGTTCCATGAAGAGACCTTAGATTATAGGCAGGCCTGTGTGTCCCATGAAGAGACCTCGGATTATAGAAATGCCAGTGTGTCCCATGAAGAGACCAGAGATTATATGCATGCCTATATGTCCCATGAAGAGACCGGAGATTATAGGCATGCCTGTGTGTCCCATGAAGAGAACGGAGATTATAGGCATGCCTGTGTGTCCCATGAAGAGACCGGAGATTGTAGGCATGCCTGTGTGTCCCATGAAGAGACCCGAGATTATAGGCATGCTTGTGTGTCCCATGAAGAGATCTCAGATTATAGGCATGCCTGTGTGTCCCATGAAGAGAACTCGGATTATAGGCATGGTTGTATGTCCCATGAAGAGACCGGAGATTATAGGCATGCCTGTGTGTCCCATGAAGAGACCAGAGATTATAGGCATGCCTATGTGTCCCATGAAGAGACCGAAGATTATAGGCATGCTTGTGAGTCCCATGAAGAGACCGGAGATTATAGCCATGCCTGTGTGTCCCATGAAGAGACCGGAGATTATAGGCATGCCTGTGTGTCCCATGAAGAGACCGGAGATTATCGGCATGCCTGTGTGCCCCATGAAGAGACCTCCAATTATAGGGATGCCTGGGTGTCCCATGAAGAGACTGCGGATTATAGGCATGTCTGTGTGTCCCACGAAGTGACCTCGGACTATGGGCATGCCTGTGTGTCCCATGAAGAGACCTCAGATTATAGACAGGCCTGTGTGTTCCATGAAGAGACCGGAGATTATAGGCATGCCTGTGTGTCCCATGAAGAGACCGGAGATTATATGCATGCCTGTGTGTCCCATGAAGAGACCGGAGATTATAGGCATGCCTGTGTGTCCCATGAAGAGACCAGAGATTATAGGCATGCCTGTGTGTCCCATGAAGAGACGGGAGATTGTAGGCATGCCTGTGTGTCCCATGAAGAGACTGGAGATTATAGGCATGCTTGTGTGTCCCATGAAGAGAACTAGGATTATAGGCATGCCTGTGTGTACCATAAGGGACCGGAGATTATAGGCATGCCTGTGTGTCCCATGAAGAGACCAGAGATTATAGGCATGCCTGTGTGTCCCATTAAGAGACCGGAGGTTATAGGCATGCCTGTGTGTCCCATGAAGAGACCGGAGATTATAGGCATGCCTGTGTGTCCCATGGAGAGACCGGAGATTATAGGCATGCTTGTGTGTCCCATGAATAGACCTCAGATTATAGGCATGCCTGTTTGTCCTATGAAGAGACCTCGGATTATAGGCATGTCTGTGTGTCCCATGAAGAGACCTCGGATTATAGGCATGTCTGTGTGTCCCATGAAGAGACCTTAGATTATAGGCAGGCCTGTGTGTCCCATGAAGAGACCTCGGATTACAGTAATGCCTGTGTGTCCCATGAAGAGACCAGAGATTATATGCATGCCTGTGTGTCCCATGAAGAGGACAGAGATTATAGGCATGCCTGTGTGTCCCATGAAGAGGACAGAGATTATAGGCATGCCTGTGTGTCCCATGAAGAGACCGGAGATTGTAGGCATGCCTGTGTGTCCCATGAAGAGACCGGAGATTATAGGCATGCTTGTGTGTCTCATGAAGAGATCTCAGATTATAGGCATGCCTGTGTGTCCCATGAAGAGACTAAAGATTATAGGTATGCCTGTGTGTCCTGTGAAGAGACCGGAGATTATAGGCAAGTCTGTGTGTCCCATGAAAAGACCGGAGATTATAGGCATGATTGTGTGTCCCATGAAGAGACTAAAGATTATAGGTATGCCTGTGTGTCCTGTGAAGAGACCGGAGATTATGGGCAAGTCTGTGTGTCCCATGAAGAGACCTCCGATTATAGGGATGCCTGGGTGTCCCATGAAGAGACTGCAGATTATAGGCATGTCTGTGTGTCCCACGAAGAGACCTCGGATTATGGGCATGCCTGTGTGTCCCATGAAGAGACCTCAGATTATAGACAGGCCTGTGTGTTCCATGAAGAGACCGGAGATTATAGGCATGCCTGTGTGTCCCATGAAGAGACCGGAGATTATAGGCATGCCTGTGTGTCTCATGAAGCGACCAGTGATTATAGTTATGCCTGTGTGTCCCATGAAGAGACGGGAGATTGTAGGCATGCCTGTGTGTCCCATGAAGAGACGGGATATTGTAGGCATGCCTGTGTGTCCCATGAAGAGACCGGAGATTATAGGCATGCTTATGTGTCCCATGAAGAGACCTCAGATTATAGGCATGCCTGTGTGTCCCATGAAGAGAACTAGGATTATAGGCATGCCTGTGTGTCCTATGAAGGGACCGGAGATTATAGGCATGCTTGTGTGTCCCATGAAGAGACGGGAGATTGTAGGCATGCCTGTGTGTCCCATGAAGAGACGGGATATTGTAGGCATGCCTGTGTGTCCCATGAAGAGACCGAAGATTATAGGCATGCTTGTGAGTCCCATGAAGAGACCGGAGATTATAGCCATGCCTGTGTGTCCCATGAAGAGACCGGAGATTATAGGCATGCCTGTGTGTAGGCCTGGTCAAAAATTTCGTTCCGTTCGCGGAAATTGCGATAATTTGGCATTTTTGCGTTCCGCGGAGAGCGCGAAAATGTCAAAAATTCCGGTTTCCGCAGCTTGGCGATAATTTGTTTCTTGCTCGCGCTGTAAAATGATACATTCTCGCGCGCGCGCGATCGCCTTACCTGAATCCCTGCGTTCGCCGACAAGTTTTCTTGATCCGGTCGCGTTCTCCATGAGATGTTGTATTGTTTTTAGCCATTTGCGCTGTCTCGCGACAGTTCGCGCCCGCAGTGACGTCATGCGTCGCGCGATCACGTCTTTCTTCTCGCGATCATGCACCGCGAGAACAACTCAAAACAAGATGGCCGCGCCCGCAAGCAACCACATGGGTAAGTTGGCGACCCGCAACCATGCAGAAAATCTCGCGAACATGCCGGAAAAAAACTTCCGCATCTTTGCGATATTTCTGCTTGTTTGCGATAATTTTAAACATTCTCGCGATAATTTGCGAAGGTTAATTCCGCAAATTCCGCCCACCCCTACCTGTGTGTCCCATGAAGAGACCGGAGATTATCGGCATGCCTGTGTGCCCCATGAAGAGACCTCTGATTATAGGGATGCCTGGGTGTCCCATGAAGAGACTGCGGATTATAGGCATGTCTGTGTGTCCCACGAAGAGACCTCGGATTATGGGCATGCCTGTGTGTCCCATTAAGAGACCTCAGATTATAGACAGGCCTGTGTGTTCCATGAAGAGACCGGAGATTATAGGCATGCCTGTGTGTCCCATGAAGAGACCGGAGATTATATGCATGCCTGTGTGTCCCATGAAGAGACCGGAGATTATAGGCATGCCTGTGTGTCCCATGAAGAGACCAGAGATTATAGGCATGCCTGTGTGTCCCATGAAGAGACGGGAGATTGTAGGCATGCCTGTGTGTCCCATGAAGAGACCGGAGATTATAGGCATGCTTGTGTGTCCCATGAAGAGAACTAGGATTATAGGCATGCCTGTGTGTCCCATAAGGGACCGGAGATTATAGGCATGCCTGTGTGTCCCATGAAGAGACCAGAGATTATAGTCATGCCTGTGTGTCCCATTAAGAGACCGGAGATTATAGGCATGCCTGTGTGTCCCATGAAGAGACCGGAGATTATAGGCATGCCTATGTGTCCCATGGAGAGACCGGAGATTATAGGCATGCTTGTGTGTCCCATGAATAGACCTCGGATTATAGGCATGCCTGTGTGTCTTACGAAGAGACCTCGGATTATAGGCATGTCTGTGTGTCCCATGAAGAGACCTCGGACTATAGGCATGTCCGTGTGTCCCATGAAGAGACCTTAGATTATAGGCAGGCCTGTGTGTCCCATGAAGAGACCTCGGATTATAGTAATGTCTGTGTGTCCCATGAAGAGACCAGAGATTATAGGCATGCCTGTGTGTCCCATGAAGAGGACAGAGATTATAGGCATGCCTGTGTGTCCCATGAAGAGACCGGAGATTGTAGGCATGCCTGTGTGTCCCATGAAGAGACCGGAGATTATAGGCATGCTTGTGTGTCTCATGAAGAGATCTCAGATTATAGGCATGCCTGTGTGTCCCATGAAGAGACTAAAGATTATAGGTATGTCTGTGTGTCCTGTGAAGAGACCGGAGATTATAGGCAAGTCTGTGTGTCCCATGAAAAGACCGGAGATTATAGGCATGATTGTGTGTCCCATGAAGAGACTAAAGATTATAGGTATGCCTGTGTGTCCTGTGAAGAGACTGGAGCTTATAGGCAAGTCTGTGTGTCCCATGAAGAGACCGGAGATTATAGGCATGCCTGTGTGTCCCATGAAGAGACGGGAGATTGTAGGCATGCCTCTGTGTCCCATGAAGAGACGGGAGATTGTAGGCATGCCTGTGTGTCCCATGAAGAGACCGGAGATTATAGGCATGCTTATGTGTCCCATGAAGAGACCTCGGATTATAGGCATGCCTGTGTGTCCCATGAAGAGAACTAGCTTATAGGCATGCCTGTGTGTCCTATGAAGGGACCGGAGATTATAGGCATGCTTGTGTGTCCCATGAAGAGATCTCAGATTATAGGCATGCCTGTGTGTCCCATGAAGAGAACTCGGATTATAGGCATGGCTGTGTGTCCCATGAAGAGACCGGAGATTATAGGCATGCCTGTGTGTCCCATGAAGAGACCGGAGATTATAGCCATGCCTGTGTGTCCCATGAAGAGACCGGAGATTATAGGCATGCCTGTGTGTCCCATGAAGGGACCGGAGATTATTGGCATGCCTGTGTGCCCCATGAAGAGACCTCCGATTATAGGGATGCCTGGGTGTCCCATGAAGAGACTGCGGATTATAGGCATGTCTGTGTGTCCCACGAAGAGACCTCGGATTATGGGCATGCCTGTGTGTCCCATGAAGAGAATAGAGATTATAGGCTTGCCTGTGTGTCTCATGAAGAGACCAAAGATTATAGGCATGCTTGTGAGTCCCATGAAGAGACCGGAGATTATAGGCATGCCCGTGTGTCCCATGAAGAGACCGGAGATTATAGGCATGCCTGTGTGCCCCATGAAGAGACCGGAGATTATCGGCATGCCTGTGTGACCCATGAAGAGACCTCTGATTATAGGGATGCCTGGGTGTCCCATGAAGAGACCAGAGATTAGAGGCATGCCTGTGTCCCATGAAGAGACCAGAGATTATAGGCATGCCTGTGTATCCCATGAAGAGACCAGAGATTATAGGCATGCTTGTGTGTCCCATGAAGAGACCTCAGATTATAGGCATGCCTGTGTGTCCCATGAAGAGACCTCAGATTATAGGCATGCCTGTGTGTCCCATGAAGAGAACTAGGATTATAGGCATGCCTGTGTGTCCCATGAAGGGACCAGAGATTATAGGCATGCCTGTGTGTCCTATGAAGAGACCTTGGATTTTAGGCATGCATGTGTGTCCCATGAAGAGAACTAGGATTATAGGCATGCCTGTGTGTCCCATGAAGAGACCAGAGATTATAGGCATGCCTGTGTGTCCCATGAAGAGACCAGAGATTATAGGCATGCCTGAGTGTCCCATTAAGTGACCGGAGATTATAGGCATGCCTGTGTGTCCCATGAAGAGACCGGAGATTATAGGCATGCCTGTGTGTCCCATGAAGAGACCGGAGATTATAGGCATGCCTGTGTGTCCCATGAAGTGACTGGAGATTATAGGCATGCCTGTGTCCCATGAAAAGACTGGAGATTATAGGCATGTCTGTGTGTCCCATGCAGAGACCGGAGATTATAGGCAAACCTGTGTGTCCCATGAAGAGACCGGAGATTATAGGCATGCCTGTGTGTCCCATGAAGAGACCGGAGATTTTCGGCATGCCTGTGTGCCCCATGAAGAGACCTCGGATTATAGGCATGCCTGATTGTCCCATTAAGAGACCAGAGATTATAGGCATGCCTGTGTGTCCCATGAAAAGACCGAGACTATAGGTATGCCTGTGTGTCCCATGAAGAGACCGAGATTATAGGCATGCCTGTGTGTCCCATGAAGAGACCGGAGATTATAGGCATGCCTGTGTGTCCCATGAAGAGACCAGAAATTATAGACATGCCTGTGTGTCCCATGAAGATACCGGAGATTATAGGCATGCCTGTGTGTCCCATGAGGAGACCGGAGATTATAGGCATGCCTGTGTGTCCCATGGAGAGACCGGAGATTATAGGTATGCTTGTGTGTCCCATGAAGAGACCTCGGATTATAGTAATGCCTGTGTGTCCCATGAAGAGACCAGAGATTATATGCATGCCTGTGTGTCCCATGAAGAGGACAGAGATTATAGGCATGCCTGTGTGTCCCATGAAGAGGACAGAGATTATAGGCATGCCTGTGTGTCCCATGAAGAGACCGGAGATTGTAGGCATGCCTGTGTGTCCCATGAAGAGGACAGAGATTATAGGCATGCCTGTGTGTCCCATGAAGAGGACAGAGATTATAGGCATGCCTGTGTGTCCCATGAAGAGACCGGAGATTGTAGGCATGCCTGTGTGTCCCATGAAGAGACCGGAGATTATAGGCATGCTTGTGTGTCTCATGAAGAGATCTCAGATTATAGGCATGCCTGTGTGTCCCATGAAGAAAACTCGGATTATAGGCATGCCTGTGTGTCCCATGAAGAGACCGGAGATTATAGGCATGCCTGTGTGTCCCATGAAGAGACCAGAGATTATAGGCTTGCCTGTGTGTCCCATGAAGAGACCGAAGATTATAGGCATGCTTGTGAGTCCCATGAAGAGACCGGAGATTATAGGCATGCCCCTGTGTCCCATGAAGAGACCGGAGATTATCGGCATGCCTGTGTGACCCATGAAGAGACCTCTGATTATAGGGATGCCTGGGTGTCCCATGAAGAGACCAGAGATTACAGGCATGCCTGTGTATCCCATGAAGAGACCGGAGATTATAGGCATGCTTGTGTGTCCCATGAAGAGACCTCAGATTATAGGCATGCCTGTGTGTCCCATGAAGAGACCTCAGATTATAGGCATGCCTGTGTGTCCCATGAATAGAACTAGGATTATAGGCATGCCTGTGTGTCCCATGAAGGGACCAGAGATTATAGGCATGCCTGTGTGTCCTATGAAGAGACCTTGGATTTTAGGCATGCATGTGTGTCCCATGAAGAGAACTAGGATTATAGGCATGCCTGTGTGTGCCATGAAGAAACCGGAGATTATAGGCATGCCTGTGTGTCCCATGAAGAGACCAGAGATTATAGGCATGCCTGTGTGTCCCATGAAGAGACCGGAGATTATAGGCATGCCTGAGTGTCCCATTAAGTGACCGGAGATTATAGGCATGCCTGTGTGTCCCATGAAGAGACCTGAGATTATAGGAATGCCTGTGTGTCCCATGAAGAGACCGGAGATTATAGGCATGCCTGTGTGTCCCATGAAGTGACTGGAGATTATAGGCATGCCTGTGTCCCATGAAGAGACCGGAGATTATAGGCATGTCTGTGTGTCCCATGCAGAGACCGGAGATTATAGGCAAACCTGTGTGTCCCATGAAGAGACCGGAGATTATAGGCATGCCTGTGTGTCCCATGAAGAGACCGGAGATTTTCGGCATGCCTGTGTGCCCCATGAAGAGACCTCGGATTAAAGGCATGCCTGTGTGTCCCATTAAGAGACCAGAGATTATAGGCATGCCTGTGTGTCCCATGAAAAGACCGAGATTATAGGCATGCCTGTGTGTCCCATGAAGAGACCGAGATTATAGGCATGCCTGTGTGTCCCATGAAGAGACCAGAGATTATAGGCATGCCTGTGTGTCCCATGAAGAGACCAGAAATTATAGACATGCCTGTGTTTCCCATGAAGATACCGGAGATTATAGGCATGCCTGTGTGTCCCATGAAGAGACCGGAGATTATAGGCATGCCTGTGTGTCCCATGGAGAGACCGGAGATTATAGGCATGCTTGTGTGTCCCATGAAGAGACCTCGGATTATAGGCATGCCTGTGTGTCCCATGAAGAGACCTCGGATTATAGGCATGCCTGTGTGTCCCATGAAGAGACCTTAGATTATAGGCAGGATTGTGTGTCCCATGAAGAGACCTCGGATTATAGTAATGCCTGTGTGTCCCATGAAGAGACCAGAGATTATATGCATTCCTGTGTGTCCCATGAAGAGACCGGAGATTATAGGCATGCCTGTGTGTCCCATGAAGAGAACAGAGATTATAGGCATGCCTGTGTGTCCCATGAAGAGACCGGAGATTGTAGGCATGCCTGTGTGTCCCATGAAGAGACCAGAGATTATAGGCATGCTTGTGTGTCTCATGAAGAGATCTCAGATTATAGGCATGCCTGTGTGTCCCATGAAGAAAACACGGATTATAGGCATGCCTGTGTGTCCCATGAAGAGACCGGAGATTATAGGCATGCCTGTGTGTCCCATGAAGAGACCAGAGATTATAGGCTTGCCTGTGTGTCCCATGAAGAGACCGAAGATTATAGGCATGCTTGTGAGTCCCATGAACAGACCGGAGATTATAGGCATGCCTGTGTGTCCCATGAAGAGACCGGAGATTATAGGCATGCCTGTGTGTCCCATGAAGAGACCGGAGATTATAGGCATGCCTGTGTATCCCATGAAGAGACCGGATATTATAGGCATGCTTGTGTGTCTCATGAAGAGACCTCAGATTATAGGCAAGCCTGTGTGTCCCATGAAGAGACCGGAGATTATAGGCATGCTTGTGTGTCCCATGAAGAGACCTCAGATTATAGGCATGCCTGTGTGTCCCATGAAGAGACCTCAGATTATAGGCATGCCTGTGTGTCCCATGAAGAGAACTAGGATTATAGGCATGCCTGTGTGTCCCATGAAGGGACCAGAGATTATAGGCATGCCTGTGTGTCCTATGAAGAGACCTTGGATTTTAGGCATGCATGTGTGTCCCATGAAGAGAACTAGGATTATAGGCATGCCTGTGTGTCCCATGAAGAGACCAGAGATTATAGGCATGCCTGTGTGTCCCATGAAGAGACCAGAGATTATAGGCATGCCTGAGTGTCCCATTAAGTGACCGGAGATTATAGGCATGCCTGTGTGTCCCATGAAGAGACCGGAGATTATAGGCATGCCTGTGTGTCCCATGAAGAGACCGGAGATTATAGGCATGCCTGTGTGTCCCATGAAGTGACTGGAGATTATAGGCATGCCTGTGTCCCATGAAAAGACTGGAGATTATAGGCATTTCTGTGTGTCCCATGCAGAGACCGGAGATTATAGGCAAACCTGTGTGTCCCATGAAGAGACCGGAGATTATAGGCATGCCTGTGTGTCCGATGAAGAGACCGGAGATTTTCGGCATGCCTGTGTGCCCCATGAAGAGACCTCGGATTATAGGCATGCCTGATTGTCCCATTAAGAGACCAGAGATTATAGGCATGCCTGTGTGTCCCATGAAAAGACCGAGACTATAGGCATGCCTGTGTGTCCCATGAAGAGACCGAGATTATAGGCATGCCTGTGTGTCCCATGAAGAGACCGGAGATTATAGGCATGCCTGTGTGTCCCATGAAGAGACCAGAAATTATAGACATGCCTGTGTGTCCCATGAAGATACCGGAGATTATAGGCATGCCTGTGTGTCCCATGAGGAGACCGGAGATTATAGGCATGCCTGTGTGTCCCATGGAGAGACCGGAGATTATAGGCATGCTTGTGTGTCCCATGAAGAGACCTCAGATTATAGGCATGCCTGTGTGTCCTATGAAGAGACCTCGGATTATAGGCATGTCTGTGTGTCCCATGAAGAGACCTCGGATTATAGGCATGCCTGTGTGTCCCATGAAGAGACCTCGGATTATAGTAATGCCTGTGTGTCCCATGAAGAGACCAGAGATTATATGCATGCCTGTGTGTCCCATGAAGAGGACAGAGATTATAGGCATGCCTGTGTGTCCCATGAAGAGGACAGAGATTATAGGCATGCCTGTGTGTCCCATGAAGAGACCGGAGATTGTAGGCATGCCTGTGTGTCCCATGAAGAGGACAGAGATTATAGGCATGCCTGTGTGTCCCATGAAGAGGACAGAGATTATAGGCATGCCTGTGTGTCCCATGAAGAGACCGGAGATTGTAGGCATGCCTGTGTGTCCCATGAAGAGACCGGAGATTATAGGCATGCTTGTGTGTCTCATGAAGAGATCTCAGATTATAGGCATGCCTGTGTGTCCCATGAAGAAAACTCGGATTATAGGCATGCCTGTGTGTCCCATGAAGAGACCGGAGATTATAGGCATGCCTGTGTGTCCCATGAAGAGACCAGAGATTATAGGCTTGCCTGTGTGTCCCATGAAGAGACCGAAGATTATAGGCATGCTTGTGAGTCCCATGAAGAGACCGGAGATTATAGGCATGCCCCTGTGTCCCATGAAGAGACCGGAGATTATCGGCATGCCTGTGTGACCCATGAAGAGACCTCTGATTATAGGGATGCCTGGGTGTCCCATGAAGAGACCAGAGATTACAGGCATGCCTGTGTATCCCATGAAGAGACCGGAGATTATAGGCATGCTTGTGTGTCCCATGAAGAGACCTCAGATTATAGGCATGCCTGTGTGTCCCATGAAGAGACCTCAGATTATAGGCATGCCTGTGTGTCCCATGAATAGAACTAGGATTATAGGCATGCCTGTGTGTCCCATGAAGGGACCAGAGATTATAGGCATGCCTGTGTGTCCTATGAAGAGACCTTGGATTTTAGGCATGCATGTGTGTCCCATGAAGAGAACTAGGATTATAGGCATGCCTGTGTGTGCCATGAAGAAACCGGAGATTATAGGCATGCCTGTGTGTCCCATGAAGAGACCAGAGATTATAGGCATGCCTGTGTGTCCCATGAAGAGACCGGAGATTATAGGCATGCCTGAGTGTCCCATTAAGTGACCGGAGATTATAGGCATGCCTGTGTGTCCCATGAAGAGACCTGAGATTATCGGAATGCCTGTGTGTCCCATGAAGAGACCGGAGATTATAGGCATGCCTGTGTGTCCCATGAAGTGACTGGAGATTATAGGCATGCCTGTGTCCCATGAAGAGACCGGAGATTATAGGCATGTCTGTGTGTCCCATGCAGAGACCGGAGATTATAGGCAAACCTGTGTGTCCCATGAAGAGACCGGAGATTATAGGCATGCCTGTGTGTCCCATGAAGAGACCGGAGATTTTCGGCATGCCTGTGTGCCCCATGAAGAGACCTCGGATTAAAGGCATGCCTGTGTGTCCCATTAAGAGACCAGAGATTATAGGCATGCCTGTGTGTCCCATGAAAAGACCGAGATTATAGGCATGCCTGTGTGTCCCATGAAGAGACCGAGATTATAGGCATGCCTGTGTGTCCCATGAAGAGACCAGAGATTATAGGCATGCCTGTGTGTCCCATGAAGAGACCAGAAATTATAGACATGCCTGTGTTTCCCATGAAGATACCGGAGATTATAGGCATGCCTGTGTGTCCCATGAAGAGACCGGAGATTATAGGCATGCCTGTGTGTCCCATGGAGAGACCGGAGATTATAGGCATGCTTGTGTGTCCCATGAAGAGACCTCGGATTATAGGCATGCCTGTGTGTCCCATGAAGAGACCTCGGATTATAGGCATGCCTGTGTGTCCCATGAAGAGACCTTAGATTATAGGCAGGCCTGTGTGTCCCATGAAGAGACCTCGGATTATAGTAATGCCTGTGTGTCCCATGAAGAGACCAGAGATTATATGCATGCCTGTGTGTCCCATGAAGAGACCGGAGATTATAGGCATGCCTGTGTGTCCCATGAAGAGAACAGAGATTATAGGCATGCCTGTGTGTCCCATGAAGAGACCGGAGATTGTAGGCATGCCTGTGTGTCCCATGAAGAGACCAGAGATTATAGGCATGCTTGTGTGTCTCATGAAGAGATCTCAGATTATAGGCATGCCTGTGTGTCCCATGAAGAAAACACGGATTATAGGCATGCCTGTGTGTCCCATAAAGAGACCGGAGATTATAGGCATGCCTGTGTGTCCCATGAAGAGACCAGAGATTATAGGCTTGCCTGTGTGTCCCATGAAGAGACCGAAGATTATAGGCATGCTTGTGAGTCCCATGAACAGACCGGAGATTATAGGCATGCCTGTGTGTCCCATGAAGAGACCGGAGATTATAGGCATGCCTGTGTGTCCCATGAAGAGACCGGAGATTATAGGCATGCCTGTGTATCCCATGAAGAGACCGGATATTATAGGCATGCTTGTGTGTCTCATGAAGAGACCTCAGATTATAGGCAAGCCTGTGTGTCCCATGAAGAGACCGGAGATTATAGGCATGCCTGTGTGTCCCATGAAGAGACTGGAGATTTTCGGCATGCCTGTGTGCCCCATGAAGAGACCTAGGATTATAGGCATGCCTGTGTGTCCAATGAAGAGACCTCGGATTATAGGCATGCCTGTGTGTCCCATGAAGAAACCGGAGATTATAGGCATTCCTCTGTGCCCCATGAAGAGACCGGAGATTATTGGCATGCCTGTGTGTCCCATGAAGAGACCGGAGATTATAGGCATGCCTGTGTGTCCCATGAAGAGACCGGAGATTATAGGCATGCCTGTGTTTCCCATGAAGAGACCAGAGATTATAGGCATGCCTGTGTGTCCCATTAAGAGACTGGAGATTATAGGCATGCCTGTGTGTTCCACGAAGAGACCGGAGATTATAGGCATGCTTGTGTGTCCCATGAAGAGACCTCGGAATTATAGGCACGTCAGTGTGTCCCATGAAGAGATGTCGGATTATAGGCATGCCTGTGTGTCCCATGAAGAGACCTTTGATTATAGGCAGGCCTGTGTGTCCCATGAAGAGACCTCGGATTATAGGAATGACTGTGTGTCCCATGAAGAGACCTTTGATTATAGGCAGGCCTGTGTGTCCCATGAAGAGACCTCGGATTATAGGAATGCCTGTGTGTCCCATGAAGAGACCAGAGATTATATGCATGCCTGTGTGTCCCATGAAGAGACCGGAGAATATAGGCATGCCTGTGTGTCCCATGAAGAGAACGGAGATTATAGGCATGCCTGTGTGTCCCATGAAGAGACTGGAGATTGTAGGCATGCCTGTGTGTCCCATGAAGAGACCGGAGATTATAGGCATGCTTGTGTGTCCTATGAAGAGAACTCGGATTATAGGCATGCCTGTGTGTCCCATGAAGAGACCGGAGATTATCGGCATGCCTGTGTGCCCCATGAAGAGACGTCCGATTATAGGGATGCCTGGGTGTCCCATAAAGAAACCGCGGATTATAGGCATGTCTGTGTGTCCCACGGAGAGACCTCGGATTATGGGCATGCCTGTGTATCCCATGAAGAGACCACAGATTATAGGCAGGCCTGTGTGTTCCATGAAGAGACCAGAGATTATAGGCATGCCTGTGTGTCCCATAAGGAGACTGGAGATTGTAGGCATGCCTGTGTGTCCCATGAAGAAACCGGAGAATATAGGCATGCTTGTGTGTCCCATGAAGAGACCTCAGATTATAGGCATGCCTGTGTGTCCCATGAAGAGACCACAGATTATAGGCAGGCCTGTGTGTTCCATGAAAAGACCGGAGATTATAGGCATGCCTGTGTGTCCCATGAAGAGACCAGAGATTGTAGGCACGCCTGTGTGTCCCATGAAGAGACCGGAGATTGTAGGCATGCTTCTGTGTTCCATGAAGAGACCTCAAATTATAGGCATGCCTGTGTGTCCCATGAAGAGAACTAGGATTATAGGCATGCCTGTGTGTCCCATGAAGGGACCAGAGATTATAGGAATGCCTGTGTGTCCCATGAACAGAGCTTGGATTATAGGCATGCCTTTTTGTCCTATGAAGAGAACTAGGATTATAGGCATGCCTGTGTGTCCCATGAAGAAACCGGAGATTATAGGCATGCCTGTGTGTCCCATGAAGAGACCAGAGATTATAGGCATGCCTGTGTGTCCCATGAAGAGACCGGAGATTATAGGCATGCCTGAGTGTCCCATTAAGTGACCGGAGATTATAGGCATGCCTGTGTGTCCCATGAAGAGACCTGAGATTATAGGAATGCCTGTGTGTCCCATGAAGAGACCGGAGATTATAGGCATGCCTGTGTGTCCCATGAAGTGACTGGAGATTATAGGCATGCCTGTGTGTCCCATGAAGAGACCGGAGATTATAGGCATGCCTGTGTGTCCCATGAAGAGACCGGAGATTATAGGCATGCCTGTGTATCCCATGAAGAGACCGGATATTATAGGCATGCTTGTGTCTCTCATGAAGAGACCTCAGATTATAGGCAAGCCTGTGTGTCCCATGAAGAGACCGGAGATTATAGGCATGCCTGTGTGTCCCATGAAGAGACCAGAGATTATAGGCTTGCCTGTGTGTCCCATGAAGAGACCGAAGATTATAGGCATGCTTGTGAGTCCCATGAACAGACCGGAGATTATAGGCATGCCTGTGTGTCCCATGAAGAGACCGGAGATTATAGGCATGCCTGTGTGTCCCATGAAGAGACCGGAGATTATAGGCATGCCTGTGTATCCCATGAAGAGACCGGATATTATAGGCATGCTTGTGTGTCTCATGAAGAGACCTCAGATTATAGGCAAGCCTGTGTGTCCCATGAAGAGACCGGAGATTATAGGCATGCCTGTGTGTCCCATGAAGAGACTGGATATTTTCGGCATGCCTGTGTGCCCCATGAAGAGACCTAGGATTATAGGCATGCCTGTGTGTCCAATGAAGAGACCTCGGATTATAGGCATGCCTGTGTGTCCCATGAAGAAACCGGAGATTATAGGCATTCCTCTGTGCCCCATGAAGAGACCCGAGATTATTGGCATGCCTGTGTGTCCCATGAAGAGACCGGAGATTATAGGCATGCCTGTGTGTCCCATGAAGAGACCGGAGATTATAGGCATGCCTGTGTTTCCCATGAAGAGACCAGAGATTATAGGCATGCCTGTGTGTCCCATTAAGAGACTGGAGATTATAGGCATGCCTGTGTGTTCCATGAAGAGACCGGAGATTATAGGCATGTCTGTGTGTCCCATGAAGCGACCGGAGATTATAGGCATGCCTGTGTGTCCCATGAAGAGACCGGAGATTATAGGCATGCTTGTGTGTCCCATGAAGAGACCTCGGAATTATAGGCACGTCAGTGTGTCCCATGAAGAGATGTCGGATTATAGGCATGCCTGTGTGTCCCATGAAGAGACCTTTGATTATAGGCAGGCCTGTGTGTCCCATGAAGAGACCTCGGATTATAGGAATGCCTGTGTGTCCCATGAAGAGACCTTTGATTATAGGCAGGCCTGTGTGTCCCATGAAGAGACCTCGGATTATAGGAATGCCTGTGTGTCCCATGAAGAGACCACAGATTATATGCATGCCTGTGTGTCCCATGAAGAGACCGGAGAATATAGGCATGCCTGTGTGTCCCATGAAGAGAACGGAGATTATAGGCATGCCTGTGTGTCCCATGAAGAGACTGGAGATTGTAGGCATGCCTGTGTGTCCCATGAAGAGACCGGAGATTATAGGCATGCTTGTGTGTCCCATGAAGAGAACTCGGATTATAGGCATGCCTGTGTGTCCCATGAAGAGACCGGAGATTATCGGCATGCCTGTGTGCCCCATGAAAAGACGTCCGATTATAGGGATGCCTGGGTGTCCCATAAAGAAACCACGGATTATAGGCATGTCTGTGTGTCCCACGGAGAGACCTCGGATTATGGGTATGCCTGTGTATCCCATGAAGAGACCACAGATTATAGGCAGGCCTGTGTGTTCCATGAAGAGACCAGAGATTATAGGCATGCCTGTGTGTCCCATAAGGAGACTGGAGATTGTAGGCATGCCTGTGTGTCCCATGAAGAAACCGGAGAATATAGGCATGCTTGTGTGTCCCATGAAGAGACCTCAGATTATAGGCATGCCTGTGTGTCCCATGAAGAGACCACAGATTATAGGCAGGCCTGTGTGTTCCATGAAAAGACCGGAGATTATAGGCATGCCTGTGTGTCCCATGAAGAGACCGGAGATTATAGGCATGCCTGTGTGTCCCATGAAGAGACCGGAGATTGTAGGCATGCCTGTGAGTCCCATGAAGAGACCGGAGATTATCGGCATGCTTCTGTGTTCCATGAAGAGACCTCAAATTATAGGCATGCCTGTGTGTCCCATGAAGAGAACTAGGATTATAGGCATGCCTGTGTGTCCCATGAAGGGACCAGAGATTATAGGAATGCCTGTGTGTCCCATGAAGAGAGCTTGGATTATAGGCATGCCTTTTTGTCCTATGAAGAGAACTAGGATTATAGGCATGCCTGTGTGTCCCATGAAGAGACCGGAGATTATAGGCATGCCTTTGTGTCCCATGTAGAGACCGGAGATTATAGGCATGCCTGTTTGTCCCATGAAGAGACCGGAGATTATAGGCATGCCTGTGTGTCCCATTAAGAGACTGGGGATGTGTCTCCCATGAAGAGACCAGAGATTATAGGCATGTCTGTGTGTCCCATGAAGAGACCAGAGATTATAGGCATGCCTGTGTGTCCCATGAAGAGACCTCGGAATATAGGCATGTCTGTGTGTCCCATGAAGAGACCAGAGATTATAGGCATGCCTGTGTGTCCCATGAAGAGACCTCAGAATATAGGCATTCCTCTGTGCCCCATGAGGAGACCGAAGATTATAGGCATGCCTGTGTGTCCCATGAAGAGACTAAAGATTATAGGTATGCCTGTGTGTCCTGTGAAGAGACCGGAGATTATAGGCAAGTCTGTGTGTCCCATGAAAAGATCGGAGATTATAGGCATGCTTGTGTGTCCCATGAAGAGACTAAAGATTTTAGGTATGCCTGTGTGTCCTGTGAAGAGACCGGAGATTATAGGCAAGTCTGTGTGTCCCATGAAGAGACCGGAGATTATAGGCATGCCTGTGAGTCCCATGAAGAGACTGAGATTGTAGGCATGCCTGTGTGTCCCATGAAGAGACGGGAGATTGTAGGCATGCCTGTGTGTCCCATGAAGAGACCGGAGATTATAGGCATGCTTATGTGTCCCATGAAGAGACCTCAGATTATAGGCATGCCTGTGTGTCCCATGAAGAGAACTAGGATTATAGGCATGCCTGTGTGTCCTATGAAGGGACCGGAGAGTATAGGCATGCCTGTGTGTCCCATGAAGAGACCAGAGATTACAGGCATGCCTGTGTGTCCCATTAAGAGACCGGAGATTATAGGCATGACTGTGTCTCCCATGAAGAGACCGGAGATTATAGGCATGCCTGTGTGTCCCATGAAGAGACCGGAGATTATAGGCATGCTTGTGTGTCCCATGAAGAGACCTCGGATTATAGGCACGCCTGTGTGTCCCATGAAGAGACCTCGGATTATAGGCATGTCTGTGTGTCCCATGAAGAGACCTCGGATTATAGGCATGCCTGCGTGTTCCATGAAGAGACCTTAGATTATAGGCAGGCCTGTGTGTCCCATGAAGAGACCTCGGATTATAGAAATGCCAGTGTGTCCCATGAAGAGACCAGAGATTATAGGCATGCCTGTGTGTCCCATGAAGAGAACGGAGATTATAGGCATGCCTGTGTGTCCCATGAAGAGACCGGAGATTATAGGCATGCCTATATGTCCCATGAAGAGACCGGAGATTATAGGCATGCCTGTGTGTCCCATGAAGAGAACGGAGATTATAGGCATGCCTGTGTGTCCCATGAAGAGACCGGAGATTGTAGGCATGCCTGTGTGTCCCATGAAGAGACCCGAGATTATAGGCATGCTTGTGTGTCTCATGAAGAGATCTCAGATTATAGGCATGCCTGTGTGTCCCATGAAGAGACTAAAGATTATAGGTATGCCTGTGTGTCCTGTGAAGAGACCGGAGATTATAGGCAAATCTGTGTGTCCCATGAAAAGACCGGAGATTATAGGCATGATTGTGTGTCCCATGAAGAGACTAAAGATTATAGGTATGCCTGTGTGTCCTGTGAAGAGACCGGAGATTATGGGCAAGTCTGTGTGTCCCATGAAGAGACCTCCGATTATAGGGATGCCTGGGTGTCCCATGAAGAGACTGCGGATTATAGGCATGTCTGTGTGTCCCACGAAGAGACCTCGGATTATGGGCATGCCTGTGTGTCCCATGAAGAGACCTCAGATTATAGACAGGCCTGTGTGTTCCATGAAGAGACCGGAGATTATAGGCATGCCTGTGTGTCCCATGAAGAGACCGGAGATTATAGGCATGCCTGTGTGTCTCATGAAGCGACCAGTGATTATAGTTATGCCTGTGTGTCCCATGAAGAGACGGGAGATTGTAGGCATGCCTGTGTGTCCCATGAAGAGACGGGATATTGTAGGCATGCCTGTGTGTCCCATGAAGAGACCGGAGATTATAGGCATGCTTATGTGTCCCATGAAGAGACCTCAGATTATAGGCATGCCTGTGTGTCCCATGAAGAGAACTAGGATTATAGGCATGCATGTGTGTCCTATGAAGGGACCGGAGATTATAGGCATGCTTGTGTGTCCCATGAAGAAATCTCAGATTATAGGCATGCCTGTGTGTCCCATGAAGAGAACTCGGATTATAGGCATGGCTGTGTGTCCCATGAAGAGACCGAAGATTATAGGCATGCCTGTGTGCCCCATGAAGAGACCAGAGATTATAGGCATGCCTGTGTGTCCCATGAAGAGACCGAAGATTATAGGCATGCTTGTGAGTCCCATGAAGAGACCGGAGATTATAGCCATGCCTGTGTGTCCCATGAAGAGACCGGAGATTATAGGCATGCCTGTGTGTCCCATGAAGAGACCGGAGATTATCGGCATGCCTGTGTGCCCCATGAAGAGACCTCTGATTATAGGGATGCCTGGGTGTCCCATGAAGAGACTGCGGATTATAGGCATGTCTGTGTGTCCCACGAAGAGACCTCGGATTATGGGCATGCCTGTTTGTCCCATTAAGAGACCTCAGATTATAGACAGGCCTGTGTGTTCCATGAAGAGACCGGAGATTATAGGCATGCCTGTGTGTCCCATGAAGAGACCGGAGATTATATGCATGCCTGTGTGTCCCATGAAGAGACCGGAGATTATAGGCATGCCTGTGTGTCCCATGAAGAGACCAGAGATTATAGGCATGCCTGTGTGTCCCATGAAGAGACGGGAGATTGTAGGCATGCCTGTGTGTCCCATGAAGAGACCGGAGATTATAGGCATGCTTGTGTGTCCCATGAAGAGAACTAGGATTATAGGCATGCCTGTGTGTCCCATAAGGGACCGGAGATTATAGGCATGCCTGTGTGTCCCATGAAGAGACCAGAGATTATAGTCATGCCTGTGTGTCCCATTAAGAGACCGAAGATTATAGGCATGCCTGTGTGTCCCATGAAGAGACCGGAGATTATAGGCATGCCTATGTGTCCCATGGAGAGAACGGAGATTATAGGCATGCTTGTGTGTCCCATGAATAGACCTCGGATTATAGGCATGCCTGTGTGTCCTATGAAGAGACCTCGGATTATAGGCATGTCTGTGTGTCCCATGAAGAGACCTCGGACTATAGGCATGTCCGTGTGTCCCATGAAGAGACCTTAGATTATAGGCAGGCCTGTGTGTCCCATGAAGAGACCTCGGATTATAGTAATGCCTGTGTGTCCCATGAAGAGACCAGAGATTATATGCATGCCTGTGTGTCCCATGAAGAGGACAGAGATTATAGGCATGCCTGTGTGTCCCATGAAGAGGACAGAGATTATAGGCATGCCTGTGTGTCCCATGAAGAGACCGGAGATTGTAGGCATGCCTGTGTGTCCCATGAAGAGACCGGAGATTATAGGCATGCTTGTGTGTCTCATGAAGAGATCTCAGATTATAGGCATGCCTGTGTGTCCCATGAAGAGACTAAAGATTATAGGTATGCCTGTGTGTCCTGTGAAGAGACCGGAGATTATAGGCAAGTCTGTGTGTCCCATGAAAAGACCGGAGATTATAGGCATGATTGTGTGTCCCATGAAGAGACTAAAGATTATAGGTATGCCTGTGTGTCCTGTGAAGAGACTGGAGCTTATAGGCAAGTCTGTGTGTCCCATGAAGAGACCGGAGATTATAGGCATGCCTGTGTGTCCCATGAAGAGACGGGAGATTGTAGGCATGCCTGTGTGTCCCATGAAGAGACGGGAGATTGTAGGCATGCCTGTGTGTCCCATGAAGAGACCGGAGATTATAGGCATGCTTATGTGTCCCATGAAGAGACCTCGGATTATAGGCATGCCTGTGTGTCCCATGAAGAGAACTAGGATTATAGGCATGCCTGTGTGTCCTATGAAGGGACCGGAGATTATAGGCATGCTTGTGTGTCCCATGAAGAGATCTCAGATTATAGGCATGCCTGTGTGTCCCATGAAGAGAACTCGGATTATAGGCATGGCTGTGTGTCCCATGAAGAGACCGGAGATTATAGGCATGCCTGTGTGTCCCATGAAGAGACCGGAGATTATAGCCATGCCTGTGTGTCCCATGAAGAGACCGGAGATTATAGGCATGCCTGTGTGTCCCATGAAGAGACCGGAGATTATTGGCATGCCTGTGTGCCCCATGAAGAGACCTCCGATTATAGGTATGCCTGGGTGTCCCATGAAGAGACTGCGGATTATAGGCATGTCTGTGTGTCCCACGAAGAGACCTCGGATTATGGGCATGCCTGTGTGTCCCATGAAGAGAATAGAGATTATAGGCTTGCCTGTGTGTCTCATGAAGAGACCAAAGATTATAGGCATGCTTGTGAGTCCCATGAAGAGACCGGAGATTATAGGCATGCCCGTGTGTCCCATGAAGAGACCGGAGATTATAGGCATGCCTGTGTGCCCCATGAAGAGACCGGAGATTATCGGCATGCCTGTGTGACCCATGAAGAGACCTCTGATTATAGGGATGCCTGGGTGTCCCATGAAGAGACCAGAGATTAGAGGCATGCCTGTGTCCCATGAAGAGACCAGAGATTATAGGCATGCCTGTGTATCCCATGAAGAGACCAGAGATTATAGGCATGCTTGTGTGTCCCATGAAGAGACCTCAGATTATAGGCATGCCTGTGTGTCCCATGAAGAGACCTCAGATTATAGGCATGCCTGTGTGTCCCATGAAGAGAACTAGGATTATAGGCATGCCTGTGTGTCCCATGAAGGGACCAGAGATTATAGGCATGCCTGTGTGTCCTATGAAGAGACCTTGGATTTTAGGCATGCATGTGTGTCCCATGAAGAGAACTAGGATTATAGGCATGCCTGTGTGTCCCATGAAGAGACCAGAGATTATAGGCATGCCTGTGTGTCCCATGAAGAGACCAGAGATTATAGGCATGCCTGAGTGTCCCATTAAGTGACCGGAGATTATAGGCATGCCTGTGTGTCCCATGAAGAGACCGGAGATTATAGGCATGCCTGTGTGTCCCATGAAGAGACCGGAGATTATAGGCATGCCTGTGTGTCCCATGAAGAGACCGGAGATTATAGGCATGCCTGTGTGTCCCATGAAGTGACTGGAGATTATAGGCATGCCTGTGTCCCATGAAAAGACTGGAGATTATAGGCATGTCTGTGTGTCCCATGCAGAGACCGGAGATTATAGGCAAACCTGTGTGTCCCATGAAGAGACCGGAGATTATAGGCATGCCTGTGTGTCCCATGAAGAGACCGGAGATTTTCGGCATGCCTGTGTGCCCCATGATGAGACCTCGGATTATAGGCATGCCTGATTGTCCCATTAAGAGACCAGAGATTATAGGCATGCCTGTGTGTCCCATGAAAAGACCGAGATTATAGGCATGCCTGTGTGTCCCATGAAGAGACCGAGATTATAGGCATGCCTGTGTGTCCCATGAAGAGACCGGAGATTATAGGCATGCCTGTGTGTCCCATGAAGAGACCAGAAATTATAGACATGCCTGTGTGTCCCATGAAGATACCGGAGATTATAGGCATGCCTGTGTGTCCCATGAGGAGACCGGAGATTATAGGCATGCCTGTGTGTCCCATGGAGAGACCGGAGATTATAGGCATGCTTGTGTGTCCCATGAAGAGACCTCAGATTATAGGCATGCCTGTGTGTCCTATGAAGAGACCTCGGATTATAGGCATGTCTGTGTGTCCCATGAAGAGACCTCGGATTATAGGCATGCCTGTGTGTCCCATGAAGAGACCTTAGATTATAGGCAGGCCTGTGTGTCCCATGAAGAGACCTCGGATTATAGTAATGCCTGTGTGTCCCATGAAGAGACCAGAGATTATATGCATGCCTGTGTGTCCCATGAAGAGGACAGAGATTATAGGCATGCCTGTGTGTCCCATGAAGAGGACAGAGATTATAGGCATGCCTGTGTGTCCCATGAAGAGACCGGAGATTGTAGGCATGCCTGTGTGTCCCATGAAGAGACCGGAGATTATAGGCATGCTTGTGTGTCTCATGAAGAGATCTCAGATTATAGGCATGCCTGTGTGTCCCATGAAGAAAACTCGGATTATAGGCATGCCTGTGTGTCCCATGAAGAGACCGGAGATTATAGGCATGCCTGTGTGTCCCATGAAGAGACCAGAGATTATAGGCTTGCCTGTGTGTCCCATGAAGAGACCGAAGATTATAGGCATGCTTGTGAGTCCCATGAAGAGACCGGAGATTATAGGCATGCCCCTGTGTCCCATGAAGAGACCGGAGATTATAGGCATGCCTGTGTGTCCCATGAAGAGACCAGAGATTATCGGCATGCCTGTGTGACCCATGAAGAGACCTCTGATTATAGGGATGCCTGGGTGTCCCATGAAGAGACCAGAGATTACAGGCATGCCTGTGTATCCCATGAAGAGACCGGAGATTATAGGCATGCTTGTGTGTCTCATGAAGAGACCTCAGATTATAGGCATGCCTGTGTGTCCCATGAAGAGACCTCAGATTATAGGCATGCCTGTGTGTCCCATGAATAGAACTAGGATTATAGGCATGCCTGTGTGTCCCATGAAGGGACCAGAGATTATAGGCATGCCTGTGTGTCCTATGAAGAGACCTTGGGTTTTAGGCATGCATGTGTGTCCCATGAAGAGAACTAGGATTATAGACATGCCTGTGTGTCCCATGAAGAAACCGGAGATTATAGGCATGCCTGTGTGTCCCATGAAGAGACCAGAGATTATAGGCATGCCTGTGTGTCCCATGAAGAGACCGGAGATTATAGGCATGCCTGAGTGTCCCATTAAGTGACCGGAGATTATAGGCATGCCTGTGTGTCCCATGAAGAGACCTGAGATTATAGGAATGCCTGTGTGTCCCATGAAGAGACCGGAGATTATAGGCATGCCTGTGTGTCCCATGAAGTGACTGGAGATTATAGGCATGCCTGTGTCCCATGAAGAGACCGGAGATTATAGGCATGTCTGTGTGTCCCATGCAGAGACCGGAGATTATAGGCAAACCTGTGTGTCCCATGAAGAGACCGGAGATTATAGGCATGCCTGTGTGTCCCATGAAGAGACCGGAGATTTTCGGCATGCCTGTGTGCCCCATGAAGAGACCTCGGATTAAAGGCATGCCTGTGTGTCCCATTAAGAGACCAGAGATTATAGGCATGCCTGTGTGTCCCATGAAAAGACCGAGATTATAGGCATGCCTGTGTGTCCCATGAAGAGACCGAGATTATAGGCATGCCTGTGTGTCCCATGAAGAGACCAGAGATTATAGGCATGCCTGTGTGTCCCATGAAGAGACCGGAGATTGTAGGCATGCCTGTGTGTCCCATGAAGAGACCAGAGATTATAGGCATGCTTGTGTGTCTCATGAAGAGATCTCAGATTATAGGCATGCCTGTGTGTCCCATGAAGAAAACACGGATTATAGGCATGCCTGTGTGTCCCATGAAGAGACCGGAGATTATAGGCATGCCTGTGTGTCCCATGAAGAGACCAGAGATTATAGGCTTGCCTGTGTGTCCCATGAAGAGACCGAAGATTATAGGCATGCCTGTGTATCCCATGAAGAGACCGGATATTATAGGCATGCTTGTGTGTCTCATGAAGAGACCTCAGATTATAGGCAAGCCTGTGTGTCCCATGAAGAGACCGGAGATTATAGGCATGCCTGTGTGTCCCATGAAGAGACTGGAGATTTTCAGCATGCCTGTGTGCCCCATGAAGAGACCTAGGATTATAGGCATGCCTGTGTGTCCAATGAAGAGACCTCGGATTATAGGCATGCCTGTGTGTCCCATGAAGAAACCGGAGATTATAGGCATTCCTCTGTGCCCCATGAAGAGACCGGAGATTATTGGCATGCCTGTGTATCACATGAAGAGACCGGAGATTATAGGCATGCCTGTGTTTCCCATGAAGAGACCAGAGATTATAGGCATGCCTGAGTGTCCCATTAAGTGACCGGAGATTATAGGCATGCCTGTGTGTCCCATGAAGAGACCTGAGATTATAGGAATGCCTGTGTGTCCCATGAAGAGACCGGAGATTATAGGCATGCCTGTGTGTCCCATGAAGTGACTGGAGATTATAGGCATGCCTGTGTCCCATGAAGAGACCGGAGATTATAGGCATGTCTGTGTGTCCCATGCAGAGACCGGAGATTATAGGCAAACCTGTGTGTCCCATGAAGAGACCGGAGATTATAGGCATGCCTGTGTGTCCCATGAAGAGACCAGAGATTTTCGGCATGCCTGTGTGCCCCATGAAGAGACCTCGGATTAAAGGCATGCCTGTGTGTCCCATTAAGAGACCAGAGATTATAGGCATGCCTGTGTGTCCCATGAAAAGACCGAGATTATAGGCATGCCTGTGTGTCCCATGAAGAGACCGAGATTATAGGCATGCCTGTGTGTCCCATGAAGAGACCAGAGATTATAGGCATGCCTGTGTGTCCCATGAAGAGACCAGAAATTATAGACATGCCTGTGTGTCCCATGAAGATACCGGAGATTATAGGCATGCCTGTGTGTCCCATGAAGAGACCGGAGATTATAGGCATGCCTGTGTGTCCCATGGAGAGACCGGAGATTATAGGCATGCTTGTGTGTCCCATGAAGAGACCTCGGATTATAGGCATGCCTGTGTGTCCCATGAAGAGACCTCGGATTATAGGCATGCCTGTGTGTCCCATGAAGAGACCTTAGATTATAGGCAGGCCTGTGTGTCCCATGAAGAGACCTCGAATTATAGTAATGCCTGTGTGTCCCATGAAGAGACCAGAGATTATAGGCATGCCTGTGTGTCCCATGAAGAGACCAGAGATTATAGGCTTGCCTGTGTGTCCCATGAAGAGACCGAAGATTATAGGCATGCTTGTGAGTCCCATGAACAGACCGGAGATTATAGGCATGCCTGTGTGTCCCATGAAGAGACCGGAGATTATAGGCATGCCTGTGTGTCCCATGAAGAGACCGGAGATTATAGGCATGCCTGTGTATCCCATGAAGAGACCGGATATTATAGGCATGCTTGTGTGTCTCATGAAGAGACCTCAGATTATAGGCAAGCCTGTGTGTCCCATGAAGAGACCGGAGATTATAGGCATGCCTGTGTGTCCCATGAAGAGACTGGAGATTTTCGGCATGCCTGTGTGCCCCATGAAGAGACCTAGGATTATAGGCATGCCTGTGTGTCCAATGAAGAGACCTCGGATTATAGGCATGCCTGTGTGTCCCATGAAGAAACCGGAGATTATAGGCATTCCTCTGTGCCCCATGAAGAGACCGGAGATTATTGGCATGCCTGTGTGTCCCATGAAGAGACCGGAGATTATAGGCATGCCTGTGTGTCCCATGAAGAGACCGGAGATTATAGGCATGCCTGTGTTTCCCATGAAGAGACCAGAGATTATAGGCATGCCTGTGTGTCCCATTAAGAGACTGGAGATTATAGGCATGCCTGTGTGTTCCACGAAGAGACCGGAGATTATAGGCATGCTTGTGTGTCCCATGAAGAGACCTCGGAATTATAGGCACGTCAGTGTGTCCCATGAAGAGATGTCGGATTATAGGCATGCCTGTGTGTCCCATGAAGAGACCTTTGATTATAGGCAGGCCTGTGTGTCCCATGAAGAGACCTCGGATTATAGGAATGACTGTGTGTCCCATGAAGAGACCTTTGATTATAGGCAGGCCTGTGTGTCCCATGAAGAGACCTCGGATTATAGGAATGCCTGTGTGTCCCATGAAGAGACCAGAGATTATATGCATGCCTGTGTGTCCCATGAAGAGACCGGAGAATATAGGCATGCCTGTGTGTCCCATGAAGAGAACGGAGATTATAGGCATGCCTGTGTGTCCCATGAAGAGACTGGAGATTGTAGGCATGCCTGTGTGTCCCATGAAGAGACCGGAGATTATAGGCATGCTTGTGTGTCCTATGAAGAGAACTCGGATTATAGGCATGCCTGTGTGTCCCATGAAGAGACCGGAGATTATCGGCATGCCTGTGTGCCCCATGAAGAGACGTCCGATTATAGGGATGCCTGGGTGTCCCATAAAGAAACCGCGGATTATAGGCATGTCTGTGTGTCCCACGGAGAGACCTCGGATTATGGGCATGCCTGTGTATCCCATGAAGAGACCACAGATTATAGGCAGGCCTGTGTGTTCCATGAAGAGACCAGAGATTATAGGCATGCCTGTGTGTCCCATAAGGAGACTGGAGATTGTAGGCATGCCTGTGTGTCCCATGAAGAAACCGGAGAATATAGGCATGCTTGTGTGTCCCATGAAGAGACCTCAGATTATAGGCATGCCTGTGTGTCCCATGAAGAGACCACAGATTATAGGCAGGCCTGTGTGTTCCATGAAAAGACCGGAGATTATAGGCATGCCTGTGTGTCCCATGAAGAGACCAGAGATTGTAGGCACGCCTGTGTGTCCCATGAAGAGACCGGAGATTGTAGGCATGCTTCTGTGTTCCATGAAGAGACCTCAAATTATAGGCATGCCTGTGTGTCCCATGAAGAGAACTAGGATTATAGGCATGCCTGTGTGTCCCATGAAGGGACCAGAGATTATAGGAATGCCTGTGTGTCCCATGAACAGAGCTTGGATTATAGGCATGCCTTTTTGTCCTATGAAGAGAACTAGGATTATAGGCATGCCTGTGTGTCCCATGAAGAAACCGGAGATTATAGGCATGCCTGTGTGTCCCATGAAGAGACCAGAGATTATAGGCATGCCTGTGTGTCCCATGAAGAGACCGGAGATTATAGGCATGCCTGAGTGTCCCATTAAGTGACCGGAGATTATAGGCATGCCTGTGTGTCCCATGAAGAGACCTGAGATTATAGGAATGCCTGTGTGTCCCATGAAGAGACCGGAGATTATAGGCATGCCTGTGTGTCCCATGAAGTGACTGGAGATTATAGGCATGCCTGTGTGTCCCATGAAGAGACCGGAGATTATAGGCATGCCTGTGTGTCCCATGAAGAGACCGGAGATTATAGGCATGCCTGTGTATCCCATGAAGAGACCGGATATTATAGGCATGCTTGTGTCTCTCATGAAGAGACCTCAGATTATAGGCAAGCCTGTGTGTCCCATGAAGAGACCGGAGATTATAGGCATGCCTGTGTGTCCCATGAAGAGACCAGAGATTATAGGCTTGCCTGTGTGTCCCATGAAGAGACCGAAGATTATAGGCATGCTTGTGAGTCCCATGAACAGACCGGAGATTATAGGCATGCCTGTGTGTCCCATGAAGAGACCGGAGATTATAGGCATGCCTGTGTGTCCCATGAAGAGACCGGAGATTATAGGCATGCCTGTGTATCCCATGAAGAGACCGGATATTATAGGCATGCTTGTGTGTCTCATGAAGAGACCTCAGATTATAGGCAAGCCTGTGTGTCCCATGAAGAGACCGGAGATTATAGGCATGCCTGTGTGTCCCATGAAGAGACTGGATATTTTCGGCATGCCTGTGTGCCCCATGAAGAGACCTAGGATTATAGGCATGCCTGTGTGTCCAATGAAGAGACCTCGGATTATAGGCATGCCTGTGTGTCCCATGAAGAAACCGGAGATTATAGGCATTCCTCTGTGCCCCATGAAGAGACCCGAGATTATTGGCATGCCTGTGTGTCCCATGAAGAGACCGGAGATTATAGGCATGCCTGTGTGTCCCATGAAGAGACCGGAGATTATAGGCATGCCTGTGTTTCCCATGAAGAGACCAGAGATTATAGGCATGCCTGTGTGTCCCATTAAGAGACTGGAGATTATAGGCATGCCTGTGTGTTCCATGAAGAGACCGGAGATTATAGGCATGTCTGTGTGTCCCATGAAGCGACCGGAGATTATAGGCATGCCTGTGTGTCCCATGAAGAGACCGGAGATTATAGGCATGCTTGTGTGTCCCATGAAGAGACCTCGGAATTATAGGCACGTCAGTGTGTCCCATGAAGAGATGTCGGATTATAGGCATGCCTGTGTGTCCCATGAAGAGACCTTTGATTATAGGCAGGCCTGTGTGTCCCATGAAGAGACCTCGGATTATAGGAATGCCTGTGTGTCCCATGAAGAGACCTTTGATTATAGGCAGGCCTGTGTGTCCCATGAAGAGACCTCGGATTATAGGAATGCCTGTGTGTCCCATGAAGAGACCACAGATTATATGCATGCCTGTGTGTCCCATGAAGAGACCGGAGAATATAGGCATGCCTGTGTGTCCCATGAAGAGAACGGAGATTATAGGCATGCCTGTGTGTCCCATGAAGAGACTGGAGATTGTAGGCATGCCTGTGTGTCCCATGAAGAGACCGGAGATTATAGGCATGCTTGTGTGTCCCATGAAGAGAACTCGGATTATAGGCATGCCTGTGTGTCCCATGAAGAGACCGGAGATTATCGGCATGCCTGTGTGCCCCATGAAAAGACGTCCGATTATAGGGATGCCTGGGTGTCCCATAAAGAAACCACGGATTATAGGCATGTCTGTGTGTCCCACGGAGAGACCTCGGATTATGGGTATGCCTGTGTATCCCATGAAGAGACCACAGATTATAGGCAGGCCTGTGTGTTCCATGAAGAGACCAGAGATTATAGGCATGCCTGTGTGTCCCATAAGGAGACTGGAGATTGTAGGCATGCCTGTGTGTCCCATGAAGAAACCGGAGAATATAGGCATGCTTGTGTGTCCCATGAAGAGACCTCAGATTATAGGCATGCCTGTGTGTCCCATGAAGAGACCACAGATTATAGGCAGGCCTGTGTGTTCCATGAAAAGACCGGAGATTATAGGCATGCCTGTGTGTCCCATGAAGAGACCGGAGATTATAGGCATGCCTGTGTGTCCCATGAAGAGACCGGAGATTGTAGGCATGCCTGTGAGTCCCATGAAGAGACCGGAGATTATCGGCATGCTTCTGTGTTCCATGAAGAGACCTCAAATTATAGGCATGCCTGTGTGTCCCATGAAGAGAACTAGGATTATAGGCATGCCTGTGTGTCCCATGAAGGGACCAGAGATTATAGGAATGCCTGTGTGTCCCATGAAGAGAGCTTGGATTATAGGCATGCCTTTTTGTCCTATGAAGAGAACTAGGATTATAGGCATGCCTGTGTGTCCCATGAAGAGACCGGAGATTATAGGCATGCCTTTGTGTCCCATGTAGAGACCGGAGATTATAGGCATGCCTGTTTGTCCCATGAAGAGACCGGAGATTATAGGCATGCCTGTGTGTCCCATTAAGAGACTGGGGATGTGTCTCCCATGAAGAGACCAGAGATTATAGGCATGTCTGTGTGTCCCATGAAGAGACCAGAGATTATAGGCATGCCTGTGTGTCCCATGAAGAGACCTCGGAATATAGGCATGTCTGTGTGTCCCATGAAGAGACCAGAGATTATAGGCATGCCTGTGTGTCCCATGAAGAGACCTCAGAATATAGGCATTCCTCTGTGCCCCATGAGGAGACCGAAGATTATAGGCATGCCTGTGTGTCCCATGAAGAGACTAAAGATTATAGGTATGCCTGTGTGTCCTGTGAAGAGACCGGAGATTATAGGCAAGTCTGTGTGTCCCATGAAAAGATCGGAGATTATAGGCATGCTTGTGTGTCCCATGAAGAGACTAAAGATTTTAGGTATGCCTGTGTGTCCTGTGAAGAGACCGGAGATTATAGGCAAGTCTGTGTGTCCCATGAAGAGACCGGAGATTATAGGCATGCCTGTGAGTCCCATGAAGAGACTGAGATTGTAGGCATGCCTGTGTGTCCCATGAAGAGACGGGAGATTGTAGGCATGCCTGTGTGTCCCATGAAGAGACCGGAGATTATAGGCATGCTTATGTGTCCCATGAAGAGACCTCAGATTATAGGCATGCCTGTGTGTCCCATGAAGAGAACTAGGATTATAGGCATGCCTGTGTGTCCTATGAAGGGACCGGAGAGTATAGGCATGCCTGTGTGTCCCATGAAGAGACCAGAGATTACAGGCATGCCTGTGTGTCCCATTAAGAGACCGGAGATTATAGGCATGACTGTGTCTCCCATGAAGAGACCGGAGATTATAGGCATGCCTGTGTGTCCCATGAAGAGACCGGAGATTATAGGCATGCTTGTGTGTCCCATGAAGAGACCTCGGATTATAGGCACGCCTGTGTGTCCCATGAAGAGACCTCGGATTATAGGCATGTCTGTGTGTCCCATGAAGAGACCTCGGATTATAGGCATGCCTGCGTGTTCCATGAAGAGACCTTAGATTATAGGCAGGCCTGTGTGTCCCATGAAGAGACCTCGGATTATAGAAATGCCAGTGTGTCCCATGAAGAGACCAGAGATTATAGGCATGCCTGTGTGTCCCATGAAGAGAACGGAGATTATAGGCATGCCTGTGTGTCCCATGAAGAGACCGGAGATTATAGGCATGCCTATATGTCCCATGAAGAGACCGGAGATTATAGGCATGCCTGTGTGTCCCATGAAGAGAACGGAGATTATAGGCATGCCTGTGTGTCCCATGAAGAGACCGGAGATTGTAGGCATGCCTGTGTGTCCCATGAAGAGACCCGAGATTATAGGCATGCTTGTGTGTCTCATGAAGAGATCTCAGATTATAGGCATGCCTGTGTGTCCCATGAAGAGACTAAAGATTATAGGTATGCCTGTGTGTCCTGTGAAGAGACCGGAGATTATAGGCAAGTCTGTGTGTCCCATGAAAAGACCGGAGATTATAGGCATGATTGTGTGTCCCATGAAGAGACTAAAGATTATAGGTATGCCTGTGTGTCCTGTGAAGAGACCGGAGATTATGGGCAAGTCTGTGTGTCCCATGAAGAGACCTCCGATTATAGGGATGCCTGGGTGTCCCATGAAGAGACTGCGGATTATAGGCATGTCTGTGTGTCCCACGAAGAGACCTCGGATTATGGGCATGCCTGTGTGTCCCATGAAGAGACCTCAGATTATAGACAGGCCTGTGTGTTCCATGAAGAGACCGGAGATTATAGGCATGCCTGTGTGTCCCATGAAGAGACCGGAGATTATAGGCATGCCTGTGTGTCTCATGAAGCGACCAGTGATTATAGTTATGCCTGTGTGTCCCATGAAGAGACGGGAGATTGTAGGCATGCCTGTGTGTCCCATGAAGAGACGGGATATTGTAGGCATGCCTGTGTGTCCCATGAAGAGACCGGAGATTATAGGCATGCTTATGTGTCCCATGAAGAGACCTCAGATTATAGGCATGCCTGTGTGTCCCATGAAGAGAACTAGGATTATAGGCATGCATGTGTGTCCTATGAAGGGACCGGAGATTATAGGCATGCTTGTGTGTCCCATGAAGAAATCTCAGATTATAGGCATGCCTGTGTGTCCCATGAAGAGAACTCGGATTATAGGCATGGCTGTGTGTCCCATGAAGAGACCGAAGATTATAGGCATGCCTGTGTGCCCCATGAAGAGACCAGAGATTATAGGCATGCCTGTGTGTCCCATGAAGAGACCGAAGATTATAGGCATGCTTGTGAGTCCCATGAAGAGACCGGAGATTATAGCCATGCCTGTGTGTCCCATGAAGAGACCGGAGATTATAGGCATGCCTGTGTGTCCCATGAAGAGACCGGAGATTATCGGCATGCCTGTGTGCCCCATGAAGAGACCTCTGATTATAGGGATGCCTGGGTGTCCCATGAAGAGACTGCGGATTATAGGCATGTCTGTGTGTCCCACGAAGAGACCTCGGATTATGGGCATGCCTGTTTGTCCCATTAAGAGACCTCAGATTATAGACAGGCCTGTGTGTTCCATGAAGAGACCGGAGATTATAGGCATGCCTGTGTGTCCCATGAAGAGACCGGAGATTATATGCATGCCTGTGTGTCCCATGAAGAGACCGGAGATTATAGGCATGCCTGTGTGTCCCATGAAGAGACCAGAGATTATAGGCATGCCTGTGTGTCCCATGAAGAGACGGGAGATTGTAGGCATGCCTGTGTGTCCCATGAAGAGACCGGAGATTATAGGCATGCTTGTGTGTCCCATGAAGAGAACTAGGATTATAGGCATGCCTGTGTGTCCCATAAGGGACCGGAGATTATAGGCATGCCTGTGTGTCCCATGAAGAGACCAGAGATTATAGTCATGCCTGTGTGTCCCATTAAGAGACCGAAGATTATAGGCATGCCTGTGTGTCCCATGAAGAGACCGGAGATTATAGGCATGCCTATGTGTCCCATGGAGAGAACGGAGATTATAGGCATGCTTGTGTGTCCCATGAATAGACCTCGGATTATAGGCATGCCTGTGTGTCCTATGAAGAGACCTCGGATTATAGGCATGTCTGTGTGTCCCATGAAGAGACCTCGGACTATAGGCATGTCCGTGTGTCCCATGAAGAGACCTTAGATTATAGGCAGGCCTGTGTGTCCCATGAAGAGACCTCGGATTATAGTAATGCCTGTGTGTCCCATGAAGAGACCAGAGATTATATGCATGCCTGTGTGTCCCATGAAGAGGACAGAGATTATAGGCATGCCTGTGTGTCCCATGAAGAGGACAGAGATTATAGGCATGCCTGTGTGTCCCATGAAGAGACCGGAGATTGTAGGCATGCCTGTGTGTCCCATGAAGAGACCGGAGATTATAGGCATGCTTGTGTGTCTCATTAAGAGATCTCAGATTATAGGCATGCCTGTGTGTCCCATGAAGAGACTAAAGATTATAGGTATGCCTGTGTGTCCTGTGAAGAGACCGGAGATTATAGGCAAGTCTGTGTGTCCCATGAAAAGACCGGAGATTATAGGCATGATTGTGTGTCCCATGAAGAGACTAAAGATTATAGGTATGCCTGTGTGTCCTGTGAAGAGACTGGAGCTTATAGGCAAGTCTGTGTGTCCCATGAAGAGACCGGAGATTATAGGCATGCCTGTGTGTCCCATGAAGAGACGGGAGATTGTAGGCATGCCTGTGTGTCCCATGAAGAGACGGGAGATTGTAGGCATGCCTGTGTGTCCCATGAAGAGACCGGAGATTATAGGCATGCTTATGTGTCCCATGAAGAGACCTCGGATTATAGGCATGCCTGTGTGTCCCATGAAGAGAACTAGGATTATAGGCATGCCTGTGTGTCCTATGAAGGGACCGGAGATTATAGGCATGCTTGTGTGTCCCATGAAGAGATCTCAGATTATAGGCATGCCTGTGTGTCCCATGAAGAGAACTCGGATTATAGGCATGGCTGTGTGTCCCATGAAGAGACCGGAGATTATAGGCATGCCTGTGTGTCCCATGAAGAGACCGGAGATTATAGCCATGCCTGTGTGTCCCATGAAGAGACCGGAGATTATAGGCATGCCTGTGTGTCCCATGAAGAGACCGGAGATTATTGGCATGCCTGTGTGCCCCATGAAGAGACCTCCGATTATAGGTATGCCTGGGTGTCCCATGAAGAGACTGCGGATTATAGGCATGTCTGTGTGTCCCACGAAGAGACCTCGGATTATGGGCATGCCTGTGTGTCCCATGAAGAGAATAGAGATTATAGGCTTGCCTGTGTGTCTCATGAAGAGACCAAAGATTATAGGCATGCTTGTGAGTCCCATGAAGAGACCGGAGATTATAGGCATGCCCGTGTGTCCCATGAAGAGACCGGAGATTATAGGCATGCCTGTGTGCCCCATGAAGAGACCGGAGATTATCGGCATGCCTGTGTGACCCATGAAGAGACCTCTGATTATAGGGATGCCTGGGTGTCCCATGAAGAGACCAGAGATTAGAGGCATGCCTGTGTCCCATGAAGAGACCAGAGATTATAGGCATGCCTGTGTATCCCATGAAGAGACCAGAGATTATAGGCATGCTTGTGTGTCCCATGAAGAGACCTCAGATTATAGGCATGCCTGTGTGTCCCATGAAGAGACCTCAGATTATAGGCATGCCTGTGTGTCCCATGAAGAGAACTAGGATTATAGGCATGCCTGTGTGTCCCATGAAGGGACCAGAGATTATAGGCATGCCTGTGTGTCCTATGAAGAGACCTTGGATTTTAGGCATGCATGTGTGTCCCATGAAGAGAACTAGGATTATAGGCATGCCTGTGTGTCCCATGAAGAGACCAGAGATTATAGGCATGCCTGTGTGTCCCATGAAGAGACCAGAGATTATAGGCATGCCTGAGTGTCCCATTAAGTGACCGGAGATTATAGGCATGCCTGTGTGTCCCATGAAGAGACCGGAGATTATAGGCATGCCTGTGTGTCCCATGAAGAGACCGGAGATTATAGGCATGCCTGTGTGTCCCATGAAGAGACCGGAGATTATAGGCATGCCTGTGTGTCCCATGAAGTGACTGGAGATTATAGGCATGCCTGTGTCCCATGAAAAGACTGGAGATTATAGGCATGTCTGTGTGTCCCATGCAGAGACCGGAGATTATAGGCAAACCTGTGTGTCCCATGAAGAGACCGGAGATTATAGGCATGCCTGTGTGTCCCATGAAGAGACCGGAGATTTTCGGCATGCCTGTGTGCCCCATGATGAGACCTCGGATTATAGGCATGCCTGATTGTCCCATTAAGAGACCAGAGATTATAGGCATGCCTGTGTGTCCCATGAAAAGACCGAGATTATAGGCATGCCTGTGTGTCCCATGAAGAGACCGAGATTATAGGCATGCCTGTGTGTCCCATGAAGAGACCGGAGATTATAGGCATGCCTGTGTGTCCCATGAAGAGACCAGAAATTATAGACATGCCTGTGTGTCCCATGAAGATACCGGAGATTATAGGCATGCCTGTGTGTCCCATGAGGAGACCGGAGATTATAGGCATGCCTGTGTGTCCCATGGAGAGACCGGAGATTATAGGCATGCTTGTGTGTCCCATGAAGAGACCTCAGATTATAGGCATGCCTGTGTGTCCTATGAAGAGACCTCGGATTATAGGCATGTCTGTGTGTCCCATGAAGAGACCTCGGATTATAGGCATGCCTGTGTGTCCCATGAAGAGACCTTAGATTATAGGCAGGCCTGTGTGTCCCATGAAGAGACCTCGGATTATAGTAATGCCTGTGTGTCCCATGAAGAGACCAGAGATTATATGCATGCCTGTGTGTCCCATGAAGAGGACAGAGATTATAGGCATGCCTGTGTGTCCCATGAAGAGGACAGAGATTATAGGCATGCCTGTGTGTCCCATGAAGAGACCGGAGATTGTAGGCATGCCTGTGTGTCCCATGAAGAGACCGGAGATTATAGGCATGCTTGTGTGTCTCATGAAGAGATCTCAGATTATAGGCATGCCTGTGTGTCCCATGAAGAAAACTCGGATTATAGGCATGCCTGTGTGTCCCATGAAGAGACCGGAGATTATAGGCATGCCTGTGTGTCCCATGAAGAGACCAGAGATTATAGGCTTGCCTGTGTGTCCCATGAAGAGACCGAAGATTATAGGCATGCTTGTGAGTCCCATGAAGAGACCGGAGATTATAGGCATGCCCCTGTGTCCCATGAAGAGACCGGAGATTATAGGCATGCCTGTGTGTCCCATGAAGAGACCAGAGATTATCGGCATGCCTGTGTGACCCATGAAGAGACCTCTGATTATAGGGATGCCTGGGTGTCCCATGAAGAGACCAGAGATTACAGGCATGCCTGTGTATCCCATGAAGAGACCGGAGATTATAGGCATGCTTGTGTGTCTCATGAAGAGACCTCAGATTATAGGCATGCCTGTGTGTCCCATGAAGAGACCTCAGATTATAGGCATGCCTGTGTGTCCCATGAATAGAACTAGGATTATAGGCATGCCTGTGTGTCCCATGAAGGGACCAGAGATTATAGGCATGCCTGTGTGTCCTATGAAGAGACCTTGGGTTTTAGGCATGCATGTGTGTCCCATGAAGAGAACTAGGATTATAGACATGCCTGTGTGTCCCATGAAGAAACCGGAGATTATAGGCATGCCTGTGTGTCCCATGAAGAGACCAGAGATTATAGGCATGCCTGTGTGTCCCATGAAGAGACCGGAGATTATAGGCATGCCTGAGTGTCCCATTAAGTGACCGGAGATTATAGGCATGCCTGTGTGTCCCATGAAGAGACCTGAGATTATAGGAATGCCTGTGTGTCCCATGAAGAGACCGGAGATTATAGGCATGCCTGTGTGTCCCATGAAGTGACTGGAGATTATAGGCATGCCTGTGTCCCATGAAGAGACCGGAGATTATAGGCATGTCTGTGTGTCCCATGCAGAGACCGGAGATTATAGGCAAACCTGTGTGTCCCATGAAGAGACCGGAGATTATAGGCATGCCTGTGTGTCCCATGAAGAGACCGGAGATTTTCGGCATGCCTGTGTGCCCCATGAAGAGACCTCGGATTAAAGGCATGCCTGTGTGTCCCATTAAGAGACCAGAGATTATAGGCATGCCTGTGTGTCCCATGAAAAGACCGAGATTATAGGCATGCCTGTGTGTCCCATGAAGAGACCGAGATTATAGGCATGCCTGTGTGTCCCATGAAGAGACCAGAGATTATAGGCATGCCTGTGTGTCCCATGAAGAGACCGGAGATTGTAGGCATGCCTGTGTGTCCCATGAAGAGACCAGAGATTATAGGCATGCTTGTGTGTCTCATGAAGAGATCTCAGATTATAGGCATGCCTGTGTGTCCCATGAAGAAAACACGGATTATAGGCATGCCTGTGTGTCCCATGAAGAGACCGGAGATTATAGGCATGCCTGTGTGTCCCATGAAGAGACCAGAGATTATAGGCTTGCCTGTGTGTCCCATGAAGAGACCGAAGATTATAGGCATGCCTGTGTATCCCATGAAGAGACCGGATATTATAGGCATGCTTGTGTGTCTCATGAAGAGACCTCAGATTATAGGCAAGCCTGTGTGTCCCATGAAGAGACCGGAGATTATAGGCATGCCTGTGTGTCCCATGAAGAGACTGGAGATTTTCAGCATGCCTGTGTGCCCCATGAAGAGACCTAGGATTATAGGCATGCCTGTGTGTCCAATGAAGAGACCTCGGATTATAGGCATGCCTGTGTGTCCCATGAAGAAACCGGAGATTATAGGCATTCCTCTGTGCCCCATGAAGAGACCGGAGATTATTGGCATGCCTGTGTATCACATGAAGAGACCGGAGATTATAGGCATGCCTGTGTTTCCCATGAAGAGACCAGAGATTATAGGCATGCCTGAGTGTCCCATTAAGTGACCGGAGATTATAGGCATGCCTGTGTGTCCCATGAAGAGACCTGAGATTATAGGAATGCCTGTGTGTCCCATGAAGAGACCGGAGATTATAGGCATGCCTGTGTGTCCCATGAAGTGACTGGAGATTATAGGCATGCCTGTGTCCCATGAAGAGACCGGAGATTATAGGCATGTCTGTGTGTCCCATGCAGAGACCGGAGATTATAGGCAAACCTGTGTGTCCCATGAAGAGACCGGAGATTATAGGCATGCCTGTGTGTCCCATGAAGAGACCAGAGATTTTCGGCATGCCTGTGTGCCCCATGAAGAGACCTCGGATTAAAGGCATGCCTGTGTGTCCCATTAAGAGACCAGAGATTATAGGCATGCCTGTGTGTCCCATGAAAAGACCGAGATTATAGGCATGCCTGTGTGTCCCATGAAGAGACCGAGATTATAGGCATGCCTGTGTGTCCCATGAAGAGACCAGAGATTATAGGCATGCCTGTGTGTCCCATGAAGAGACCAGAAATTATAGACATGCCTGTGTGTCCCATGAAGATACCGGAGATTATAGGCATGCCTGTGTGTCCCATGAAGAGACCGGAGATTATAGGCATGCCTGTGTGTCCCATGGAGAGACCGGAGATTATAGGCATGCTTGTGTGTCCCATGAAGAGACCTCGGATTATAGGCATGCCTGTGTGTCCCATGAAGAGACCTCGGATTATAGGCATGCCTGTGTGTCCCATGAAGAGACCTTAGATTATAGGCAGGCCTGTGTGTCCCATGAAGAGACCTCGAATTATAGTAATGCCTGTGTGTCCCATGAAGAGACCAGAGATTATATGCATGCCTGTGTGTCCCATGAAGAGACCGGAGATTATAGGCATGCCTGTGTGTCCCATGAAGAGAACAGAGATTATAGGCATGCCTGTGTGTCCCATGAAGAGACCGGAGATTGTAGGCATGCCTGTGTGTCCCATGAAGAGACCAGAGATTATAGGCATGCTTGTGTGTCTCATGAAGAGATCTCAGATTATAGGCATGCCTGTGTGTCCCATGAAGAAAACACGGATTATAGGCATGCCTGTGTGTCCCATGAAGAGACCGGAGATTATAGGCATGCCTGTGTGTCCCATGAAGAGACCAGAGATTATAGGCTTGCCTGTGTGTCCCATGAAGAGACCGAAGATTATAGGCATGCCTGTGTATCCCATGAAGAGACCGGATATTATAGGCATGCTTGTGTGTCTCATGAAGAGACCTCAGATTATAGGCAAGCCTGTGTGTCCCATGAAGAGACCGGAGATTATAGGCATGCCTGTGTGTCCCATGAAGAGACTGGAGATTTTCGGCATGCCTGTGTGCCCCATGAAGAGACCTAGGATTATAGGCATGCCTGTGTGTCCAATGAAGAGACCTCGGATTATAGGCATGCCTGTGTGTCCCATGAAGAAACCGGAGATTATAGGCATTCCTCTGTGCCCCATGAAGAGACCGGAGATTATTGGCATGCCTGTGTGTCCCATGAAGAGACCGGAGATTATAGGCATGCCTGTGTGTCCCATGAAGAGACCGGAGATTATAGGCATGCCTGTGTTTCCCATGAAGAGACCAGAGATTATAGGCATGCCTGTGTGTTCCATTAAGAGACCGGAGATTATAGGCCTGCCTGTGTGTCCCATGAAGAGACCGGAGATTATAGGCATGCTTGTGTGTCCCATGAAGAGACCTCGGAATTATAGGCACGTCAGTGTGTCCCATGAAGAGATGTCGGATTATAGGCATGCCTGTGTGTCCCATGAAGAGACCTTTGATTATAGGCAGGCCTGTGTGTCCCATGAAGAGACCTCGGATTATAGGAATGCCTGTGTGTCCCATGAAGAGACCAGAGATTATATGCATGCCTGTGTGTCCCATGAAGAGACCGGAGAATATAGGCATGCCTGTGTATCCCATGAAGAGAACGGAGATTATAGGCATGCCTGTGTGTCCCATGAAGAGACTGGAGATTGTAGGCATGCCTGTGTGTCCCATGAAGAGACCGGAGATTATAGGCATGCTTGTGTGTCCCATGAAGAGAACTCGGATTATAGGCATGCCTGTGTGTCCCATGAAGAGACCGGAGATTATCGGCATGCCTGTGTGCCCCATGAAGAGACGTCCGATTATAGGGATGCCTGGGTGTCCCATAAAGAAACCGCGGATTATAGGCATGTCTGTGTGTCCTACGGAGAGACCTCGGATTATGGGCATGCCTGTGTATCCCATGAAGAGACCACAGATTATAGGCAGGCCTGTGTGTCCCATAAGGAGACTGGAGATTGTAGGCATGCCTGTGTGTCCCATGAAGAAACCGGAGAATATAGGCATGCTTGTGTGTCCCATGAAGAGACCTCAGATTATAGGCATGCCTGTGTGTCCCATGAAGAGACCACAGATTATAGGCAGGCCTGTGTGTTCCATGAAAAGACCGGAGATTATAGGCATGCCTGTGTGTCCCATGAAGAGACCGGAGATTGTAGGCATGCCTGTGTGTCCCATGAAGAGACCGGAGATTATAGGCATGCCTGTGTGTCCCATGAAGAGACCGGAGATTATCGGCATGCTTCTGTGTTCCATGAAGAGACCTCAAATTATAGGCATGCCTGTGTGTCCCATGAAGAGAACTAGGATTATAGGCATGCCTGTGTGTCCCATGAAGGGACCAGAGATTATAGGAATGCCTGTGTGTCCCATGAAGAGAGCTTGGATTATAGGCATGCCTTTTTGTCCTATGAAGAGAACTAGGATTATAGGCATGCCTGTGTGTCCCATGAAGAGACCGGAGATTATAGGCATGCCTTTGTGTCCCATGTAGAGACCGGAGATTATAGGCATGCCTGTTTGTCCCATGAAGAGACCGGAGATTATAGGCATGCCTGTGTGTCCCATTAAGAGACTGGGGATGTGTCTCCCATGAAGAGACCAGAGATTATAGGCATGTCTGTGTGTCCCATGAAGAGACCAGAGATTATAGGCATGCCTGTGTGTCCCATGAAGAGACCTCGGAATATAGGCATGTCTGTGTGTCCCATGAAGAAACCAGAGATTAGAGGCATGCCTGTGTGTCCCATGAAGAGACCTCAGAATATAGGCATTCCTCTGTGCCCCATGAGGAGACCGAAGATTATAGGCATGCCTGTGTGTCCCATGAAGAGACTAAAGATTATAGGTATGCCTGTGTGTCCTGTGAAGAGACCGGAGATTATAGGCAAGTCTGTGTGTCCCATGAAAAGATCGGAGATTATAGGCATGCTTGTGTGTCCCATGAAGAGACTAAAGATTTTAGGTATGCCTGTGTGTCCTGTGAAGAGACCGGAGATTATAGGCAAGTCTGTGTGTCCCATGAAGAGACCGGAGATTATAGGCATGCCTGTGTGTCCCATGAAGAGACGGAGATTGTAGGCATGCCTGTGTGTCCCATGAAGAGACGGGAGATTGTAGGCATGCCTGTGTGTCCCATGAAGAGACCGGAGATTATAGGCATGCTTATGTGTCCCATGAAGAGACCTCAGATTATAGGCATGCCTGTGTGTCCCATGAAGAGAACTAGGATTATAGGCATGCCTGTGTGTCCTATGAAGGGACCGGAGATTATAGGCATGCCTGTGTGTCCCATGAAGTGACCAGAGATTACAGGCATGCCTGTGTGTCCCATTAAGAGACCGGAGATTATAGGCATGACTGTGTCTCCCATGAAGAGACCGGAGATTATAGGCATGCCTGTGTGTCCCATGAAGAGACCGGAGATTATAGGCATGCTTGTGTGTCCCATGAAGAGACCTCGGATTATAGGCATGCCTGTGTGTCCCATGAAGAGACCTCGGATTATAGGCATGTCTGTGTGTCCCATGAAGAGACCTCGGATTATAGGCATGCCTGCGTGTTCCATGAAGAGACCTTAGATTATAGGCAGGCCTGTGTGTCCCATGAAGAGACCTCGGATTATAGAAATGCCAGTGTGTCCCATGAAGAGACCAGAGATTATATGCATGCCTATATGTCCCATGAAGAGACCGGAGATTATAGGCATGCCTGTGTGTCCCATGAAGAGATCGGAGATTATAGGCATGCCTGTGTGTCCCATGAAGAGACCGGAGATTGTAGGCATGCCTGTGTGTCCCATGAAGAGACCCGAGATTATAGGCATGCTTGTGTGTCCCATGAAGAGACCTCAGATTATAGGCATGCCTGTGTGTCCCATGAAGAGAACTCGGATTATAGGCATGGTTGTGTGTCCCATGAAGAGACCGGAGATTATAGGCATGCCTGTGTGTCCCATGAAGAGACCAGAGATTATAGGCATGCCTATGTGTCCCATGAAGAGACCGAAGATTATAGGCATGCTTGTGAGTCCCATGAAGAGACCGGAGATTATAGCCATGCCTGTGTGTCCCATGAAGAGACCGGAGATTATAGGCATGCCTGTGTGTCCCATGAAGAGACCGGAGATTATCGGCATGCCTGTGTGCCCCATGAAGAGACCTCCAATTATAGGGATGCCTGGGTGTCCCATGAAGAGACTGTGGATTATAGGCATGTCTGTGTGTCCCACGAAGAGACCTCGGATTATGGGCATGCCTGTGTGTCCCATGAAGAGACCTCAGATTATAGACAGGCCTGTGTGTTCCATGAAGAGACCGGAGATTATAGGCATGCCTGTGTGTCCCATGAAGAGATCGGAGATTATATGCATTCCTGTGTGTCCCATGAAGAGACCGGAGATTATAGGCATGCCTGTGTGTCCCATGAAGAGACCAGAGATTATAGGCATGCCTGTGTGTCCCATGAAGAGACGGGAGATTGTAGGCATGCCTGTGTGTCCCATAAAGAGACCGGAGATTATAGGCATGCTTGTGTGTCCCATGAAGAGAACTAGGATTATAGGCATGCCTGTGTGTCCCATAAGGGACCGGAGATTATAGGCATGCCTGTGTGTCCCATGAAGAGACCAGAGATTATAGGCATGCCTGTGTGTCCCATGAAGAGAACTCGGATTATAGGCATGGCTGTGTGTCGCATGAAGAGACCGGAGATTATAGGCATGCCTGTGTGTCCCATGAAGAGACCAGAGATTATAGGCATGCCTGTGTGTCCCATGAAGAGACCAAAGATTATAGGCATGCTTGTGAGCCCCATGAAGAGACCAGAGATTATAGGCATGCCTGTGTGTCCCATGAAGAGACCGGAGATTATAGGCATGCCTGTGTGTCCCATGAAGAGACCGGAGATTATAGGCATGCCTGTGTGTCCCATGAAGAGACCGGAGATTATCGGCATGCCTGTGTGCCCCATGAAGAGACGTCCGATTATAGGCATGCCTATGTGTCCCATGAAGAGAACTCGGATTATAGGCATGGCTTTGTGTCGCATGAAGAGACCGGAGATTATAGGCATGCCTGTGTGTCCCATGAAGAGACCAGAGATTATAGGCATGCCTGTGTGTCCCATGAAGAGACCAAAGATTATAGGCATGCTTGTGAGCCCCATGAAGAGACCAGAGATTATAGGCATGCCTGTGTGTCCCATGAAGAGACCGGAGATTATAGGCATGCCTGTGTGTCCCATGAAGAGACCGGAGATTATCGGCATGCCTGTGTGCCCCATGAAGAGACGTCCGATTATAGGCATGCCTGTGTGTCCCATGAAGAGACCGGGGATTATAGGCATGCCTGTGTGTCCCTTGAAGAGACCGGAGATTGTAGGCATGCCTGTGTGTCCCATGAAGAGACCGTGGATTATTGGTATGTCTCTGTGTCCCACGAAGAGACCTCGGATTATGGGCATGACAGTGTGTCCCATGAAGAGACCTCAGATTATAGACAGGCCTGTGTGTTCCATGAAGAGACCGGAGATTATAGGCATGCCTGTGTGTCCCATGAAGAGACCGGAGATTATATGCATGCCTGTGTGTCCCATGAAGAGACCGGAGATTATAGGCATGCCTGTGTGTCCCATGAAGAGACCGGAGATTATAGGCATGCCTGTGTGTCCCATGAAGAGACGGGAGATTGTAGGCATGCCTGTGTGTCCCATGAAGAGACCGGAGATTATAGGCATGCTTGTGTGTCCCATGAAGAGACCTCAGATTATAGGCATGCCTGTGTGTCCCATGAAGAGAACTAGGATTATAGGCATGCCTGTGTGTCCCATGATGGGACCGGAGATTATAGGCATGCCTCTGTGTCCCATGAAAAGACCAGAGATTACAGGCATGCCCGTGTGTCCCATTAAGAGACCGGAAATTATAGGCATGCCTGTGTGTCCCATGAAGAGACCGGAGATTATAGGCATGCCTGTGTGTCCCATGAAGAGACCGGAAATTATAGGCATGCTTGTGTGTCCCATGAAGACACCTCGGATTATAGGCATGCCTGTGTGTCCCATGAAGAGACCTCGGATTATAGGCATGCCTGTGTGTCCCATGAAGAGACCTCGGATTATAGGCATGCCTGTGTGTCCCATGAAGAGACCGGAGATTATAGGCATGCCTGTGTCCCATGAAGAGAACGGAGATTATAGGCATGCCTGTGTGTCCCATGAAGAGACCGGAGATTGTAGGCATGCCTGTGTGTCCCATGAAGAGACCGGAGATTATAGGCATACTTGTGTGTCCCATGAAGAGATCTCAGATTATAGGCATGCCTGTGTGTCCCATGAAGAGAACTCGGATTATAGGCATGGCTGTGTGTCCCATGAAGAGACCGGAGATTATAGGCATGCCTGTGTGTCCCATGAAGAGACCAGAGATTATAGGCATGCCTGTGTGTCCCATGAAGAGACCGAAGATTATAGGCATGCTTGTGAGTCCCATGAAGAGACAGATTATAGGCATGCCTGTGTGTCCCATGAAGAGACCGGAGATTATAGGCATGCCTGTGTGTCCCATGAAGAGACCGGAGATTATCGGCATGCCTGTGTGCCCCATGAAGAGACCTCCGATTATAGAGATGCCTGGGTGTCCCATGAAGAGACTGCGGATTATAGGCATGTCTGTGTGTCCCACGAAGAGACCTCGGATTATGGGCATGCCTGTGTGTCCCATGAAGAGACCTCAGATTATAGACAGGCCTGTGTGTCCCATGAAGAGACCAGAGATTATAGGCATGCCTGTGTGTCCCATGAAGAGACCAGAGATTATAGGCATGCCTGTGTGTCCCATGAAGAGACCGAAGATTATAGGCATGCTTGTGAGTCCCATGAAGAGACCGAGATTATAGGCATGCCTGTGTGTCCCATGAAGAGACCGGAGATTATAGGCATGCCTGTGTGTCCCATGAAGAGACCGGAGATTATCGGCATGCCTGTGTGCCCCATGAAGAGACCTCCGATTATAGGGATGCCTGGGTGTCCCATGAAGAGACTGCGGATTATAGGCATGTCTGTGTGTCCCATGAAGAGACCTCGGATTATGGGCATGCCTGTGTGTCCCATGAAGAGACCTCAGATTATAGACAGGCCTGTGTGTTCCATGAAGAGACCGGAGATTATAGGCATGCCTGTGTGTCCCATGAAGAGACCGGAGATTATATGCATGCCTGTGTGTCCCATGAAGAGACCGGAGATTATAGGCATGCCTGTGTGTCCCATGAAGAGACCAGAGATTATAGGCATGCCTGTGCGTCCCATGAAGAGACCGGAGATTATAGGCATGCTTGTGTGTCCCATGAAGAGACCTCGGATTATAGGCATGCCTGTGTGTCCCATGAAGAGACCTCGGATTATAGGCATGCCTGTGTGTCCCATGAAGAGACCGGAGATTATAGGCATGCCTGTGTCCCATGAAGAGAACGGAGATTATAGGCATGCCTGTGTGTCCCATGAAGAGACCGGAGATTGTAGGCATGCCTGTGTGTCCCATGAAGAGACCGGAGATTGTAGGCATACCTTTGTGTCCCATGAAGAGATCTCAGATTATAGGCATGCCTGTGTGTCCCATGAAGAGAAATCGTATTATAGGCATGGCTGTGTGTCCCATGAAGAGACTGGAGATTATAGGCATGCCTGTGTGTCCCATGGAGACCGAAGATTATAGGCATGCTTGTGAGTCTCATGAAGAGACCAGAGATTATAGGCATGCCTGTGTGTCCCATGAAGAGACCGGAGATTATAGGCATGCCTGTGTGTCCCATGAAGAGACCAGAGATTATAGGCATGCCTGTGTGTCCCATGAAGAGACCGGAGATTATCAGCATGCCTGTGTGTCCCATGAAGAGACCTCCGATTATAGGGATGCCTGGGTGTCCCATGAAGAGACCACGGATTATAGGCATGCCTGTGTGTCCCACGAAGAGACCTCGGTTTATGGGCATGCCTGTGTGTCCCATGAAGAGACCTCAGATTATAGACAGGCCTATGTGTTCCATGAAGAGACCGGAGATTATAGGCATGCCTGTGTGTCCCATGAAGAGACCGGAGATTATATGCATGCCTGTGTGTCCCATGAAGAGACTGAAGATTATAGGCATGCCTGTGTGTCCCATGAAGGGACTGGAGATTATAGGCATGCCTGTGTGTCCTATGAAGAGACCTCAGATTATAGGCATGCCTGTGTGTCCAATGAAGAGACCAGAGATTATAGGCATGCCTGTGTGTCCCACGAAGAAACCGGAGATTACAGGCATGCCTGTGTGTCTCATGAAGAGACTGGAGATTATAGGCATGCCTCTGTGTCCAATGAAGAGATTGGAGATTATAGGCATGCCTTTGTATCCCATGAAGAGACCAGAGATTATAGGCTTGCTTGTGTGTCCCATGAAGAGACCGGAAACTATAGGCATGCCTGTGTGTCCCATGAAAAGACCAGAGATTATAGGCCTGCTAGTGTGTCCCATGAAGAGACCTCAGATTATAAGCATGCTTGTGTGTCCCATGAAGAGAACTCGGATTATAGGCATGCCTGTGTGTCCCATGAAGAGACCAGAGATTATAGGCATGCCTGTGTGTCCTATGAAGAGACCTCGGATTATAGTCATGCCTCTGTGTCCCATGAAGAGACCTCGGATTATAGGCATGCTTGTGTGTCCCATGAAGAGACCGGAGATTATAGGCATGCCTGTGTGTCCCTTGAAGAGACCTCAGATTATAGGCATGCCTGTGTGTCCCATAAGGAGACCGGAGATTATAGGCATGCCTGTGTGTCCCATGAAGAGACCGGAGATTATAGGCATGCCTGTGTGTCCCATGAAGAGACCAATGATTATAGGTATGCCTGTGTGTCCCATTTAGAGACCGGAGATTATAGACATGCCTGTGTGTCCCATGAAGAGACCAGAGATTATAGGCATGCTTGTGTATCCCCTGAAAAGACCGGAGATTATAGGCATGCCTGTGTGTCCCATGAAGAGACCGGAGATTATAGGCATGCCTGTATGTCCCATGAAGAGACCAGTGATTATAGGTATGCCTGTGTGTCCCATTTAGAGACCGGAGATTATAGACATGCCTGTGTGTCCCATGAAGAGACAAAAGATTATAGGCATGCTTGTGTATCCCATGAAGAGACCGGAGATTATAGGCATGCCTGTGTGTCCCATGAAGAGATCAGAGATTATAGGCATGCTTGTGTGTCCTATGAAGAGACCTTAGATTATAGGCATGCCTGTGTGTCCCATGAAGAAACCTCGGATTATAGGCATGCCTGTGTGTCCCATGAAGAGACCGGAGATTATAGGCATGCCTGTGTGTCCCATGAAGAGACGTTGGATTATAGGCATGCCTGTATGTCCCATGAAGAGACCGAAGATTATAGGCATGCTTGTGTGTCCCATGAAGAGACCGGAGATTATAGGCATGCTTGTGTGTCCCATGAAGAGACCGGAGATTATAGGCATGCCTGTGTATCCCATTGAGAGACCGAGATTATAGGCATGCCTGTGTATCCCATGGAGAGTCCGAGATTATAGGCATGCCTGTGTGTCCCATGAAGAGACCGGAGATTATAGGCATGCATGTGTGTCCCATGAAGAGACCGGAGATTATAGGCATGCCTGTGTGTCCCATGAAGAGACCAGAGATTATAGGCATGCCCGTGCGTCCCATGAAGAGACCGGAGATTATAGGCATGCTTGTGTGTCCCATGAAGAGACCTCGGATTATAGGCATGCCTGTGTGTCCCATGAAGAGACCTCGGATTATAGGCATGCCTGTGTGTCCCATGAAGAGACCGGAGATTATAGGCATGCCTGTGTCCCATGAAGAGAACGGAGATTATAGGCATGCCTGTGTGTCCCATGAAGAGACCGGAGATTGTAGGCATGCCTGTGTGTCCCATGAAGAGACCGGAGATTGTAGGCATACCTTTGTGTCCCATGAAGAGATCTCAGATTATAGGCATGCCTGTGTGTCCCATGAAGAGAAATCGTATTATAGGCATGGCTGTGTGTCCCATGAAGAGACTGGAGATTATAGGCATGCCTGTGTGTCCCATGGAGACCGAAGATTATAGGCATGCTTGTGAGTCTCATGAAGAGACCAGAGATTATAGGCATGCCTGTGTGTCCCATGAAGAGACCGGAGATTATAGGCATGCCTGTGTGTCCCATGAAGAGACCAGAGATTATAGGCATGCCTGTGTGTCCCATGAAGAGACCGGAGATTATCAGCATGCCTGTGTGTCCCATGAAGAGACCTCCGATTATAGGGATGCCTGGGTGTCCCATGAAGAGACCACGGATTATAGGCATGCCTGTGTGTCCCACGAAGAGACCTCGGTTTATGGGCATGCCTGTGTGTCCCATGAAGAGACCTCAGATTATAGACAGGCCTATGTGTTCCATGAAGAGACCGGAGATTATAGGCATGCCTGTGTGTCCCATGAAGAGACCGGAGATTATATGCATGCCTGTGTGTCCCATGAAGAGACTGAAGATTATAGGCATGCCTGTGTGTCCCATGAAGGGACTGGAGATTATAGGCATGCCTGTGTGTCCTATGAAGAGACCTCAGATTATAGGCATGCCTGTGTGTCCAATGAAGAGACCAGAGATTATAGGCATGCCTGTGTGTCCCACGAAGAAACCGGAGATTACAGGCATGCCTGTGTGTCTCATGAAGAGACTGGAGATTATACGCATGCCTCTGTGTCCAATGAAGAGATTGGAGATTATAGGCATGCCTTTGTATCCCATGAAGAGACCAGAGATTATAGGCTTGCTTGTGTGTCCCATGAAGAGACCGGAAACTATAGGCATGCCTGTGTGTCCCATGAAAAGACCAGAGATTATAGGCATGCTTGTGTGTCCCATGAAGAGACCTCAGATTATAAGCATGCCTGTGTGTCCCATGAAGAGAACTCGGATTATAGGCATGCCTGTGTGTCCCATGAAGAGACCAGAGATTATAGGCATGCCTGTGTGTCCTATGAAGAGACCTCGGATTATAGTCATGCCTCTGTGTCCCATGAAGAGACCTCGGATTATAGGCATGCTTGTGTGTCCCATGAAGAGACCGGAGATTATAGGCATGCCTGTGTGTCCCTTGAAGAGACCTCAGATTATAGGCATGCCTGTGTGTCCCATAAGGAGACCGGAGATTATAGGCATGCCTGTGTGTCCCATGAAGAGACCGGAGATTATAGGCATGCCTGTGTGTCCCATGAAGAGACCAATGATTATAGGTATGCCTGTGTGTCCCATTTAGAGACCGGAGATTATAGACATGCCTGTGTATCCCATGAAGAGACCAGAGATTATAGGCATGCTTGTGTATCCCCTGAAAAGACCGGAGATTATAGGCATGCCTGTGTGTCCCATGAAGAGACCGGAGATTATAGGCATGCCTGTATGTCCCATGAAGAGACCAGTGATTATAGGTATGCCTGTGTGTCCCATTTAGAGACCGGAGATTATAGACATGCCTGTGTGTCCCATGAAGAGACAAAAGATTATAGGCATGCTTGTGTATCCCATGAAGAGACCGGAGATTATAGGCATGCCTCTGTGTCCCATGAAGAGATCAGAGATTATAGGCATGCTTGTGTGTCCTATGAAGAGACCTTAGATTATAGGCATGCCTGTGTGTCCCATGAAGAAACCTCGGATTATAGGCATGCCTGTGTGTCCCATGAAGAGACCGGAGATTATAGGCATGCCTGTGTGTCCCATGAAGAGACGTTGGATTATAGGCATGCCTGTATGTCCCATGAAGAGACCGAAGATTATAGGCATGCTTGTGTGTCCCATGAAGAGACCGGAGATTATAGGCATGCTTGTGTGTCCCATGAAGAGACCGGAGATTATAGGCATGCCTGTGTATCCCATTGAGAGACCGAGATTATAGGCATGCCTGTGTATCCCATGGAGAGTCCGAGATTATAGGCATGCCTGTGTTCCCCATAAAGAGACCGGAGATTATAGGCATGCCTGTGTGTCCCATGAAGAGACCGGAGATTATAGGCATGCATGTGTGTCCCATGAAGAGGCCGGAGATTGTAGGCATGCCTGTGTGTCCCATGAAGATACCGGAGATTATAGGCATGCTTGTGTGTCCCATGAAGAGATCTCAGATTATAAGCATGCCTGTGTGTCCCATGAAGAGAACTCTGATTATAGGCATGCCTGTGTGTCCCATGAAGAGACCAGAGGTTATAGGCATGCCTGTGTGTCCCATGAAAAGACCGGGATTATAGGCATGCCTGTGTGTCCCATGAAGAGACCGAGATAATAGGCATGCCTGTGTGTCCCATGAAGAGACTGGAGATTATAGGCATGCCTGTGTGTCCCATGAAGAGAACGGAAATTATACACATGGCCGTGTGTCCCATGAAGACACCGGAGATTATAGGCATGCCTGTGTGTCCCATGAAGAGACCTCAGATTAAAGGCATGCCTGTGTGTCCCATGAAGAGACCAGAGATTATAGGCATGCCTGTGTGTCCCATGAAGAGACTGGAGATTATAGGCATGCCTGTGTGTCCCATGAAGAGACCGGAGATTATAGGCATGCCTGTGTGTCCCATGAAGAGACCGGAGATTATAGGCATGCCTGTGTGTCCCATGAAGAGACCGGAGATTATAGGCATGCCTGTGTGTCCCATGAAGAGACCAGAGATTGTAGGGATGCCTGTGTGTCCCATGAAGAGACCGGAGATTATAGGCATGCTTGTGTGTCCCATGAAGAGACCGGAGATTATAGGCATGCCTGTGTGTCCCATGAAGAGACCGGAGATTATAGGCATGCCTGTGTGTCCCATGAAGAGACCGGAGATTATAGGCATGCCTGTGTGTCCCATGAAGAGACCGGAGATTATAGGCATGCCTGTGTGTCCCATGAAGAGACCAGAGATTGTAGGGATGCCTGTGTGTCCCATGAAGAGACCGGAGATTATAGGCATGCTTGTGTGTCCCATGAAGAGATCTCAGACTATAGGCATGCCTGTGTGTCCCATGAAGAGAACTCGGATTATAGGCATGCCTGTGCGTCCCATGAAGAGACAGATTATAGGCATGCCCCTGTCCCATGAAGAGACCTCGGATTATAGGCATGCCTGTGTGTCCCATGAAGAGACCGGAGATTATAGGCATGCCTGTGTGTCCCAAGAAGAGACCGGAGATTATAGGCATGCCTGTGTGTCTCATGAAGAGACCGAAGATTATAGGCATGCTTGTGAGTCCCATGAACAGACCGGAGATTATAGGCATGCCTGTGTGTCCCATGAAGAGACCGGAGATTATAGGCATGCCTTTGTGTCCCATGAAGAGACCGGAGATTATCGGCATGCCTGTGTGCCCCATGAAGAGACCTCCGATTATAGGGATGCCTGGGTGTCTGTTGGACCCGGCCTCATGGCGTGGTCCTTAAACACCTCGGATTGTGCCCGTTCCCCGCCCCGGCCTTCACGGGCCACCCTTCTGAACTGCACCGAGGCCCTTCATCCTGAGCTGCACGAGGTCACATACCCCTCGTGGCTCCGCCATCTTGTTGGCATCCACGTGACTCTGGGCACCAGCCAGCGCGACCCCGCTCAACCCGGCCTCGACCCCAGCGAAGCCCCGACATCGAGGCACCACGAACTGACCAGGGGGTGCCGCAGGAACCATTCATCGCCCCCGGCGGAGGACAGTATCGATGGGACCCCCAACTGTCCTCCCCTCTCGAGGTGTGATCGCCCTGCAACTCCCTTGGGCCTGGCGCCTCCCCTGCTGGGCGTCTGGCCACCTCCACCCGGCCTCTCCGCCCCCCCCCGGGCGCCTGGGTCCGGACATCAAAGGGCTCCAGACCTATATCTGGGGCGACCCCGCCACAGATCGGCAGTTGTATCCCGGAGTCGAGAGCCCTGCTGATTGAATCGCGGCTGACCCTACGGAGAAGAACTCTTGTCGGAACCATCACGAGCCCTGCTGACTGCGTCGCGGCTCCTTCTTGTGAACACTTTGAACCACCTGGAACATCGGAGCCCTGCTGACGCTGTCGCGGCCCAACCTCGCTGAAACCTCCCTCGGAGCCCTGCTGACGACGTCGCGGCTCGAGCTGAGCAGAAACCATCTTGAGAGCCCTGCTGATTGAATCGCAGCTCTCCACGAACTGTACGCCGGAGCCCTGCTGACGCTGTCGCGGCTCGACCCCTCCGAGATCCGGAGGTCCTCCAGCTTGAGTATAAGAACTGGGCCCCAGGTACCCTCGTACCGCACTCCTGCCAAAGACTGTCCCGCTACCCCTACCCTTCCAAAGAGACCCTGAGACTTTTGGTGGATCCCTCGATCCCTTCGTGTAAATATTGACCTCGTAACCTTTTGATTGCTGATAAAGATTTGCTTGTCGTAAGACAACCTCCTTGAGTCCTGTGTGGTGGTGTTACTGTGCTAGTACCTGATAGGGGAAGGATTTCTCAGGAGACTTCTCGGCACCGCTCGGCTACTTCGTACAGTGTGAGGGCCCCCCCTTGGTGGTCTCGCCGACTCCTCGGGGTACGCCTTCCAACATTTGGTGGCCAGCGACGGGATCCGAGCCGAACGCAGTACGTACCAGCCAGTACCCACTAGCTACCCATCCAAACGAACAGCATCATGAGCAGCCAGGAAAACAACGCGACAATGGAGTTCCAGCCCGAACGGCTGGAGGAATATACGCACAAAGAGTTAAAACAGTTCTGCAAAGACAAAGGCATTGCAACCACCGGCCTAGGTACCAAAGAGGAGATGCAGAAAGCTCTGAGGGCATGGTTGGAGGCCGGGGCAGGCCCCTCCCAGGAAGAAGGTCCCTTGCCCCTGACTGAGACCACATCAACCGCACTGACTCCGGCAACCGGAGGAAGAAAGAGCCTAGAAACCGGCCTCTCCGAAGACGAAATACGAGAGCGGGAGAAGGTCCGGAGCCACGAGCTAGAGCTCGCACGACTGCGGCTGGACCGCGAACTCCAGCTGGCAGAAAAGAAACTGGCCCTAGAGCAGCTACGGCTTCAAGAGGAGATAGAGGAGAAGAGATGACACCGGGAGTTGGAGGAAAAGAAACTAACTCTTGAGCACGAGCGCAGTCTCAAGGAGCTCGAGATCAAGGCCAAGAACGGAGGGACCAACACCCCCAGTACTAGAGACACTCTACCGCCTTCCGAGACCAAGGTACATATCCCGAAAGAGGTCGTCAAGGAGTATTACAAGAATGACGACATCCAACAATGGTTCAAGGCCTACGAGGTGGCCATGACCTCTCATCGGGTGCCCCGAAAAGACTGGGGCGCGGGCCTGTGGGGGCGGTTCCTGAGTGAGGGTCGAGACACGCTGCTCCAGCTGCCGGAGGAGGTGATGACCTCCTACGATCACATGAAGGAGGCCCTGCTCACCCGCTACGGGCTAACCGCGGAAATGTACCGCCAGCGGTTCAGAGACTGCAAGAAAATCCCGGGTACCACATGAGTGGAATATGTGGACTTTTTCAGTCGGGCCCTAGAAGGATGGATCAAAGGGAGCAAAGTAACCACCTACGGGCAGCTGGTCGACCTCATCGTGTGGGAACATCTCTCCAACAATTGCTTTGTGGAACTGAGACAGTACCTCCTCGACAGCAAAATGACCGACCCGCGAAAACTTGCCGTCGAGGCCGATCGATGGGTCAACTCCCGGGTCCCCCGGAACTCAATGAGGGAGTACCAGAGGAACCCCAACGGACCCCCCCGCCAGCGCGGTGGAGGGGGAGGGCCGAACAGGAACCGAGACCCTCCCGCCGGGGCCCCCAGGAGCCCCCCTCAAGGGCCACCGCCGCAACAACTCTCCCCGAGCCTAGCCCGAAGGGGGGCGGCCCCGGCCCGACCCGGACCACGGCCACCAGTGACCTGCTACGGCTGCCAACAAACCGGACACTATGCCAGCGATCCGGTCTGCCCCCTGAACTGAAGAAACGGGGCCGGCGGGCCCCCGCCCCGAAAGCTGGCGGCCGCTGCCCTGGGAGAAGGAGAAGAGGAAGAGGAGGCCCTCGACCGAGGGACCACTGAGTGGGAGCCGGCAGCCATGTGCCTGGTCTGCCTGGGTAGCCGAGAAATGGTACCCTGCACCCCCATCCCAAGCAACACCCAGAAGTACCGGCAGCAGGTCACGGTCAATGGACAACGGGCCGAAGCCCTTCGTGACACCGGCGCCAGTATTACCGCTGTCTGCTGCCACCTGGTGACCCCTGAACAGATTCTACCGAATGTACTGTGCCCCGTACGGACGGCCGACAACAGTGAAAGCCTGTGCCAGATGGCCCTGGTCCCCTTCGAGTGGGGAGGGGTGACGGGCCTGCTGAAGGTGACGGTGCGTGACGACGCCCCTGTCGACTGCCTCCTGGGGAACGACTTGGAGAGTTCCCCCTGGGCTCAAGTAGAGCGACGAGAGCACCTCCGAATGTTGGGACTGGCTGACTGGGCCTGCGCCATCACCCGGTCCATGACCGCCCGGGCCCCCCGCTCATCCTCGGCCTCCGGGGCCGCCCAAGCCGAGGGGCTTACACCCCCTCCCACCAGCAGCGAGGAGGAGGCGGACACCGACCCTGGACCTAGCGAATCCTCCCCCGAAGAGATGGCTTCCCCGAGCGCCCTACCAGAGCTGACACAATGGCGACACGAAGGGGGCCCCACCCGGGAGCAGTTCCAACAAGAGCAGCAGTCCTGCCCCACTCTCGAAGGGGTCCGCCAACAAGCGTCCGCCCAAACCAACGGGGACCAGACCGGCACCCACTGGGTCTACTGGGCCGAGGGCCTGCTCTACAGTGAGCAAAAAGTGGCAGAACTCGGGGCCAGCCGAGTGCTGGTGGTCCCCCTCCGCTTCCGGGAGTTCCTGCTCAACCTGGCACATGATGTGCCCCTCGCCGGACACTTGGGGCAAGACAAAACGTACAGTCGTCTGGTGACCCACTTCTACTGGCCCCGGATGCGGAGAGACGTGGACAACCACTGCCGGTCCTGCCAGACCTGCCAAGCCAGCGGGAAGACGGGGGGGTCGGGTCAAGGCCCCCCTCCAGCCCTTTCCAGCCGTCAGCACCCCGTTCGAACGGGTCGTAATCGACATTGTGGGGCCCCTGGACCCCCAAACCGCCCTGGGCCACCGCTTCATCCTGGTCCTCGTGGACCACGCCACCAGGTACCCGGAGGCGGTCCCGCTAAAAACTATAACGGCCCCTGTGGTAGGCCGGGCCTTAATGGGGATCTTCTCCCGAGTGGGATTTCCCCGCGAAGTGGTGAGCGACCGCGGCACGAACTTTATCTCCAGGTACATGCGGTCCCTGTGGCAGCAGTGCGGGGTCACATACAAGTTCACGACCCCCTATCACCCTCAGGGGAACGGACTGGTTGAGCGGTTCAACCGAACATTAAAAGGGATGATCCAGGGCCTGGAAGAGCCCCTCAGGCGGAGGTGGGATGTCCGGCTGCCGTGCCTCCTGTTTGCCTATCGGGAGGTCCCGCAGAAGTCCCTGGTGTTCAGCCCGTTTGAACTATTGTATGGACACCCGGTCCGCGGACCGCTCAGCCTGGTCAAGGAGGGCTGGGAGATGAAGCCCCAAGGCGCCCCTCCTGACGTCTACCGATACCTCCTGACTCTCCGAAACCAGACCCGCAAGTTCCGAGCCATGGCCGAAGCCAACCTCGAGGCCAGCCAGGAGGACATGAAGCGGTGGTACGATCGGAACTCCTCTACCATAGAATTCGAGACAGGTCAGAAAGTATGGGTCATGGCCCCGGTCGAACCCGGCGCCCTCCAGGACAAGTGGACCGGGCCCTTCAAGGTAGTGGAGAAGAAAAGTCCCGTCACCTACCTGGTCGACCTGGAGTCCCCCCGGAACCCCCTCCGGGTCCTACATGCTAACAGGCTAAAACCCCACTTTGCCCGGACCGAACTGAGCCTGCTGCTGGCGACCGACGAGGGGGGCGAGGACGACTCCGAGCCCCTGCCCGACCTCTTGCAGTCCAACATCCATGATGGATCGATCGAAGGTGTCCAACTCGCCTCTTCCCTGACTCCGGAACAGCGCAACGACTGCCAGCAATTGCTGCGGGACTACGCAGCCCTCTTCTCCCTCACCCCGGGGGTGACCCACTGGTGCGTCCACGACGTCGACACCGGGGAGAGCCCCCCCCGTGAGACACAGAGCCTACCGGGTACCCGACCGAGTGCGGGCCTGCATCCAGGCTGAAGTAACGAAGATGCTGGCCCTGGGGGTCATCGAACCCTCCGACAGCCCGTGGGCCAGCCCTGTCGTCCTGGTGCCCAAGGCCGCAGCTCCCGGCCACCCCCCAGAGTTGCGATTCTGCGTGGACTACCGAGCCCTGAATGCAGTAACCAAGACAGACGCCCACCCGATACCCCGGGCCGACGAACTCATCGACCGCCTAGGGGCCGCTCGCTACTTGAGCACGCTGGACCTCACCGCCGGGTACTGGCAAATCCAGCTCACCCCCGGCGCCCAAGAAAGATCCGCCTTTTCGACCCCGGATGGGCATTACCTCTTTCGGGTGATGCCCTTCGGAATGAAGAATGCCCCGGCCACCTTCCAAAGACTGGTGAACAAGGTTTTGGCCGGGCTTGAGGCCTTCAGCGCGGCCTACCTCGATGACATTGCCGTGTACAGCAACCACTGGGCAGAGCACCTCCTTCACATTAAAGCCGTCCTGGCCGCCCTCCAGCGGGCCGGGCTCACAATCAAGGCCAGCAAATGCCAAATCAGCCACGGATCCGTGACCTACCTGGGCCATCAAGTGGGGAGCGGGCAGGTGGCCCCCCTCCAAGCGAAGATAGATGCCATCCAGGCCTGGGAACCCCCCACTACCCAGACCGCTGTCCAGGCCTTCCTGGGCCTCACCGGATACTACCGGCGGTTTATCCGGGACTATGGGAGCATTGTTGGCCCCCTCACAGAGTTAACGTCCAAAAAGCAGCACAAGAAGGTGCACTGGACACCCCGCTGCCAAGCAGCCTTCGACACCCTAAAGACAGCCATGTGTACTGCTCCGGTGCTGCAGGCCCCGGAATACAATAAGGAGTTCGTGGTGCAGACGGACGCCTCCGAGTATGGGATCGGGGCCGTCCTATCCCAAGCCGATGAAAAGGGGCTCGACCGACCAGTGGCCTTCATCAGCCGACGACTACTGCCCGAGAGCAACGATGGAGCACTATTGAGCGTGAGGCCTTCGCTGTAGTGTGGGCCCTCAAGAAGCTCCAGCCCTACCTCTTTGGTACCCACTTCCGGGTCCAGACCGACCACCGGCCCCTGCGGTGGTTAATGCAAATGCGGGGCGAGAACCCCAAGCTGCTGCGGTGGTCCATCTCGCTACAAGGGATGGACTTTGACGTCGAACACCGGCCCGGCAATGACCATGCCAACGCCGACGGCCTGTCCCGCTTCTTCTGCCTCGACGAGGAGAATCCCCAAGGAGATGGGTGACTCTCCATGCCTTCGGCTGGGGGGGGACGCCTGTTGGACCCGGCCTCGTGGCGTGGTCCTTAACCCCACGGATTGTGCCCGTTCCCCGCCCCGGCCTTCATGGGCCACCCTTCTGAACTGCACGAGGCCCTTCATCCTGAGCTGCACGAGGTCGCATACCCCTCGTGGCTCCGCCATCTTGTTGGCATCCACCTGACTCTGGGCACCAGCCAGCGCGACCCCGCTCAACCCGGCCTCGACCCCAGCGAAGCCCCGACATCGAGGCACCACGAACTGAACAGGGGGTGCCGCAGGAACCATTCATCGCCCCCGGCGGAGGACAGTATCGATGGGACCCCCAACTGTCCTCCCCTCTAGAGGTGTGATCGCCCTGCAACTCCCTTGGGCCTGGCGCCTCCCCTGCTGGGCGTCTGGCCACCTCCACCCGGCCTCTCCGCCCCCCCCGGGCGCCTGGGTCCGGACATCAAAGGGCTCCAGACCTATATCTGGGGCGACCCCGCCACAGATCGGCAGTTGTATCCCGGAGTCGAGAGCCCTGCTGATTGAATCGCGGCTGACCCTACGGAGAAGAACTCTTGTCGGAACCATCACGAGCCCTGCTGACTGCGTCGCGGCTCCTTCTTGTGAACACTTTGAACCACCAGGAACATCGGAGCCCTGCTGACGCTGTCGTGGCCCAACCTCGCTGAAACCTCCCTCGGAGCCCTGCTGACGACGTCGCGGCTCGAGCTGAGCAGAAACCATCTTGAGAGCCCTGCTGATTGAATCGCGGCTCTCCACGAACTGTACGCCGGAGCCCTGCTGACGCCGTCGCGGCTCGACCCCTCCGAGATCCGGAGGTCCTCCAGCTTGAGGATAAGAACTGGGCCCCAGGTACCCTCGTACCACACTCCTGCCAAAGACTGTCCCGCTACCCCTACCCTTCCAAAGAGACCCTGAGACTTTTGGTGGATCCCTCGATCCCTTCGTGTAAATATTGACCTCGTAACCTTTTGATTGCTGATAAAGATTTGCTTGTCGTAAGACAACCTCCTTGAGTCCTGTGTGGTGGTGTTACTGTGCTAGTACGTGATAGGGGAAGGATCTCTCAGGAGACTTCTCGGCAGCGCTCGGCTACTTCGTACAGTGTGAGGGCCCCCCCTTGGTGGTCTCGCCGACTCCTCGGGGAATGCCTTCCAACATTTGGTGGCCAGCGACGGGATCCGAGCCGAACGCAGTACGTACCAGCCAGTACCCACTAGCTACCCATCCAAACGAACAGCATCATGAGCAGCCAGGAAAACAACGCGACAATGGAGTTCCAGCCCGAACGGCTGGAGGAATATACGCACAAAGAGTTAAAACAGTTCTGCAAAGACAAAGGCATTGCAACCACCGGCCTAGGTACCAAAGAGGAGATGCAGAAAGCTCTGAGGGCATGGTTGGAGGCCGGGGCAGGCCCCTCCCAGGAAGAAGGTCCCTTGTCCCTGACTGAGACCACATCAACCGCACTGACTCCGGCAACCGGAGGAAGAAAGAGCCTAGAAACCGGCCTCTCCGAAGACGAAATACGAGAGCGGGAGAAGGTCCGGAGCCACGAGCTAGAGCTCGCACGACTGCAGCTGGACCGCGAACTCCAGCTGGCAGAGAAGAAACTGGCCCTAGAGCAGCTACGGCTTCAAGAGGAGATAGAGGAGAAGAGACGACACCGGGAGTTGGAGGAAAAGAAACTAACTCTTGAGCACGAGCGCAGTCTCAAGGAGCTCGAGATCAAGGCCAAGAACGGAGGGACCAACACCCCCAGTACTAGAGACACTCTACCGCCTTCCGAGACCAAGGTACATATCCCGAAAGAGGTCGTCAAGGAGTATTACAAGAATGACGACATCCAACAATGGTTCAAGGCCTACGAGGTGGCCATGACCTCTCATCGGGTGCCCAGAAAAGACTGGGGCGCGGGCCTGTGGGGGCGGTTCCTGAGTGAGGGTCGAGACACGCTGCTCCAGCTGCCGGAGGAGGTGATGACCTCCTACGATCACATGAAGGAGGCCCTGCTAACCCGCTACGGGCTAACCGCGGAAATGTACCGCCAGCGGTTCAGAGACTGCAAGAAAATCCCGGGTACCACATGGGTGGAATATGTGGACTTTTTCAGTCGGGCCCTAGAAGGGTGGATCAAAGGGAGCAAAGTAACCACCTACGGGCAGCTGGTCGACCTCATCGTGTGGGAACATCTCTCCAACAATTGCTTCGTGGAACTGAGACAGTACCTCCTCGACAGCAAAATGACCGACCCGCGAAAACTTGCCGTCGAGGCCGATCGATGGGTCAACTCCCGGGTCCCCCGGAACTCAATGGGGGAGTACCAGAGGAACCCCAACGGACCCCCCCGCCAGCGCGGTGGAGGGGAGGGCCGAACAGGAACCGAGACCCTCCCGCCGGGGCCCCCAGGAGCCCCCCTCAAGGGCCACCGCCGCAACAACTCTCCCCGAGCCTAGCCCGAAGGGGGGCGGCCCCGGCCCGACCCGGACCACGGCCACCAGTGACCTGCTACGGCTGCCAACAAACCGGACACTATGCCAGCGATCCGGTCTGCCCCCTGAACTGAAGAAACGGGGCCGGCGGGCCCCCGCCCCGACAGCTGGCGGCCGCCGCCCTGGGAGAAGGAGAAGAGGAAGAGGAGGCCCTCGACCGAGGGACCACTGAGTGGGAGCCGGCAGCCATGTCCCTGGTCTGCCTGGGTAGCCGAGAAATGGTACCCTGCACCCCCATCCCAAGAAACACCCAGAAGTACCGGCAGCAGGTCACGGTCAATGGACAACGGGCCGAAGCCCTTCGTGACACCGGCGCCAGTATCACCGCTGTCCGCTGCCACCTGGTGACCCCTGAACAGATTCTACCGAATGTACTGTGCCCCGTACGGACGGCCGACAACAGTGAAAGCCTGTGCCAGATGGCCCTGGTCCCCTTCGAGTGGGGAGGGGTGACAGGCCTGCTGAAGGTGACGGTGCGTGACGACGCCCCTGTCGACTGCCTCCTGGGGAACGACTTGGAGAGTTCCCCCTGGGCTCAAGTAGAGCGACGAGAGCACCTCCGAATGTTGGGACTGGCTGACTGGGCCTGCACCATCACCCGGTCCATGACCGCCCGGGCCCCCCGCTCATCCTCGGCCTCCGGGGCCGCCCAAGCCGAGGGGCTCACACCCCCTCCCACCAGCAGCGAGGAGGAGGCGGACACCGACCCTGGACCTAGCGAATCCTCCCCCGAAGAGATGGCTTCCCCGAGCGCCCTACCAGAGCGGACACAATGGCGACACGAAGGGGGCCCCACCCGGGAGCAGTTCCAACAAGAGCAGCAGTCCTGCCCCACTCTCGAAGGGGTCCGCCAACAAGCGTCCGCCCAAACCAACGGGGACCAGACCGGCACCCACTGGGTCTACTGGGCCGAGGGCCTGCTCTACAGTGAGCAAAAAGTGGCAGAACTCGGGGTCAGCCGAGTGCTGGTGGTCCCCCTCCGCTTCCGGGAGTTCCTGCTCAACCTGGCACATGATGTGCCCCTCGCCGGACACTTGGGGCAAGACAAAACGTACAGTCGTCTGGTGACCCACTTCTACTGGCCCCGGATGCGGAGAGACGTGGACAACCACTGCCGGTCCTGCCAGACCTGCCAAGCCAGCGGGAAGACGGGGGGTCGGGTCAAGGCCCCCCTCCAGCCCTTTCCAGCCGTCAGCACCCCGTTCGAACGGGTCGTAATCGACATTGTGGGGCCCCTGGACCCCCAAACCGCCCTGGGCCACCGCTTCATCCTGGTCCTCGTGGACCACGCCACCAGGTACCCGGAGGCGGTCCCGCTAAAAACTATAACGGCCCCTGTGGTAGGCCGGGCCTTAATGGGGATCTTCTCCCGAGTGGGATTTCCCCGCGAAGTGGTGAGCGACCGCGGCACGAACTTTATCTCCAGGTACATGCGGTCCCTGTGGCAGCAGTGCGGGGTCACATACAAGTTCACGACCCCCTATCACCCTCAGGGGAACGGACTGGTTGAGCGGTTCAACCGAACATTAAAAGGGATGATCCAGGGCCTGGAAGAGCCCCTCAGGCGGAGGTGGGATGTCCGGCTGCCGTGCCTCCTGTTTGCCTATCGGGAGGTCCCGCAGAAGTCCCTGGTGTTCAGCCCGTTTGAACTTTTGTATGGACACCCGGTCCGCGGACCGCTCAGCCTGGTCAAGGAGGGCTGGGAGATGAAGCCCCAAGGCGCCCCTCCTGACGTCTACCGATACCTCCTGACTCTCCGAAACCAGACCCGCAAGTTCCGAGCCATGGCCGAAGCCAACCTCGAGGCCAGCCAGGAGGACATGAAGCGGTGGTACGATCGGAACTCCTCTACCATAGAATTCGAGACAGGTCAGAAAGTATGGGTCATGGCCCCGGTCGAACCCGGCGCCCTCCAGGACAAGTGGACCGGGCCCTTCAAGGTAGTGGGGAAGAAAAGTCCCGTCACCTACCTGGTCACCTGAAGTCCCCCCGGAATCCCCTCCGGGTCCTACATGCTAACAGGCTAAAACCCCACTTTGCCCAGACCGAACTGAGCCTGCTGCTGGCGACCGACGAGGGGGGCGAGGACGACTCCGAGCCCCTGCCCGACCTCTTGCAGTCCAACATCCATGATGGATCGATCGAAGGTGTCCAACTCGCCTCTTCCCTGACTCCGGAACAGCGCAACGACTGCCAGCAATTGCTGCGGGACTACGCAGCCCTCTTCTCCCTCACCCCGGGGGTGACCCACTGGTGCGTCCACGACGTCGACACCGGGGAGAGCCCCCCCGTGAGACACAGAGCCTACCGGGTACCCGACCGAGTGCGGGCCTGCATCCAGGCTGAAGTAACGAAGATGCTGGCCCTGGGGGTCATCGAACCCTCCGACAGCCCGTGGGCCAGCCCTGTCGTCCTGGTGCCCAAGGCCGCAGCTCCCGGCCACCCCCCAGAGTTGCGATTCTGCGTGGACTACCGAGCCCTGAATGCAGTAACCAAGACAGACGCCCACCCGATACCCCGGGCCGACGAACTCATCGACCGCCTAGGGGCCGCTCGCTACTTGAGCACGCTGGACCTCACCGCCGGGTACTGGCAAATCCAGCTCACCCCCGGCGCCCAAGAAAGATCCGCCTTTTCGACCCCGGATGGGCATTACCACTTTCGGGTGATGCCCTTCGGAATGAAGAATGCCCCGGCCACCTTCCAAAGACTGGTGAACAAGGTTTTGGCCGGGCTTGAGGCCTTCAGCGCGGCCTACCTCGATGACATTGCCGTGTACAGCAACCACTGGGCAGAGCACCTCTTTCACATTAAAGCCGTCCTGGCCGCCCTCCAGCGGGCCGGGCTCACAATCAAGGCCAGCAAATGCCTAATCGGCCACGGATCCGTGACCTACCTGGGCCATCAAGTGGGGAGCGGGCAGGTGGCCCCCCTCCAAGCGAAGATAGATGCCATCCAGGCCTGGGAACCCCCCACTACCCAGACCGCTGTCCGGGCCTTCCTGGGCCTCACCGGATACTACCGGCGGTTTATCCGGGACTATGGGAGCATTGTTGGCCCCCTCACAGAGTTAACGTCCAAAAAGCAGCACAAGAAGGTGCACTGGACACCCCGCTGCCAAGCAGCCTTCGACACCCTAAAGACAGCCATGTGTACTGCCCCGGTGCTGCAGGCCCCGGACTACAATAAGGAGTTCGTGGTGCAGACGGACGCCTCCGAGTATGGGATCGGGGCCGTCCTATCCCAAGCCGATGAAAAGGGGCTCGACCGACCAGTGGCCTTCATCAGCCGACGACTACTGCCCGAGAGCAACGATGGAGCACTATTGAGCGTGAGGCCTTCGCTGTAGTGTGGGCCCTCAAGAAGCTCCGGCCCTACCTCTTTGGTACCCACTTCCGGGTCCAGACCGACCACCGGCCCCTGCGGTGGTTAATGCAAATGCGGGGCGAGAACCCCAAGCTGCTGCGGTGGTCCATCTCGCTACAAGGGATGGACTTTGACGTCGAACACCGGCCCGGCAATGACCATGCCAACGCCGACGGCCTGTCCCGCTTCTTCTGCCTCGACGAGGAGAATCCCCAAGGAGATGGGTGACTCTCCATGCCTTCGGCTGGGGGGGGGACGCCTGTTGGACCCGGCCTCGTGGCGTGGTCCTTAACCCCACGGATTGTGCCCGTTCCCCGCCCCGGCCTTCATGGGCCACCCTTCTGAACTGCACGAGGCCCTTCATCCTGAGCTGCACGAGGTCGGATACCCCTCGTGGCTCCGCCATCTTGTTGGCATCCACCTGACTCTGGGCACCAGCCAGCGCGACCCCGCTCAACCCGGCCTCGACCCCAGCGAAGCCCCGACATCGAGGCACCACGAACTGAACAGGGGGTGCCGCAGGAACCATTCATCGCCCCCGGCGGAGGACAGTATCGATGGGACCCCCAACTGTCCTCCCCTCTAGAGGTGTGATCGCCCTGCAACTCCCTTGGGCCTGGCGCCTCCCCTGCTGGGCGTCTGGCCACCTCCACCCGGCCTCTCCGCCCCCCCCGGGCGCCTGGGTCCGGACATCAAAGGGCTCCAGACCTATATCTGGGGCGACCCCGCCACAGATCGGCAGTTGTATCCCGGAGTCGAGAGCCCTGCTGATTGAATCGCGGCTGACCCTACGGAGAAGAACTCTTGTCGGAACCATCACGAGCCCTGCTGACTGCGTCGCGGCTCCTTCTTGTGAACACTTTGAACCACCAGGAACATCGGAGCCCTGCTGACGCTGTCGCGGCCCAACCTCGCTGAAACCTCCCTCGGAGCCCTGCTGACGACGTCGCGGCTCGAGCTGAGCAGAAACCATCTTGAGAGCCCTGCTGATTGAATCGCGGCTCTCCACGAACTGTACGCCGGAGCCCTGCTGACGCCGTCGCGGCTCGACCCCTCCGAGATCCGGAGGTCCTCCAGCTTGAGGATAAGAACTGGGCCCCAGGTACCCTCATACCGCACTCCTGCCAAAGACTGTCCCGCTACCCCTACCCTTCCAAAGAGACCCTGAGACTTTTGGTGGATCCCTCGATCCCTTCGTGTAAATATTGACCTCGTAACCTTTTGATTGCTGATAAAGATTTGCTTGTCGTAAGACAACCTCCTTGAGTCCTGTGTGGTGGTGTTACTGTGCTAGTACGTGATAGGGGAAGGATCTCTCAGGAGACTTCTCGGCAGCGCTCGGCTACTTCGTACAGTGTGAGGGCCCCCCCTTGGTGGTCTCGCCGACTCCTCAGGGTACGCCTTCCAACAGTGTCCCATGAAGAGACCTCGGATTATAGGCATGTCTGTGTGTCCCATGAAGAGACCTCGGATTATAGGCATGACTGTGTGTCCCATGAAGAGACCTCAGATTATAGGCAGGCCTGTGTGTTCCATGAAGAGACCGGAGATTGTAGGCATGCCTGTGTGTCCCATGAAGAGACCGGAGATTAAATGCATGCCTGAGTGTCCCATTAAGTGACCGGAGATTATAGGCATGCCTGTGTGTCCCATGAAGAGACCGGAGATTATAGGCATGCCTGTGTGTCCCATGAAGAGACCGGAGATTATAGGCATGCCTGTGTGTCCCATGAAGTGACTGGAGATTATAGGCATGCCTGTGTCCCATGAAGAGACCGGAGATTATAGGCATGTCTGTGTGTCCCATGCAGAGACCGGAGATTATAGGCAAACCTTTGTGTCCCATGAAGAGACCGGAGATTATAGGCATGCCTGTGTGTCCTATGAAGAGACCGGAGATTTTCGGCATCCCTGTGTGCCCCATGAAGAGACCTCGGATTATAGGCATGCCTGTGTGTCCCATTAAGAGACCAGAGATTATAGGCATGCCTGTGTGTCCCATGAAAAGACCGAGATTATAGGCATGCCTGTGTGTCCCATGAAGAGACCGAGATTATAGGCATGCCTGTGTCCCATGAAGATACCGGAGATTATAGGCATGCCTGTGTGTCCCATGAAGAGACCGGAGATTATAGGCATGCCTGTGTGTCCCATGGAGAGACCGGAGATTATAGGCATGCTTGTGTGTCCCATGAAGAGACCTCGGATTATAGGCATGCCTGTGTGTCCTATGAAGAGACCTTGGATTATAGGCATGTCTGTGTGTCCCATGAAGAGACCTCGGATTATAGGCATGCCTGTGTGTCCCATGAAGAGACCTTAGATTATAGGCAGGCCTGTGTGTCCCATGAAGAGACCTCGGATTATAGTAATGCCTGTGTGTCCCATGAAGAGACCAGAGATTGTATGCATGCCTGTGTGTCCCATGAAGAGACCGTAGATTGTAGGCATGCCTGTGTGTCCCATGAAGAGACCGGAGATTGTAGGCATGCTTGCGTGTCTCATGAAGAGATCTCAGATTATAGGCATGCCTGTGTGTCCCATGAAGAAAACACGGATTACAGGCATGCCTGTGTGTCCCAGGAAGAGACCGGAGATTATAGGCATGCCTGTGTGTCCCATGAAGAGACCAGAGATTATAGGCATGCCTGTGTGTCCCATGAAGAGACCAGAGATTATAGGGATGCCTGGGTGTCCCATGAAGAGACCAGAGATTACAGGCATGCCCGTGTGTCCCATGAAGAGACCGGAGATTATAGGCATGCCTGTGTATCCCATGAAGAGACCGGAGATTATAGGCATGCTTGTGTGGCTCATGAAGAGACCTCAGATTATAGGCAAGCCTGTGTGTCCCATGAAGAGACCGGAGATTATAGGCATGCCTGTGTGTCCCATGAAGAGACTGGAGATTTTCGGCATGCCTGTGTGCCCCATGAAGAGACCTCGGATTATAGGCATGCCTGTGTGTCCAATGAAGAGACCTCGGATTATAGGCATGCCTGTGTGTCCCATGAAGAAACCGGAGATTATAGGCATTCCTCTGTGCCCCATGAAGAGACCGGAGATTATTGGCATGCCTGTGTGTCCCATGAAGAGACCGGAGATTATAGGCATGCCTGTGTGTCCCATGAAGAGACCGGAGATTATAGGCATGCCTGTGTTTCCCATGAAGAGACCAGAGATTATAGGCATGCCTGTGTGTCCAATTAAGAGACCGGAGATTATAGGCATGCCTGTGTGTTCCATGAAGAGACCAGAGACTATAGGCATGCCTGTGTGTCCCATGAAGAGACCTTTGATTATAGGCAGGCCTGTGTGTCCCATAAAGAGACCTCGGATTATAGGAATGCCTGTTTGTCCCATGAAGAGACCAGAGATTATATGCATGCCTGTGTGTCCCATGAAGAGACCGGAGATTATAGGCATGCCTGTGTGTCCCATGAAGAGAACGGAGATTCTAGGCATGCCTGTGTGTCCCATGAAGAGACCGGAGATTGTAGGCATGCCTGTGTGTCCCATGAAGAGACCGGAGATTATAGGCATGCTTGTGTGTCCCATGAAGAGATCTCAGATTATAGGCATGCCTGTGTGTCCCATGAAGAGAACTCGGATTATAGGCATGCCTGTGTGTCCCATGAAGAGACCAGAGATTATCGGCATGCCTGTGTGCCCCATGAAGAGACGTCCGATTATAGGGATGCCTGGGTGTCCAATGAAGAAACCGCGGATTATAGGCATGTCTGTGTGTCCCACGGATAGACCTCGGATTATGGGCATGCCTGTGTGTCCCAAGAAGAGACCGGAGATTATAGGCATGCCTGTGTGTCCCATGAAGAGACCAAAGATTATAGGCATGCTTGTGAGCCCCATGAAGAGACCAGAGATTATAGGCATGCCTGTGTGTCCCATGAAGAGACCGGAGATTATAGGCATGCCTGTGTGTCCCATGAAGAGACCGGAGATTATCGGCATGCCTGTGTGCCCCATGAAGAGACGTCCGATTATAGGGATGCCTGGGTGTCCCATGAAGAAACTGCGGATTATAGGCATGCCTGTGTGTCCCGCGGAGAGACCTCGGATTATGGGCATGCCTGTGTATCCCATGAAGAGACCACAGATTATAGGCAGGCCTGTGTGTTCCATGAAGAGACCAGAGATTATAGGCATGCCTGTGTGTCCCATAAGGAGACTGGAGATTGTAGGCATGCCTGTGAGTCCCATGAAGAGACCAGAGATTATAGGCATGCTTGTGTGTCCCATGAAGAGACCTCAGATTATAGGCATGCCTGTGTGTCCCATGAAGAGACCAGAGATTATAGGCAGGCCTGTGTGTTCCATGAAAAGACCGGAGATTATAGGCATGCCTGTGTGTCCCATGAAGAGACCGGAGATTGTAGGCATGCCTGTGTGTCCCATGAAGAGAACGGAGATTATAGGCATGCCTGTGTGTCCCATGAAGAGACTGGAGATTGTAGGCATGCCTGTGTGTCCCATGAAGAGACTGGAGATTATAGGCATGCTTGAGTGTCCCATGAAGAGACCTCAAATTATAGGCATGCCTGTGTGTCCCATGAAGAGAACTAGGATTATAGGCATGCCTGTGTGTCCCATGAAGGGACCAGAGATTATAGGAATGCCTGTGTGTCCCATGAAGAGAGCTTGGATCATAGGCATGTCTGTGTGTCCTATGAAGAGAACTAGGATTATAGGCATGCCTGTGTGTCCCATGAAGAGACCGGAGATTATAGGCATGCCTTTGTGTCCCATGTAGGGACCGGAGATTATAGGCATGCCTGTTTGTCCCATGAAGAGACCGGAGATTATAGGCATGCCTGTGTGTCCCATTAAGAGACTGGGGATGTGTCTCCCATGAAGAGACCGGAGATTATAGGCATGTCTGTGTTTCCCATGAAGAGACCAGAGATTATAGGCATGCCTGTGTGTCCTATGAAGAGACCTCGGAATATACATACATGCTAACAGGCTAAAACCCCACTTTGCCCGGACCGAACTGAGCCTGCTGCTGGCGACCGACGAGGGGGGCGAGGACGACTCCGAGCCCCTGCCCGACCTCTTGCAGTCCAACATCCATGATGGATCGATCGAAGGTGTCCAACTCGCCTCTTCCCTGACTCCGGAACAGCGCAACGACTGCCAGCAATTGCTGCGGGACTACGCAGCCCTCTTCTCCCTCACCCCGGGGGTGACCCACTGGTGCGTCCACGACGTCGACACCGGGGAGAGCCCCCCCGTGAGACACAGAGCCTACCGGGTACCCGACCGAGTGCGGGCCTGCATCCAGGCTGAAGTAACGAAGATGCTGGCCCTGGGGGTCATCGAACCCTCCGACAGCCCGTGGGCCAGCCCTGTCGTCCTGGTGCCCAAGGCCGCAGCTCCCGGCCACCCCCCAGAGTTGCGATTCTGCGTGGACTACCGAGCCCTGAATGCAGTAACCAAGACAGACGCCCACCCGATACCCCGGGCCGACGAACTCATCGACCGCCTAGGGGCCGCTCGCTACTTGAGCACGCTGGACCTCACCGCCGGGTACTGGCAAATCCAGCTCACCCCCGGCGCCCAAGAAAGATCCGCCTTTTCGACCCCGGATGGGCATTACCACTTTCGGGTGATGCCCTTCGGAATGAAGAATGCCCCGGCCACCTTCCAAAGACTGGTGAACAAGGTTTTGGCCGGGCTTGAGGCCTTCAGCGCGGCCTACCTCGATGACATTGCCGTGTACAGCAACCACTGGGCAGAGCACCTCTTTCACATTAAAGCCGTCCTGGCCGCCCTCCAGCGGGCCGGGCTCACAATCAAGGCCAGCAAATGCCTAATCGGCCACGGATCCGTGACCTACCTGGGCCATCAAGTGGGGAGCGGGCAGGTGGCCCCCCTCCAAGCGAAGATAGATGCCATCCAGGCCTGGGAACCCCCCACTACCCAGACCGCTGTCCGGGCCTTCCTGGGCCTCACCGGATACTACCGGCGGTTTATCCGGGACTATGGGAGCATTGTTGGCCCCCTCACAGAGTTAACGTCCAAAAAGCAGCACAAGAAGGTGCACTGGACACCCCGCTGCCAAGCAGCCTTCGACACCCTAAAGACAGCCATGTGTACTGCCCCGGTGCTGCAGGCCCCGGACTACAATAAGGAGTTCGTGGTGCAGACGGACGCCTCCGAGTATGGGATCGGGGCCGTCCTATCCCAAGCCGATGAAAAGGGGCTCGACCGACCAGTGGCCTTCATCAGCCGACGACTACTGCCCGAGAGCAACGATGGAGCACTATTGAGCGTGAGGCCTTCGCTGTAGTGTGGGCCCTCAAGAAGCTCCGGCCCTACCTCTTTGGTACCCACTTCCGGGTCCAGACCGACCACCGGCCCCTGCGGTGGTTAATGCAAATGCGGGGCGAGAACCCCAAGCTGCTGCGGTGGTCCATCTCGCTACAAGGGATGGACTTTGACGTCGAACACCGGCCCGGCAATGACCATGCCAACGCCGACGGCCTGTCCCGCTTCTTCTGCCTCGACGAGGAGAATCCCCAAGGAGATGGGTGACTCTCCATGCCTTCGGCTGGGGGGGGGACGCCTGTTGGACCCGGCCTCGTGGCGTGGTCCTTAACCCCACGGATTGTGCCCGTTCCCCGCCCCGGCCTTCATGGGCCACCCTTCTGAACTGCACGAGGCCCTTCATCCTGAGCTGCACGAGGTCGGATACCCCTCGTGGCTCCGCCATCTTGTTGGCATCCACCTGACTCTGGGCACCAGCCAGCGCGACCCCGCTCAACCCGGCCTCGACCCCAGCGAAGCCCCGACATCGAGGCACCACGAACTGAACAGGGGGTGCCGCAGGAACCATTCATCGCCCCCGGCGGAGGACAGTATCGATGGGACCCCCAACTGTCCTCCCCTCTAGAGGTGTGATCGCCCTGCAACTCCCTTGGGCCTGGCGCCTCCCCTGCTGGGCGTCTGGCCACCTCCACCCGGCCTCTCCGCCCCCCCCGGGCGCCTGGGTCCGGACATCAAAGGGCTCCAGACCTATATCTGGGGCGACCCCGCCACAGATCGGCAGTTGTATCCCGGAGTCGAGAGCCCTGCTGATTGAATCGCGGCTGACCCTACGGAGAAGAACTCTTGTCGGAACCATCACGAGCCCTGCTGACTGCGTCGCGGCTCCTTCTTGTGAACACTTTGAACCACCAGGAACATCGGAGCCCTGCTGACGCTGTCGCGGCCCAACCTCGCTGAAACCTCCCTCGGAGCCCTGCTGACGACGTCGCGGCTCGAGCTGAGCAGAAACCATCTTGAGAGCCCTGCTGATTGAATCGCGGCTCTCCACGAACTGTACGCCGGAGCCCTGCTGACGCCGTCGCGGCTCGACCCCTCCGAGATCCGGAGGTCCTCCAGCTTGAGGATAAGAACTGGGCCCCAGGTACCCTCGTACCGCACTCCTGCCAAAGACTGTCCCGCTACCCCTACCCTTCCAAAGAGACCCTGAGACTTTTGGTGGATCCCTCGATCCCTTCGTGTAAATATTGACCTCGTAACCTTTTGATTGCTGATAAAGATTTGCTTGTCGTAAGACAACCTCCTTGAGTCCTGTGTGGTGGTGTTACTGTGCTAGTACGTGATAGGGGAAGGATCTCTCAGGAGACTTCTCGGCAGCGCTCGGCAACTTCGTACAGTGTGAGGGCCCCCCCTTGGTGGTCTCGCCGACTCCTCAGGGTACGCCTTCCAACAGTGTCCCATGAAGAGACCTCGGATTATAGGCATGTCTGTGTGTCCCATGAAGAGACCTCGGATTATAGGCATGACTGTGTGTCCCATGAAGAGACCTCAGATTATAGGCAGGCCTGTGTGTTCCATGAAGAGACCGGAGATTGTAGGCATGCCTGTGTGTCCCATGAAGAGACCGGAGATTAAATGCATGCCTGAGTGTCCCATTAAGTGACCGGAGATTATAGGCATGCCTGTGTGTCCCATGAAGAGACCGGAGATTATAGGCATGCCTGTGTGTCCCATGAAGAGACCGGAGATTATAGGCATGCCTGTGTGTCCCATGAAGTGACTGGAGATTATAGGCATGCCTGTGTCCCATGAAGAGACCGGAGATTATAGGCATGTCTGTGTGTCCCATGCAGAGACCGGAGATTATAGGCAAACCTTTGTGTCCCATGAAGAGACCGGAGATTATAGGCATGCCTGTGTGTCCTATGAAGAGACCGGAGATTTTCGGCATCCCTGTGTGCCCCATGAAGAGACCTCGGATTATAGGCATGCCTGTGTGTCCCATTAAGAGACCAGAGATTATAGGCATGCCTGTGTGTCCCATGAAAAGACCGAGATTATAGGCATGCCTGTGTGTCCCATGAAGAGACCGAGATTATAGGCATGCCTGTGTCCCATGAAGATACCGGAGATTATAGGCATGCCTGTGTGTCCCATGAAGAGACCGGAGATTATAGGCATGCCTGTGTGTCCCATGGAGAGACCGGAGATTATAGGCATGCTTGTGTGTCCCATGAAGAGACCTCGGATTATAGGCATGCCTGTGTGTCCTATGAAGAGACCTCGGATTATAGGCATGTCTGTGTGTCCCATGAAGAGACCTCGGATTATAGGCATGCCTGTGTGTCCCATGAAGAGACCTTAGATTATAGGCAGGCCTGTGTGTCCCATGAAGAGACCTCGGATTATAGTAATGCCTGTGTGTCCCATGAAGAGACCAGAGATTGTATGCATGCCTGTGTGTCCCATGAAGAGACCGTAGATTGTAGGCATGCCTGTGTGTCCCATGAAGAGACCGGAGATTGTAGGCATGCTTGCGTGTCTCATGAAGAGATCTCAGATTATAGGCATGCCTGTGTGTCCCATGAAGAAAACACGGATTACAGGCATGCCTGTGTGTCCCAGGAAGAGACCGGAGATTATAGGCATGCCTGTGTGTCCCATGAAGAGACCAGAGATTATAGGCATGCCTGTGTGTCCCATGAAGAGACCAGAGATTATAGGGATGCCTGGGTGTCCCATGAAGAGACCAGAGATTACAGGCATGCCCGTGTGTCCCATGAAGAGACCGGAGATTATAGGCATGCCTGTGTATCCCATGAAGAGACCGGAGATTATAGGCATGCTTGTGTGGCTCATGAAGAGACCTCAGATTATAGGCAAGCCTGTGTGTCCCATGAAGAGACCGGAGATTATAGGCATGCCTGTGTGTCCCATGAAGAGACTGGAGATTTTCGGCATGCCTGTGTGCCCCATGAAGAGACCTCGGATTATAGGCATGCCTGTGTGTCCAATGAAGAGACCTCGGATTATAGGGATGCCTGTGTGTCCCATGAAGAAACCGGAGATTATAGGCATTCCTCTGTGCCCCATGAAGAGACCGGAGATTATTGGCATGCCTGTGTGTCCCATGAAGAGACCGGAGATTATAGGCATGCCTGTGTGTCCCATGAAGAGACCGGAGATTATAGGCATGCCTGTGTTTCCCATGAAGAGACCAGAGATTATAGGCATGCCTGTGTGTCCAATTAAGAGACCGGAGATTATAGGCATGCCTGTGTGTTCCATGAAGAGACCGGAGACTATAGGCATGCCTGTGTGTCCCATGAAGAGACCTTTGATTATAGGCAGGCCTGTGTGTCCCATGAAGAGACCTCGGATTATAGGAATGCCTGTGTGTCCCATGAAGAGACCAGAGATTATATGCATGCCTGTGTGTCCCATGAAGAGACCGGAGATTATAGGCATGCCTGTGTGTCCCATGAAGAGAACGGAGATTCTAGGCATGCCTGTGTGTCCCATGAAGAGACCGGAGATTGTAGGCATGCCTGTGTGTCCCATGAAGAGACCGGAGATTATAGGCATGCTTGTGTGTCCCATGAAGAGATCTCAGATTATAGGCATGCCTGTGTGTCCCATGAAGAGAACTCGGATTATAGGCATGCCTGTGTGTCCCATGAAGAGACCAGAGATTATCGGCATGCCTGTGTGCCCTATGAAGAGACGTCCGATTATAGGGATGCCTGGGTGTCCAATGAAGAAACCGCGGATTATAGGCATGTCTGTGTGTCCCACGGATAGACCTCGGATTATGGGCATGCCTGTGTGTCCCAAGAAGAGACCAGAGATTATAGGCATGCCTGTGTGTCCCATGAAGAGACCAAAGATTATAGGCATGCTTGTGAGCCCCATGAAGAGACCAGAGATTATAGGCATGCCTGTGTGTCCCATGAAGAGACCGGAGATTATAGGCATGCCTGTGTGTCCCATGAAGAGACCGGAGATTATCGGCATGCCTGTGTGCCCCATGAAGAGACGTCCGATTATAGGGATGCCTGGGTGTCCCATGAAGAAACTGCGGATTATAGGCATGCCTGTGTGTCCCGCGGAGAGACCTCGGATTATGGGCATGCCTGTGTATCCCATGAAGAGACCACAGATTATAGGCAGGCCTGTGTGTTCCATGAAGAGACCAGAGATTATAGGCATGCCTGTGTGTCCCATAAGGAGACTGGAGATTGTAGGCATGCCTGTGTGTCCCATGAAGAGACCAGAGATTATAGGCATGCTTGTGTGTCCCATGAAGAGACCTCAGATTATAGGCATGCCTGTGTGTCCCATGAAGAGACCAGAGATTATAGGCAGGCCTGTGTGTTCCATGAAAAGACCGGAGATTATAGGCATGCCTGTGTGTCCCATGAAGAGACTGGAGATTGTAGGCATGCCTGTGTGTCCCATGAAGAGAACGGAGATTATAGGCATGCCTGTGTGTCCCATGAAGAGACTGGAGATTGTAGGCATGCCTGTGTGTCCCATGAAGAGACTGGAGATTATAGGCATGCTTGAGTGTCCCATGAAGAGACCTCAAATTATAGGCATGCCTGTGTGTCCCATGAAGAGAACTAGGATTATAGGCATGCCTGTGTGTCCCATGAAGGGACCAGAGATTATAGGAATGCCTGTGTGTCCCATGAAGAGAGCTTGGATCATAGGCATGTCTGTGTGTCCTATGAAGAGAACTAGGATTATAGGCATGCCTGTGTGTCCCATGAAGAGACCGGAGATTATAGGCATGCCTTTGTGTCCCATGTAGGGACCGGAGATTATAGGCATGCCTGTTTGTCCCATGAAGAGACCGGAGATTATAGGCATGCCTGTGTGTCCCATTAAGAGACTGGGGATGTGTCTCCCATGAAGAGACCGGAGATTATAGGCATGTCTGTGTTTCCCATGAAGAGACCAGAGATTATAGGCATGCCTGTGTGTCCCATGAAGAGACCTCAGAATATAGGCATGCCTGTGTGTCCCATGAAGAGACGAGAGATTATAGGCATGCCTGTGTGTCCCATGAAGAGACCTCGGAATATAGGCATTCCTCTGTGCCCCATGAAGAGACCGAAGATTATAGGCATGCCTGTGTGTCCCATGAAGAGACTAAAGATTATAGGTATGCCTGTGTATCCTGTGAAGAGACCGGAGACTATAGGCAAGTCTGTGTGTCCCATGAAAAGACCGGAGATTATAGGCATGCTTGTGTGTCTCATGAAGAGACTAAAGATTATAGGTATGCCTGTGTGTCCTGTGAAGAGACCGGAGATTATAGGCAAGTCTGTGTGTCCCATGAAGAGACCGGAGATTATAGGCATGCCTGTGTGTCCCATGAAGAGATGGGAGATTGTAGGCATGCCTGTGTGTCCCATGAAGAGACGGGAGATTGTAGGCATGCCTGTGTGTCCCATGAAGAGACCGGAGATTATAGGCATGCTTATGTGTCCCATGAAGAGACCTAAGATTATAGGCATGCCTGTGTGTCCCATGAAGAGAACTAGGATTATAGGCATGCCTGTGTGTCCTATGAAGGGACCGGAGATTATAGGCATGCCTGTGTGTCCCATGAAGAGACCAGAGATTACAGGCATGCCTGTGTGTCCCATTAAGTGACCGGAGATTATAGGCATGCCTGTGTGTCCCATGAAGAGACCGGAGATTATAGGCATGCCTGTGTGTCCCATGAAGAGACCGGAGATTATAGGCATGCTTGTGTGTCCCATGAAGAGACCTCGGATTATAGGCATGCCTGTGTGTCCCATGAAGAGACCTCGGGTTATAGGCATGTCTGTGTGTCCCATGAAGAGACCTCGGATTATAGGCATGCCTGTGTGTCCCATGAAGAGACCTTAGATTATAGGCAGGCCTGTGTGTCCCATGAAGAGACCTCGGATTATAGAAATGCCTGTGTGTCCCATGAAGAGACCAGAGATTATAGGCATGCCTGTGTGTCCCATGAAGAGACCTCGGAATATAGGCATTCCTCTGTGCCCCATGAAGAGACCGAAGATTATAGGCATGCCTGTGTGTCCCATGAAGAGACTAAAGATTATAGGTATGCCTGTGTGTCCTGTGAAGAGACCGGAGATTATAGGCAAGTCTGTGTGTCCCATGAAAAGACCGGAGATTATAGGCATGCTTGTGTGTCCCATGAAGAGACTAAAGATTATAGGTATGCCTGTGTGTCCTGTGAAGAGACCGGAGATTATAGGCAAGTCTGTGTGTCCCATGAAGAGACCGGAGATTATAGGCATGCCTGTGTGTCCCATGAAGAGACGGGAGATTGTAGGCATGCCTGTGTGTCCCATGAAGAGACGGGAGATTGTAGGCATGCCTGTGTGTCCCATGAAGAGACCAGAGATTATAGGCATGCTTATGTGTCCCATGAAGAGACCTCAGATTATAGGCATGCCTGTGTGTCTCATGAAGAGAACTAGGATTATAGGCATGCCTGTGTGTCCCATGAAGAGAACTAGGATTATAGGCATGCCTGTGTATCCTATGAAGGGACCGGAGATTATAGGCATGCCTGTGTGTCCCATGAAGAGACCAGAGATTACAGGCATGCCTGTGTGTCCCATTAAGAGACCTGAGATTATAGGCATGCCTGTGTGTCCCAAGAAAGAGACCGGAGATTATAGGCATGCCTGTGTGTCCCATGAAGAGACCGGAGATTATAGGCATGCTTGTGTGTCCCATGAAGAGACCTCGGATTATAGGCATGCCTGTGTGTCCCATGAAGAGACCTCGGATTATAGGCATGTCTGTTTGTCCCATGAAGAGACCTCGGATTATAGGCATGCCTGCGTGTCCCATGAAGAGACCTTAGAATATAGGCAGGCCTGTGTGTCCCATGAAGAGACCTCGGATTATAGAAATGCCTGTGTGTCCCATGAAGAGACCAGAGATTATAGGCATGCCTGTGTGTCCCATGAAGAGACCTCGGAATATAGGCATTCCTCTGTGCCCCATGAAGAGACCGAAGATTATAGGCATGCCTGTGTGTCCCATGAAGAGACTAAAGATTATAGGTATGCCTGTGTGTCCTGTGAAGAGACCGGAGATTATAGGCAAGTCTGTGTGTCCCATGAAAAGACCGGAGATTACAGGCATGCTTGTGTGTCCCATGAAGAGACTAAAGATTATAGGTATGCCTGTGTGTCCTGTGAAGAGACCGGAGATTATAGGCATGCCTGTGTGTCCCATGAAGAGACGGGAGATTGTAGGCATGCCTGTGTGTCCCATGAAGAGACGGGAGATTGTAGGCATGCCTGTGTGTCCCATGAAGAGACCGGAGATTATAGGCATGCTTATGTGTCCCATGAAGAGACCTCAGATTATAGGCATGCCTGTGTGTCCCATGAAGAGAACTAGGAATATAGGCATGCCTGTGTGTCCTATGAAGGGACCGGAGATAATAGGCATGCCTGTGTGTCCCATGAAGAGACCGGAGATTATAGGCATGCTTATGTGTCCCATGAAGAGACCTCAGATTATAGGCATGCCTGTGTGTCCCATGAAGAGAACTAGGAATATAGGCATGCCTGTGTGTCCTATGAAGGGACCGGAGATAATAGGCATGCCTGTGTGTCCCATGAAGAGACCAGAGATTACAGGCATGCCTGTGTGTCCCATTAAGAGACCGGAGATTATAGGCATGCCTGTGTGTCCCATGAAGAGACCGGAGATTATAGGCATGCCTGTGTGTCCCATGAAGTGACCGGAGATTATAGGCATGCTTGTGTGTCCCATGAAGAGACCTCGGATTATAGGCATGCCTGTGTGTCCCATGAAGAGACCTCGGATTATAGGCATGTCTGTGTGTCCCATGAAGAGACCTCGGATTATAGGCATGCCTGCGTGTCCCATGAAGAGACCTTAGATTATAGGCAGGCCTGTGTGTCCCATGAAGAGACCTTGGATTATAGAAATGCCAGTGTGTCCCATGAAGAGACCAGAGATTATAAGCATGCCTGTGTGTCCCATGAAGAGACCGGAGATTATAGGCATGCCTGTGTGTCCCATGAAGAGAACGGAGATTATAGGCATGCCTGTGTGTCCCATGAAGAGACCGGAGATTGTAGGCATGCCTGTGTGTCCCATGAAGAGACCGGAGATTATAGGCATGCTTGTGTGTCCCATGAAGAGATGGATTAGTTACTTACCTGTAATCCTAGTTCTCTTCCAGGGGTATCCTCATCAAAGTCATAAGCATTAGAATATTCCCGCCAATGTGCGGGATCCCGGAAACAGTATATTATATGTGCCCCACATATATATATCCATACATATATACCTATATGTATAGACAAGCAATTGCAGCCCCTAACACTCTAGAGCTGAACCATGCTGTAAGGAATTTCCACTACATATAAGAAAATAGCATTATAAACATGAGAAACAACATTATAATTTGTTTGGAAACTGTTTTAATGCTTAGAAAACAGCAGAAAATCTTAGAAAACACTGAAAGCATAGGAAGCTCCCAGGCTGCATTGCAAATACCCAGTCTAAAAAGACTGAAAAGCTAACTCATAGCTACATAGCAAAAACTGACACCGTGCCTTTAAGGCACACCTGACCCCCACCTTCCCATCATGCCTCAGGGGTGGCAGTTAGGTCAGTTGTTCTTTGCGGAGACTGAAAAGTCATGGCACAAAGAAAAATAACAACCTCTGAAAATTATTACACCTTTGCCCGGGGAGGCGGGAGGGTTGCTTATGACTTTGATGAGGATACCCCTGGAAGAGAACTAGGATTACAGGTAAGTAACTAATCCTTCTCTTCCAGGGGATCCTCATCAATAGTCATAAGCATTAGAATAGAATAGCGAGCCTCACCTCATCCCCCTGCGGGCAAAGGAAAGAAAATAAACAGAGAAGGAACAGTATGCTCAGATAGCTCAGCTACCCAAACAGGTTCCTCAAGGAGGCTTGTTCTACTTGGGCATCCGCCCTGGAATCGGATTCGAGGCAGTAGTGCCTGGTAAAGGTGTGAACCGATTTCCAAGTGGCCGCCTTGCAGATCTCTGCCATTGGAACGTCATGCAAGAAAGCTACTGTGGCCGCTTTCCCCCTAGTAGAATGAGCCTTAGGGGCCAACGGTAAGGGCCTTTTCGCCAGCTGGTAGGCTAGGGTAATGCAGGAAACAATCCATCTGGAAATGGATCGTTTAGCCGCTGGGAAGCCTGTTCTCATGGCGCCATAGTTGACAAACAGCTGGTCCGTCTTCCTAATGCCTCTGGTACTTGCCAGGTAGAATTTAAGTACCCTCTTGAGGTCTAAGGAGTGGAGCGACCGCTCAGCCGGGGTCGCTGGATTCGGGAAGAAGGATGGCAGAGAAATGGACTGATTAATATGAAAATCAGACACTACCTTAGGGAGAAAGGATGGATGTGCCCTTAAGACCACTTTGTGTTGGTGAAAAACTGTGTACGGTTCTTTAGTACACAGAGCCTGGATTTCGCTTACTCTGCGTGCCGATGTAATGGCTACCAGAAAAGCGGCCTTCCACGACAGATGCTGTAAAGAAGCTTTGTGGATCGGCTCAAAAGGTGGGCCCATCAACTTGGATAACACTAAGTTCAACTCCCACGGAGGCGAAGGGTTTCGAACAGGGGGGTAAACTTTTTTCAACCCCTGCAAGAAGTCCTTGACCACCTGCATCTGGAAAAAGGAAGGTTGACTGGGAGACCTCCTGTAAGCTGTAATGGCAGACAAATGGACCCTGATGGATGCATACTTCAAGCCTGATCTAGCTAAGTGAAGGAGGTACGGAAGGATGACGTCCTCCTGCCCCTTTGTAGGATCATGGTGATGCTCCCTACACCAAATGAAGAACCTCTTCCACTTAAACGCATAAGACGCTCTTGTGGAGGGTCGCTTCGCTTCCTTGAGAATATGCATGCAGTCAGGTGGTAGACCTAAATGTCCGTATTGCAGGACCTCAGGAGCCATGCTGTTAAGTTCAGTGAGGGAAGGTTGGGATGCAGAATCCTCCCGCCCATCTTGGACAGCAAGTCCGGCCTGCAAGGCAGCCGCCTGTGAGGTTGAACTGAGAGATGAAGAAGGTCCGGGTACCACCACTGGCGCGGCCAGTCCGGAGCTATGAGGATCATCTTCATGTCGGATCTGAGCAGCTTGGATACCACCTTCGGAATCAGAGGCAGGGGCGGAAAGGCGTAGGCAAATGTCCCTGACCAGTCCATCAAAAGAGCATTCCCCCTGGTCCCTGGACGGTGGAATCTGGACGCGAAGGCGTGGCATTTTGAATTTTCGTCGTCTGCAAACAGATCGATGTCTGGACGACCCCACCAACGGAACAGGTCCGCCACCACGTCGTCGTGCAGCACCCAGTCGGGCTGATCTTCGAAGTGCCTGCTGAGTGCGTCTGCCTTGATATTCAACTCCCCTGGAAGGTGTACTGCCACCACCGAGAGGTTCCGGGCGAGCAGCCAGTGCCAGATCGCCTGCGCCTCCAGGGAGAGGGGGCGTGACCGAGTCCCGCCCTGTTTGTTCAGGTAAAACATGGTCGTGGTGTTGTCGGTCTGCACCAGGACTGAGTCGGTCTCGATTGCTGGGAGGAACGCCTTTAGAGCAAGATGGACTGCTCGAAGCTCTAGCATATTTATGTGGTAGCCCTGTTCTTTTGCAGACCACTGACCTTGTATCTGGAGGCACCCCATGTGGGCCCCCCATCCTTGTAGCGACGCGTCTGTTACCACTGTTTGCACCGGAAGTGGCTGGTGAAACGGGACTCCCACCGACAGATTGTTCTGACGAGTCCACCATGCTAGGGAAGATTTCGCCACCTGGGAGAGAGAGATTCGGTCTCCCCAACGGCCTGTGGACTGATCCCATTGGTCCTCCAGAGCTTGCTGCAAAGGTCTCATTCGCAGCCTGGCGTAGGGAATTAGAAAAATGCAGGACGCCATGGAACCCAGCAGAGATGCTACCTGCCGAACTGACGGCTTCCGCATCTGCTGCATAAGCCTGCATTTTCTCTTCATTGAAGACAGTCTCTCCTCCGAAGGATACGCTCTTCCCACGCTTGTGTCCAGAACGGAGCCAAGGTAGTGGATGGACTGAGTGGGCTGCTGCACGGACTTCGCCATGTTGACGTGAAGGCCGAGAGCGTGCAACTGTCTCAGACAGATTTGGAAGTCTTTCTTCACCTGCTGTTGGGTTGGAGCCTTCAGTAACCAGTCGTCCAGGTAAGGGTAGACGAAGAGACCCTGCTTGTGTAGGCAGGCCGCCACCACTGCCATACATTTGGTGAAGACTCGCGGGGCCGACTTGAGTCCGAATGGGAGCACTTTGTACTGGTAGTGCTTGCCCCCAACCACAAACCGTAGGTACCTGCGGTGATGTTTCGCTATTGGAATGTGAAAGTACGCATCTTGGAGGTCCACCGAACACATCCAATCTCCGACTTGTAGATGTGGACATATTTGGTGGAGCGCCAACATACGGAACTTCTCCTTGACGATGACTTTGTTTAGGAGACGAAGGTCCAGAATCGGCCGAAACTTGTGCTCTTGATCTTTCTTGGGCACCAGGAAGTACCGGGAGTACACTCCTTTTCCGACCTGCGAAGGAGGAACCCTTTCTATGGCTTGCTTTTTCAGAAGGGACCTCACCTCCTGCTTGAGCAGGTTGAGGTGGTGAGGACGGGACCTCTTTGGCGGGATGTCTCTGGGACGCGCTCGAAAACGTAGCGCATATCCATGACGCAGTATATTCAGCACCCAGCGATCTTTTGTGATGCTGTCCCACTCTGCTAGATGTTGTGATGCACTTCCTCCCACTGGAGTGGGCAACGGCCGTAGAGGAAGCCACAGCTCATGACTTTCCTCCTCTTGTGGTAGTGGAGGACTGTTGCTGGTGTCCACCTCTGCCCCTGCCAGACTTTCCGCCTCGAAACTGGGTTTTCCCTTGGGGTTTGCTCTGAGACCACTGAGGGGTTTGAACCCTCTGTTGAGGCCCCTTGCGTTGGGTGGGTCGAAAACGGCGCTTGAATTCCTTTTTCTTCTCCAAGCCCACGGCTTTGAGGGTGTCCAGCTCCGTTTTCATGCGCCCCATCTCCTCATCCGTGTGAGTGCCGAAGAGGGAGTTGCCAGAGAACGGGAGGTTTAAAATCCGTTGCTGTGCGTCTGGCTTGAGCCCTGTCAGACGTAACCAGGACGACCTCCTGGCGCAGACGCCGTGTGTGTAAGAGTGGGCTGAGATTAGCGCACCATCCGCCGCTGTGCTAATCGACTGATTAGCCACCAGTGCCCCTTCCGTAACAATCTCCTCAAAGTCCTTTTGGTCCTCTTTGGGGAGCTTGGATTTGAAACGCTCCATCGAGTCCCAGAGGGCCCTGTCGTACCTGCCCAGAAGCGCCGCCGCGCTGGAGATCTTGAGGGCCGCTGCCGCAGAAGAGCAGGCCCTGCGTCCCCATGAGTCCTGGGTTCTGCTCTCCTTATCTGGAGGGACGGAAGAGGAGGCCGACGCCGTCTGACCCTTCCTTGCCGCTGCCACTATGACAGAGTCCGCAGGTGGGTCTATCTTCACAAAGACGGGGTCAGAGGTAGCTGGCTTGTATTTTTTCAGGATACGAGCCGGAACGGCTTTGACAGTCGCCGGGGTGAGAAAAGTGTCCATGACTGGTTCCATGATTCCTGGGACCAAAGGCAGCAGCGGGCGAGAGGCAGACTTTTGGTGAAGTGTTTCAAAAATCACCGAGGTGGTGACTTGGGGGACTGACATCTCAATCCCCAGCTTCTGTGCTCCCCGCTGCAACACCTCCTGGTAGGTGTTGATGCCGTCTACGGGCGAGACCCTGGACACTGGGCTGCCCGAGAGCGCGGGAGAATAGTCTCTGATGGAGGACCTGGAGGACGAGGAAGAGGACGATGATGGAGTCCTTCTGCGCTTCCGGCGATGATCACGAGCCCGTGAACCAGGTGAACGCTCCTCCCGTCTGGGGGAGCGCGATCTGCGTCGCCTGTCGTCCGGAGACCTCTGACGTGCTGGCCTGGGGGGACTAGCTCTGTCCACAGCCGCCACCAGCCGTTGCAGCGGAGAATCATGCACTGGACTGATGTATTCCCGCATCCTCTTTGTAGGCCCTGAGTCCTGCCAATGATGTGCTGGCAGTAGCCATCTGGGCGACAGATTAATGGTCTGAGTCTGAGGAGAAGACCTACGGGGTTGAACCGCAGGTTCTCGTGGATTTGCCGGTCGTGGAGAGGCCCCTGAGTGGGAGGAGGAATGGCGAGACGCCGACTCTGTCACCAGGACCACCGACCTGTCCGAGGCCTGTCTCGACGTCGAGCGCGGTCTTGACGTCGATCCGTGGTGTCGTCTCTTTTCTCGCCGGGACTCTCTCGACGTCGAACGCCGTCTCGATGTGGACCGGCGGCCATGTTCAGTGGGCGAAGCCTGCCGCCTCGACGTCGAGCGGCGATGTGAAGCCGACGACGGAGGCCTTCTCTCCCTCGACGCCGAACGCCGCGGGGACGCCGGCGGAGATGCTGCCACTCTCGACGTCGAGACGGATGCCAACCTCGACGCCGAACGTCGCTTGGATGACGACGGCGGAGGATCCTGTTGCCTCGACGTCGAACGCCGATGGAGCCTCGACGACGGAGGGGATGGTGCCCTCGACGACAGAGGGGTGACACTCCTCGACGCCGGTCGTCGCCTGGTTGACGACGGCGGAGGGTCCATGCTCCTCGACGCCGATCGACGTTGAGATGTCGTCGACGGCGGAGGGTCCCTGCTCCTCGACGCCGAACGCCGCTGGGTTGGCGACGGCGGAGGCTCTCTGCTCCTCGACGCCGATCGTCGCCTGGTTGACAACGGCGGAGGTTCCCTGCTCCTCGACGCCGATCGCCGCCGGGTTGACGACGGCGGAGGGGTGGTGTCTCTCGACGCCGAACGTCGCCGGGTTGACGACGGCGGAGAGGCTCTGGATCTCGACGCCGATCGTCGCCGAGTTGACGATGGCGGTCTGGACTTCGACGTCGACGTCGTACCTGCTCTCGACGGCGAGCCCGCTGTCGAGAACCTCTTTTTCGAAACACGACCTACCGGAACATCTTTTCTCAGCGCCGAGCCCAACGCTGAGGTGGAAGGACGAGAGGACTTGCTTCTAGATGAATCTTTATGCCTCTTGGAGCCCTTCCTCACCGGAGATCGGCCTCTGGATGGTTGTGCCAGGCCATAAGCGCGACTTCGCTCTCTGTCCTTCAAAGTTCTTTTGGACAGGCCCTGGCAGTGAGGACATGTGCTGGTATCATGATCCTCCGGTAGACACAGGATACAGACCCTATGAGAGTCAGTCCTGGCCTTTTTCTTGCCACATGCAGGGCAAGAATCGAAAAGAGAGGGCATTTTAAGATGGAAAAAATGCCCAAAAATGCCTAAAAAATGCAGCCTCTTACTGACTTAGATGAAAAACGTCGAAGTAAGGGAAAAAACAGTTGAAAAACAGATAATATTTTCTGAGAAACTCAGAAAAAAGTGGAGCTCTGTTGCCAGGATCCTTCCAGAAGGAGCCGGAAAGAACAACTGACCTAACTGCCACCCCTGAGGCATGATGGGAAGGTGGGGGTCAGGTGTGCCTTAAAGGCACGGTGTCAGTTTTTGCTATGTAGCTATGAGTTAGCTTTTCAGTCTTTTTAGACTGGGTATTTGCAATGCAGCCTGGGAGCTTCCTATGCTTTCAGTGTTTTCTAAGATTTTCTGCTGTTTTCTAAGCATTAAAACAGTTTCCAAACAAGTTATAATGTTGTTTCTCATGTTTATAATGCTATTTTCTTATATGTAGTGGAAATTCCTTACAGCATGGTTCAGCTCTAGAGTGTTAGGGGCTGCAATTGCTTGTGTATACATATAGGTATATATGTATGGATATATATATGTGGGGCACATATAATATACTGTTTCCGGGATCCCGCACATGGGCGGGAATATTCTAATGCTTATGACTATTGATGAGGATCCCCTGGAAGAGAACTCAGATTATAGGCATGCCTGTGTGTCCCATGAAGAGAACTCGGATTATAGGCATGGATGTGTGTCCCATGAAGAGACCGGAGATTATAGGCATGCCTGTGTCCCATGAAGAGACCAGAGATTATAGGCAGGCCTGTGTGTCCCATGAAGAGACCGAAGATTATAGGCATGCTTGTGAGTCCCATGAAGAGACCGGAGATTATAGCCATGCCTGTGTGTCCCATGAAGAGACCGGAGATTATAGGCATGCCTGTGTGTCCCATGAAGAGACCGGAGATTATCGGCATGCCTGTGAGCCCCATGAAGAGACCTCCGATTATAGGGATGCCTGGGTGTCCCATGAAGAGACTGCGGATTATAGGCATGTCTGTGTGTCCCACGAAGAGACCTCGGATTATGGGCATGCCTGTGTGTCCCATGAAGAGACCTTAGATTATAGACAGGCCTGTGTGTTCCATGAAGAGACCGGAGATTATAGGCATGCCTGTGTGTCCCATGAAGAGACCGGAGATTATATGCATGCCTGTGTGTCCCATGAAGAGACCGGAGATTATAGGCATGCCTGTGTGTCCCATGAAGAGACCAGAGATTATAGGCATGCCTGTGTGTCCCATGAAGAGAGGGGAGATTGTAGGCATGCCTGTGTGTCCCATGAAGAGACCGGAGATTATAGGCATGCTTGTGTGTCCCATGAAGAGAACTAGGATTATAGGCATGCCTGTGTGTCCCATAAGGGACCGGAGATTATAGGCATGCCTGTGTGTCCCATGAAGAGACCAGAGATTATAGGCATGCCTGTGTGTCCCATTAAGAGACCGGAGATTATAGGCATGCCTGTGTGTCCCATGAAGAGACCGGAGATTATAGGCATGCCTGTCCGTCCCATGGAGAGACCGGAGATTATAGGCATGCTTGTGTGTCCCATGAAGAGACCTCGGATTATAGGCATGCCTGTGTGTCCTATGAAGAGACCTCGGATTATAGGCATGTCTGTGTGTCCCATGAAGAGACCTCGGATTATAGGCATGCCTGTGTGTCCCATGAAGAGACCTTAGATTATAGGCAGGCCTGTGTGTCCCATGAAGAGACGTCGGATTATAGTAATGCCTGTGTGTCCCATGAAGAGACCAGAGATTATATGCATGCCTGTGTGTCCCATGAAGAGGACAGAGATTATAGGCATGCCTGTGTGTCCCATGAAGAGGACAGAGATTATAGGCATGCCTGTGTGTCCCATGAAGAGACCGGAGATTGTAGGCATGCCTGTGTATCCCATGAAGAGACCGGAGATTATAGGCATGCTTGTGTGTCTCATGAAGAGATCTCAGATTATAGGCATGCCTGTGTGTCCCATGAAGAAAACTCGGATTATAGGCATGCCTGTGTGTTCCATGAAGAGACCGGAGATTATAGGCATGCCCGTGTGGGCCATGAAGAGACCAGAGATTATAGGCTTGCCTGTGTGTCCCATGAAGAGACCGAAGATTATAGGCATGCTTGTGTGTCCCATGAAGAGACCGGAGATTATAGGCATGCCTGTGTGTCCCATGAAGAGACCGGAGATTATCGGCATGCCTGTGTGACCCATGAAGAGACCTCTGATTATAGGAATGCCTGGGTGTCCCATGAAGAGACCAGAGATTACAGGCATGCCTGTGTCCCATGAAGAGACCGGAGATTATAGGCATGCCTGTGTATCCCATGAAGAGACCAGAGATTATAGGCATGCTTGTGTGTCCCATGAAGAGACCTCAGATTATAGGCATGCCTCTGTGTCCCATGAAGAGACCTCAGATTATAGGCATGCCTGTGTGTCCCATGAAGAGAACTAGTATTATAGGCATGCCTGTGTGTCCCATGAAGGGACCAGAGATTATAGGCATGCCTGTGTGTCCTATGAAGAGACCTTGGATTTTAGGCATGCATGTGTGTCCCATGAAGAGAACTAGGATTATAGGCATGCCTGTGTGTCCCATGAAGAAACCGGAGATTATAGGCATGCCTGTGTGTCCCATGAAGAGACCAGAGATTATAGGCATGCCTGTGTGTCCCATGAAGAGACCGGAGATTATAGGCATGCCTGAGTGTCCCATTAAGTGACCGGAGATTATAGGCATGCCTGTGTGTCCCATGAAGAGACCGGAGATTATAGGCATGCCTGTGTGTCCCATGAAGAGACCGGAGATTATAGGCATGCCTGTGTGTCCCATGAAGTGACTGGAGATTATAGGCATGCCTGTGTCCCATGAAGAGACCGGAGATTATAGGCTTGTCTGTGTGTCCCATGCAGAGACCGGAGATTATAGGCAAACCTGTTTGTCCCATGAAGAGACCGGAGATTATAGGCATGCCTGTGTGTCCCATGAAGAGACCGGAGATTTTCGGCATGCCTGTGTGCCCCATGAAGAGACCTCGGATTATAGGCATGCCTGTGTGTCCCATTAAGAGACCAGAGATTATAGGCATGCCTGTGTGTCCCATGAAGAGACTGGAGAGAATAGGCATGCCTGTGTGTCCCATAAGGAGACCGGAGATTATAGGCATGCCTGTGTGTCCCATGAAGAGACCTCGGATTATAGGCATGTCTGTGTTTCCCATGAAGAGACCGGAGATTATAGGCATTCCTGTGTCCCATGAAGAGACCTCGGATTATAGGCATGCCTGTGTGTCCCATGAAGAGACCGGAGATTATAGGCAAGCCTGTGTGTCCCATAAAGAGATCGGAGATTATAGGCATGCCTGTGTGTCACATGAAGAGACCTCGGATTACAGGCATGCCTGTGTGTCCCAGGAAGAGACCTCGGATTATAGGCATGCCTGTGTGTCCCATGAAAAGGCCAACGATTATAGGCATGCTTGTGTGTCCCATGAAGAGACCAAAGATTATAGGCATGCCTGTGTGTCCCATGAAGAGACCGGAGTTATAGGCATGCTTGTGTGTCCCATGAAGAGATCTCACAATATGAGCATGCCTGTGTGTCCCATGAAGAGACCTCGGATTATAGGCATGCCTGTGTGTCCCATGAAGAGACCTCAGATTATAGGCATGCCTGTATGTCCCATGAAGAGACCGGAGATTATAGGCATGCCTCTGTGTCCAATGAAGAGACCGGATATTATAGGCATGCCTGTGTGTCCCATGAAGAGACCGGAGAGAATAGGCATGCCTGTGTGTCCCATAAGGAGACCGGAGATTATAGGCATGCCTGTGTGTCCCATGAAGAGACCTCGGATTATAGGCATGTCTGTGTGTCCCATGAAGAGACGGGAGATTGTAGGCATGCCTGTGTGTCCCATGAAGAGACTGAGATTATAGGCATGCTTGTGTGTCCCATGAAGAGAACTAGGATTATAGGCATGCCTGTGTGTCCCTTAAGGGACCGGAGATTATAGGCATGCCTGTGTGTGTCCCATTAAGGGACCATAGATTATAGGCATGCCTGTGTGTCCCATTAAGAGACCGGAGATTATAGGCATGCCTGTGTGTCCCATGAAGAGACCGGAGATTATAGGCATGCCTGTGTGTCCCATGGAGAGACCGGAGATTATAGGCATGCTTGTGTGTCCCATGAAGAGACCTCGGATTATAGGCATGCCTGTGTGTCCTATGAAGAGACCTCGGATTATAGGCATGTCTGTGTGTCCCATGAAGATACCTCGGATTATAGGCATGCCTGTGTGTCCCATGAAGGGACCTTAGATTATAGGCAGGCCTGTGTGTCCCATGAAGAGACCTCGGATTATAGTAATGCTTGTGTGTCCCATGAAGAGACCAGAGATTATATGCATGCCTGTGTGTCCCATGAAGAGGACAGAGATTATAGGAATGCCTGTATGCCTTATGAAGAGGACAGAGATTATAGGCATGCCTGTGTGTCCCATGAAGAGACCGGAGATTATAGGCATGCCTGTGTGTCCCATGAAGAGACCAGATATTATAGGCTTGCTTGTGTGTCCCATGAAGAGACCGAAGATTATAGGCATGCCTGTGAGTCCCATGAAGAGACCGGAGATTATAGGCATGCCCGTGTGTCCCATGAAGAGACCGGAGATTATAGGCATGCCTGTGTGTCCCATGAAGAGACCGGAGATTATCGGCATGCCTGTGTGACCCATGAAGAGACCTCTGATTATAGGGATGCCTGGGTGTCCCATGAAGAAACCAGAGATTACAGGCATGCCTGTGTCCCATGAAGAGACCGGAGATTATAGGCATGCCTGTGTATCCCATGAAGAGACCAGAGATTATAGGCATGCTTGTGTGTCCCATGAAGAGACCTCAGATTATAGGCATGCCTTGTGTCCCATGAAGAGAACTAGGATTATAGGCATGCCTGTGTCCCATGAAGGGACCAGAGATTATAGGCATGCCTGTGTGTCCCATGAAGAGACCAGAGATTATAGGCATGCCTGTGTGTCCCATGAAGAGACCGGAGATTATAGGCATGCCTGAGTGTCCCATTAAGTGACCGGAGATTATAGGCATGCCTGTGTCCCATGAAGAGACCTGAGATTATAGGCATGCCTATGTGTCCCATGAAGAGACCGGAGATTATAGGCATGCCTGTGTGTCCCATGAAGTGACTAGAGATTATAGGCATGCCTGTGTCCCATGAAGAGACCGGAGATTACAGGCATGTCTGTGTGTCCCATGCAGAGACCGGAGATTATAGGCAAACCTGTGTGTCCCATGAAGAGACCGGAGATTATAGGCATGCCTGTGTGCCCCATGAAGAGACCTCCGAATATAGGGATGCCTGGGTGTCCCATGAAGAGACCGGAGATTACAGGCATGCCTGGGTGTCCCATGAAGAGACTGGAGATTATAGGCATGCCTGTGTATCCCATGAAGAGACCGGAGATTATAGGCATGCTTGTGTGTCCCATGAAGAGAACTAGGATGATAGGCATGCCTGTGTGTCCCATGAAGGGACCGGAGATTATAGGCATGCCTGTGTGTCCCATGAAGAGACCTTGGATTTTAGGCATGCCTGTGTGTCCCATGAAGAGAACTAGGATTATAGGCATGCCTGTGTGTCCCATGAAAAGACCGGAGATTATAGGCATGCCTGTGTGTCCCATGAAGAGACCGGAGATTATCGGCATGCCTGTGTGCCCCATGAAGAGACCTCCGATTATAGGGATGCCTGGGTGTCCCATAAAGAAACCGCGGATTATAGGCATGTCTGTGTGTCCCACGGAGAGACCTCGGATTATGGGCATGCCTGTGTATCCCATGAAGAGACCACAGATTATAGGCAGGCCTGTGTGTTCCATGAAGAGACCAGAGATTATAGGCATGCCTGTGTGTCCCATAAGGAGACTGGAGATTGTAGGCATGCCTGTGTGTCCCATGAAGAAACCGGAGAATATAGGCATGCTTGTGTGTCCCATGAAGAGACCTCAGATTATAGGCATGCCTGTGTGTCCCATGAAGAGACCACAGATTATAGGCAGGCCTGTGTGTTCCATGAAAAGACCGGAGATTATAGGCATGCCTGTGTGTCCCATGAAGAGACCGGAGATTGTAGGCATGCCTGTGTGTCCCATGAAGAGACCGGAGATTATAGGCATGCCTGTGTGTCCCATGAAGAGACCGGAGATTGTAGGCATGCATGTGAGTCCCATGAAGAGACCGGAGATTATCGGCATGCTTCTTTGTTCCATGAAGAGACCTCAAATTATAGGCATGCCTGTGTGTCCCATGAAGAGAACTAGGATTATAGGCATGCCTGTGTGTCCCATGAAGGGACCAGAGATTATAGGAATGCCTGTGTGTCCCATGAAGAGAGCTTGGATTATAGGCATGCCTTTTTGTCCTATGAAGAGAACTAGGATTATAGGCATGCCTGTGTGTCCCATGAAGAGACCGGAGATTATAGGCATGCCTTTGTGTCCCATGTAGAGACCGGAGATTATAGGCATGCCTGTTTGTCCCATGAAGAGACCGGAGATTATAGGCATGCCTGTGTGTCCCATTAAGAGACTGGGGATGTGTCTCCCATGAAGAGACCAGAGATTATAGGCATTTCTGTGTGTCCCATGAAGAGACCAGAGATTATAGGCATGCCTGTGTGTCCCATGAAGAGACCTCGGAATATAGGCATGTCTGTGTGTCCCATGAAGAGACCAGAGATTATAGGCATGCCTGTGTGTCCCATGAAGAGACCTCAGAATATAGGCATTCCTCTGTGCCCCATGAGGAGACCGAAGATTATAGGCATGCCTGTGTGTCCCATGAAGAGACTAAAGATTATAGGTATGCCTGTGTGTCCTGTGAAGAGACCGGAGATTATAGGCAAGTCTGTGTGTCCCATGAAAAGATCGGAGATTATAGGCATGCTTGTGTGTCCCATGAAGAGACTAAAGATTTTAGGTATGCCTGTGTGTCCTGTGAAGAGACCGGAGATTATAGGCAAGTCTGTGTGTCCCATGAAGAGACCGGAGATTATAGGCATGCCTGTGTGTCCCATGAAGAGACGGAGATTGTAGGCATGCCTGTGTGTCCCATGAAGAGACGGGAGATTGTAGGCATGCCTGTGTGTCCCATGAAGAGACCGGAGATTATAGGCATGCTTATGTGTCCCATGAAGAGACCTCAGATTATAGGCATGCCTGTGTGTCCCATGAAGAGAACTAGGATTATAGGCATGCCTGTGTGTCCTATGAAGGGACCGGAGATTATAGGCATGCCTGTGTGTCCCATGAAGAGACCAGAGATTACAGGCATGCCTGTGTGTCCCATTAAGAGACCGGAGATTATAGGCATGACTGTGTCTCCCATGAAGAGACCGGAGATTATAGGCATGCCTGTGTGTCCCATGAAGAGACTGGAGATTATAGGCATGCTTGTGTGTCCCATGAAGAGACCTCGGATTATAGGCATGCCTGTGTGTCCCATGAAGAGACCTCGGATTATAGGCATGTCTGTGTGTCCCATGAAGAGACCTCGGATTATAGGCATGCCTGCGTGTTCCATGAAGAGACCTTAGATTATAGGCAGGCCTGTGTGTCCCATGAAGAGACCTCGGATTATAGAAATGCCAGTGTGTCCCATGAAGAGACCAGAGATTATATGCATGCCTATATGTCCCATGAAGAGACCGGAGATTATAGGCATGCCTGTGTGTCCCATGAAGAGAACGGAGATTATAGGCATGCCTGTGTGTCCCATGAAGAGACCGGAGATTGTAGGCATGCCTGTGTGTCCCATGAAGAGACCCGAGATTATAGGCATGCTTGTGTGTCCCATGAAGAGACCTCAGATTATAGGCATGCCTGTGTGTCCCATGAAGAGAACTCGGATTATAGGCATGGTTGTGTGTCCCATGAAGAGACCGGAGATTATAGGCATGCCTGTGTGTCCCATGAAGAGACCAGAGATTATAGGCATGCCTATGTGTCCCATGAAGAGACCGAAGATTATAGGCATGCTTGTGAGTCCCATGAAGAGACCGGAGATTATAGCCATGCCTGTGTGTCCCATGAAGAGACCGGAGATTATAGGCATGCCTGTGTGTCCCATGAAGAGACCGGAGATTATCGGCATGCCTGTGTGCCCCATGAAGAGACCTCCAATTATAGGGATGCCTGGGTGTCCCATGAAGAGACTGCGGATTATAGGCATGTCTGTGTGTCCCACGAAGAGACCTCGGATTATGGGCATGCCTGTGTGTCCCATGAAGAGACCTCAGATTATAGACAGGCCTGTGTGTTCCATGAAGAGACTGGAGATTATAGGCATGCCTGTGTGTCCCATGAAGAGATCGGGGATTATATGCATTCCTGTGTGTCCCATGAAGAGACCGGAGATTATAGGCATGCCTGTGTGTCCCATGAAGAGACCAGAGATTATAGGCATGCCTGTGTGTCCCATGAAGAGACGGGAGATTGTAGGCATGCCTGTGTGTCCCATAAAGAGACCGGAGATTATAGGCATGCTTGTGTGTCCCATGAAGAGAACTAGGATTATAGGCATGCCTGTGTGTCCCATAAGGGACCGGAGATTATAGGCATGCCTGTGTGTCCCATGAAGAGACCAGAGATTATAGGCATGCCTGTGTGTCCCATGAAGAGAACTCGGATTATAGGCATGGCTGTGTGTCGCATGAAGAGACCGGAGATTATAGGCATGCCTGTGTGTCCCATGAAGAGACCAGAGATTATAGGCATGCCTGTGTGTCCCATGAAGAGACCAAAGATTATAGGCATGCTTGTGAGCCCCATGAAGAGACCAGAGATTATAGGCATGCCTGTGTGTCCCATGAAGAGACCGGAGATTATAGGCATGCCTGTGTGTCCCATGAAGAGACCGGAGATTATCGGCATGCCTGTGTGCCCCATGAAGAGACGTCCGATTATAGGCATGCCTGTGTGTCCCATGAAGAGAACTCGGATTATAGGCATGGCTGTGTGTCGCATGAAGAGACCGTAGATTATAGGCATGCCTGTGTGTCCCATGAAGAGACCAGAGATTATAGGCATGCCTGTGTGTCCCATGAAGAGACCAAAGATTATAGGCATGCTTGTGAGCCCCATGAAGAGACCAGAGATTATAGGCATGCCTGTGTGTCCCATGAAGAGACCGGAGATTATAGGCATGCCTGTGTGTCCCATGAAGAGACCGGAGATTATCGGCATGCCTGTGTGCCCCATGAAGAGACGTCCGATTATAGGCATGCCTGTGTGTCCCATGAAGAGACCGGGGATTATAGGCATGCCTGTGTGTCCCTTGAAGAGACCGGAGATTGTAGGCATGCCTGTGTGTCCCATGAAGAGACCGGAGATTATAGGCATGCCTGTGTGTCCCATGAAGGGACTGGAGATTATAGGCATGCCTGTGTGTCCTATGAAGAGACCTTAGATTATAGGCATGCCTGTGTGTCCAATGAAGAGACCAGAGATTACAGGCATGCCTGTGTGTCCCACGAAGAAACCGGAGATTATAGGCATGCCTGTGTGTCCCATGAAGAGACCGGAGATCCTAGGCATGCCTGTGTGTCCCATGAAGAGACCGGAGATTATAGGCATGCTTGTGTGTCCCATGAAGAGATCTCATATTATAGGCATGCCTGTGTGTCCCATGAAGAGAACTCGGATTATAGGCATGGCTGTGTGTCCCATGAAAAGACCAGAGATTATAGGCATGCCTGTGTGTCCCATGAAGAGACCAGAGATTATAGGCATGCCTGTGTGTCCCATGAGGAGACCAGAGATTATAGGCATGCCTGTGTGTCCCATGAAGAGATCAGAGATTATAGGCATGCCTGTGTGTCCCATGAAGGGACCGGAGATTATAGGCATGCCTGTGTGTCCCATGAAGAGACCGGAGATTATCGGCATGCCTGTGTGCCCCATGAAGAGACCTCCGATTATAGGGATGCCTGGGTGTCCCATGAAGAGACCGTGGATTATTGGCATGTCTCTGTGTCCCACGAAGAGACCTCGGATTATGGGCATGACAGTGTGTCCCATGAAGAGACCTCAGATTATAGACAGGCCTGTGTGTTCCATGAAGAGACCGGAGATTATAGGCATGCCTGTGTGTCCCATGAAGAGACCAGAGATTATATGCATGCCTGTGTGTCCCATGAAGAGACCGGAGATTATAGGCATGCCTGTGTGTCCCATGAAGAGACCGGAGATTATAGGCATGCCTGTGTGTCCCATGAAGAGACAGGAGATTGTAGGCATGCCTGTGTGTCCCATGAAGAGACCGGAGATTATAGGCATGCTTGTGTGTCCCATGAAGAGACCTCAGATTATAGGCATGCCTGTGTGTCCCATGAAGAGAACTAGGATTATAGGCATGCCTGTGTGTCCCATGATGGGACCGGAGATTATAGGCATGCCTCTGTGTCCCATGAAAAGACCAGAGATTACAGGCATGCCTGTGTGTCCCATTAAGAGACCGGAAATTATAGGCATGCCTGTGTGTCCCATGAAGAGACCGGAGATTATAGGCATGCCTGTGTGTCCCATGAAGAGACCGGAGATTATAGGCATGCTTGTGTGTCCCATGAAGACACCTCGGATTATAGGCATGCCTGTGTGTCCCATGAAGAGACCTCGGATTATAGGCATGCCTGTGTGTCCCATGAAGAGACCTCGGATTATAGGCATGCCTGTGTGTCCCATGAAGAGACCGGAGATTATAGGCATGCCTGTGTCCCATGAAGAGACCGGAGATTATCGGCATGCCTGTGTGCCCCATGAAGAGACGTCCGATTATAGGCATGCCTGTGTGTCCCATGAAGAGAACTCGGATTATAGGCATGGCTGTGTGTCGCATGAAGAGACCGGAGATTATAGGCATGCCTGTGTCCCATGAAGAGACCGGAGATTATCGGCAGGCCTGTGTGCCCCATGAAGAGACGTCCGATTATAGGCATGCCTGTGTGTCCCATGAAGAGAACTCGGATTATAGGCATGGCTGTGTGTCGCATGAAGAGACCGGAGATTATAGGCATGCCTGTGTGTCCCATGAAGAGACCAGAGATTATAGGCATGCCTGTGTGTCCCATGAAGAGACCAAAGATTATAGGCATGCTTGTGAGCCCCATGAAGAGACCAGAGATTATAGGCATGCCTGTGTGTCCCATGAAGAGACCGGAGATTATAGGCATGCCTGTGTGTCCCATGAAGAGACCGGAGATTATCGGCATGCCTGTGTGCCCCATGAAGAGACCTCCAATTATAGGGATGCCTGGGTGTCCCATGAAGAGACTGCGGATTATAGGCATGTCTGTGTGTCCCACGAAGAGACCTCGGATTATGGGCATGCCTGTGTGTCCCATGAAGAGAACTCGGGTTATAGGCATGGCTGTGTGTCGCATGAAGAGACCGGAGATTATAGGCATGCCTGTGTGTCCCATGAAGAGAACTCGGATTATAGGCATGGCTGTGTGTCGCATGAAGAGACCGGAGATTATAGGCATGCCTGTGTGTCCCATGAAGAGACCAGAGATTATAGGCATGCCTGTGTGTCCCATGAAGAGACCAAAGATTATAGGCATGCTTGTGAGCCCCATGAAGAGACCAGAGATTATAGGCATGCCTGTGTGTCCCATGAAGAGACCGGAGATTATAGGCATGCCTGTGTGTCCCATGAAGAGACCGGAGATTATCGGCATGCCTGTGTGCCCCATGAAGAGACGTCCGATTATAGGCATGCCTGTGTGTCCCATGAAGAGACCGGGGATTATAGGCATGCCTGTGTGTCCCTTGAAGAGACCGGAGATTGTAGGCATGCCTGTGTGTCCCATGAAGAGACCGGAGATTATAGGCATGCCTGTGTGTCCCATGAAGGGACTGGAGATTATAGGCATGCCTGTGTGTCCTATGAAGAGACCTTAGATTATAGGCATGCCTGTGTGTCCAATGAAGAGACCAGAGATTACAGGCATGCCTGTGTGTCCCACGAAGAAACCGGAGATTATAGGCATGCCTGTGTGTCCCATGAAGAGACCGGAGATCCTAGGCATGCCTGTGTGTCCCATGAAGAGACCGGAGATTATAGGCATGCTTGTGTGTCCCATGAAGAGATCTCATATTATAGGCATGCCTGTGTGTCCCATGAAGAGAACTCGGATTATAGGCATGGCTGTGTGTCCCATGAAAAGACCAGAGATTATAGGCATGCCTGTGTGTCCCATGAAGAGACCAGAGATTATAGGCATGCCTGTGTGTCCCATGAAGAGACCAGAGATTATAGGCATGCCTGTGTGTCCCATGAAGAGATCAGAGATTATAGGCATGCCTGTGTGTCCCATGAAGGGACCGGAGATTATAGGCATGCCTGTGTGTCCCATGAAGAGACCGGAGATTATCGGCATGCCTGTGTGCCCCATGAAGAGACCTCCGATTATAGGGATGCCTGGGTGTCCCATGAAGAGACCGTGGATTATTGGCATGTCTCTGTGTCCCACGAAGAGACCTCGGATTATGGGCATGACAGTGTGTCCCATGAAGAGACCTCAGATTATAGACAGGCCTGTGTGTTCCATGAAGAGACCGGAGATTATAGGCATGCCTGTGTGTCCCATGAAGAGACCGGAGATTATAGGCATGCCTGTGTGTCCCATGAAGAGACCGGAGATTATAGGCATGCCTGTGTGTCCCATGAAGAGACAGGAGATTGTAGGCATGCCTGTGTGTCCCATGAAGAGACCGGAGATTATAGGCATGCTTGTGTGTCCCATGAAGAGACCTCAGATTATAGGCATGCCTGTGTGTCCCATGAAGAGAACTAGGATTATAGGCATGCCTGTGTGTCCCATGATGGGACCGGAGATTATAGGCATGCCTCTGTGTCCCATGAAAAGACCAGAGATTACAGGCATGCCTGTGTGTCCCATTAAGAGACCGGAAATTATAGGCATGCCTGTGTGTCCCATGAAGAGACCGGAGATTATAGGCATGCCTGTGTGTCCCATGAAGAGACCGGAGATTATAGGCATGCTTGTGTGTCCCATGAAGACACCTCGGATTATAGGCATGCCTGTGTGTCCCATGAAGAGACCTCGGATTATAGGCATGCCTGTGTGTCCCATGAAGAGACCTCGGATTATAGGCATGCCTGTGTGTCCCATGAAGAGACCGGAGATTATAGGCATGCCTGTGTCCCATGAAGAGAACGGAGATTATAGGCATGCCTGTGTGTCCCATGAAGAGACCGGAGATTGTAGGCATGCCTGTGTGTCCCATGAAGAGACCGGAGATTATAGGCATGCTTGTGTGTCCCATGAAGAGATCTCAGATTATAGGCATGCCTGTGTGTCCCATGAAGAGAACTCGGATTATAGGCATGGCTGTGTGTCCCATGAAGAGACCAGAGATTATAGGCATGCCTGTGTGTCCCATGAAGAGACCAGAGATTATAGGCATGCCTGTGTGTCCCATGAAGAGACCGAAGATTATAGGCATGCTTGTGAGTCCCATGAAGAGACAGATTATAGGCATGCCTGTGTGTCCCATGAAGAGACCGGAGATTATAGGCATGCCTGTGTGTCCCATGAAGAGACCGGAGATTATCGGCATGCCTGTGTGCCCCATGAAGAGACCTCCGATTATAGGGATGCCTGGGTGTCCCATGAAGAGACTGCGGATTATAGGCATGTCTGTGTGTCCCACGAAGAGACCTCGGATTATGGGCATGCCTGTGTGTCCCATGAAGAGACCTCAGATTATAGACAGGCCTGTGTGTCCCATGAAGAGACCGGAGATTATAGGCATGCCTGTGTGTCCCATGAAGAGACCAGAGATTATAGGCATGCCTGTGTGTCCCATGAAGAGACCGAAGATTATAGGCATGCTTGTGAGTCCCATGAAGAGACCGAGATTATAGGCATGCCTGTGTGTCCCATGAAGAGACCGGAGATTATAGGCATGCCTTTGTGTCCCATGAAGAGACCGGAGATTATCGGCATGCCTGTGTGCCCCATGAAGAGACCTCCGATTATAGGGATGCCTGGGTGTCCCATGAAGAGACTGCGGATTATAGGCATGTCTGTGTGTCCCATGAAGAGACCTCGGATTATGGGCATGCTTGTGTGTCCCATGAAGAGACCTCAGATTATAGACAGGCCTGTGTGTTCCATGAAGAGACCGGAGATTATAGGCATGCCTGTGTGTCCCATGAAGAGACCGGAGATTATATGCATGCCTGTGTGTCCCATGAAGAGACCGGAGATTATAGGCATGCCTGTGTGTCCCATGAAGAGACCAGAGATTATAGGCATGCCTGTGCGTCCCATGAAGAGACCGGAGATTATAGGCATGCTTGTGTGTCCCATGAAGAGACCTCGGATTATAGGCATGCCTGTGTGTCCCATGAAGAGACCTCGGATTATAGGCATGCCTGTGTGTCCCATGAAGAGACCGGAGATTATAGGCATGCCTGTGTCCCATGAAGAGAACGGAGATTATAGGCATGCCTGTGTGTCCCATGAAGAGACCGGAGATTGTAGGCATGCCTGTGTGTCCCATGAAGAGACCGGAGATTGTAGGCATACCTTTGTGTCCCATGAAGAGATCTCAGATTATAGGCATGCCTGTGTGTCCCATGAAGAGAAATCGTATTATAGGCATGGCTGTGTGTCCCATGAAGAGACTGGAGATTATAGGCATGCCTGTGTGTCCCATGGAGACCGAAGATTATAGGCATGCTTGTGAGTCTCATGAAGAGACCAGAGATTATAGGCATGCCTGTGTGTCCCATGAAGAGACCGGAGATTATAGGCATGCCTGTGTGTCCCATGAAGAGACCAGAGATTATAGGCATGCCTGTGTGTCCCATGAAGAGACCGGAGATTATCAGCATGCCTGTGTGTCCCATGAAGAGACCTCCGATTATAGGGATGCCTGGGTGTCCCATGAAGAGACCACGGATTATAGGCATGCCTGTGTGTCCCACGAAGAGACCTCGGTTTATGGGCATGCCTGTGTGTCCCATGAAGAGACCTCAGATTATAGACAGGCCTATGTGTTCCATGAAGAGACCGGAGATTATAGGCATGCCTGTGTGTCCCATGAAGAGACCGGAGATTATATGCATGCCTGTGTGTCCCATGAAGAGACTGAAGATTATAGGCATGCCTGTGTGTCCCATGAAGGGACTGGAGATTATAGGCATGCCTGTGTGTCCTATGAAGAGACCTCAGATTATAGGCATGCCTGTGTGTCCAATGAAGAGACCAGAGATTATAGGCATGCCTGTGTGTCCCACGAAGAAACCGGAGATTACAGGCATGCCTGTGTGTCTCATGAAGAGACTGGAGATTATAGGCATGCCTCTGTGTCCAATGAAGAGATTGGAGATTATAGGCATGCCTTTGTATCCCATGAAGAGACCAGAGATTATAGGCTTGCTTGTGTGTCCCATGAAGAGACCGGAAACTATAGGCATGCCTGTGTGTCCCATGAAAAGACCAGAGATTATAGGCATGCTTGTGTGTCCCATGAAGAGACCTCAGATTATAAGCATGCCTGTGTGTCCCATGAAGAGAACTCGGATTATAGGCATGCCTGTGTGTCCCATGAAGAGACCAGAGATTATAGGCATGCCTGTGTGTCCTATGAAGAGACCTCGGATTATAGTCATGCCTCTGTGTCCCATGAAGAGACCTCGGATTATAGGCATGCTTGTGTGTCCCATGAAGAGACCGGAGATTATAGGCATGCCTGTGTGTCCCTTGAAGAGACCTCAGATTATAGGCATGCCTGTGTGTCCCATAAGGAGACCGGAGATTATAGGCATGCCTGTGTGTCCCATGAAGAGACCGGAGATTATAGGCATGCCTGTGTGTCCCATGAAGAGACCAATGATTATAGGTATGCCTGTGTGTCCCATTTAGAGACCGGAGATTATAGACATGCCTGTGTGTCCCATGAAGAGACCAGAGATTATAGGCATGCTTGTGTATCCCCTGAAAAGACCGGAGATTATAGGCATGCCTGTGTGTCCCATGAAGAGACCGGAGATTATAGGCATGCCTGTATGTCCCATGAAGAGACCAGTGATTATAGGTATGCCTGTGTGTCCCATTTAGAGACCGGAGATTATAGACATGCCTGTGTGTCCCATGAAGAGACAAAAGATTATAGGCATGCTTGTGTATCCCATGAAGAGACCGGAGATTATAGGCATGCCTGTGTGTCCCATGAAGAGATCAGAGATTATAGGCATGCTTGTGTGTCCTATGAAGAGACCTTAGATTATAGGCATGCCTGTGTGTCCCATGAAGAAACCTCGGATTATAGGCATGCCTGTGTGTCCCATGAAGAGACCGGAGATTATAGGCATGCCTGTGTGTCCCATGAAGAGACGTTGGATTATAGGCATGCCTGTATGTCCCATGAAGAGACCGAAGATTATAGGCATGCTTGTGTGTCCCATGAAGAGACCGGAGATTATAGGCATGCTTGTGTGTCCCATGAAGAGACCGGAGATTATAGGCATGCCTGTGTATCCCATTGAGAGACCGAGATTATAGGCATGCCTGTGTATCCCATGGAGAGTCCGAGATTATAGGCATGCCTGTGTTCCCCATAAAGAGACCGGAGATTATAGGCATGCCTGTGTGTCCCATGAAGAGACCGGAGATTATAGGCATGCATGTGTGTCCCATGCAGAGACCGGAGATTATAGGCATGCCTGTGTGTCCCATGAAGATACCAGAGATTATAGGCATGCCTGTGCGTCCCATGAAGAGACCGGAGATTATAGGCATGCTTGTGTGTCCCATGAAGAGACCTCGGATTATAGGCATGCCTGTGTGTCCCATGAAGAGACCTCGGATTATAGGCATGCCTGTGTGTCCCTTGAAGAGACCGGAGATTATAGGCATGCCTGTGTCCCATGAAGAGAACGGAGATTATAGGCATGCCTGTGTGTCCCATGAAGAGACCGGAGATTGTAGGCATGCCTGTGTGTCCCATGAAGAGGCCGGAGATTGTAGGCATACCTTTGTGTCCCATGAAGAGATCTCAGATTATAGGCATGCCTGTGTGTCCCATGAAGAGAAATCGTATTATAGGCATGGCTGTGTGTCCCATGAAGAGACTGGAGATTATAGGCATGCCTGTGTGTCCCATGGAGACCGAAGATTATAGGCATGCTTGTGAGTCTCATGAAGAGACCAGAGATTATAGGCATGCCTGTGTGTCCCATGAAGAGACCGGAGATTATAGGCATGCCTGTGTGTCCCATGAAGAGACCAGAGATTATAGGCATGCCTGTGTGTCCCATGAAGAGACCGGAGATTATCAGCATGCCTGTGTGTCCCATGAAGAGACCTCCGATTATAGGGATGCCTGGGTGTCCCATGAAGAGACCACGGATTATAGGCATGCCTGTGTGTCCCACGAAGAGACCTCGGTTTATGGGCATGCCTGTGTGTCCCATGAAGAGACCTCAGATTATAGACAGGCCTATGTGTTCCATGAAGAGACCGGAGATTATAGGCATGCCTGTGTGTCCCATGAAGAGACCGGAGATTATATGCATGCCTGTGTGTCCCATGAAGAGACTGAAGATTATAGGCATGCCTGTGTGTCCCATGAAGGGACTGGAGATTATAGGCATGCCTGTGTGTCCTATGAAGAGACCTCAGATTATAGGCATGCCTGTGTGTCCAATGAAGAGACCAGAGATTATAGGCATGCCTGTGTGTCCCACGAAGAAACCGGAGATTACAGGCATGCCTGTGTGTCTCATGAAGAGACTGGAGATTATAGGCATGCCTCTGTGTCCAATGAAGAGATTGGAGATTATAGGCATGCCTTTGTATCCCATGAAGAGACCAGAGATTATAGGCTTGCTTGTGTGTCCCATGAAGAGACCGGAAACTATAGGCATGCCTGTGTGTCCCATGAAAAGACCAGAGATTATAGGCATGCTTGTGTGTCCCATGAAGAGACCTCAGATTATAAGCATGCCTGTGTGTCCCATGAAGAGAACTCGGATTATAGGCATGCCTGTGTGTCCCATGAAGAGACCAGAGATTATAGGCATGCCTGTGTGTCCTATGAAGAGACCTCGGATTATAGTCATGCCTCTGTGTCCCATGAAGAGACCTCGGATTATAGGCATGCTTGTGTGTCCCATGAAGAGACCGGAGATTATAGGCATGCCTGTGTGTCCCTTGAAGAGACCTCAGATTATAGGCATGCCTGTGTGTCCCATAAGGAGACCGGAGATTATAGGCATGCCTGTGTGTCCCATGAAGAGACCGGAGATTATAGGCATGCCTGTGTGTCCCATGAAGAGACCAATGATTATAGGTATGCCTGTGTGTCCTATTTAGAGACCGGAGATTATAGACATGCCTGTGTGTCCCATGAAGAGACCAGAGATTATAGGCATGCTTGTGTATCCCCTGAAAAGACCGGAGATTATAGGCATGCCTGTGTGTCCCATGAAGAGACCGGAGATTATAGGCATGCCTGTATGTCCCATGAAGAGACCAGTGATTATAGGTATGCCTGTGTGTCCCATTTAGAGACCGGAGATTATAGACATGCCTGTGTGTCCCCTGAAGAGACAAAAGATTATAGGCATGCTTGTGTATCCCATGAAGAGACCGGAGATTATAGGGTTGAGCAGGGGTTATCAAAGGGTATAGCCCTCTTACTCTGACTTAGGAAGAAGGGTCCATACTTGGACGGTGGCCAGCCATTGCCAACTAGAGACCCCCATTTCTAACATTGGTGGTCAGCGGTGAGGATCTGGACTTGCATTTATGATCACATACAGTAATTATAGTGTACACTACTAATGAGTGCAGACCATAACACAACCACATACGTTTTGAGTTTTTTTTAAATTCTATTTTTGGTTGATATTGCCAGTTATTGCTACAATGGGCAAGCCCAGATCCAATGCCTCGGAGGATCTCTACTGGGAGGAAGAGAAATTAGAAACCTACACTTCCAAGCAGCTCAGATATTTCTGCAAGCAATTCACAGTCCCCATCACAGGTCTCACTAGAAGGGAGGAGTATTACAAGGCGCTGAAGGCCTGGCTAGAAGCCAGGGATGCCCCTAGGAATGTGGGAGAGCTTGTGGAGGAGGGACAGAATGCAGGAAAGCAGCAGGGTGAAGTAGTAGATTTGGTGGGAGATAAAGCAATTTCCAGCCCGGGCACTAGGGTGTCCGCAAGGGGTCTGTCCCCAGAAGAGATGGAGGACAGGGAGAGAGATAGGCGGCATATGGAGATGGCTACGCTTAAAATAGATGGTCAGAGGGACCTAGAGAACAAAAAGTTAGAATTTGAGATTATGAAGATGAAACTTGAGCATGAGAGAATATTGAGGGAGTTGGAGATTAAAGCAAAGTGTGTAGACATCTCCCCCTCTGGTGGCAGCATACCTGTAGTGCATACTGAGAGTAGAGTGTATATACCCAAGGAGGTTATTAAGGATTTCCACAAAAGTGAAGATATTGGGCAATGGTTTGCAGCTTATGAATTAGCCATGGTGTCCCACCGGGTCCCTGAGAAGGATTGGGGAGCGGGGTTGTGGGGACGCTTTGTGAGTGAGGGGAGGGATACCTTGTTGGGCCTTCCCCCAGAATGTAGGATGGTTTATGCCCACATGAAAGAAGCTTTGATTACCCGCTATGGTTTGACCCCTGAGATGTATAGGCAGAGGTTTAGAACCTGCAAGAAGCTAGAGGGTACCACGTGGGTTGAATGTGTGTCTCTTTTTTGCAGAGCTGGGTAAAAGGTAGCAAAGTAGAAACTTTTGAGCAGCTTTATGATTTGATTGCATGGGAGCATTTATCTAGTAACTGTTTTCCTGAGCTACGCCAGCACCTGATTGATTGTAAGCTGACTAACCCTAGGAAGCTTGCTGGGGAGGCAGACCGCTGGGTGAGCACCCGGGTTCGCAAGGGTCTGGTGGGAGACTTCGCCAAAGGTAGGCAGGGTCCCCAGCAGAGAAGTGGGGGGGGGGGACAGGGGTAAACCAAGGGAGTTCCACAGAGGGACCCACCAAGCAGTGGTGTCCCAGTCTCCGCAAGATAAGAAGCCAGTGCATCCCGGCAGGTAGGCCTGTTCAGAGGGGGCCCCTCACTTGTTATAAGTGTGGTCAAGTGGGCCACAGGTACTTTGATCCCCAGTGTCCTCAGAAGGATACCAATGCACCACCCGGTGCACCACCCCGCCAGCTTGTTAGTGTAGCCCTGGGAGGGGAGGAGATTGGTGCCCAAGGTGAGTGGGATCCCGTAGAATTTACCCTTGTCTCATTAGGAGACTTTGAGATGGTCCCTAAGCCTGCACTGCCTGAAGACACTAAAAAGTACAGGCAGTGGGTGACCAACAATGGCCATAGAGTGGAGGCTCTAAGAGACACAGGAGCCAGTGTAACTGCTATCAGCTCCCAGTTGGTGTCCAAAGAGCAAGTTGTCCCTCATGCATTCTACCCAGTAGTGTCCGTAGACAACTGAGAGCCAATGTGAGGTGGCTCAGATTCCCTTTGAGTGGGGGGGTCTCAGGAACTCTTCAGGTGACTGTGAGGCCCGCCATGCCTGTAGACTGTCTGTTGGGAAATGATTTAGAGAACTCCCCATGGGCTACGGTGGAGAGGAGATCTCACGTAGAAATGTTGGGTCTGCCCGAGTGGGCGTGTGCTACCACTCAGTCCATGGCAGCCAAGAAGGGTGTTGAGAAGGACCTGGAGCCTGAGAGTATGGCCCAGATCCCTGCCTTACAGAGAAGGGGCAGGGGGCGCAGGAAGCCGGCCCCCTTGGTTCCCACGGCCCAGGAGGGAGCAGACCCTGAGGGGGATGCCCTGGAGCCTACCGGGGAGCAGATCACCAAACTGGGGGACCTGCCTGAGCAGACCCATTGGCAGCAGGAAGGCGGACCCACCAGGGAGGAGTTTTGTGAGCAGTAAAGAGTTTGCCCTTCTCTTGAGGGTATGCGGCGACAGGCTGCAGCCCAGGCAGAAGGTGACATGTCTGGTTCACATCTGATTTATTGGGAGAACAGTCTCCTGTATAGCGAGCCTAAGGCTGCTTAGCCGGGGTCAGCCCGTGTGCTGGTGGTACCCGAGTGCTTCGGAGCCTTCCTACTGGGGTTGGCTCATGACATTCCATTGGCAGGACATCTGGGGCAGACCAAGACCTTTGAGATGCTGGCTACCCACTTTTATTGGCCCCAGATGCGCAAGAGCTCAGACACTTATTGCAGAACATGTGAGGCTTGCCAGGCAAGTGTGAAGAGTGGGGGGGAGATCAAGGCCCCACTCCAGCCCTTTCCAGTTGTTAGTACCCCATTCGAGCGAGTGGGCATTGACATTGTGGGGCCTCTGGAACCCAAGACAGCCATGGACAACAAGCACATCCTGGTCTTGGTCGACCATGCCACCCGGTACCCTGAAGCCATCCTGCTCAGGACAGTGACTGCCCCCGTGGTGGGACGTGCACTGATGGGGATCTTCTCCTGTGTGGGGTTCCCCAGAGAGGTGTTGTCTGACAGGGGGACCAACTTCATCTCCCACTATATGAAGTCTCTGTGGAAGGAGTGTGTAATGGTCTGGTTGAAAGGTTCAACCGGACCTTGAAGGGCATGATGATGGGCCTAGAAGAGCCCCTGAGGCATAAGTGAGACGTCCTCTTGCCATGCCTGTTTGCCTACCGTGTGGTGCCACAGAAGTCCTTACGGTTCAGTCCCTTTGAACTGCTCCATGGCCATCCGGTAAGAGGGCCTCTGAGTCTGGTCAAGGAAGGCTGGGAGCAATCTCCCAGGAAACCTCCCCAAGATGTATTTAGCTACATGTTGGCCTTCAGGAACCAGACTCAGCGTTTCAGAAAAATAGCTGAGCCAAATCTGGAAGCCAGCCAGGAGGAGATGAAACGCTGGCACGACCAGAATGCCACTCTGGTCCAGTTTCAACCTGGTCAGAAGGTTTGGGTACTGGCCCCAGTGGAGCCTTGTGCACTCCAAGATAAGTGGACAGGTCAATTTGAGGTGGTGGAGCGCAAAAGTCCATTTACCTACTTGGTGGACTTTAAGTCTCCCAGGAACCCCCTGTGGGTCCTGCATGTGAACCGCCTGAAGCCCCACTTTGAGAGGTCTGAAGTGGGCATGCTTCTTGCCATAGATGCAGGGATGGAGGAGGAGAGTGAGCCTCTTCCTGACCTCCTGTGTGCAGGAGAGACGGATGGGTCAGTGGAGGGCGTGGTCCTCTCCACCACACTGACCCCTGAGCAGTAGAAAGATTGCCACCAGCTGTTGGGGCAATTTCCTGATTTGTTTTCCCTGGTGTCCGGTGTCACTGATTGGTGCGTCCATGAGGTAGACACCAGGGACAGTCCTCCTGTTAACCACAAGGCTTACAGAGTGACTGACAGGGTCAGGGCCTACGCTAAGGAGGAAGTCTCCAAAATGTTTGCCCTAGGGGTGATTGAGTCCTCTAGCAGCCCCTGGTCCAGCCCCGTGGTCTTGGTACCAAAAGCTGCAGCGCCTGGTGACACTCCTGAACTTAGGTTCTGTGTGGACTACCGAGGTCTCAATGCGGTCATGAAGACCGACGCGCACCCCATTGGGCAGATTGGGCAGGGATCTGTGGTGTACTTGGGACACCAGGTGGGGAGTGGCCAGTAAAGTGCACCAGGAGTGCCCAGGGCTTGTAAATACAAATGATGCTGGTGGGCTTGCAGCACTGGTTGTGCCACCCACAGAAGCGGCCTGGTAAAATGTGTCTAAGGTCTGCCACTGCAGGACCTGCGTGCAGTCTGGTACTGTCATGCTGACTGGGCAAGTGAACCCACTTGCCAGTCCCTAAACCTTCCCTTAACTTCATATTAGTCACCCCTATGGTAGGCCCAAGGGCAGGGTGCATTGTAAGCATAAGGTAAAACAAGCCCTGATGTGTGTGGCATGTCCTAATAGTGAATTACAGCCATTTTCGTTTTTCACTATTGCAAGGCTACCTGTTCTCATAGGCCAGAATGGGCTGTTAGAATTGTTACATTCTATGATCCTAACAGACCCAGGGAAAATTGTAGAAATTCGAGTTTAGTATGCCTGAACTCAGAATAATAAAATACATCTTTTAGTAAAGTTTATTTTAATATTCTGTGTTTGCAAATGCCACTTTTAGAAAGCTGGTATTTGCTTGCCTTACCATTTCAGCCCGCCTCTGCTAGGATGTGTATCTGCTGTCTGGTTTCTGTGAGTGACAGGGCTGGGGAATTCCAGGAGACAGGCTGGTGCAGCCCAGTGGTGAATAGAGAGATTTACATCCAGATGGGTGGGAGGAGTACACCTGGACTCTGAATAGGGCTGTGCTCTGCCACCACAATGCTGGCTCCACCTCCTGTGGAGCGGCTGATGTCTCTGCCCTGCACTCTGAATGGAAAGTCAGAGACATATCAACAAAGTGCTCAGGAACTGGTTTGGACAGGGCAAAGGCCCCTCTACCCCAGAGGAACAAAGGAATTAGGAGTATAAGTATTGGGACCCTGCTCCCAAGAAATTAGATCCTGCTTGACAAGAAGAACCTCTGCCTGAGGAGAAGGAACTGGGAAAGCTGTAAGGAGGAGTACTGTCCCTGACCTGGGGGATTGGCCTGCAGTGGTTGCCTTGCTGCTGAAGGAGAGGAGAAAGACTACAAAAGACTTTATTTCAACTTGTGCTTAAAAAGATCTCCAAGGGCCTGAGTAGAGCTGGCCTCCTGTTAAGAAGACCCAGGAACAAAAGGACTTCACCCCCAGCTTCCCCCTGAACTCTGCTGTGTGAGTTCTGCCCCTCCTAGAGTGCTGGAGCCAGTTTTGGGGCCTCTGGGAGCTGTGCCTGCTGTGGGAAGCTGGCCAAGAAGAAAGAAACCAATGATCTCCACTTTTTCACGCACAGCCGGCTTAGCGAGAAAATTCCCGTCGCACCACTCGTTCATTTTATCGCTGAAGACATCGTCACAGAGCCTGCTGCCACTGAGCTCGATCAGCGCTGGGAAAATCGTCGCCCCACTCGTTAGCGGACCGAATTTGATCGCTACCAGCCCAGATCCCGGCTCTGCCTGTTAGCAGGCAGAATTCTATCGCTGCGAACATCGTTGCAGAGCCTGCTGCCGCTGAACCCGATCAGCGCTGGGAAAATCGTCGCCCCGCTCGTTAGCGGGCCGAATTTGATCGCTACCAGCCCAAGATCCACACTCCGCCTGTTAGCGGGAAGAATTCTATCGCTGCGAACTTCGTCGCAGAGCCTGCCGCTGCTGTGTGAAATCGTCGCAGAACAAGCCAAGATCATCGCACCGCTCTTTAGCGCGAGTAATTTTATAGCTGCGAAAATCATCGCAGACCCAACCAAGATAACTGCTGGTGAAATTGTCGCCCCGCTCGTTAGCGGGCCGAAGTTTGTCGCATTGTGCCTTAGCGAGTACATTTCTACCGGATAAGCTACACCTTGATTTTCAACGCTGGAGTGCCGCTAGGAACTTTTTATCACATCATAAGGTACTGTGGGTTAAAACAGATGCTAAGGTGAATGATTTTGTCACTAACCTAAGAACTCTTTCTGAAATCATATTCTTGAACTGGGTATGTCATTTTGGTCGTTATTTGGTCTTGTGCTAAGTCTTTATATAAAAGATCACTATTTTTTATATAAATCTAGTGTGGTGTCCATTTGTGGTGTTGTCACTGAGTTACTGTATATGGTCACAAATGCTTAACCTATAACGCTCTGAGAAGCCTTGTCTGCTCGCGCCAAGCTACCTAGAGGGTGAGCAGGGGTTGTGTTAGGAGTGTAACCCCTTACCCTGACTAGAGGAGAGGGTCCCTGCTTGTCACAAGTACCTACCTGTGCCAACCAGAGATCCCCAATTCGAACATTGGTGGTCAGCGGTGAGGATCCTGAATTTGCATTTGTGATTCATGTACAGTGATTGGTGAACACCACATAGTGAGTTCAGACCATAACGCAGCTACATACCTTTTGATTTTTGGTTGCCAACCAGAGATCCCCAATTCTAACAAGCGCAAAAGTCCAGTTACCTACTTGGTGGACTTTGTCTCCCAGGAACCCATTGCGGGTCCTGCATGTGAACCACCTGAAGCCCCACTTTGAGAGGTCTGAAGTTTGCATGCTTCTTGCCACAGATGCTGGGATGGAGGAGAGGGAGCCTCTTCCTGGCCTCCTGTGTGCAGGAGAGAAGGATGGGTCAGTGGAGGGTGTGGTCCTCTCCACCACACTGACCCCTGAGCAGCGGAGAGATTGTCACCAACTGTTGGGGCAATTTTCTGATTTGTTGTGCCTGGTTTCACTGATTGGTGCGTCCATGAGGTGGACACCGGGGACAGTCTTCCTGTCAAGCACAAGGCTTACAGAGTGACTGACAGGTTCAGGGCCTACATTAAGGAGGAGGTCTCCAAAATGTTTGTCCTAGGGGTGATTGAGTCCTCTAGCAGCCCCTGGTCCAGCCCCGTGGTCTTGGTACCAAAAGCTGCAGCGCCTGGTGCCACCCCTGAACTTAGGTTCTGTGTGGACTACCACGGTCTCAATTCGGTCACGAAGACCGACGCGCATCCCATCCCCAGAGCTAATGAGCTCATAGATCGGTTAGGGGCTGCCCGGTACCTCAGCACGTTTGATCTGACATCAAGGCAGATCGCCTTGACTGAAGGGGCAAAGGAGAGGTCAGCATTCTCCACACCAGATGGGCACTACCAGTTCCGAGTGATGCCCTTTGCGATGAAGAATGCCCCTGCCACCTTTCAGAGGTTGGTCAACCAGGTGTTGGTTGGGCTGGAAGATTTCAGTGCAGCCTACCTGGATGACACTGCAGTGTTTAGTTCCTCCTGGGAGGACCACTTGCGCCTCTCCTCTGGGAAGTGTTGATGGCGCTGCGCAGAGCAGGCCTCACAATCAAGGCCAGTAAGTGCCAGATTGGGCAGGGTTCTGTGGTGTTCTTGGGACACCAGGTTGGGAGTGGCCCGGTGGCACCCCTGCAGCCCAAGATTGAAACCATTCCGGCTTGGGAGCCCCCCAAGGTCCCAGACCCAGGTGAGGGCCTTCTCAAGACTCACGGGTTACTACAGGAGGTTTGTCAAGGGGTATGGCAACATTGTTGCACCCTTGACTGAGCTGACTTCCAAGAAGCAGCCAAGGATTGTGAACTGGACTGACACCGGTCAGAAAGCTTTTGATGCCCTCAAGACTGCCATGTGTACAGCACCCGTACTCCAGGCGCCCAATAATGCTAAGGAATATATTGTCCAGACAGACGCTTCAGAGCATGAGGTGGGGGCCATTCTGTCACAGAAAAATGAGGAGGGACTAGACCAACCTGTAGCCTTCATCAGTAGGAGGTTACTTCCACGGGAACAGAGGTGGAGTGCAATTGAGCGTGAGGCATTTGCTGTGGTCTGGGCAGTGAAGAAGCTGAGACCATACCTGTGTGGGACTCACTTCCGGGTTCAGACAGACCACAGGCTCCTCAGATGGTTGCTGCAGATGAGGGGTGAGAATCCCAAGTTGTTGAGGTGGTCCATTTCCCTACAGGGAATGGACTTCACGGTGGAACACCGTCCTGGTACAGAACACGCCAATGCTGATGGTCTGTACAGATGTTTCCACCTTAGTGATGAGAACTTCCAAGGGGATGGGTAGTTCTCCCCACATTTCAGCTGGAGGGTACCACGTCAAAGGTGTTAGACCTGGCACCATTGACGTGGGTCTCCCTTCCATTTTTCGCTGTTGTCTCCTCTGTTTTGCTGGTATTAGATGCTCTGGGCGCTGTGCCACTGCCATTCAGTGCCACAGCGCCAATGCTCCCTGTGTAAATAGGACATGTGAATTGGTATACCCATGATCGGCTTATTTGGTTTACCTGTTAGTCCCTAGTAGCGAGGTCTGTGTGCGCCTGAGAAAATTCGATTTTCGATCGTGATCGAATCGACCCGCCATTTTGTGCTCCACTGCCATTTTGTGTTGCCCTCACTCAGGCAGCACGGCGAACAAAGTCTTTTCTGCTTTTCCTGCAGCATCGTGTCAAAATAAGCCTTCTGCCTCTATTTACAAAGCTGGTGTTGGGACTGGCCGAGTACACTAATCCCCGTCTGGTTTTTCTAATCCATGTCTCAACTATCTGTTGGTTCACACTATTCTCTTCTGACTTTATCTTATCGTCTGGCCTTGTTATGTTATGAGAATTTCTATAGCGCGCGAATCACCCGGGGGCATCTCGGCGCTTGCTTGTCGTTACTGAAAGAGAGGAAGGAGGGAAGGGCACTACGTTCAGCTTTACGGAGTCAGGAATAGAAAGGTTTTCAGTTTTTTCCTAAATACAGCGAGAGAGGGGCATTTCCGGATGGCGATAGGAAGTGAATTCCAGTAGCGCGGAGCAAGACTAGAAAAGGACTTAGCCCCTGAGCGGGCGCGGCGAACTCTAGGGGTCTTTAGCAATTCCATGGCATTGGACCGTAAGTTAAAGATTGAGGTCTTGTTTATTAATTTTTTAGTCAAGTATTTGGGGCCCAAGCCGTTCAGGGCTTTGTACGTGAGACAGCAGGTCTTAAACTGGGCACGCTTCCTAATTGGCAGCCAGTGGAGCTCTGATAAGATGGGGGCAGAAGGTGAGCCGGCAGGGCGATAAAGAATCATTCGGGCAGCCGTGTTCTGGATGACCTGTAATTTTCTTAGCAGGGAAGGACCGAGTTCGGCAAGCATCGCGTTGCCGTAATCAAGACGACAGATCACCATTGCCTGTACTAGCGTTCTACGGTGTTTAGTGGGAAGATAAGGGAGCATCTTTCGCAACAATTGCAGGCTGTAATAACAGGAGCTAGTGATTGTGGCAGCATGGTCTTTCATAGAAAGTGCCTGGTCTAGTGTGAATCCTAGGTTCTTCACACTTTTCTTCGGAACCGGGGCACTTCCGAGATCCTTAGGCCACCATTCTGTGGACCAGGAAAGAGAGGCTTTTCCTACAAGCAGGATCTCCGTCCTGCTTGGGTTCAGCTGGAGGAGATTCTCTGTCATCCAGTTGGAGATTGCAGACATACCTTCTGCGAAACGTAGGTTTTCTAATGAGGTATTAGGGTCGATTTAAAAAATAAGTTGGGTATCGTCCGCGTATGAGACAATCTCAAACCCGCAGGATTGGCTAACGGGGACATATAAAGATTGAACAAAGTAGGACTTAGGCAAGAACCCTGAGGGACACCTTTGTCCAGGCCATGTTTGCTTGATCTAAATGGCCCTAGCATAGTTGTTTGGTTTCTTTCTATCAGGAAGTTTTGAAGCCACTTCAGGGCTTGATCTTGAATGCCACAATATCTCAGTCTTTCTAGCAGTTTGGAATGTGATATCGTGTCAAATGCAGCGGAGAGATCTAGGAGGACCAGAATGGCTGATCCTCCCGCATCTATTTCTAGCCTCAGGGAATCTGTGACCGCAAGGATAGCAGTTTCCGTACTGAAACCCGGTCTGAAGCATGATTGAGAAGGATGTAGATGTTCGTTCACTTCGAGATAATGGCTCAGCTGTTTGTTTATGGCTGCTTACAGTGATTTAGCCTGCAAAGGGAGTAGTGATACAGGCCGGTAATTAGCGAGGGTAAGGGGGTCTGCCGTTGGTTTTTTCAAGATGGGGCGGACGAAGGCTTCCTTCCAACTCGGGGGGATAGTGCCTGTTTCTATGGAACTATTGAAAATCGCTCGGACTTCCGAGGCACAGCATGGTGCTATTAGGGCCATAACCCTCGGAGGGCATAGGTCACCGGGTGACCCTGACTTAGCCGATGAGAGCAAGGAGTGTACTTCCGTGACAGTAGACGGTGCAAAATGTCTAAGCTTGCTCGAAGGTTGTGACTTCGGTTCGGCATAGCTTGAGAGTAGGGTGTTGGTGTGTGTTTGTGTAGGAGCAAGATTTGCGTAGATCGGGTTGATTTTTTCCTCAAAGTGGATTGCTAATGAGTCGCATAGGGTTTGCGACTCTGTTTGAGGCAGTCTACACGCCTGAGGATTAACAAAGTCTTTGACTATGGTGAAAAGGGTTTGTGAGGAGTTGGACGCTAGGTCGATTTGTTTTAGTATAAACGCTTTCCTGGCTGATTTTATATTCTGGTGGTAATTTGTCAGAGAAAGTTTATACATCCTTCGGTCCGAAGGAGTTTGACTGGTTCTCCAGGATCTCTCTAGGACTTTGCATCTTGATTTTTCTGACCTAAGCTCTTCTGTGTACCATAGGGCAGATTTACGTTGTTTGGCGGGACCAAACTTTTTTATAGGGATTAGAGCGTCAAATACTATGGTAAGTTTGGTCGAAAAAGACTTCAACAGCTCTGACGTGTCTGCGCCTGAAGGTAGGGCGTTGTAGGCAGCCGATAGGTTGTACCAGGGTCTCCGACATTGAGAGGAGCGAGGTTCCGCTTTAGTTAGAATAGTGGGGTTATGTTGTTGAAGAGTAAAAGGGACCATAAAATGTTCAGACTATGTTAGAGGAAGGGGGGAGAGAACAGTGAGATTCGTCATAGAAGAGAAGATCAAATCAAGAGCGTGGCCTGCTCTATGCGTGGGGGCATTAGAGAGGAGAGAGAGGCCGTCCTCGCTGTCCTCTGCTCTTATTCTCTCGTTTCACAACTGTCCTCCAAAACACATGAACGTATCTCGCCACCTGCAAATCAGTTACAAACAAGTTAATACCTTAACCTGTGGGAGGGATGGCAAACACCGTTGGAGGAGAGGTTTCTTCGAGTTACCTGAAACTTTATTTTCAAACCTTTCCTATTGGTGCTGTTCTGTTTTCTAACCTTTCCTATTGGATATTTTAGGTGTGTTTTCTGGTTAATGTATATGTCTTCTACACCAATATAAGATTGTGCGCCACGGAGTGAAGTGGCAGTCTCCTGAGAACATACCGTGTGTGTACTTCTAGGACAACTGTACTAGCTGCAGCTAATAAAATCTGATCTTTTACGCCGACAGAGTGTCCCCGTGTCTCTGCGTAGCTGAGCAGGAGAACCTAGGAGATTAAGGCGTACCCTGCGCCGCCAGACCCAAAAGGTTCTGGTTCTTCAACTGGCGCCCAACGTCGGGTGGCTTCAGAGGTAGTGGTTCTGCCTGAAGGTCGTGAGGAACCCCGCATGAAAATTCTGGAGGAATCGCGAGCCACGTCAAGCGACCCCTGTATGTCGAAAGTGGCCCGAAGGTCTTTCGCAGCGTGGTTACTCCTTCCTGACGGCTACTGACGACTGCTACCCTGACTGCCGCCCTGCCTTGGCCCTCTTTCGATGATGTATGGTAAGGCGAGACAATAGACGGGGTCTCTGTTGGTGTAAGAAGACATCCTTAGTTAAGTATTTGGTGGCTCGCTCCCACAATTTTGGGTCTTTGTTCCTTTGTTTCCTTTGGTCCTTAGATTCGACTATTGCAATAGCCGAAGCCGAGGGGTAAGTGCATTTGTGCTGCGTAAACTGAGTTTGCCCCCTTGATGTTTGTGAACAGTCCGGTGAAATCACGAGATGCCTGGTCTGACTAAGTTTGGAAAGCTTTGTTGCTTTGGTTGTAATAGGGATTCCCGGATTGAGGACTCTTGTCCGATTCCTTTGGTTGGAACTCCCACTTATGAGCTCTATTCTAAACATGGTGTTGGCCCCATTGCCTTTAATGAGGCATGGATCCGATACACGAAGAATGATGGTGTTTTAAAATGGCCAGAAAATGGTAGTTTTGAGCCTGATATATTAGATAATTTAGAAGCAGTTCTATTCAAAAGAAACGCCCGGCCGGCAATGTTTTACTCTTTCCGCCTTTGGCGTAAGGAAGCCAAACAGAGGAAAATTAAGCAAGAAAAACGAGATAAGAAAGCACAGGGTATGACCATTATACAGGCTGCTCAACAATTTAAAGATGATGAGGTCGACAATGCGATGGAAATTTCAGAGAGACAGCATCGTATGGCGATAGATAAATGCTATCCGATGTTGCCAGCTTCCTCTTCCGATAAAAGAAAGGTCTCAGAGGAAGATCCCTTGATGTCTCACTTATTGAGATTGCCTCCGCCCTATGAACAAGGTGCTAATGCACCCCAGTTGTTACAGCCTGTTCAGCCACCAGTTGCGCCTCCGCTTGCTCCGGCTCTTCCACATTTGCCTCCTCAAGTATTGCCGCCTCTACCGGCTTGCCTTCGACTCCTTTGCCTTCATCTTCTTTGCCTTCCGCTCCTCTGGTAATTACCGATTTCCCTTCCGTTAGTTCGCCTAATACTTTGTCCCCTGTTCTTATGTCCAATTCTCCGTCTATGCGTAAACTGCTCACAGATACGGTCTCTGGTCTTTTATCACCTTTCTTTGAAGCGTTAAATGTGTCCCAGCTTCCGAAGAACGAGAAATGTTAGACTCTCTTGCCCGTAAATGGATTGAAAAGGGTCCTCGGTATAGTGTACCTGACATTATGCCTACCATCTCACAGTGGAATGCGCCTACGCAGAGATATGTCTTCAATGCTATGTGTGATACTCTAGTCAAAGGATGGGAGGATATGGATTTGGGTTCAGTTCCTCAGGGTCTGTTAGACATTCAGGCTGACTTTGATAAGGCTCTCATTGTGGGTTCCAAGGTTGAGGACGCTGTAAAGACACTTGTTACCTTTAGAACCTTATTTTCCTCACAGACTTTTCTAGATTCCGATCCTTCAATTAGGTTAACACTGAAAAATTATCGAATGAGAGAGGTTCCTCCAGTGTGGAGAGAAGAGGTTGCGGGAGTAGGTGGTAATCAACCTATTCCTGCTCATTTCCAGCGTATATGGGTACATGTTCCCTGGAAAAGATCTGAAGTTTTAGCCCTTAAACAGTCTCTACCGGATCCTCGTAAGAACCTGCAGGTTATTATAAAGAGTTGTCACAAACTGTTGAAGCCTGCATCAAGAATTTAGAAGATATTGATATGTTGATGGGGAATGTAGTTCCACAAGCATTATGGGCTAGGATTTGTAAAGAAAATCATGCCCAAGAATTAGGTGGAGACTGGGATGCTATAATTGCCGCAGACAGAAACCAAGTGGGTGGTGCGAAGCCTGATGCTTTGATTTCAGAACTCCCTGGTAGGATTATTACATTAATGAAAACAATGATGCCTGCCTTGAGAGTTAACTGGGATAAACTAGCCGCGTGTAAACAGAAGAAAGATGAGTGTCTCTGATTTCTTTACTCGTTTCGAAGAGATATTCATTGATCACAGTGGTCAGGATATGACTACAGAGGGTGGACAGCGATTATTTGTAGACAAGTTCGTATTTAATTTGCTTTGTCGCATAAGTTGAAAGACTCCGAAAGTTCATGGGCTGTCTCTTCTTCAGCTCAGATATTGGCTACTGCTCAATATTATGAAAATAGAGATAAAGAAGAAAGAGATAAGCAAGAGAAATAGACTAAAGAATTAAAAACGAAGGTTCTCTTGCAACAGGCTTATCCACCTCGTTATGCTCAGCCCCAGTTTCAACAGCCTCCACAGTTTCAGAGGGTGTATCAAAGCCTGAGCCATATATTCCGCGACCTTTGTTAGGTCCTAATCAATGTGCCTATTGTAGAGAGGAAGGTCACTTCAAGAATAGTTGTCCGGTTTTATTGCAGCGAAATGGGACACTATCTGCTCCACGAGGTCGTGCTGGCCTCCAGTCAGCAAACAGAGGTAGAGGTCGAGGTATGTTGACCCAAGAACAGCGTTCCCTTCCTCCTCCTAATTCAGTGAATTACTTTGATCAGCAAAACGCTCGGTCTACACAGTACTACAATGAGGATTATTACATTGAAGACGGTAATTAAAGTCTTCATGCTAACTAGGACAGCCATGGACAACGTAAGGGAGTTGTGTCGATTCCAGTAGATCAGAAGGGACCTTATGTTAATATCACTACAATGGGTGTTTCAGAGCCATTTCTTTTAGATACTGGTGCGATGAGAAGTTCTATAATTCGTTCTAAACTCCCTGGGGCACCTTTGTCTGGCTTAACGAATGTATCTGTAGGATTTTCTGGCGCCCCTGTTCGTAATCCGGTTTCTTGCCCTTTGCCTATTTCAATTGGCCCTTATGATTTGGAAGCTCCGCTTCTTTTGACGAATGGTTGTGGTGAGAATCTATTGAAAAGATTGCATGCAACGGATATCTTGTTCTCCTTCTGGTGTACATCTTACTTTAGGACAGAAACTGACTTCTCCAATGTATTTGTCCAAAGATCAGTTTCCACCTGAATTGCTTTCTCTTCCGGCAACGCTTTGGGCCACGGGTCCGAACGATGTTGGCTGTCTTGAGATTCCACCTTATGTAGTCACTCTCAAGCCTAATGTTGAATTGCCACGTATTCCGCAGTACAGAATTTCTACTGACGGTGAAAAAGCGCTTTTGGAAATCATTCATGATTTGATTCAGAAGGGTGTGGTTGAAGAAACGAGAGGAAACATATGCAATAGTCCTATTCTTCCTGTTCTTAAACGCACAGATCCTTCTCAGCTTCCTGTATATCGTTTCGTAATTGATCTTCGGGAGGTAAACAAAATTGTTGTACCACAATTTCCTGTTGTCCCAGATATTACTGCTCTGTTGACAATGATACATTCCACAGCGACTTGGTTTTCTGTGATCGATCTAAAGAATGCGTTCTTTAGTATTCCCATTGCTGAAGAGAGTAGGGATGTTTTTGGCTTCTCTCTTGGAGGCCGAAGCTTCCGGTTCAAGCGCGCACCTCAGGGCTATTGTGAAAGTCCTTCTATTTATAGCCAAGCTTTGAAATGTCATCTTGAGGCTTTTCATTTGCCGTCTGGTGCTGCTCTTATCCAGTACATGGACGACCTGTTAATCGCTGCTGATTCAGAAGATATTTGCAAAAATGTGACTGTTGCATTGTTACGCCATTTGTTTTATCTGAATCATAAGGTTTCACCTTCCAAACTACAATATGTTCGTCGAGAGGTTACCTATTTGGGTCATCTCCTATCAAAGGAGGGACGGCGGGTAAACCCAGAACGCATCCAAGCTATTGCGCAAATGTCCGTGCCATCCACACAAAGGGAGGTCCGTGCCTTCCTAGGTATTACTTCCTATTGTAGGCAGTGGATCCCTAACTTCTCTCTATTGGCCAAACCTTTGTTGGCACTCACTTTGAAAGATACGCCTCAGCCCCTTCCATGGACTGACTAATGTCAGAAGAGTTTCACTGACTTACGTACTGCGCTATGTTCTGCTACTGTATTGGGTACTCCCGATTACAGTAAGCCAGTCACGCTTTACGTTCATGAGAAAGAGGGTTGTGCGTTGTCAGTTTTAACACAGCGTTTTGGAGACAAACGACCATGTGCATATTTTTCAGCTACGTTAGATCCAGTAGCCAAAAGCATTACCTAGTTGTCTTAAAGCGACAGCAGCAGCAGCAATTTCTATTCGACAGTCTGCTGGAATAGTGTTAGATAACACACTTATTGTTATGGTGCCGCATGCAGTGGATACCTTACTAAACGGAACGAAAACACAACATCTTACGAGTGCTCGCTTGACTGGATATGAGCTGACACTTTTGGCTAGTCATGTGCACATCAAACGATGTAACACTTTAAATCCAGCTACTTTGTTGCCTCTTCCAGTAGATAAGGGTGTTCAAAACCAACATGATTGTTTCCTCCGTACTGAGGACGAGACAAAAGGAAGAATTGATCTGACAGATACGCCATTAGTGAATCCGGATGGAACGCTATGGGTAGATGGTTCCTGTTTCAAGCTCCCTAACGGAGATACAGTTTCAGGCTATGATGTTACTACTTTGCATACAGTTGTGGAAGCAGCACGCATCAAACACAATTTAGCTCAAGCAGCAGAACTGATAGTCCTAACTAGAGCATGAGTGTTGTCAAAAGGAAAAAGAGTGAATGTGTATACTGACAGTCAGTATGCGTTTGGTGTAGCGTTCAATTTTGGGCGTCTTTGGAAAGAGAGGGGATTCCTTACTTCACATGGCACTAAAATACAACATGGTCAGTTGGTGACTGATCTTCTTGAGTCACTTTCTTTACCTGCTCAGATAGCAATTGTGAAGTGTAGTGCACACAAGAAGATTACAGATGATGTTGGTCGAGAAAATGCATTTGCAGATGAAGTAGCTAAAAAGACAGCGAGAGATGCTACAAGTCGAATGTATGTTGCTGGTCCTGCGAACTGGGTTAGAGAGAGGAATGTATGAGGATACAGTAGAAAGTGTAAGGTCAATTCAGGAAGAGGCTACAGAGAAAGAATTGAGCAAGTGGAAAGAAAGTACAGGCAATTAGACGAGATGGGATGTTGGGTGGAATTATCTGAACACCAACGTTGGCTGTTAATAGATGCCTATGTACTCCCAGTAGTTACTATGGCGCATGGTCCAGCCCACTTAAGTGCGAAAGGTATATGCAAGCTTCTGGCTCCAGTGTGGCAAAATGAAGGAATCCCAAAGTGTGCAGACAATGTAGTGAAACATTGTATTGTATGTTTGATGTACAATCCGGGAAAGGGAACCCCAACTCCAACTTTGCTCCTCCGACATATCCATTTGAGGTGTTGCAGATCGATTACATTCATATGGAACGATGCAACAACCTCAAATATGTTCTGGTGGTGGTATGCGCCGTTTCTAGGTGGATAGAAGCATACCCTCTAAAATACAATACAGCCTTATCCACAGCCAAAGTTCTACTAAAAGAATTCTTCCCCAGGTTTGGTTTGCCGCGCATTGTCTGGAGTGACAATGGGAGCGAGTTCGTGGGCCAAGTCATGCAAAAAGTTTGTGCGGGTCTTGGTATCAAGCAAAAGTTCCATGCGGTAAACCATCCACAGTCAGCGGGTTTAGTGGAATGCTACAATGGAACTTTGAAACTTAAACTAGCGAAAGTGCAGGCTAGAACAGACTTAATTGGCCCGATGCTTTACCATTGGCTCTTCTATCCACCAGAACTGCTGTACACTCGTTTGGGACTTGGCCCTTACGAGGTGGTTTTTGGGCGCCCAGCTAATATATGGGGAGTCCCTCGCCGTAAGAAATACTCAGACTTGCCATATCCAATGTTGATTGATTACTTGCATGAACTTACAACTAAATTGCGTGTTCTCCATCAACAGGTTCAGAGTGCTTTGCCAGAGGCTTCCACAGACCAAGGTCATTCCAGCCGACCAGGTGACTGGGTCTGCATAAAGAATTTCCAAAGGACGAAGAATTTGGAGCCCAGGTGGAGGGAGCCTCGGTTGGTTCTCTTAACCACGAGAATAGCAGTAAAAGTCGAAGGGAAGAAAAACTGGATTCACGGCGTGCATTGTAAGAAAGTGCCTTTGCCTCTACCCTTCGATCAATGGGTGCGTAAGGGTAATAGTGACTCAGAGTGAGAAGGTTCCACGATTTGTACCTTTTAGCGATGCACGCCTGAAAGGAACATTGTCTGAGAAAGAGGACGACGATATTCTTCAGGAAGCGATAAAACCACATCGTCGCTTGAATACGACAAATCTGCGAACATTGTTCCGAGACCAAACTTCACCTGATAAAGAACACTATAATCTAAGACCTAGACCAAAGAACACTTAAGATTTTTCTCTCTCCTATGTAGTATTCTATCCCGGTTGCAGGGTCACGGTAGGAGTCTTGGTAGTGACCTGAGTAGTGGCAATAGGCATGCAGGACGTGCAGTGTCATAGGACGGCAGATAATCATAATCAAGTGATTGGGAAGATTGCCGTGAGCATCCATTTAGAAAGATGGAAACTACATTAGGAAAAAGAGAGAGAAAGGATATAATAAAAAAAGAATTCTGTAGATTAATGTACAGTCATTTTAGTATAGCCTTATGTATTATATTATTGTGTATCCTTTTGGCGTGTATAAGTTGGATTATTTATGCTCTGCAGCAAAAAGTTGTCTCTCCTTCTACCTTTTCGTCTTCTTCTACTGTCTCTCCACATCTATTTCATACCCTTCCCCAACATGAACTCATTAGACGAACCAAATATTACAACAATTCGTTTGTCCAGTTATTACATCAACACCAATTAGTGATAAATACAACTGACTCTTGGGTGTGTGGACTTATGCCACATACCACAGAAAAAGGAATGCCGTATTTAGTTCTTCCGTTCTCCTATGAGGGTTATGCTTGGGCTTATTTTGTTATCTTCTCCAATGCCTATCAAAGCAAATTCAGACGATCCGTTAGTTCACATATTGGTGGTCCGGATTTCAGCCATAGTTCATTGATAAAGGGAATGGTAGCTTCCTAAAATCATGGAAAATAGTAACATTTCCATTGACGAAAGAAAAGCGTACACTAACTGGAACGTCACCCATTATGTCACTAGCCTTAGTGATAAGGGTAAACGAGGAAAATATCCACCGATTTGGACTATTCCTCATCAGGGAAATTTTTGTCTGCAAATAAATGGTCACTGTACTGACACCGTACAAAGAAACAACTGTTCCCACACATACGTCTACTCCTCTCAAAACTCACCGCCTCTAGTACCATCTCAAGGCACGTATTTTATCTGCCACAAAAGGGCTTACACGTGGTTGCCAACTGGTTTTTCTGGTACCTGTTATATAGCTTTTCTACTTCCCCCTACATACACCGCTTCTGCAAACCATCATCGAAACAGATATGGCAGAGGGATTATTGATTCTAAAGACACAGCAGGACAAGAGGGAGGAGATTTCCTCAAAGGATTTCTTCCTTTTTGGGGTCCAATGGCCAACAGCAGAAACATAAGGCAACTGGTTCGTGTCGTAGAAACCACTATAGACATCACTGTAGGAGCCTTAAGTAATATCACGGCAGAACTACAGGCGGATCGTCTTATGACTTTACAAAACCGAGTTGCCTTAGACTTTGTTCTTGCGGACCGTGGTGGATTGTGCAAATTGATCGGGTCAAGTTGCTGTATTTTCATACCTGATGACGCTCCGACAGTATACCAAGCTATCTCTAAGTTACATATAATCTCTGAGTCGATTCATCAGGACAAAGGAGATTGGTCATTATTGGAGTGGTTTTGGGGACTACTGTCCAAATGGGGTTGGAAGGTATTGACATTCCTTGGAGTAGTTTTGGCCATCATTTTTTCTTGTTGCCTATGTATGCACTGTGGTCCCGCCATCTGCGACCTTTGTGCTACTATGTGCATCCCTAAACCCAAATCACAAAGAACAGAGAATATTAGAATGATGCTACAGCAACAGCTCGATGACCTCATGGCCATCGACATTGACTCAGATTAACATGAGTAAGTATCTTGCCTGAGTTCTGGCAAAAGGAGGGTCTGAGAAAAATCGATTTTCGATCGTGATCGAATCGACCCGCCATTTTGTGCTCCGCCGCGATTTTGTGTTGCCCTCACTCAGGCAGCACGGTGAACAAAGTCTTTTCTGCTTTTCCTGCAGCATCGTGTCAAAATAAGCCTTCTGCCTCTATTTACAAAGCTGGTGTTAGGACTGGCCGAGTACCCTAATCCCCATCTGGTTTTTCTAATCCCGGTCTCAACTATCTGTTGGTTCACACTATTCTCTTCTGACTTTATGTTATCGTCTGACCTTCGCTGTCCTCTGCTCGTATTCTCTCGTTTCACAACTGTCCTCCAAAACACACGAACGTATCTTGCCACCTGCAAACCAGTTACAAACAAGTTAATACCTTAACCTGTGGGAGGGATGGCAAATACCTGATACTTTATTTTCAAACCTTTCCTATTGGCTCTGTTCTGTTTTCTAACCTTTCCTATTGGATGTTTTAGGTGTGTTTTCTGGTTAATGTATATGTCTTCTACACCAATATAAGATTGTGCGCCACGGAGTGAAGTGGCAGTCTCCTGAGAACATACCGTGTGTGTACTTCTAGGACAACTGTACTAGGTGCAGCTAATAAAATCTGAACTTTTACGGCGACAGAGTGTCCCCGTGTCTCTGTGTAGCTGAGCAGGAGAACCTAGGATATTAAGGCATACCCTGCGCCGCCAGACCCAAAAGGTTCTGGTTCTTCATGCCCAGGGCTGGTAGACCAGATGCTGCTGGTGGGCCTGCAGCGCTGGTTTGCGCCACCCACAGAAGCAGCTTGTAAAGTGTGTCTCAAACCTGCCACTGCAGAGTTTGTGTGCAGTCCAGAACTGCCATCTTGGCTGTGAAGTGCACCCACTTCTCAGCCCCTGGACCTTCCCTTGGCATCATGTAAGTCACCCCTATGGTAGGGTGGCATTGTATGTGTAAGGTAGGACATGCCTTGGTGTGTGTAGCATGTCCTGGTAGTGAATTACAGCAAATTTCGTTTTTCACTACTGTAAGGCTACCTGTTCTCCATAGGCCAGAATGGGCAGTTTGACTATTACACTCTATAGTCCTAACTGACCCCAGGAACATGGTAGAAAAACGAATTTAGTATGCCTGAGCTCAGAATATTAAAATACACATTTTATTGAAGTTTAGTTTTATATTCTGTGTTTGAAAATACCACTTTTAGAAAGTAGGTATTTTCTTGCCTAAGCCTTCCAGTGTGCTCTGCTGTTATGTGTATTGGCTGTCTGGTTTTGGAGGGACAGGGCAGGCTGAGTCAGACCTGAGTTGAATAGAGAGATCTGCATTTGGAGTATGGGGAGGGGTAGCTCCTTGACCTGAATAGGGCTGTGCCTGGCAAGGTGAATGCTGGCTCCACCTCCCACTGTGCGTCTGATGGCTGACCCCCTCTTTCTGAAAGGAAGGATGCAGCCTGGTAAACAAAGTGCTCCAGGACCGAGCAGAACTGGTTCTGGCTAGGTTCAGTGACTTGCAGCTTTTGAGAACAAAGACTTTTGGGGTATAAATATCTGTGCTGAAAGAAACCCCTACAATTTGTATTGCTCCTGGACATCAAGAAGAACCTCTGTCCATGTAACTGAAGGAATCTGCAGGAGGTGACTATCCTTGTGCTTGTGTGCGGTTTCCTGGATTGGCCTGCAGTGGTTACTATTGGACTTGGAAGAAGAGGGAAAAGAACTTGAGAAAACTTTTATTTATCTTGCTAAAGCAATCACCTAGGGGCTAGAAGAGAGCTAGCCTCCTGCTGAAGTCTCAGGCACATCAGACTTCACCACCAGCCTCCTGATTCCTCCCAGCGAGGATTTCTATCTGCAGGTGAGGCTCCTGTGTGTTCCAGGGCCTCTAGTTCTACTACAGAGAAGAGAGTGCTGAAATCGTTGCTAACGCCCGTTTGCGAGCCGACGCAGCCGAAAGCACTCGGAAAATCGTCGCGCTGCTGCCACTGAGTGCTCGCAACCAAAGATCAACCCGTCGCACGTTTGTGGGCTTCCAAGTGCTAGCTAACTCCAAGAGATCATCGCATCGTCGCATCATCTCCTCCCTCGCAGCAAGGAGTCATCGCATCAACAGCCTAGCGTGCAGAAGTTTGTCGCATCGTCTCCGCACGCATCAGCAGGTCGGCGCATCATCCTCCCTAGTGACAAGGATTCAACGCATCGCCAGCCTCGCGTGCAGAAAATCATCGCTACAGCTCCTTTGCGACATTTTGGTTGTTTTGCTATAAAATCCAGGTACTTTGTAAGTAAAAGGCTCGCAGAGACCACTGCTTTGAACTGAACTCCTCTTTGCACACTTTGAACTATTTTTGCAGCATTTGAAGAATAATCCTATTTTACAGTATTGTGGCTTTTACCGTAATTGGTCTTGTGTTAAGTCTATATATAAAGATACTTATTTTTTTATAACTACTTGTGTGGTGTCCCTTTGTAGTGTTCTTCACTGTGTTACTGTGTATGGTCATAAATGCTTCACACACTGCCTCTGAGATAAGCCTACCTGCTCGTGCTACGTTACCACAGGGTTGAGTAGGGGTAATCAAAGGGTGTACCCCTCTTACTCGGACTTAGGAAGAAGGGTCCCTACTTGGACGGTGGCCAGCCATTGCCAACTAGAGACCCCCACTTCTAACAGACCCACCACATATTCACAGTGAAAACTGACACTTTTTTTTGCAAAGTGCCTAGCTGTAGATTTTGAACCCTAGTTCTCCTGCACCTAGGAAAACCTAGCAACCCTATACATTTCTGAAAACTAGACACCCAGGGGAATCCAGGATGGGGTGACTTGTCTGGCTCTCGCCAGGTTCTGTTACCCAGAATCCCTTGCAAACCTCAAAATTTGTTTTAAAAAAAAAACACAATTGTAGAGCAACAATCATTACCTATTGACTTTTGATGCATTTCTGTCTTCAAAATGAAAGAATGTGTTATGGGTATGATTACAATTCCTTATGTCAGCCCTTCCCAGTATTAAGTGCCATGATATTGGTAGGTCTGAGTATCGCAGAATATTGAATACAATAAGAAGCATTGTTAACACTTTACCAAGATAGTAAAAGCATGTTTTATTTGGTGTATTATATTGTTACACAATAGTTAAACACTAGACGCCAGGGATTTTTTTTATGGGCCAGGGGTGGGAGCTGAGCAGAATGGGCATGCCAATGCCCCCTCCCTATCTCCCCAAAGCAGGCATAAGACTTTCTGCCACCCCCAGGAGGCAGATGAGGCAACAGCCACTGATCTGCCCCCCCTCCCGAGGGGGCAGAAAGCCAACTAAACCCCAGCGACTTTTTTCCTTCAAAGTTCGGGTGGGAGCTGCCCAGAATAGGCATGTCAATGCGCCAACCCTCAAAAACGTACCAGTCTTTCTGCCCCCCCCAAGGCAGATGGGGCAATAGTCCCTTATCTGCCGCCTCGGGGTAGAATCCCACTAGGCACCAGGGGTATCGTTTTTCAAATTTCAGGGGTGGGGGCTGCCCAGAATGGGCATGCATGCCAATGCCCCCAACCCCCCAAAAAAGCCAGTCTTTCTGCCCTCCAGAACGCAGTTTGGGCAGTAGCCCTTCCACCGCGTCCACCACCACCACGTCCACCACCACCACGTCCACCACCACCACCACGTCCACCACCACCACGTCCACCACCACGTCCACCACAAGCACCACCACGTCCACCACAAGCACCACCACGTCCACCACAACCACCACCACGTCCACCACAACCACCACCACCACGTCCACCACAACCACCACCACCACGTCCACCACAACCACCACCACGTCCACCACAACCACCACCACTTCCCCCACCACCACTTCCCCCACAACCACCACCACGTCGTCCACCACAACCACCACATCCAACACCACCACCCGTGACAGGTAAAGTGTCACTGGAGGGCAGGGGTAATAGGAGTGTCAACCCCGGCTGTACATGGGACATTTAAGGATGCATTGGGTGCGAGAAGACAGGAATAGGGGCTAGAAGTATTACACCAGACCCAAGATACATTTTGAAGAGGCGCAATGTCACAGGGGCTCCTGGAAAATTACTCACAGCATCACTACCTCACAGTGGCATACCTGCACGAGCCACTCACTCAAAACAAGCATTGGCATAGCCAATAGGTCTCGCCTTTGGGACCTTATAAATGTTTAGCCATGCAACACGATGTTGTTGCACCAAGGATATTGTGCTGGATAACTAAACACTTATAAGGTCCCAAAGGCGAGACCTATTGGCTATGCCAATGCTTGTTGGGAGACCTGGCGGAACGCTGGGTGGTAAAAAATTTGTGGATCCACGCAGATTCCAGAAATTTCCATCACAGAAATGAGGCAAATGTCTTTTTTTTTTTACAAAGTTTGAGGTTTGCAAGGGGTTCTGGGTAACAGAACCTGGTGAGAGCCAGACAAGTCACCCAATCCTGGATTCCCCTGGGAGTCTAGTTTTCAAAAATGTATAGGTTTGCTGGGTTTCCTAGGTGGCGGCAGAGCTAGGGTTCAAAATCTACAGCTAGGCACTTTGCAAAAAAAGGGTCAGTTTTCACTGTGAAAATGGGTTATGTCCACATTGCGTGTAAGGCTGTTTCCGGTCACAGGTACCAGGCCTACCCACACAAGTGAGGTACCATTTTTATTGGAGACTTAGGGTAACACAGAATTGTAGAGCAACCGTTACCTATTGAATTTCGATGCATTTCTGACCTCCAAATTTAAGACAATGTGTAAAAAAGAAGTCACTTTGAAAAATGTCCCATAATTCTCATGCTAGTTTGGGTACTTACAATTTCGGATATGTGCCAATAGCTACTGTTTCTAAACTCTATTTTATTCCAATTTCAGAAATTCATAAGTGTCTTTCATCCCGATTTTTCACTTTATATATTTTCCCAAATTAATTGCTATATACTCGGTACATAATAATAAAAAAACATTGCAAGACGCTGCTCATTATTGGCTCTGGGTTAGTCAGGTTCTTGGTGAACCTCTAACTCCTATATATCCCCACAACCAGAAAGGTCCAGTGGATGTAACTGTATATTGCTTTCAAACATCTGTCATAATTAGAAGTTACAGGTGAAAACGTTGGCACAAATGTCTGGTTTTTTTTTTTAACTCATTTTCAATTTTTCCTATTTTCAACTGTTATTTTCTTTAAAGAAACCTTGAAGGAGCTACACTAATGACACCTTGCTGGATTCTGAATTGTGTCTACTTTTCTAAAATGTATAACTTTCCAGGATCCATTATTGATTTCATACCTATTTCGACCATTAACGGAAAGAAGGTTGAAAGCACAAAAAAATAGCAAAAATAGGCGATGTCCCAGTAAAATGCCAAAACTGTGTAAAAAATGTGGGTTTTCTGACAAAAGTGGGTCAGCTCCTGAAAGCTGGGAAAATTGTGATATCAGCCCCACAAACCCTTTGCAGGGAAAACAGATGCTTTCATTTGTAGCACTTTCTCTTCATTTTTCCACCAAAAATGTAGCTGTATTTTGGCTAATTTCTGGGTCCGCTCCAGGGGAATCCACAAACCCTGGGTACCTTGGGAATCCCCAAGATGTTGGAAGAAAAGGATGCAATTTTGGCGTGGATACCTTTTGTGGCCAATAAGTTACAGGGGCCTAAGCGCAAACAACTCCAAATAGCCAAAAAAAAGGCTTAGCACAGGGGGGAAAAGGCCTAGTAGCGAAGGGGATAGAGTGCTGTGGTATAGTGTACAGCAGTGTAAAGTATATTGTAGTTTTATACAGTGCAATGGTGTAGAGTGTTATAGAATTATAGTTTTATAGAGTGGATTGGTGCAGAGTAGTGTTGGGTACAGTGTAGTGACATTAAGTGCAGTAGAGTTGAGGTGCTGAGTGAAGTAATATAGAATGTAGTGGCATACAGTGTAGTTATGCAGAATAGAGCGTTGGAGTGTATGTTTAAATAGGGTTGTGTTGCACTGTGGCTAAGTATAGTGGTGCAGAAAGGAGTGAGGTAGAGTACTGTGGTGCATAATAGAATACAGTAATATGTAGTCACAGATAATGTAAAGGAGTAGAGTGATGTAGTGTGCTGTAGTATATAGTAGAATGTCGTTCCTGGCCTGAGTGATCCTGAGGTGGTGGTGTGCTGGTGCGAAGGCGATGCAGAGTGATACTGAGGCGATGCTTAGTGATGCTGAGTTGGTGCTGAGTGGTGGAGGAAAAGAAACTGAATACATGCAAAAAGGAAAAAAGCGGTAACCTCTTAGAATGATGGGCAGGGTGTGCCTGACAAGAGACCCGGAGTGGATCAGGACTACGCAGCCTTGATTATTGCTGCACCAACATTTAATAGAGCCAACCTCTGGCTCTTGAGCCAAATTGTTGTAATTTTTAATCTTAAGGCTTCACATCAATATTTATCACCAAAAAAGTATGGGAGCTCTGGCAAATGACCCATCGGCTCCATAGTGCTGGAGGCCCCCGCGTGTGTCTGGGGCTTTCTTTAGTCCCGGCCCCTGGAGATTCTGCCTGTATGGTCTCAGGCGCTCAGACAAACCTCCTAAAAGCGGTGAGGCAACCTCCCACCCGGCCCATGCCGAAAGGACCATAATTAATCTTCCTGCACACCTGACCCTAAAATGGCAGCTAATAGGTAGCACGGAGGAGTATCCTACTGTGACAGCCCTGGAGACACCTAAAGAACTGCGCAAATTACCCTTGAGGCCCCTGAGAATACAAAGGGGAAAGGTAAAAATGGGGTCTGGCTGAATGGAACACCAGGAGCAGAACCTCTTGCCTGACCCCAAGATGGCCACCACAGTGGTCCTTTACCACGATGAGCTACTACTCTTGGGACAAAAATTGGACATCGTCCAGACCTCAAGCATATCCCCCATCCGGCTTGCCCATCAGGACACTAAACCTGTGATCTTGCCCGGAGAGAATAGGCATGCCTGTGTGTCCCATGAGGAGACCGGAGATTATAGGCATGCCTGTGTGTCCCATGAAGAGACCGAGAATATAGGCATGCCTGTGTGTCCTATGAAAAGACCAGTGATTATAGGTTTGCCTGTGTGTCCCATGAAGAGACCTCGGAATATAGGCATGCCTGTGTGTCCCATGAAGAGACCGGAAACTATAGGCATGCCTGTGTCCCATGAAGAGACCGGAGATTATAGACATGCCTGTGTGTCCCATGAAAAGACCAGTGATTATAGGTATGCCTGTGTGTCCCATGAAGAGACCTCGGAATATAGGCATGCCTGTGTGTCCCTTAAGGAGACCGGAGATTATAGTCATGCCTGTGTCCCATGAAGAGACCGGAGATTATAGGCATGCCTGTGTGTCCCATGAAGAGACCGGAGATTATAGACATGCCTGTGTGTCCCATGAAGAGATCGGAGATTATAGGCATGCCTGTGTGTCCCATGAAGAGACCTCGGAATATAGGCATGCCTGTGTGTCCCATGAAGAGACCGGAAACTATAGGCATGCCTGTGTATCCCATGGAGAGACCGAGATTATAGGCATGCCTGTGTGTCCCATAAAGAGACTGAAGATTATAGGCATGCCTGTGTGTCCCATGAAGAGACCGGAGATTATAGGCATGCTTGTGTGTCCCATGAAGGGACCTCAGATTATAGGCATGCCTGTGTGTCCCCATGAAGAAACGTCGGATTATAGGCATGCCTGTGTGTCCCATGAAGAGACCGGAGATTATAGGCATGCCTGTATGTCCCATGAAGAGACCCCGGATTATAGGCATGCCTGTATGTCCCATGAAGAGACTGAAGATTATAGGCATGCTTGTGTGTCCCATGAAGAGACCGGAGATTATAGGCATGCTTGTCTGTCCCATGAAGAGACCGGAGATTATAGGCATGCCTGTGTGTCCCATGAAGAGACCAGAGATTATAGGCATGCCTGTGTGTCCCATGAAGAGACCGGAGATTATAGTCATGCCTGTGTGTCCCATGAAGAGACCGGAGATTGTAGGCATTCCTGTGCGTCCCATGAAGATACCGGAGATTATAGGCATGCTTGTGTGTCCCATGAAGAGAAGTCGGATTATAGGCATGCCTGTGTGTCCCATGAAGAGACCAGAGATTATAGGCATGCCTGTGTGTCCAATGAAGAGACCTCGGATTATAGGCATGCCTGTGTGTCCCATGAAGAGATCAGAGATTATAGGCATGCCTGTGTATCCCATGAAGAGACCGGAGATTATAGGCATGCCTGTGTGTCCCATGAAGAGACCGAAGATTATAGGCATGCTTGTGTGTCCCATGAAGAGACCGGAGATTATAGGCATGCCTGTGTGTCCCATGAAGAAACCGGAGATTATAGGCATGCCTGTGTGTCCCATGAAGAGACCGGAGATTATCGGCATGCCTGTGTGCCCAATGAAGAGACCTCGGATTATAGGCATGCCTGTGTGTCCCATGAAGAGACCAGAGATTATAGTCATGCCTGTGTCCCATGAAGAGACCAGAGATTATAGGCATGCCTGTGTATCCCATGAAGAGACCGGAGATAATAGGCATGTCTGTGTGTCCCATGAAGAGACCGGAGATCATAGGCATGCCTGTGTGACCCATGAAGAGACCGGAGATTATAGGCATGCCTGTGTGTCCCAGGAAGGGACCTCAGATTATAGGCATGCTGTGTGTCCCATGAAGAGACCAGAGATTATAGGCATGCCTATGTGTCCCATGAAGAGACTGAATATTATAGGCATGCCTGTGTGTCCCATGAAGAGACCTCAGATTATAGGCAGGCCTGTGTGTTCCATGAAGAGACCTCAGATTATGAGCAAGCCTGTGTGTCCTATGAAGAGACCGGAGATTATATGCATGCCTGTGTGTCCCATGAAGAGACCAGAGTTTATAGGCATGCCTGTGTGTCCCATGTAGAGACCGGAGATTATAGGTATGCCTGTGTGTCCCATGAAGAGACCGGAGATTATAGGCATGCCTGTGCATCCCATGAAGAGACCGGAGATTTTAGGCATGCGTGTGTGTCCCATGAAGAGACCTCATATTATAGGCATGCCTGTGTGTCCCATGAAGAAACCGGAGATTATAGGCATGCCTGTGTGTCCCATGAAGAGACCAGAGATTATAGGCATGCCTGTGTGTCCCATGAAGACTGGACATTATAGGCATGCCTGTGTGTCTCATGAAGCGACCAGTGATTATAGTTATGCCTGTGTGTCCCATTTAGAGACCGGAGATTATAGACATGCCTGTGTATCCCATGAAGAGACTGGAGATTATAGGCATGCTTGTGTGTCTCATAAAGAGACTGGAGATTATAGGCATGCCTGTGTGTCTCATGAAGAGATCGGAGATTATAGGCATGCCTGTGTGTCCCATGAAGAGACCTCAGATTATAGGCATGCCTGTATGTTCCATGAAGAGACCAGAAACTATAGGCATGCCTGTGTGTCCCATGAAGAGACCGGAGATTATAGGCATGCTTTTGTGTCCCATGAAGAGACCGGAGATTATAGGCATGCCTGTGTGTCCCAAGTAGAGACCAGAGATTATAGGCATGCTTGTGTGTCCCATGAAGAGACCTCAGATTATAGGCATGCCTGTGTGTCCCATGAAGAGACCTCTGATTATAAGCATGCCTGTGTGTCCCATGAAGAGACCTCGGATTATAGGCATGCCTGTATGTCCCATGAAGAGACCTCGGATTATAGGCATGCCTGTATGTCCCATGAAGAGACCGGAGATTATAGGCATGCCAGTGTGTCCCATGAAGAGACCGGATATTATAGGCATGCCTGTGTGTCCCATGAAGAGACCGGAGATTATAGGCATGCCTGTGTGTCCCATGAGGAGACCGGAGATTATAGGCATGCCTGTGTGTCCCATGAAGAGACCGAGAATATAGGCATGCCTGTGTGTCCCATAAGGAGACCAGAGATTATAGGCATGCCTGTGTGTCCCATGAAGAGACTGGAGATTATAGGCATGCCTGTGTGTCCCATGAAGAGACCAGTGATTATAGGTATGCCTGTGTGTCCCATTTAGAGATCGGAGATTATAGACATGCCTGTGTGTCCCATGAAGAGACCAGAGATTATAGGCATGCTTGTGTATCCCATGAAGGGACCGGAGATTATAGGCATGCCTGTGTGTCCCATGAAGAGACCGGAGATTATAGGCATGCTTGTGTGTCCCATGAAGAGACCGGAGATTATAGGCATGCCTGTGTGTCCCATGAAGAGACCGGAAACTATAGGCATGCCTGTGTATCCCATGGAGAGACCGAGATTATAGGCATGCCTGTGTATCCCATGAAGAGACTGAAGATTATAGGCATGCCTGTGTATCCCATGAAGAGATCGGAGATTATAGGCATGCTTGTGTGTCCCATGAGGAAACCTCGGATTATAGGCATGCCTGTGTGTCCCATGAAGAGACCGGAGATTATAGGCATGCCTGTGTGTCCCATGAAGAGATCTCGGATTATAGGCATGCCTGTATGTCCCATGAAGAGACCGAAGATTATAGGCATGCTTGTGTGTCCCATGAAGAGACCGGAGATTATAGGCATGCCTGTGTGTCCCATGAAGAGACCGGAGATTATAGGCATGCCTGTGTGCCCCATGAAGAGACTGGAGATTATAGGCATGCTTGTGTGTCCCATGAAGAGACCTCAGATTATAAGCATGCCTGTGTGTCCCATGAAGAGAACTCGGATTATAGGCATGCCTGTGTGTCCCATGAAGAGACCAGAGATTATAGGCATGCCTGTGTGTCCCATGAAGAGACCTCGGAATATAGGCATGCCTGTGTGTCCCATGAAGAGACCGGAGATTATAGGCATGCCTGTGTGTCCCATGAAGAGACCGGAGATTATAGGCATGCTTGTGTGTCCCATGAAAAGACCTCAGATTATAAGCATGCCTGTGTGTCCCATGAAGAGATCGGAGATTATCGGCATTCCTGTGTGCCCAATGAAGAGACCTCGGATTATAGGGATGCCTTGGTGTCCCATGAAGCGACCTCGGATTATAGGCATGCCTGTGTGTCCCATGAAGAGACCGGAGATTATAGTCATGCCTGTGTCCCATGAAAAGATTGGAGATTATAGGCATGCCTGTGTGTCCCATGAAGAGACTGGAGATTATAGGCATGCCCGTGTGTCCCATGAAGAGACCGGAGATTATAAGCATGCCTGTATGTCCCATGAAGAGACAGGAGATTATAGGCATGCCTCTGTGTCCAATGAAGAGATTGGAGATTATAGGCATGCCTGTGTGTCCCATGAAGAGACCGGAGATTATAGGCATGCTTGTGTGTCCCATGAAAAGACCGGAAACTATAGGCATGCCTGTGTGTCCCATGAAGAGACCAGAGATTATAGGCATGCTTGTGTGTCCCATGAAGAGATCTCAGATTATAAGCATGCCTGTGTGTCCCATGAAGAGAACTCGGATTATAGGCATGCCTGTGTGTCCCATGAAGAGACCAGAGATTATAGGCATGCCTGTTTGTCCCATGAAGAGACCTCAGATTATAGGCATGCCTGTGTGTCCCATGAAGAGACCGAAGATTATAGGCATGCCTGAGTGTCCCATGAAGAGACCGAAGATTATAGGCATGCCTGTGTATCCCATGAAGAGATTGGAGATTATAGGCATGCCTGTGTGTCCCATGAAGAGACCTCGGATTATAGGCATGGCTGTGTGTCCCAGGAAGAGACCTCGGATTATAGGCATGCCTGTGTGTCCCATGAAGAGACCAAAGAATATAGGCATGCTTGTGTATCCCATGAAGAGACCAAAGATTATAGGCATGCCTGTGTGTCCCATGAAGAGACCGGAGTTATAGGCATGCTTGTGTGTCCCATGAAGAGACCTCAGAATATGAGCATGCCTGTGTGTCCCATGAAGAGACCTCGGATTATAGGCATGCCTGTGTGTCCCATGAAGAGACCTCGGATTATAGGCATGCCTGTATGTCCCATGAAGAGTCCGGAGAGAATAGGCCTGCCTGTGTGTCCCATGAGGAGACCGGAGATTATAGGCATGCCTGTGTGTCCCATGAAGAGACCTCGGATTATAGGCATGCCTGTGTGTCCCAGGAAGAGACCTCGGATTATAGGCATGCTTGTGTGTCCCATGAAGAGACCGGAGATTATAGGCATGCCTGTGTGTCCCATGAAGAGACTGGAGATTATAGGCATGCCTGAGTGTCCCATGAAGAGACCGGAGATTATAGGCATGCCTGTGTGTCCCATGAGGAGACTGGAGATTATAGGCATGCCTGTGTGTCCCATGAAGAGACCGGAGATTATAGTCATGCCTGTGTCCCATGAAAAGATTGGAGATTATAGGCATGCCTGTGTGTCCCATGAAGAGACTGGAGATTATAGGCATGCCTGTGTGTCCCATGAAGAGACCGGAGATTATAAGCATGCCTGTATGTCCCATGAAGAGACAGGAGATTATAGGCATGCCTCTGTGTCCAATGAAGAGATTGGAGATTATAGGCATGCCTGTGTGTCCCATGAAGAGACCGGAGATTATAGGCATGCTTGTGTGTCCCATGAAAAGACCAGAAACTATAGGCATGCCTGTGTGTCCCATGAAGAGACCAGAGATTATAGGCATGCTTGTGTGTCCCATGAAGAGATCTCAGATTATAAGCATGCCTGTGTGTCCCATGAAGAGAACTCGGATTATAGGCATGCCTGTGTGTCCCATGAAGAGACCAGAGATTATAGGCATGCCTGTTTGTCCCATGAAGAGACCTCAGATTATAGGCATGCCTGTGTGTCCCATGAAGAGACCGAAGATTATAGGCATGCCTGTGTGTCCCATGAAGAGACCGAAGATTATAGGCATGCCTGTGTATCCCATGAAGAGATTGGAGATTATAGGCATGCCTGTGTGTCCCATGAAGAGACCTCGGATTATAGGCATGGCTGTGTGTCCCAGGAAGAGACCTCGGATTATAGGCATGCCTGTGTGTCCCATGAAGAGACCAAAGAATATAGGCATGCTTGTGTATCCCATGAAGAGACCAAAGATTATAGGCATGCCTGTGTGTCCCATGAAGAGACCGGAGTTATAGGCATGCTTGTGTGTCCCATGAAGAGACCTCAGAATATGAGCATGCCTGTGTGTCCCATGAAGAGACCTCTGATTATAGGCATGCCTGTGTGTCCCATGAAGAGACCTCGGATTATAGGCATGCCTGTATGTCCCATGAAGAGACCGGAGAGAACAGGCCTGCCTGTGTGTCCCATGAGGAGACCGGAGATTATAGGCATGCCTGTGTGTCCCATGAAGAGACCTCGGATTATAGGCATGCCTGTGTGTCCCAGGAAGAGACCTCGGATTATAGGCATGCCTGTGTGTCCCATGAAGAGACCGAAGATTATAGGCTTGCTTGTGTGTCTCATGAAGAGACCAAAGATTATAGGCATGCCTGTGTGTCCCATGAAGAGACCGGAGATTATAGGCATGCTTGTGTGTCCCATGAAAAGACCTCAGAATATAAGCATGCCTGTGTGTCCCATGAAGAGAACTCGGACTATAGGCATGCCTGTGTGTCCCATGAAAAGAGCTCGGATTATAGGCATGCCTGTGTGTCCCATGAAGAGATCGGAGATTATAGGCATGCCTGTGTATCCCATGAAGAGACCGGAGATTATAGGCATGCCTGTGTGTCCCATGAAGAGACCGAAGATTATAGGCATGCTTGTGTGTCCCATGAAGAGACCGGAGATTATAGGCATGCCTGTGTGTCCCATGAAGAGACTGGAGATTATAGGCATGCCTGAGTGTCCCATGAAGAGACCGGAGATTATAGGCATGCCTGTGTGTCCCATGAGGAGACTGGAGATTATAGGCATGCCTGTGTGTCCCATGAAGAGACATCGGATTATAGGCATGCCTCTGTGTCCCATGAAGAGACCGGAGATTATAGGCATGCCTGTGTGTCCCATGAAGAGACCAAAGATTATAGGCATGCTGTGTGTCCCATGAAGAGATCGGAGTTATAGGTATGCTTGTGTGTCCCATGAAGAGATCTCAGAATATGAGCATGCCTGTGTGTCCCATGAAGAGACCTCGGATTATAGGCATGCCTGTGTGTCCCATGAAGAGACCTCAGATTATAGGCATGCCTGTATGTCCCATGAAGGGACCGGAGATTATAGGCATGCCTCTGTGTCCAATGAAGAGACCGGATATTATAGGCATGCCTGCGTGTCCCATGAAGAGACCGGAGATTATAGGCATGCCTGTGTGTCCCATGAAGAGACCAGAGATTATAGGCTTGCCTGTGTGTCCCATGAAGAGACCAAAGATTATAGGCATGCTTGTGAGTCCCATGAACAGACCGGAGATTATAGGCATGCCTGTGTGTCCCATGAAGTGACTGGAGATTATAGGCATGCCTGTGTCCCATGAAGAGACCGGAGATTATAGGCATGTCTGTGTGTCCCATGCAGAGACCGGAGATTATAGGCAAACCTGTGTGTCCCATGAAGGGACCGGAGATTATAGGCATGCCTGTGTGTCCCATGAAGAGACCGGAGATTTTCGGCATGCCTGTGTGCCCCATGAAGAGACCTCGGATTATAGGCATGCCTGTGTGTCCCATTAAGAGACCAGAGATTATAGGCATGCCTGTGTGTCCCATGAAAAGACCGAGATTATAGGCATGCCTGTGTGTCCCATGAAGAGACCTCGGATTATAGTAATGCCTGTGTGTCCCATGAAGAGACCAGAGATTATATGCATGCCTGTGTGTCCCATGAAGAGGACAGAAATTATAGACATGCCTGTGTGTCCCATGAAGAGGACAGAGATTATAGGCATGCCTGTGTGTCCCATGAAGAGACCGGAGATTGTAGGCATGCCTGTGTGTCCCATGAAGAGACCGGAGATTATAGGCATGCTTGTGTGTCTCATGAAGAGATCTCAGATTATAGGCATGCCTGTGTGTCCCATGAAGAAAACTCGGATTATAGGCATGCCTGTGTGTCCCATGAAGAGACCGGAGATTATAGGCATGCCTGTGTGTCCCATGAAGAGACCAGAGATTATAGGCTTGCCTGTGTGTCCCATGAAGAGACCGAAGATTATAGGCATGCTTGTGAGTCCCATGAAGAGACCGGAGATTATAGGCATGCCCCTGTGTCCCATGAAGAGACCGGAGATTATAGGCATGCCTGTGTGTCCCATGAAGAGACCGGAGATTATCGGCATGCCTGTGTGACCCATGAAGAGACCTCTGATTATAGGGATGCCTGGGTGTCCCATGAAGAGACCAGAGATTACAGGCATGCCTGTGTATCCCATGAAGAGACCGGAGATTATAGGCATGCTTGTGTGTCCCATGAAGAGACCTCAGATTATAGGCATGCCTGTGTGTCCCATGAAGAGACCTCAGATTATAGGCATGCCTGTGTGTCCCATGAATAGAACTAGGATTATAGGCATGCCTGTGTGTCCCATGAAGGGACCAGAGATTATAGGCATGCCTGTGTGTCCTATGAAGAGACCTTGGATTTTAGGCATGCATGTGTGTCCCATGAAGAGAACTAGGATTATAGGCATGCCTGTGTGTCCCATGAAGAAACCGGAGATTATAGGCATGCCTGTGTGTCCCATGAAGAGACCAGAGATTATAGGCATGCCTGTGTGTCCCATGAAGAGACCGGAGATTATAGGCATGCCTGAGTGTCCCATTAAGTGACCGGAGATTATAGGCATGCCTGTGTGTCCCATGAAGAGACCGGAGATTATAGGCATGCCTGTGTGTCCCATGAAGAGACCAGAAATTATAGACATGCCTGTGTGTCCCATGGAGAGACCGGAGATTATAGGCATGCTTGTGTGTCCCATGAAGAGACCTCGGATTATAGGCATGCCTGTGTGTCCTATGAAGAGACCTCAGATTATAGGCATGTCTGTGTGTCACATGAAGAGACCTCGGATTATAGGCATGCCTGTGTGTCCCATGAAGAGACCAGAGATTATATGCATGCCTGTGTGTCCCATGAAGAGACCGGAGATTATAGGCATGCCTGTGTGTCCCATGAAGAGAACAGAGATTATAGGCATGTCTGTGTGTCCCATGAAGAGACCTCGGATTATAGGCAGGCCTGTGTGTCCCATGAAGAGACCAGAGATTATATGCATGCCTGTGTGTCCCATGAAGAGACCGGAGATTATAGGCATGCCTGTGTGTCCCATGAAGAGAACAGAGATTATAGGCATGCCTGTGTGTCCCATGAAGAGACCGTAGATAGTAGGCATGCCTGTGTGTCCCATGAAGAGACCAGAGATTATAGGCATGCTTGTGTGTCTCATGAAGAGATCTCAGATTATAGGCATGCCTGTGTGTCCCATGAAGAAAACACGGATTATAGGCATGCCTGTGTGTCCCATGAAGAGACCGGAGATTATAGGCATGCCTGTGTGTCCCATGAAGAGACCAGAGATTATAGGCTTGCCAGTGTGTCCCATGAAGAGACCGAAGATTATAGGCATGCTTGTGAGTCCCATGAACAGACCGCAGATTATAGGCATGCCTGTGTGTCCCACGAAGAGACCGGAGACTATAGGCATGCCTGTGTGTCCAATGAAGAGACCGGAGATTATAGGCATGCCTGTGTATCCCATGAAGAGACCGGATATTATAGGCATGCTTGTGTGTCTCATGAAGAGACCTCAGATTATAGGCATGCCTGTGTGTCCCATGAAGAGACTGGAGATTTTCGGCATGCCTGTGTGCCCCATGAAGAGACCTAGGATTATAGGCATGCCTGTGTGTCCAATGAAGAGACCTCGGATTATAGGCATGCCTGTGTGTCCCATGAAGAAACCGGAGATTATAGGCATTCCTCTGTGCCCCATGATGAGACTGGAGATTATTGGCATGCCTGTGTGTCCCATGAAGAGACCGGAGATTATAGGCATGCCTGTGTGTCCCATGAAGAGACCGGAGATTATAGGCATGCCTGTGTTTCCCATGAAGAGACCAGAGATTATAGGCATGCCTGTGTGTCCCATTAAGAGACCGGAGATTATAGGCATGCCTGTGTGTTCCATGGAGAGACCGGAGATTATAGGCATGTCTGTGTGTCCCATGAAGCGACCGGAGATTATAGGCATGCCTGTGTGTTCCATGAAGAGACCGGAGATTATAGGCATGCCTGTGTGTCCCATGAAGAGACCGGAGATTATAGGCATGCTTGTGTGTCCCATGAAGAGACCTCGGAATTATAGGCACGTCTGTGTGTCCCATGAAGAGATGTCAGATTATAGGCATGCCTGTGTGTCCCATGAAGAGACCTTTGATTATAGGCAGGCCTGTGTGTCCCATGAAGAGACCTCGGATTATAGGAATGCCTGTGTGTCCCATGAAGAGACCAGAGATTATAAGCATGCCTGTGTGTCCCATGAAGAGACCGGAGATTATAGGCATGCCTGTGTGTCCCATGAAGAGACCGGAGATTATAGGCATGCCTGTGTGTCCCATGAAGTGACTGGAGATTATGGGCATGCCTGTGTCCCATGAAAAGACTGGAGATTATAGGCATGTCTGTGTGTCCCATGCAGAGACCGGAGATTATAGGCAAACCTGTGTGTCCCATGAAGAGACCGGAGATTATAGGCATGCCTGTGTGTCCCATGAAGAGACCGGAGATTTTTGGCATGCCTGTGTGCCCCATGAAGAGACCTCGGATTATAGGCATGCCTGTGTGTCCCATTAAGAGACCAGAGATTATAGGCATGCCTGTGTGTCCCATGAAAAGACCGAGATTATAGGCATGCCTGTGTGTCCCATGAAGAGACCGAGATTATAGGCATGCCTGTGTGTCCCATGAAGAGACCGGAGATTATAGGCATGCCTGTGTGTCCCATGAAGAGACCAGAAATTATAGACATGCCTGTGTGTCCCATGAAGATACCGGAGATTATAGGCATGCCTGTGTGTCCCATGAAGAGACCGGAGATTATAGGCATGCCTGTGTGTCCCATGGAGAGACCGGAGATTATAGGCATGCTTGTGTGTCCCATGAAGAGACCTCAGATTATAGGCATGCCTGTGTGTCCTATGAAGAGACCTCGGATTATAGGCATGTCTGTGTGTCCCATGAAGAGACCTCGGATTATAGGCATGCCTGTGTGTCCCATGAAGAGACCTTAGATTATAGGCAGGCCTGTGTGTCCCATGAAGAGACCTCGGATTATAGTAATGCCTGTGTGTCCCATGAAGAGACCAGAGATTATATGCATGCCTGTGTGTCCCATGAAGAGGACAGAGATTATAGACATGCCTGTGTGTCCCATGAAGAGGACAGAGATTATAGGCATGCCTGTGTGTCCCATGAAGAGACCGGAGATTGTAGGCATGCCTGTGTGTCCCATGAAGAGACCGGAGATTATAGGCATGCTTGTGTGTCTCATGAAGAGATCTCAGATTATAGGCATGCCTGTGTGTCCCATGAAGAAAACTCGGATTATAGGCATGCCTGTGTGTCCCATGAAGAGACCGGAGATTATAGGCATGCCTGTGTGTCCCATGAAGAGACCAGAGATTATAGGCTTGCCTGTGTGTCCCATGAAGAGACCGAAGATTATAGGTATGCCTGGGTGTCCCATGAAGAGACCAGAGATTACAGGCATGCCTGTGTATCCCATGAAGAGACCGGAGATTATAGGCATGCTTGTGTGTCCCATGAAGAGACCTCAGATTATAGGCATGCCTGTGTGTCCCATGAAGAGACCTCAGATTATAGGCATGCCTGTGTGTCCCATGAATAGAACTAGGATTATAGGCATGCCTGTGTGTCCCATGAAGGGACCAGAGATTATAGGCATGCCTGTGTGTCCTATGAAGAGACCTTGGATTTTAGGCATGCATGTGTGTCCCATGAAGAGAACTAGGATTATAGGCATGCCTGTGTGTCCCATGAAGAAACCGGAGATTATAGGCATGCCTGTGTGTCCCATTAAGTGACCGGAGATTATAGGCATGCCTGTGTGTCCCATGAAGTGACTGGAGATTATAGGCATGCCTGTGTCCCATGAAGAGACCGGAGATTATAGGCATGTCTGTGTGTCCCATGCAGAGACCGGAGATTATAGGCAAACCTGTGTGTCCCATGAAGGGACCGGAGATTATAGGCATGCCTGTGTGTCCCATGAAGAGACCGGAGATTTTTGGCATGCCTGTGTGCCCCATGAAGAGACCTCGGATTATAGGCATGCCTGTGTGTCCCATTAAGAGACCAGAGATTATAGGCATGCCTGTGTGTCTCATGAAGAGACCGAGATTATAGGCATGCCTGTGTGTCTCATGAAGAGACCGAGATTATAGGCATGCCTGTGTGTCCCATGAAGAGACCGGAGATTATAGGCATGCCTGTGTGTCCCATGAAGAGACCAGAAATTATAGACATGCCTGTGTGTCCCATGAAGATACCGGAGATTATAGGCATGCCTGTGTGTCCCATGAAGAGACCGGAGTTTATAGGCATGCCTGTGTGTCCCATGGAGAGACCGGAGATTATAGGCATGCCTGTGTGTCCCATGAAGAGACCGGAGATTATAGGCATGCCTGTGTTTCCCATGAAGAGACCAGAGATTATAGGCATGCCTGTGTGTCCCATTAAGAGACCGGAGATTATAGGCATGCCTGTGTGTTCCATGGAGAGACCGGAGATTATAGGCATGTCTGTGTGTCCCATGAAGCGACCGGAGATTATAGGCATGCCTGTGTGTTCCATGAAGAGACCGGAGATTATAGGCATGCCTGTGTGTCCCATGAAGAGACCGGAGATTATAGGCATGCTTGTGTGTCCCATGAAGAGACCTCGGAATTATAGGCACGTCTGTGTGTCCCATGAAGAGATGTCCGATTATAGGCATGCCTGTGTGTCCCATGAAGAGACCTTTGATTATAGGCAGGCCTGTGTGTCCCATGAAGAGACCTCGGATTATAGGAATGCCTGTGTGTCCCATGAAGAGACCAGAGATTATAAGCATGCCTGTGTGTCCCATGAAGAGACCGGAGATTATAGGCATGCCTGTGTGTCCCATGAAGAGACCGGAGATTATAGGCATGCCTGTGTGTCCCATGAAGTGACTGGAGATTATGGGCATGCCTGTGTCCCATGAAAAGACTGGAGATTATAGGCATGTCTGTGTGTCCCATGCAGAGACCGGAGATTATAGGCAAACCTGTGTGTCCCATGAAGAGACCGGAGATTATAGGCATGCCTGTGTGTCCCATGAAGAGACCGGAGATTTTTGGCATGCCTGTGTGCCCCATGAAGAGACCTCGGATTATAGGCATGCCTGTGTGTCCCATTAAGAGACCAGAGATTATAGGCATGCCTGTGTGTCCCATGAAAAGACCGAGATTATAGGCATGCCTGTGTGTCCCATGAAGAGACCGAGATTATAGGCATGCCTGTGTGTCCCATGAAGAGACCGGAGATTATAGGCATGCCTGTGTGTCCCATGAAGAGACCAGAAATTATAGACATGCCTGTGTGTCCCATGAAGATACCGGAGATTATAGGCATGCCTGTGTGTCCCATGAAGAGACCGGAGATTATAGGCATGCCTGTGTGTCCCATGGAGAGACCGGAGATTATAGGCATGCTTGTGTGTCCCATGAAGAGACCTCAGATTATAGGCATGCCTGTGTGTCCTATGAAGAGACCTCGGATTATAGGCATGTCTGTGTGTCCCATGAAGAGACCTCGGATTATAGGCATGCCTGTGTGTCCCATGAAGAGACCTTAGATTATAGGCAGGCCTGTGTGTCCCATGAAGAGACCTCGGATTATAGTAATGCCTGTGTGTCCCATGAAGAGACCAGAGATTATATGCATGCCTGTGTGTCCCATGAAGAGGACAGAGATTATAGACATGCCTGTGTGTCCCATGAAGAGGACAGAGATTATAGGCATGCCTGTGTGTCCCATGAAGAGACCGGAGATTGTAGGCATGCCTGTGTGTCCCATGAAGAGACCGGAGATTATAGGCATGCTTGTGTGTCTCATGAAGAGATCTCAGATTATAGGCATGCCTGTGTGTCCCATGAAGAAAACTCGGATTATAGGCATGCCTGTGTGTCCCATGAAGAGACCGGAGATTATAGGCATGCCTGTGTGTCCCATGAAGAGACCAGAGATTATAGGCTTGCCTGTGTGTCCCATGAAGAGACCGAAGATTATAGGGATGCCTGGGTGTCCCATGAAGAGACCAGAGATTACAGGCATGCCTGTGTATCCCATGAAGAGACCGGAGATTATAGGCATGCTTGTGTGTCCCATGAAGAGACCTCAGATTATAGGCATGCCTGTGTGTCCCATGAAGAGACCTCAGATTATAGGCATGCCTGTGTGTCCCATGAATAGAACTAGGATTATAGGCATGCCTGTGTGTCCCATGAAGGGACCAGAGATTATAGGCATGCCTGTGTGTCCTATGAAGAGACCTTGGATTTTAGGCATGCATGTGTGTCCCATGAAGAGAACTAGGATTATAGGCATGCCTGTGTGTCCCATGAAGAAACCGGAGATTATAGGCATGCCTGTGTGTCCCATGAAGAGACCAGAGATTATAGGCATGCCTGTGTGTCCCATGAAGAGACCGGAGATTATAGGCATGCCTGAGTGTCCCATTAAGTGACCGGAGATTATAGGCATGCCTGTGTGTCCCATGAAGAGACCGGAGATTATAGGCATGCCTGTGTGTCCCATGAAGAGACCGGAGATTATAGGCATGCCTGTGTGTCCCATGAAGTGACTGGAGATTATAGGCATGCCTGTGTCCCATGAAGAGACCGGAGATTATAGGCATGTCTGTGTGTCCCATGCAGAGACCGGAGATTATAGGCAAATCTGTGTGTCCCATGAAGAGACCGGAGATTATAGGCATGCCTGTGTGTCCCATGAAGAGACCGGAGATTTTCGGCATGCCTGTGTGCCCCATGAAGAGACCTCGGATTATAGGCATGCCTGTGTGTCCCATTAAGAGACCAGAGATTATAGGCATGCCTGTGTGTCCCATGAAAAGACCGAGATTATAGGCATGCCTGTGTGTCCCATGAAGAGACCGAGATTATAGGCATGCCTGTGTGTCCCATGAAGAGACCGGAGATTATAGGCATGCCTGTGTGTCCCATGAAGAGACCAGAAATTATAGACATGCCTGTGTGTCCCATGAAGATACCGGAGATTATAGGCATGCCTGTGTGTCCCATGAAGAGACCGGAGATTATAGGCATGCCTGTGTGTCCCATGGAGAGACCGGAGATTATAGGCATGCTTGTGTGTCCCATGAAGAGACCTCAGATTATAGGCATGCCTGTGTGTCCTATGAAGAGACCTCGGATTATAGGCATGTCTGTGTGTCCCATGAAGAGACCTCGGATTATAGGCATGCCTGTGTGTCCCATGAAGAGACCTTAGATTATAGGCAGGCCTGTGTGTCCCATGAAGAGACCTCGTTTTATAGTAATGCCTGTGTGTCCCATGAAGAGACCAGAGATTATATGCATGCCTGTGTGTCCCATGAAGAGACCGGAGATTATAGGCATGCCTGTGTGTCCCATGAAGAGAACAGAGATTATAGGCATGCCTGTGTGTCCCATGAAGAGACCGGAGATTGTAGGCATGCCTGTGTGTCCCATGAAGAGACCAGAGATTATAGGCATGCTTGTGTGTCTCATGAAGAGATCTCAGATTATAGGCATGCCTGTGTGTCCCATGAAGAAAACACGGATTATAGGCATGCCTGTGTGTCCCATGAAGAGACCGGAGATTATAGGCATGCCTGTGTGTCCCATGAAGAGACCAGAGATTATAGGCTTGCCTGTGTGTCCCATGAAGAGACCAAAGATTATAGGCATGCTTGTGAGTCCCATGAACAGACCGGAGATTATAGGCATGCCTGTGTGTCCCATGAAGAGACCGGAGATTATAGGCATGCCTGTGTGTCCCATGAAGAGACCGGAGATTATAGGCATGCCTGTGTATCCCATGAAGAGACCGGATATTATAGGCATGCTTGTGTGTCTCATGAAGAGACCTCCGATTATAGGCAAGCCTGTGTGTCCCATGAAGAGACCGGAGATTATAGGCATGCCTGTGTGTCCCATGAAGAGACTGGAGATTTTCGGCATGCCTGTGTGCCCCATGAAGAGACCTAGGATTATAGGCATGCCTGTGTGTCCAATGAAGAGACCTCGGATTATAGGCATGCCTGTGTGTCCCATGAAGAAACCGGAGATTATAGGCATTCCTCTGTGCCCCATGAAGAGACCGGAGATTATTGGCATGCCTGTGTGTCCCATGAAGAGACCGGAGTTTATAGGCATGCCTGTGTGTCCCATGAAGAGACCGGAGATTATAGGCATGCCTGTGTTTCCCATGAAGAGACCAGAGATTATAGGCATGCCTGTGTGTCCCATTAAGAGACCGGAGATTATAGGCATGCCTGTGTGTTCCATGAAGAGACCGGAGATTATAGGCATGTCTGTGTGTCCCATGAAGCGACCGGAGATTATAGGCATGCCTGTGTGTTCCATGAAGAGACCGGAGATTATAGGCATGCCTGTGTCCCATGAAGAGACCGGAGATTATAGGCATGCTTGTGTGTCCCATGAAGAGACCTCGGAATTATAGGCACGTCTGTGTGTCCCATGAAGAGATGTCGGATTATAGGCATGCCTGTGTGTCCCATGAAGAGACCTTTGATTATAGGCAGGCCTGTGTGTCCCATGAAGAGACCTCGGATTATAGGAATGCCTGTGTGTCCCATGAAGAGACCAGAGATTATATGCATGCCTGTGTGTCCCATGAAGAGACCGGAGATTATAGGCATGCCTGTGTGTCCCATGAAGAGAACAGAGATTATAGGCATGCCTGTGTGTCCCATGAAGAGACTGGAGATTGTAGGCATGCCTGTGTGTTCCATGAAGAGACCGGAGATTATAGGCATGCTTGTGTGTCCCATGAAGAGATCTCAGATTATAGGCATGCCTGTGTGTCCCATGAAGAGAACTCGGATTATAGGCATGCCTGTGTGTCCCATGAAGAGACCGGAGATTATCGGCATGCCTGTGTGCCCCATGAAGAGACGTCCGATTATAGGGATGCCTGGGTGTCCCATAAAGAAACCACGGATTATAGGCATGTCTGTGTGTCCCACGGAGAGACCTCGGATTATGGGCATGCCTGTGTATCCCATGAAGAGACCACAGATTATAGGCAGGCCTGTGTGTTCCATGAAGAGACCAGAGATTATAGGCATGCCTGTGTGTCCCATAAGGAGACTGGAGATTGTAGGCATGCCTGTGTGTCCCATGAAGAAACCAGAGATTATAGGCATGCTTGTGTGTCCCATGAAGAGACCTCAGATTATAGGCATGCCTGTGTGTCCCATGAAGAGACCACAGATTATAGGCAGGCCTGTGTGTTCCATGAAAAGACCGGAGATTATAGGCATGCCTGTGTGTCCCATGAAGAGACCGGAGATTGCAGGCATGCCTGTGTGTCCCATGAAGAGACCCGAGATTATAGGCATGCCTGTGTGTCCCATGAAGAGACCGGAGATTGTAGGCATGCCTGTGAGTCCCATGAAGAGACCGGAGATTATAGGCATGCTTGTGTGTTCCATGAAGAGACCTCAAATTATAGGCATGCCTGTGTGTCCCATGAAGAGAACTAGGATTATAGGCATGCCTGTGTGTCCCATGAAGGGACCAGAGATTATAGGAATGCCTGTGTGTCCCATGAAGAGAGCTTGGATTATAGGCATGCCTGTGTGTCCTATGAAGAGAACTAGGATTATAGGCATGCCTGTGTGTCCCATGAAGAGACCGGAGATTATAGGCATGCCTTTGTGTCCCATGTAGAGACCGGAGATTATAGGCATGCCTGTTTGTCCCATGAAGAGACGGAGATTATAGGCATGCCTGTGTGTCCCATTAAGAGACTGGGGATGTGTCTCCCATGAAGAGACCAGAGATTATAGGCATGTCTGTGTGTCCCATGAAGAGACCAGAGATTATAGGCATGCCTGTGTGTCCCATGAAGAGACCTCGGAATATAGGCATGTCTGTGTGTCCCATGAAGAGACCAGAGATTATAGACATGCCTGTGTGTCCCATGAAGAGACCTCAGAATATAGGCATTCCTCTGTGCCCTATGAGGAGACCGAAGATTATAGGCATGCCTGTGTGTCCCATGAAGAGACTAAAGATTTTAGGTATGCCTGTGTGTCCTGTGAAGAGACCGGAGATTATAGGCAAGTCTGTGTGTCCCATGAAGAGACCGGAGATTATAGGCATGCCTGTGTGTCCCATGAAGAGACGGGAGATTGTAGGCATGCCTGTGTGTCCCATGAAGAGATGGGAGATTGTAGGCATGCCTGTGTGTCCCATGAAGAGACCGGAGATTATAGGCATGCTTATGTGTCCCATGAAGAGACCTCAGATTATAGGCATGCCTGTGTGTCCCATGAAGAGAACTAGGATTATAGGCATGCCTGTGTGTCCTATGAAGGGACCGGAGATTATAGGCATGCCTGTGTGTCCCATGAAGAGACCAGAGATTACAGGCATGCCTGTGTGTCCCATTAAGAGACCGGAGATTATAGGCATGACTGTGTGTCCCATGAAGAGACCGGAGATTATAGGCATGCCTGTGTGTCCCATGAAGAGACCGGAGATTATAGGCATGCTTGTGTGTCCCATGAAGAGACCACGGATTATAGGCATGCCTGTGTGTCCCATGAAGAGACCTCGGATTATAGGCATGTCTGTGTGTCCCATGAAGAGACCTCGGATTATAGGCATGCCTGTGTGTTCCATGAAGAGACCTTAGATTATAGGCAGGCCTGTGTGTCCCATGAAGAGACCTCGGATTATAGAAATGCCAGTGTGTCCCATGAATAGAACTAGGATTATAGGCATGCCTGTGTGTCCCATGAAGGGACCAGAGATTATAGGCATGCCTGTGTGTCCTATGAAGAGACCTTGGATTTTAGGCATGCATGTGTGTCCCATGAAGAGAACTAGGATTATAGGCATGCCTGTGTGTCCCATGAAGAGACGGGAGATTGTAGGCATGCCTGTGTGTCCCATGAAGAGATGGGAGATTGTAGGCATGCCTGTGTGTCCCATGAAGAGACCGGAGATTATAGGCATGCTTATGTGTCCCATGAAGAGACCTCAGATTATAGGCATGCCTGTGTGTCCCATGAAGAGAACTAGGATTATAGGCATGCCTGTGTGTCCTATGAAGGGACCGGAGATTATAGGCATGCCTGTGTGTCCCATGAAGAGACCAGAGATTACAGGCATGCCTGTGTGTCCCATTAAGAGACCGGAGATTATAGGCATGACTGTGTGTCCCATGAAGAGACCGGAGATTATAGGCATGCCTGTGTGTCCCATGAAGAGACCGGAGATTATAGGCATGCTTTTGTGTCCCATGAAGAGACCTCGGATTATAGGCATGCCTGTGTGTCCCATGAAGAGACCTCGGATTATAGGCATGTCTGTGTGTCCCATGAAGAGACCTCGGATTATAGGCATGCCTGCGTGTTCCATGAAGAGACCTTAGATTATAGGCAGGCCTGTGTGTCCCATGAAGAGACCTCGGATTATAGAAATGCCAGTGTGTCCCATGAATAGAACTAGGATTATAGGCATGCCTGTGTGTCCCATGAAGGGACCAGAGATTATAGGCATGCCTGTGTGTCCTATGAAGAGACCTTGGATTTTAGGCATGCATGTGTGTCCCATGAAGAGAACTAGGATTATAGGCATGCCTGTGTGTCCCATGAAGAAACCGGAGATTATAGGCTTGCCTGTGTGTCCCATGAAGAGACCAGAGATTATAGGCATGCCTGTGTGTCCCATGAAGAGACCGGAGATTATAGGCATGCCTGAGTGTCCCATTAAGTGACCGGAGATTGTAGGCATGCCTGTGTGTCCCATGAAGAGACCGGAGATTATAGGCATGCCTGTGTGTCCCATGAAGAGACCAGAAATTATAGACATGCCTGTGTGTCCCATGAAGATACCGGAGATTATAGGCATGCCTGTGTGTCCCATGAAGAGACCGGAGATTATAGGCATGCCTGTGTGTCCCATGGAGAGACCGGAGATTATAGGCATGCTTGTGTGTCCCATGAAGAGACCTCGGATTATAGGCATGCCTGTGTGTCCTATGAAGAGACCTCAGATTATAGGCATGTCTGTGTGTCCCATGAAGAGACCTCGGATTATAGGCATGCCTGTGTGTCCCATGAAGAGACCAGAGATTATATGCATGCCTGTGTGTCCCATGAAGAGACCGGAGATTATAGGCATGCCTGTGTGTCCCATGAAGAGAACAGAGATTATAGGAATGTCTGTGTGTCCCATGAAGAGACCTCAGATTATAGGCAGGCCTGTGTGTCCCATGAAGAGACCAGAGATTATATGCATGCCTGTGTGTCCCATGAAGAGACCGGAGATTATAGGCATGCCTGTGTGTCCCATGAAGAGAACAGAGATTATAGGCATGCCTGTGTGTCCCATGAAGAGACCGTAGATAGTAGGCATGCCTGTGTGTCCCATGAAGAGACCAGAGATTATAGGCATGCTTGTGTGTCTCATGAAGAGATCTCAGATTATAGGCATGCCTGTGTGTCCCATGAAGAAAACACGGATTATAGGCATGCCTGTGTGTCCCATGAAGAGACCGGAGATTATAGGCATGCCTGTGTGTCCCATGAAGAGACCAGAGATTATAGGCTTGCCTGTGTGTCCCATGAAGAGACCGAAGATTATAGGCATGCTTGTGAGTCCCATGAACAGACCGGAGATTATAGGCATGCCTGTGTGTCCCACGAAGAGACCGGAGATTATAGGCATGCCTGTGTGTCCCATGAAGAGACCGGAGATTATAGGCATGCCTGTGTATCCCATGAAGAGACCGGATATTATAGGCATGCTTGTGTGTCTCATGAAGAGACCTCAGATTATAGGCATGCCTGTGTGTCCCATGAAGAGACTGGAGATTTTCGGCATGCCTGTGTGCCCCATGAAGAGACCTAGGATTATAGGCATGCCTGTGTGTCCAATGAAGAGACCTCGGATTATAGGCATGCCTGTGTGTCCCATGAAGAAACCGGAGATTATAGGCATTCCTCTGTGCCCCATGATGAGACCGGAGATTATTTGCATGCCTGTGTGTCCCATGAAGAGACCGGAGATTATAGGCATGCCTGTGTGTCCCATGAAGAGACCGGAGATTATAGGCATGCCTGTGTTTCCCATGAAGAGACCAGAGATTATAGGCATGCCTGTGTGTCCCATTAAGAGACCGGAGATTATAGGCATGCCTGTGTGTTCCATGAAGAGACCGGAGATTATAGGCATGTCTGTGTGTCCCATGAAGCGACCGGAGATTATAGGCATGCCTGTGTGTTCCATGAAGAGACCGGAGATTATAGGCATGCCTGTGTGTCCCATGAAGAGACCGGAGATTATAGGCATGCTTGTGTGTCCCATGAAGAGACCTCGGAATTATAGGCACGTCTGTGTGTCCCATGAAGAGATGTCGGATTATAGGCATGCCTGTGTGTCCCATGAAGAGACCTTTGATTATAGGCAGGCCTGTGTGTCCCATGAAGAGACCTCGGATTATAGGAATGCCTGTGTGTCCCATGAAGAGACCAGAGATTATAAGCATGCCTGTGTGTCCCATGAAGAGACCGGAGATTATAGGCATGCCTGTGTGTCCCATGAAGAGACTGGAGATTATAGGCATGCCTGTGTGTCCCATGAAGTGACTGGAGATTATGGGCATGCCTGTGTCCCATGAAAAGACTGGAGATTATAGGCATGTCTGTGTCCCATGCAGAGACCGGAGATTATAGGCAAACCTGTGTGTCCCATGAAGAGATCGGAGATTATAGGCATGCCTGTGTGTCCCATGAAGAGACCGGAGATTTTCGGCATGCCTGTGTGCCCCATGAAGAGACCTCGGATTATAGGCATGCCTGTGTGTCCCATTAAGAGACCAGAGATTATAGGCATGCCTGTGTGTCCCATGAAAAGACCGAGATTATAGGCATGCCTGTGTGTCCCATGAAGAGACCGAGATTATAGGCATGCCTGTGTGTCCCATGAAGAGACCGGAGATTATAGGCATGCCTGTGTGTCCCATGAAGAGACCAGAAATTATAGACATGCCTGTGTGTCCCATGAAGATACCGGAGATTATAGGCATGCCTGTGTGTCCCATGAAGAGACCGGAGATTATAGGCATGCCTGTGTGTCCCATGGAGAGACCGGAGATTATAGGCATGCTTGTGTGTCCCATGAAGAGACCTCAGATTATAGGCATGCCTGTGTGTCCTATGAAGTGACCTCGGATTATAGGCATGTCTGTGTGTCCCATGAAGAGACCTCGGATTATAGGCATGCCTGTGTGTCCCATGAAGAGACCTTAGATTATAGGCAGGCCTGTGTGTCCCATGAAGAGACCTCGGATTATAGTAATGCCTGTGTGTCCCATGAAGAGATCAGAGATTATATGCATGCCTGTGTGTCCCATGAAGAGGACAGAGATTATAGGCTTGCCTGTGTGTCCCATGAAGAGACCGAAGATTATAGGGATGCCTGGGTGTCCCATGAAGAGACCAGAGATTACAGGCATGCCTGTGTATCCCATGAAGAGACCGGAGATTATAGGCATGCTTGTGTGTCCCATGAAGAGACCTCAGATTATAGGCATGCCTGTGTGTCCCATGAAGAGACCTCAGATTATAGGCATGCCTGTGTGTCCCATGAATAGAACTAGGATTATAGGCATGCCTGTGTGTCCCATGAAGGGACCAGAGATTATAGGCATGCCTGTGTGTCCTATGAAGAGACCTTGGATTTTAGGCATGCATGTGTGTCCCATGAAGAGAACTAGGATTATAGGCATGCCGGTGTGTCCCATGAAGAAACCGGAGATTATAGGCATGCCTGTGTGTCCCATGAAGAGACCAGAGATTATAGGCATGCCTGTGTGTCCCATGAAGAGACCAGAGATTATAGGCATGCCTGAGTGTCCCATTAAGTGACCGGAGATTATAGGCATGCCTGTGTGTCCCATGAAGTGACTGGAGATTATAGGCATGCCTGTGTCCCATGAAGAGACCGGAGATTATAGGCATGTCTGTGTGTCCCATGCAGAGACCGGAGATTATAGGCAAACCTGTGTGTCCCATGAAGAGACCGGAGATTTTCGGCATGCCTGTGTGCCCCATGAAGAGACCTCGGATTATAGGCATGCCTGTGTGTCCCATTAAGAGACCAGAGATTATAGGCATGCCTGTGTGTCCCATGAAAAGACCGAGATTATAGGCATGCCTGTGTGTCCCATGAAGAGACCTCGGATTATAGTAATGCCTGTGTGTCCCATGAAGAGACCAGAGATTATATGCATGCCTGTGTGTCCCATGAAGAGGACAGAGATTATAGACATGCCTGTGTGTCCCATGAAGAGGACAGAGATTATAGGCATGCCTGTGTGTCCCATGAAGAGACCGGAGATTGTAGGCATGCCTGTGTGTCCCATGAAGAGACCGGAGATTATAGGCATGCTTGTGTGTCTCATGAAGAGATCTCAGATTATAGGCATGCCTGTGTGTCCCATGAAGAAAACTCGGATTATAGGCATGCCTGTGTGTCCCATGAAGAGACCGGAGATTATAGGCATGCCTGTGTGTCCCATGAAGAGACCAGAGATTATAGGCTTGCCTGTGTGTCCCATGAAGAGACCGAAGATTATAGGCATGCTTGTGAGTCCCATGAAGAGACCGGAGATTATAGGCATGCCCCTGTGTCCCATGAAGAGACCGGAGATTATAGGCATGCCTGTGTGTCCCATGAAGAGACCGGAGATTATCGGCATGCCTGTGTGACCCATGAAGAGACCTCTGATTATAGGGATGCCATGGTGTCCCATGAAGAGACCAGAGATTACAGGCATGCCTGTGTATCCCATGAAGAGACCGGAGATTATAGGCATGCTTGTGTGTCCCATGAAGAGACCTCAGATTATAGGCATGCCTGTGTGTCCCATGAAGAGACCTCAGGTTATAGGCATGCCTGTGTGTCCCATGAATAGAACTAGGATTATAGGCATGCCTGTGTGTCCCATGAAGGGACCAGAGATTATAGGCATGCCTGTGTGTCCTATGAAGAGACCTTGGATTTTAGGCATGCATGTGTGTCCCATGAAGAGAACTAGGATTATAGGCATGCCTGTGTGTCCCATGAAGAAACCGGAGATTATAGGCATGCCTGTGTGTCCCATGAAGAGACCAGAGATTATAGGCATGCCTGTGTGTCCCATGAAGAGACCGGAGATTATAGGCATGCCTGAGTGTCCCATTAAGTGACCGGAGATTATAGGCATGCCTGTGTGTCCCATGAAGAGACCGGAGATTATAGGCATGCCTGTGTGTCCCATGAAGAGACCAGAAATTATAGACATGCCTGTGTGTCCCATGAAGATACCGGAGATTATAGGCATGCCTGTGTGTCCCATGAAGAGACCGGAGATTATAGGCATGCCTGTGTGTCCCATGGAGAGACCGGAGATTATAGGCATGCTTGTGTGTCCCATGAAGAGACCTCGGATTATAGGCATGCCTGTGTGTCCTATGAAGAGACCTCAGATTATAGGCATGTCTGTGTGTCCCATGAAGAGACCTCGGATTATAGGCATGCCTGTGTGTCCCATGAAGAGACCAGAGATTATATGCATGCCTGTGTGTCCCATGAAGAGACCGGAGATTATAGGCATGCCTGTGTGTCCCATGAAGAGAACAGAGATTATAGGCATGTCTGTGTGTCCCATGAAGAGACCTCGGATTATAGGCAGGCCTGTGTGTCCCATGAAGAGACCAGAGATTATATGCATGCCTGTGTGTCCCATGAAGAGACCGGAGATTATAGGCATGCCTGTGTGTCCCATGAAGAGAACAGAGATTATAGGCATGCCTGTGTGTCCCATGAAGAGACCGTAGATAGTAGGCATGCCTGTGTGTCCCATGAAGAGACCAGAGATTATAGGCATGCTTGTGTGTCTCATGAAGAGATCTCAGATTATAGGCATGCCTGTGTGTCCCATGAAGAAAACACGGATTATAGGCATGCCTGTGTGTCCCATGAAGAGACCGGAGATTATAGGCATGCCTGTGTGTCCCATGAAGAGACCAGAGATTATAGGCTTGCCTGTGTGTCCCATGAAGAGACCGAAGATTATAGGCATGCTTGTGAGTCCCATGAACAGACCGGAGATTATAGGCATGCCTGTGTGTCTCACGAAGAGACCGGAGATTATAGGCATGCCTGTGTGTCCCATGAAGAGACCGGAGATTATAGGCATGCCTGTGTATCCCATGAAGAGACCGGATATTATAGGCATGCTTGTGTGTCTCATGAAGAGACCTCAGATTATAGGCATGCCTGTGTGTCCCATGAAGAGACTGGATATTTTCGGCATGCCTGTGTGCCCCATGAAGAGACCTAGGATTATAGGCATGCCTGTGTGTCCAATGAAGAGACCTCGGATTATAGGCATGCCTGTGTGTCCCATGAAGAAACCGGAGATTATAGGCATTCCTCTGTGCCCCATGATGAGACCGGAGATTATTGGCATGCCTGTGTGTCCCATGAAGAGACCGGAGATTATAGGCATGCCTGTGTGTCCCATGAAGAGACCGGAGATTATAGGCATGCCTGTGTTTCCCATGAAGAGACCAGAGATTATAGGCATGCCTGTGTGTCCCATTAAGAGACCGGAGATTATAGGCATGCCTGTGTGTTCCATGAAGAGACCGGAGATTATAGGCATGTCTGTGTGTCCCATGAAGCGACCGGAGATTATAGGCATGCCTGTGTGTTCCATGAAGAGACCGGAGATTATAGGCATGCCTGTGTGTCCCATGAAGAGACCGGAGATTATAGGCATGCTTGTGTGTCCCATGAAGAGACCTCGGAATTATAGGCACGTCTGTGTGTCCCATGAAGAGATGTCGGATTATAGGCATGCCTGTGTGTCCCATGAAGAGACCTTTGATTATAGGCAGGCCTGTGTGTCCCATGAAGAGACCTCGGATTATAGGAATGCCTGTGTGTCCCATGAAGAGACCAGAGATTATAAGCATGCCTGTGTGTCCCATGAAGAGACCGGAGATTATAGGCATGCCTGTGTGTCCCATGAAGAGACCGGAGATTATAGGCATGCCTGTGTGTCCCATGAAGTGACTGGAGATTATGGGCATGCCTGTGTCCCATGAAAAGACTGGAGATTATAGGCATGTCTGTGTGTCCCATGCAGAGACCGGAGATTATAGGCAAACCTGTGTGTCCCATGAAGAGACCGGAGATTATAGGCATGCCTGTGTGTCCCATGAAGAGACCGGAGATTTTCGGCATGCCTGTGTGCCCCATGAAGAGACCTCGGATTATAGGCATGCCTGTGTGTCCCATTAAGAGACCAGAGATTATAGGCATGCCTGTGTGTCCCATGAAAAGACCGAGATTATAGGCATGCCTGTGTGTCCCATGAAGAGACCGAGATTATAGGCATGCCTGTGTGTCCCATGAAGAGACCGGAGATTATAGGCATGCCTGTGTGTCCCATGAAGAGACCAGAAATTATAGACATGCCTGTGTGTCCCATGAAGATACCGGAGATTATAGGCATGCCTGTGTGTTCCATGAAGAGACCGGAGATTATTGGCATGTCTGTGTGTCCCATGAAGCGACCGGAGATTATAGGCATGCCTGTGTGTTCCATGAAGAGACCGGAGATTATAGGCATGCCTGTGTGTCCCATGAAGAGACCGGAGATTATAGGCATGCTTGTGTGTCCCATGAAGAGACCTCGGAATTATAGGCACGTCTGTGTGTCCCATGAAGAGATGTCGGATTATAGGCATGCCTGTGTGTCCCATGAAGAGACCTTTGATTATAGGCAGGCCTGTGTGTCCCATGAAGAGACCTTGGATTATAGGAATGCCTGTGTGTCCCATGAAGAGACCAGAGATTATAAGCATGCCTGCGTGTCCCATGAAGGGACCGGAGATTATAGGCATGCCTGTGTGTCCCATGAAGAGACTGGAGATTATAGGCATGCCTGTGTGTCCCATGAAGTGACTGGAGATTATGGGCATGCCTGTGTCCCATGAAAAGACTGGAGATTATAGGCATGTCTGTGTGTCCCATGCAGAGACCGGAGATTATAGGCAAACCTGTGTGTCCCATGAAGAGACCGGAGATTATAGGCATGCCTGTGTGTCCCATGAAGAGACCGGAGATTTTCGGCATGCCTGTGTGCCCCATGAAGAGACCTCGGATTATAGGCATGCCTGTGTGTCCCATTAAGAGACCAGAGATTATAGGCATGCCTGTGTGTCCCATGAAAAGACCGAGATTATAGGCATGCCTGTGTGTCCCATGAAGAGACCGAGATTATAGGCATGCCTGTGTGTCCCATGAAGAGACCGGAGATTATAGGCATGCCTGTGTGTCCCATGAAGAGACCAGAAATTATAGACATGCCTGTGTGTCCCATGAAGATACCGGAGATTATAGGCATGCCTGTGTGTCCCATGAAGAGACCGGAGATTATAGGCATGCCTGTGTGTCCCATGGAGAGACCGGAGATTATAGGCATGCTTGTGTGTCCCATGAAGAGACCTCAGATTATAGGCATGCCTGTGTGTCCTATGAAGAGACCTCGGATTATAGGCATGTCTGTGTGTCCCATGAAGAGACCTCGGATTATAGGCATGCCTGTGTGTCCCATGAAGAGACCTTAGATTATAGGCAGGCCTGTGTGTCCCATGAAGAGACCTCGGATTATAGTAATGCCTGTGTGTCCCATGAAGAGATCAGAGATTATATGCATGCCTGTGTGTCCCATGAAGAGGACAGAGATTATAGACATGCCTGTGTGTCCCATGAAGAGGACAGAGATTATAGGCATGCCTGTGTGTCCCATGAAGAGACCGGAGATTGTAGGCATGCCTGTGTGTCCCATGAAGAGACCGGAGATTATAGGCATGCTTGTGTGTCTCATGAAGAGATCTCAGATTATAGGCATGCCTGTGTGTCCCATGAAGAAAACTCGGATTATAGGCATGCCTGTGTGTCCCATGAAGAGACCGGAGATTATAGGCATGCCTGTGTGTCCCATGAAGAGACCAGAGATTATAGGCTTGCCTGTGTGTCCCATGAAGAGACCGAAGATTATAGGGATGCCTGGGTGTCAAATGAAGAGAACAGAGATTACAGGCATGCCTGTGTATCCCATGAAGAGATCGGAGATTATAGGCATGCTTGTGTGTCCCATGAAGAGACCTCAGATTATAGGCATGCATGTGTGTCCCATGAAGAGACCTCAGATTATAGGCATGCCTGTGTGTCCCATGAATAGAACTAGGATTATAGGCATGCCTGTGTGTCCCATGAAGGGACCAGAGATTATAGGCATGCCTGTGTGTCCTATGAAGAGACCTTGGATTTTAGGCATGCATGTGTGTCCCATGAAGAGAACTAGGATTATAGGCATGCCGGTGTGTCCCATGAAGAAACCGGAGATTATAGGCATGCCTGTGTGTCCCATGAAGAGACCAGAGATTATAGGCATGCCTGTGTGTCCCATGAAGAGACCAGAGATTATAGGCATGCCTGAGTGTCCCATTAAGTGACCGGAGATTATAGGCATGCCTGTGTGTCCCATGAAGTGACTGGAGATTATAGGCATGCCTGTGTCCCATGAAGAGACCGGAGATTATAGGCATGTCTGTGTGTCCCATGCAGAGACCGGAGATTATAGGCAAACCTGTGTGTCCCATGAAGGGACCGGAGATTATAGGCATGCCTGTGTGTCCCATGAAGAGACCGGAGATTTTCGGCATGCCTGTGTGCCCCATGAAGAGACCTCGGATTATAGGCATGCCTGTGTGTCCCATTAAGAGACCAGAGATTATAGGCATGCCTGTGTGTCCCATGAAAAGACCGAGATTATAGGCATGCCTGTGTGTCCCATGAAGAGACCTCGGATTATAGTAATGCCTGTGTGTCCCATGAAGAGACCAGAGATTATATGCATGCCTGTGTGTCCCATGAAGAGGACAGAGATTATAGACATGCCTGTGTGTCCCATGAAGAGGACAGAGATTATAGGCATGCCTGTGTGTCCCATGAAGAGACCGGAGATTGTAGGCATGCCTGTGTGTCCCATGAAGAGACCAGAGAATATAGGCATGCCTGTGTGTCCCATGAAGAGACCGGAGATTATAGGCATGCCTGAGTGTCCCATTAAGTGACCGGAGATTATAGGCATGCCTGTGTGTCCCATGAAGAGACCGGAGATTATAGGCATGCCTGTGTGTCCCATGAAGAGACCAGAAATTATAGACATGCCTGTGTGTCCCATGAAGATACCGGAGATTATAGGCATGCCTGTGTATCCCATGAAGAGACCGGAGATTATAGGCATGCCTGTGTGTCCCATGGAGAGACCGGAGATTATAGGCATGCTTGTGTGTCCCATGAAGAGACCTCGGATTATAGGCATGCCTGTGTGTCCTATGAAGAGACCTCAGATTATAGGCATGTCTGTGTGTCCCATGAAGAGACCTCGGATTATAGGCATGCCTGTGTGTCCCATGAAGAGACCAGAGATTATATGCATGCCTGTGTGTCCCATGAAGAGACCGGAGATTATAGGCATGCCTGTGTGTCCCATGAAGAGAACAGAGATTATAGGCATGTCTGTGTGTCCCATGAAGAGACCTCGGATTATAGGCAGGCCTGTGTGTCCCATGAAGAGACCAGAGATTATATGCATGCCTGTGTGTCCCATGAAGAGACCGGAGATTATAGGCATGCCAGTGTGTCCCATGAAGAGAACAGAGATTATAGGCATGCCTGTGTGTCCCATGAAGAGACCGTAGATAGTAGGCATGCCTGTGTGTCCCATGAAGAGACCAGAGATTATAGGCATGCTTGTGTGTCTCATGAAGAGATCTCAGATTATAGGCATGCCTGTGTGTCCCATGAAGAAAACACGGATTATAGGCATGCCTGTGTGTCCCATGAAGAGACCGGAGATTATAGGCATGCCTGTGTGTCCCATGAAGAGACCAGAGATTATAGGCTTGCCTGTATGTCCCATGAAGAGACCGAAGATTATAGGCATGCTTGTGAGTCCCATGAACAGACCGGAGATTATAGGCATGCCTGTGTGTCCCACGAAGAGACCGGAGATTATAGGCATGCCTGTGTGTCCCATGAAGAGACCAGAGATTATAGGCATGCCTGTGTATCCCATGAAGAGACCGGATATTATAGGCATGCTTGTGTGTCTCATGAAGAGACCTCAGATTATAGGCATGCCTGTGTGTCCCATGAAGAGACTGGAGATTTTCGGCATGCCTGTGTGCCCCATGAAGAGACCTAGGATTATAGGCATGCCTGTGTGTCCAATGAAGAGACCTCGGATTATAGGCATGCCTGTGTGTCCCATGAAGAAACCGGAGATTATAGGCATTCCTCTGTGCCCCATGATGAGACCGGAGATTATTGGCATGCCTGTGTGTCCCATGAAGAGACCGGAGATTATAGGCATGCCTGTGTGTCCCATGAAGAGACCGGAGATTATAGGCATGCCTGTGTTTCCCATGAAGAGACCAGAGATTATAGGCATGCCTGTGTGTCCCATTAAGAGACCGGAGATTATAGGCATGCCTGTGTGTTCGATGAAGAGACCGGAAATTATAGGCATGTCTGTGTGTCCCATGAAGCGACCGGAGATTATAGGCATGCCTGTGTGTTCCATGAAGAGACCGGAGATTATAGGCATGCCTGTGTGTCCCATGAAGAGACCGGAGATTATAGGCATGCTTGTGTGTCCCATGAAGAGACCTCGGAATTATAGGCACGTCTGTGTGTCCCATGAAGAGATGTCGGATTATAGGCATGCCTGTGTGTCCCATGAAGAGACCTTTGATTATAGGCAGGCCTGTGTGTCCCATGAAGAGTCCTCGGATTATAGGAATGCCTGTGTGTCCCATGAAGAGACCAGAGATTATAAGCATGCCTGTGTGTCCCATGAAGAGACCGGAGATTATAGGCATGCCTGTGTGTCCCATGAAGAGACCGGAGATTATAGGCATGCCTGTGTGTCCCATGAAGTGACTGGAGATTATGGGCATGCCTGTGTCCCATGAAAAGACTGGAGATTATAGGCATGTCTGTGTGTCCCATGCAGAGACCAGAGATTATAGGCAAACCTGTGTGTCCCATGAAGAGACCGGAGATTATAGGCATGCCTGTGTGTCCCATGAAGAGACCGGAGATTTTCGGCATGCCTGTGTGCCCCATGAAGAGACCTCGGATTATAGGCATGCCTGTGTGTCCCATTAAGAGACCAGAGATTATAGGCATGCCTGTGTGTCCCATGAAAAGACCGAGATTATAGGCATGCCTGTGTGTCCCATGAAGAGACCGAGATTATAGGCATGCCTGTGTGTCCCATGAAGAGACCGGAGATTATAGGCATGCCTGTGTGTCCCATGGAGAGACCGGAGATTATAGGCATGCTTGTGTGTCCCATGAAGAGACCTCAGATTATAGGCATGCCTGTGTGTCCTATGAAGAGACCTCGGATTATAGGCATGTCTGTGTGTCCCATGAAGAGACCTCGGATTATAGGCATGCCTGTGTGTCCCATGAAGAGACCTTAGATTATAGGCAGGCCTGTGTGTCCCATGAAGAGACCTCGGATTATAGTAATGCCTGTGTGTCCCATGAAGAGACCAGAGATTATATGCATGCCTGTGTGTCCCATGAAGAGACCAGAGATTATAGGCTTGCCTGTGTGTCCCATGAAGAGACCGAAGATTATAGGGATGCCTGGGTGTCCCATGAAGAGACCAGAGATTACAGGCATGCCGTTGTATCCCATGAAGAGACCGGAGATTATAGGCATGCTTGTGTGTCCCATGAAGAGACCTCAGATTATAGGCATGCCTGTGTGTCCCATGAAGAGACCTCAGATTATAGGCATGCCTGTGTGTCCCATGAATAGAACTAGGATTATAGGCATGCCTGTGTGTCCCATGAAGGGACCAGAGATTATAGGCATGCCTGTGTGTCCTATGAAGAGACCTTGGATTTTAGGCATGCATGTGTGTCCCATGAAGAGAACTAGGATTATAGGCATGCCTGTGTGTCCCATGAAGAAACCGGAGATTATAGGCATGCCTGTGTGTCCCATGAAGAGACCAGAGATTATAGGCATGCCTGTGTGTCCCATGAAGAGACCAGAGATTATAGGCATGCCTGAGTGTCCCATTAAGTGACCGGAGATTATAGGCATGCCTGTGTGTCCCATGAAGTGACTGGAGATTATAGGCATGCCTGTGTCCCATGAAGAGACCGGAGATTATAGGCATGTCTGTGTGTCCCATGCAGAGACCGGAGATTATAGGCAAACCTGTGTGTCCCATGAAGGGACCGGAGATTATAGGCATGCCTGTGTGTCCCATGAAGAGACCGGAGATTTTCGGCATGCCTGTGTGCCCCATGAAGAGACCTCGGATTATAGGCATGCCTGTGTGTCCCATTAAGAGACCAGAGATTATAGGCATGCCTGTGTGTCCCATGAAAAGACCGAGATTATAGGCATGCCTGTGTGTCTCATGAAGAGACCGAGATTATAGGCATGCCTGTGTGTCCCATGAAGAGACCGGAGATTATAGGCATGCCTGTGTGTCCCATGAAGAGACCAGAAATTATAGACATGCCTGTGTGTCCCATGAAGATACCGGAGATTATAGGCATGCCTGTGTGTCCCATGAAGTGACTGGAGATTATGGGCATGCCTGTGTCCCATGAAAAGACTGGAGATTATAGGCATGTCTGTGTGTCCCATGCAGAGACCAGAGATTATAGGCATGCCTGTGTGTCCCATGAAAAGACCGAGATTATAGGCATGCCTGTGTGTCCCATGAAGAGACCGAGATTATAGGCATGCCTGTGTCTTCCATGTAGAGGCCTCAGATTATAGGCATGCCTCTGTGTCCAATGAAGAGATTGGAGATTATAGGCATGCCTGTGTGTCCCATGAAGAGACCGGAGATTATAGGCATGCTTGTGTGTCCCATGAAAAGACCAGAAACTATAGGCATGCCTGTGTGTCCCATGAAGAGACCAGAGATTATAGGCATGCTTGTGTGTCCCATGAAGAGATCTCAGATTATAAGCATGCCTGTGTGTCCCATGAAGAGAACTCGGATTATAGGCATGCCTGTGTGTCCCATGAAGAGACCAGAGATTATAGGCATGCCTGTTTGTCCCATGAAGAGACCTCAGATTATAGGCATGCCTGTGTGTCCCATGAAGAGACCGAAGATTATAGGCATGCCTGTGTGTCCCATGAAGAGACCGAAGATTATAGGCATGCCTGTGTATCCCATGAAGAGATTGGAGATTATAGGCATGCCTGTGTGTCCCATGAAGAGACCTCGGATTATAGGCATGGCTGTGTGTCCCAGGAAGAGACCTCGGATTATAGGCATGCCTGTGTGTCCCATGAAGAGACCAAAGAATATAGGCATGCTTGTGTATCCCATGAAGAGACCAAAGATTATAGGCATGCCTGTGTGTCCCATGAAGAGACCGGAGTTATAGGCATGCTTGTGTGTCCCATGAAGAGACCTCAGAATATGAGCATGCCTGTGTGTCCCATGAAGAGACCTCTGATTATAGGCATGCCTGTGTGTCCCATGAAGAGACCTCGGATTATAGGCATGCCTGTATGTCCCATGAAGAGACCGGAGAGAACAGGCCTGCCTGTGTGTCCCATGAGGAGACCGGAGATTATAGGCATGCCTGTGTGTCCCATGAAGAGACCTCGGATTATAGGCATGCCTGTGTGTCCCAGGAAGAGACCTCGGATTATAGGCATGCCTGTGTGTCCCATGAAGAGACCGAAGATTATAGGCTTGCTTGTGTGTCTCATGAAGAGACCAAAGATTATAGGCATGCCTGTGTGTCCCATGAAGAGACCGGAGATTATAGGCATGCTTGTGTGTCCCATGAAAAGACCTCAGAATATAAGCATGCCTGTGTGTCCCATGAAGAGAACTCGGACTATAGGCATGCCTGTGTGTCCCATGAAAAGAGCTCGGATTATAGGCATGCCTGTGTGTCCCATGAAGAGATCGGAGATTATAGGCATGCCTGTGTATCCCATGAAGAGACCGGAGATTATAGGCATGCCTGTGTGTCCCATGAAGAGACCGAAGATTATAGGCATGCTTGTGTGTCCCATGAAGAGACCGGAGATTATAGGCATGCCTGTGTGTCCCATGAAGAGACTGGAGATTATAGGCATGCCTGAGTGTCCCATGAAGAGACCGGAGATTATAGGCATGCCTGTGTGTCCCATGAGGAGACTGGAGATTATAGGCATGCCTGTGTGTCCCATGAAGAGACATCGGATTATAGGCATGCCTCTGTGTCCCATGAAGAGACCGGAGATTATAGGCATGCCTGTGTGTCCCATGAAGAGACCAAAGATTATAGGCATGCTGTGTGTCCCATGAAGAGATCGGAGTTATAGGTATGCTTGTGTGTCCCATGAAGAGATCTCAGAATATGAGCATGCCTGTGTGTCCCATGAAGAGACCTCGGATTATAGGCATGCCTGTGTGTCCCATGAAGAGACCTCAGATTATAGGCATGCCTGTATGTCCCATGAAGGGACCGGAGATTATAGGCATGCCTCTGTGTCCAATGAAGAGACCGGATATTATAGGCATGCCTGCCTGTCCCATGAAGAGACCGGAGATTATAGGCATGCCTGTGTGTCCCATGAAGAGACCAGAGATTATAGGCTTGCCTGTGTGTCCCATGAAGAGACCAAAGATTATAGGCATGCTTGTGAGTCCCATGAACAGACCGGAGATTATAGGCATGCCTGTGTGTCCCATGAAGTGACTGGAGATTATAGGCATGCCTGTGTCCCATGAAGAGACCGGAGATTATAGGCATGTCTGTGTGTCCCATGCAGAGACCGGAGATTATAGGCAAACCTGTGTGTCCCATGAAGGGACCGGAGATTATAGGCATGCCTGTGTGTCCCATGAAGAGACCGGAGATTTTCGGCATGCCTGTGTGCCCCATGAAGAGACCTCGGATTATAGGCATGCCTGTGTGTCCCATTAAGAGACCAGAGATTATAGGCATGCCTGTGTGTCCCATGAAAAGACCGAGATTATAGGCATGCCTGTGTGTCCCATGAAGAGACCTCGGATTATAGTAATGCCTGTGTGTCCCATGAAGAGACCAGAGATTATATGCATGCCTGTGTGTCCCATGAAGAGGACAGAAATTATAGACATGCCTGTGTGTCCCATGAAGAGGACAGAGATTATAGGCATGCCTGTGTGTCCCATGAAGAGACCGGAGATTGTAGGCATGCCTGTGTGTCCCATGAAGAGACCGGAGATTATAGGCATGCTTGTGTGTCTCATGAAGAGATCTCAGATTATAGGCATGCCTGTGTGTCCCATGAAGAAAACTCGGATTATAGGCATGCCTGTGTGTCCCATGAAGAGACCGGAGATTATAGGCATGCCTGTGTGTCCCATGAAGAGACCAGAGATTATAGGCTTGCCTGTGTGTCCCATGAAGAGACCGAAGATTATAGGCATGCTTGTGAGTCCCATGAAGAGACCGGAGATTATAGGCATGCCCCTGTGTCCCATGAAGAGACCGGAGATTATAGGCATGCCTGTGTGTCCCATGAAGAGACCGGAGATTATCGGCATGCCTGTGTGACCCATGAAGAGACCTCTGATTATAGGGATGCCTGGGTGTCCCATGAAGAGACCAGAGATTACAGGCATGCCTGTGTATCCCATGAAGAGACCGGAGATTATAGGCATGCTTGTGTGTCCCATGAAGAGACCTCAGATTATAGGCATGCCTGTGTGTCCCATGAAGAGACCTCAGATTATAGGCATGCCTGTGTGTCCCATGAATAGAACTAGGATTATAGGCATGCCTGTGTGTCCCATGAAGGGACCAGAGATTATAGGCATGCCTGTGTGTCCTATGAAGAGACCTTGGATTTTAGGCATGCATGTGTGTCCCATGAAGAGAACTAGGATTATAGGCATGCCTGTGTGTCCCATGAAGAAACCGGAGATTATAGGCATGCCTGTGTGTCCCATGAAGAGACCAGAGATTATAGGCATGCCTGTGTGTCCCATGAAGAGACCGGAGATTATAGGCATGCCTGAGTGTCCCATTAAGTGACCGGAGATTATAGGCATGCCTGTGTGTCCCATGAAGAGACCGGAGATTATAGGCATGCCTGTGTGTCCCATGAAGAGACCAGAAATTATAGACATGCCTGTGTGTCCCATGGAGAGACCGGAGATTATAGGCATGCTTGTGTGTCCCATGAAGAGACCTCGGATTATAGGCATGCCTGTGTGTCCTATGAAGAGACCTCAGATTATAGGCATGTCTGTGTGTCACATGAAGAGACCTCAGATTATAGGCATGCCTGTGTGTCCCATGAAGAGACCAGAGATTATATGCATGCCTGTGTGTCCCATGAAGAGACCGGAGATTATAGGCATGCCTGTGTGTCCCATGAAGAGAACAGAGATTATAGGCATGTCTGTGTGTCCCATGAAGAGACCTCGGATTATAGGCAGGCCTGTGTGTCCCATGAAGAGACCAGAGATTATATGCATGCCTGTGTGTCCCATGAAGAGACCGGAGATTATAGGCATGCCTGTGTGTCCCATGAAGAGAACAGAGATTATAGGCATGCCTGTGTGTCCCATGAAGAGACCGTAGATAGTAGGCATGCCTGTGTGTCCCATGAAGAGACCAGAGATTATAGGCATGCTTGTGTGTCTCATGAAGAGATCTCAGATTATAGGCATGCCTGTGTGTCCCATGAAGAAAACACGGATTATAGGCATGCCTGTGTGTCCCATGAAGAGACCGGAGATTATAGGCATGCCTGTGTGTCCCATGAAGAGACCAGAGATTATAGGCTTGCCAGTGTGTCCCATGAAGAGACCGAAGATTATAGGCATGCTTGTGAGTCCCATGAACAGACCGCAGATTATAGGCATGCCTGTGTGTCCCACGAAGAGACCGGAGACTATAGGCATGCCTGTGTGTCCAATGAAGAGACCGGAGATTATAGGCATGCCTGTGTATCCCATGAAGAGACCGGATATTATAGGCATGCTTGTGTGTCTCATGAAGAGACCTCAGATTATAGGCATGCCTGTGTGTCCCATGAAGAGACTGGAGATTTTCGGCATGCCTGTGTGCCCCATGAAGAGACCTAGGATTATAGGCATGCCTGTGTGTCCAATGAAGAGACCTCGGATTATAGGCATGCCTGTGTGTCCCATGAAGAAACCGGAGATTATAGGCATTCCTCTGTGCCCCATGATGAGACTGGAGATTATTGGCATGCCTGTGTGTCCCATGAAGAGACCGGAGATTATAGGCATGCCTGTGTGTCCCATGAAGAGACCGGAGATTATAGGCATGCCTGTGTTTCCCATGAAGAGACCAGAGATTATAGGCATGCCTGTGTGTCCCATTAAGAGACCGGAGATTATAGGCATGCCTGTGTGTTCCATGGAGAGACCGGAGATTATAGGCATGTCTGTGTGTCCCATGAAGCGACCGGAGATTATAGGCATGCCTGTGTGTTCCATGAAGAGACCGGAGATTATAGGCATGCCTGTGTGTCCCATGAAGAGACCGGAGATTATAGGCATGCTTGTGTGTCCCATGAAGAGACCTCGGAATTATAGGCACGTCTGTGTGTCCCATGAAGAGATGTCAGATTATAGGCATGCCTGTGTGTCCCATGAAGAGACCTTTGATTATAGGCAGGCCTGTGTGTCCCATGAAGAGACCTCGGATTATAGGAATGCCTGTGTGTCCCATGAAGAGACCAGAGATTATAAGCATGCCTGTGTGTCCCATGAAGAGACCGGAGATTATAGGCATGCCTGTGTGTCCCATGAAGAGACCGGAGATTATAGGCATGCCTGTGTGTCCCATGAAGTGACTGGAGATTATGGGCATGCCTGTGTCCCATGAAAAGACTGGAGATTATAGGCATGTCTGTGTGTCCCATGCAGAGACCGGAGATTATAGGCAAACCTGTGTGTCCCATGAAGAGACCGGAGATTATAGGCATGCCTGTGTGTCCCATGAAGAGACCGGAGATTTTTGGCATGCCTGTGTGCCCCATGAAGAGACCTCGGATTATAGGCATGCCTGTGTGTCCCATTAAGAGACCAGAGATTATAGGCATGCCTGTGTGTCCCATGAAAAGACCGAGATTATAGGCATGCCTGTGTGTCCCATGAAGAGACCGAGATTATAGGCATGCCTGTGTGTCCCATGAAGAGACCGGAGATTATAGGCATGCCTGTGTGTCCCATGAAGAGACCAGAAATTATAGACATGCCTGTGTGTCCCATGAAGATACCGGAGATTATAGGCATGCCTGTGTGTCCCATGAAGAGACCGGAGATTATAGGCATGCCTGTGTGTCCCATGGAGAGACCGGAGATTATAGGCATGCTTGTGTGTCCCATGAAGAGACCTCAGATTATAGGCATGCCTGTGTGTCCTATGAAGAGACCTCGGATTATAGGCATGTCTGTGTGTCCCATGAAGAGACCTCGGATTATAGGCATGCCTGTGTGTCCCATGAAGAGACCTTAGATTATAGGCAGGCCTGTGTGTCCCATGAAGAGACCTCGGATTATAGTAATGCCTGTGTGTCCCATGAAGAGACCAGAGATTATATGCATGCCTGTGTGTCCCATGAAGAGGACAGAGATTATAGACATGCCTGTGTGTCCCATGAAGAGGACAGAGATTATAGGCATGCCTGTGTGTCCCATGAAGAGACCGGAGATTGTAGGCATGCCTGTGTGTCCCATGAAGAGACCGGAGATTATAGGCATGCTTGTGTGTCTCATGAAGAGATCTCAGATTATAGGCATGCCTGTGTGTCCCATGAAGAAAACTCGGATTATAGGCATGCCTGTGTGTCCCATGAAGAGACCGGAGATTATAGGCATGCCTGTGTGTCCCATGAAGAGACCAGAGATTATAGGCTTGCCTGTGTGTCCCATGAAGAGACCGAAGATTATAGGGATGCCTGGGTGTCCCATGAAGAGACCAGAGATTACAGGCATGCCTGTGTATCCCATGAAGAGACCGGAGATTATAGGCATGCTTGTGTGTCCCATGAAGAGACCTCAGATTATAGGCATGCCTGTGTGTCCCATGAAGAGACCTCAGATTATAGGCATGCCTGTGTGTCCCATGAATAGAACTAGGATTATAGGCATGCCTGTGTGTCCCATGAAGGGACCAGAGATTATAGGCATGCCTGTGTGTCCTATGAAGAGACCTTGGATTTTAGGCATGCATGTGTGTCCCATGAAGAGAACTAGGATTATAGGCATGCCTGTGTGTCCCATGAAGAAACCGGAGATTATAGGCATGCCTGTGTGTCCCATTAAGTGACCGGAGATTATAGGCATGCCTGTGTGTCCCATGAAGTGACTGGAGATTATAGGCATGCCTGTGTCCCATGAAGAGACCGGAGATTATAGGCATGTCTGTGTGTCCCATGCAGAGACCGGAGATTATAGGCAAACCTGTGTGTCCCATGAAGGGACCGGAGATTATAGGCATGCCTGTGTGTCCCATGAAGAGACCGGAGATTTTTGGCATGCCTGTGTGCCCCATGAAGAGACCTCGGATTATAGGCATGCCTGTGTGTCCCATTAAGAGACCAGAGATTATAGGCATGCCTGTGTGTCTCATGAAGAGACCGAGATTATAGGCATGCCTGTGTGTCTCATGAAGAGACCGAGATTATAGGCATGCCTGTGTGTCCCATGAAGAGACCGGAGATTATAGGCATGCCTGTGTGTCCCATGAAGAGACCAGAAATTATAGACATGCCTGTGTGTCCCATGAAGATACCGGAGATTATAGGCATGCCTGTGTGTCCCATGAAGAGATCGGAGTTTATAGGCATGCCTGTGTGTCCCATGGAGAGACCGGAGATTATAGGCATGCCTGTGTGTCCCATGAAGAGACCGGAGATTATAGGCATGCCTGTGTTTCCCATGAAGAGACCAGAGATTATAGGCATGCCTGTGTGTCCCATGAAGAGACCAGAGATTATAGGCATGCCTGTGTGTCCCATTAAGAGACCGGAGATTATAGGCATGCCTGTGTGTTCCATGGAGAGACCGGAGATTATAGGCATGTCTGTGTGTCCCATGAAGCGACCGGAGATTATAGGCATGCCTGTGTGTTCCATGAAGAGACCGGAGATTATAGGCATGCCTGTGTGTCCCATGAAGAGACCGGAGATTATAGGCATGCTTGTGTGTCCCATGAAGAGACCTCGGAATTATAGGCACGTCTGTGTGTCCCATGAAGAGATGTCCGATTATAGGCATGCCTGTGTGTCCCATGAAGAGACCTTTGATTATAGGCAGGCCTGTGTGTCCCATGAAGAGACCTCGGATTATAGGAATGCCTGTGTGTCCCATGAAGAGACCAGAGATTATAAGCATGCCTGTGTGTCCCATGAAGAGACCGGAGATTATAGGCATGCCTGTGTGTCCCATGAAGAGACCGGAGATTATAGGCATGCCTGTGTGTCCCATGAAGTGACTGGAGATTATGGGCATGCCTGTGTCCCATGAAAAGACTGGAGATTATAGGCATGTCTGTGTGTCCCATGCAGAGACCGGAGATTATAGGCAAACCTGTGTGTCCCATGAAGAGACCGGAGATTATAGGCATGCCTGTGTGTCCCATGAAGAGACCGGAGATTTTTGGCATGCCTGTGTGCCCCATGAAGAGACCTCGGATTATAGGCATGCCTGTGTGTCCCATTAAGAGACCAGAGATTATAGGCATGCCTGTGTGTCCCATGAAAAGACCGAGATTATAGGCATGCCTGTGTGTCCCATGAAGAGACCGAGATTATAGGCATGCCTGTGTGTCCCATGAAGAGACCGGAGATTATAGGCATGCCTGTGTGTCCCATGAAGAGACCAGAAATTATAGACATGCCTGTGTGTCCCATGAAGATACCGGAGATTATAGGCATGCCTGTGTGTCCCATGAAGAGACCGGAGATTATAGGCATGCCTGTGTGTCCCATGGAGAGACCGGAGATTATAGGCATGCTTGTGTGTCCCATGAAGAGACCTCAGATTATAGGCATGCCTGTGTGTCCTATGAAGAGACCTCGGATTATAGGCATGTCTGTGTGTCCCATGAAGAGACCTCGGATTATAGGCATGCCTGTGTGTCCCATGAAGAGACCTTAGATTATAGGCAGGCCTGTGTGTCCCATGAAGAGACCTCGGATTATAGTAATGCCTGTGTGTCCCATGAAGAGACCAGAGATTATATGCATGCCTGTGTGTCCCATGAAGAGGACAGAGATTATAGACATGCCTGTGTGTCCCATGAAGAGGACAGAGATTATAGGCATGCCTGTGTGTCCCATGAAGAGACCGGAGATTGTAGGCATGCCTGTGTGTCCCATGAAGAGACCGGAGATTATAGGCATGCTTGTGTGTCTCATGAAGAGATCTCAGATTATAGGCATGCCTGTGTGTCCCATGAAGAAAACTCGGATTATAGGCATGCCTGTGTGTCCCATGAAGTGACCGGAGATTATAGGCATGCCTGTGTGTCCCATGAAGAGACCAGAGATTATAGGCTTGCCTGTGTGTCCCATGAAGAGACCGAAGATTATAGGGATGCCTGGGTGTCCCATGAAGAGACCAGAGATTACAGGCATGCCTGTGTATCCCATGAAGAGACCGGAGATTATAGGCATGCTTGTGTGTCCCATGAAGAGACCTCAGATTATAGGCATGCCTGTGTGTCCCATGAAGAGACCTCAGATTATAGGCATGCCTATGTGTCCCATGAATAGAACTAGGATTATAGGCATGCCTGTGTGTCCCATGAAGGGACCAGAGATTATAGGCATGCCTGTGTGTCCTATGAAGAGACCTTGGATTTTAGGCATGCATGTGTGTCCCATGAAGAGAACTAGGATTATAGGCATGCCTGTGTGTCCCATGAAGAAACCGGAGATTATAGGCATGCCTGTGTGTCCCATTAAGTGACCGGAGATTATAGGCATGCCTGTGTGTCCCATGAAGTGACTGGAGATTATAGGCATGCCTGTGTCCCATGAAGAGACCGGAGATTATAGGCATGTCTGTGTGTCCCATGCAGAGACCGGAGATTATAGGCAAACCTGTGTGTCCCATGAAGGGACCGGAGATTATAGGCATGCCTGTGTGTCCCATGAAGAGACCGGAGATTTTTGGCATGCCTGTGTGCCCCATGAAGAGACCTCGGATTATAGGCATGCCTGTGTGTCCCATTAAGAGACCAGAGATTATAGGCATGCCTGTGTGTCCCATGAAAAGACCGAGATTATAGGCATGCCTGTGTGTCTCATGAAGAGACCGAGATTATAGGCATGCCTGTGTGTCCCATGAAGAGACCGGAGATTATAGGCATGCCTGTGTGTCCCATGAAGAGACCAGAAATTATAGACATGCCTGTGTGTCCCATGAAGATACAGGAGATTATAGGCATGCCTGTGTGTCCCATGAAGAGACCGGAGTTTATAGGCATGCCTGTGTGTCCCATGGAGAGACCGGAGATTATAGGCATGCCTGTGTGTCCCATGAAGAGACCGGAGATTATAGGCATGCCTGTGTTTCCCATGAAGAGACCAGAGATTATAGGCATGCCTGTGTGTCCCATTAAGAGACCGGAGATTATAGGCATGCCTGTGTGTTCCATGGAGAGACCGGAGATTATAGGCATGTCTGTGTGTCCCATGAAGCGACCGGAGATTATAGGCATGCCTGTGTGTTCCATGAAGAGACCGGAGATTATAGGCATGCCTGTGTGTCCCATGAAGAGACCGGAGATTATAGGCATGCTTGTGTGTCCCATGAAGAGACCTCGGAATTATAGGCACGTCTGTGTGTCCCATGAAGAGATGTCAGATTATAGGCATGCCTGTGTGTCCCATGAAGAGACCTTTGATTATAGGCAGGCCTGTGTGTCCCATGAAGAGACCTCGGATTATAGGAATGCCTGTGTGTCCCATGAAGAGACCAGAGATTATAAGCATGCCTGTGTGTCCCATGAAGAGACCGGAGATTATAGGCATGCCTGTGTGTCCCATGAAGAGACCGGAGATTATAGGCATGCCTGTGTGTCCCATGAAGTGACTGGAGATTATGGGCATGCCTGTGTCCCATGAAAAGACTGGAGATTATAGGCATGTCTGTGTGTCCCATGCAGAGACCGGAGATTATAGGCAAACCTGTGTGTCCCATGAAGAGACCGGAGATTATAGGCATGCCTGTGTGTCCCATGAAGAGACCGGAGATTTTTGGCATGCCTGTGTGCCCCATGAAGAGACCTCGGATTATAGGCATGCCTGTGTGTCCCATTAAGAGACCAGAGATTATAGGCATGCCTGTGTGTCCCATGAAAAGACCGAGATTATAGGCATGCCTGTGTGTCCCATGAAGAGACCGAGATTATAGGCATGCCTGTGTGTCCCATGAAGAGACCGGAGATTATAGGCATGCCTGTGTGTCCCATGAAGAGACCAGAAATTATAGACATGCCTGTGTGTCCCATGAAGATACCGGAGATTATAGGCATGCCTGTGTGTCCCATGAAGAGACCGGAGATTATAGGCATGCCTGTGTGTCCCATGGAGAGACCGGAGATTATAGGCATGCTTGTGTGTCCCATGAAGAGACCTCAGATTATAGGCATGCCTGTGTGTCCTATGAAGAGACCTCGGATTATAGGCATGTCTGTGTGTCCCATGAAGAGACCTCGGATTATAGGCATGCCTGTGTGTCCCATGAAGAGACCTTAGATTATAGGCAGGCCTGTGTGTCCCATGAAGAGACCTCGGATTATAGTAATGCCTGTGTGTCCCATGAAGAGACCAGAGATTATATGCATGCCTGTGTGTCCCATGAAGAGGACAGAGATTATAGACATGCCTGTGTGTCCCATGAAGAGGACAGAGATTATAGGCATGCCTGTGTGTCCCATGAAGAGACCGGAGATTGTAGGCATGCCTGTGTGTCCCATGAAGAGACCGGAGATTATAGGCATGCTTGTGTGTCTCATGAAGAGATCTCAGATTATAGGCATGCCTGTGTGTCCCATGAAGAAAACTCGGATTATAGGCATGCCTGTGTGTCCCATGAAGAGACCGGAGATTATAGGCATGCCTGTGTGTCCCATGAAGAGACCAGAGATTATAGGCTTGCCTGTGTGTCCCATGAAGAGACCGAAGATTATAGGGATGCCTGGGTGTCCCATGAAGAGACCAGAGATTACAGGCATGCCTGTGTATCCCATGAAGAGACCGGAGATTATAGGCATGCTTGTGTGTCCCATGAAGAGACCTCAGATTATAGGCATGCCTGTGTGTCCCATGAAGAGACCTCAGATTATAGGCATGCCTGTGTGTCCCATGAATAGAACTAGGATTATAGGCATGCCTGTGTGTCCCATGAAGGGACCAGAGATTATAGGCATGCCTGTGTGTCCTATGAAGAGACCTTGGATTTTAGGCATGCATGTGTGTCCCATGAAGAGAACTAGGATTATAGGCATGCCTGTGTGTCCCATGAAGAAACCGGAGATTATAGGCATGCCTGTGTGTCCCATGAAGAGACCAGAGATTATAGGCATGCCTGTGTGTCCCATGAAGAGACCGGAGATTATAGGCATGCCTGAGTGTCCCATTAAGTGACCGGAGATTATAGGCATGCCTGTGTGTCCCATGAAGAGACCGGAGATTATAGGCATGCCTGTGTGTCCCATGAAGAGACCGGAGATTATAGGCATGCCTGTGTGTCCCATGAAGTGACTGGAGATTATAGGCATGCCTGTGTCCCATGAAGAGACCGGAGATTATAGGCATGTCTGTGTGTCCCATGCAGAGACCGGAGATTATAGGCAAATCTGTGTGTCCCATGAAGAGACCGGAGATTATAGGCATGCCTGTGTGTCCCATGAAGAGACCGGAGATTTTCGGCATGCCTGTGTGCCCCATGAAGAGACCTCGGATTATAGGCATGCCTGTGTGTCCCATTAAGAGACCAGAGATTATAGGCATGCCTGTGTGTCCCATGAAAAGACCGAGATTATAGGCATGCCTGTGTGTCCCATGAAGAGACCGAGATTATAGGCATGCCTGTGTGTCCCATGAAGAGACCGGAGATTATAGGCATGCCTGTGTGTCCCATGAAGAGACCAGAAATTATAGACATGCCTGTGTGTCCCATGAAGATACCGGAGATTATAGGCATGCCTGTGTGTCCCATGAAGAGACCGGAGATTATAGGCATGCCTGTGTGTCCCATGGAGAGACCGGAGATTATAGGCATGCTTGTGTGTCCCATGAAGAGACCTCAGATTATAGGCATGCCTGTGTGTCCTATGAAGAGACCTCGGATTATAGGCATGTCTGTGTGTCCCATGAAGAGACCTCGGATTATAGGCATGCCTGTGTGTCCCATGAAGAGACCTTAGATTATAGGCAGGCCTGTGTGTCCCATGAAGAGACCTCGTTTTATAGTAATGCCTGTGTGTCCCATGAAGAGACCAGAGATTATATGCATGCCTGTGTGTCCCATGAAGAGACCGGAGATTATAGGCATGCCTGTGTGTCCCATGAAGAGAACAGAGATTATAGGCATGCCTGTGTGTCCCATGAAGAGACCGGAGATTGTAGGCATGCCTGTGTGTCCCATGAAGAGACCAGAGATTATAGGCATGCTTGTGTGTCTCATGAAGAGATCTCAGATTATAGGCATGCCTGTGTGTCCCATGAAGAAAACACGGATTATAGGCATGCCTGTGTGTCCCATGAAGAGACCGGAGATTATAGGCATGCCTGTGTGTCCCATGAAGAGACCAGAGATTATAGGCTTGCCTGTGTGTCCCATGAAGAGACCAAAGATTATAGGCATGCTTGTGAGTCCCATGAACAGACCGGAGATTATAGGCATGCCTGTGTGTCCCATGAAGAGACCGGAGATTATAGGCATGCCTGTGTGTCCCATGAAGAGACCGGAGATTATAGGCATGCCTGTGTATCCCATGAAGAGACCGGATATTATAGGCATGCTTGTGTGTCTCATGAAGAGACCTCCGATTATAGGCAAGCCTGTGTGTCCCATGAAGAGACCGGAGATTATAGGCATGCCTGTGTGTCCCATGAAGAGACTGGAGATTTTCGGCATGCCTGTGTGCCCCATGAAGAGACCTAGGATTATAGGCATGCCTGTGTGTCCAATGAAGAGACCTCGGATTATAGGCATGCCTGTGTGTCCCATGAAGAAACCGGAGATTATAGGCATTCCTCTGTGCCCCATGAAGAGACCGGAGATTATTGGCATGCCTGTGTGTCCCATGAAGAGACCGGAGTTTATAGGCATGCCTGTGTGTCCCATGAAGAGACCGGAGATTATAGGCATGCCTGTGTTTCCCATGAAGAGACCAGAGATTATAGGCATGCCTGTGTGTCCCATTAAGAGACCGGAGATTATAGGCATGCCTGTGTGTTCCATGAAGAGACCGGAGATTATAGGCATGTCTGTGTGTCCCATGAAGCGACCGGAGATTATAGGCATGCCTGTGTGTTCCATGAAGAGACCGGAGATTATAGGCATGCCTGTGTCCCATGAAGAGACCGGAGATTATAGGCATGCTTGTGTGTCCCATGAAGAGACCTCGGAATTATAGGCACGTCTGTGTGTCCCATGAAGAGATGTCGGATTATAGGCATGCCTGTGTGTCCCATGAAGAGACCTTTGATTATAGGCAGGCCTGTGTGTCCCATGAAGAGACCTCGGATTATAGGAATGCCTGTGTGTCCCATGAAGAGACCAGAGATTATATGCATGCCTGTGTGTCCCATGAAGAGACCGGAGATTATAGGCATGCCTGTGTGTCCCATGAAGAGAACAGAGATTATAGGCATGCCTGTGTGTCCCATGAAGAGACTGGAGATTGTAGGCATGCCTGTGTGTTCCATGAAGAGACCGGAGATTATAGGCATGCTTGTGTGTCCCATGAAGAGATCTCAGATTATAGGCATGCCTGTGTGTCCCATGAAGAGAACTCGGATTATAGGCATGCCTGTGTGTCCCATGAAGAGACCGGAGATTATCGGCATGCCTGTGTGCCCCATGAAGAGACGTCCGATTATAGGGATGCCTGGGTGTCCCATAAAGAAACCACGGATTATAGGCATGTCTGTGTGTCCCACGGAGAGACCTCGGATTATGGGCATGCCTGTGTATCCCATGAAGAGACCACAGATTATAGGCAGGCCTGTGTGTTCCATGAAGAGACCAGAGATTATAGGCATGCCTGTGTGTCCCATAAGGAGACTGGAGATTGTAGGCATGCCTGTGTGTCCCATGAAGAAACCAGAGATTATAGGCATGCTTGTGTGTCCCATGAAGAGACCTCAGATTATAGGCATGCCTGTGTGTCCCATGAAGAGACCACAGATTATAGGCAGGCCTGTGTGTTCCATGAAAAGACCGGAGATTATAGGCATGCCTGTGTGTCCCATGAAGAGACCGGAGATTGCAGGCATGCCTGTGTGTCCCATGAAGAGACCCGAGATTATAGGCATGCCTGTGTGTCCCATGAAGAGACCGGAGATTGTAGGCATGCCTGTGAGTCCCATGAAGAGACCGGAGATTATAGGCATGCTTGTGTGTTCCATGAAGAGACCTCAAATTATAGGCATGCCTGTGTGTCCCATGAAGAGAACTAGGATTATAGGCATGCCTGTGTGTCCCATGAAGGGACCAGAGATTATAGGAATGCCTGTGTGTCCCATGAAGAGAGCTTGGATTATAGGCATGCCTGTGTGTCCTATGAAGAGAACTAGGATTATAGGCATGCCTGTGTGTCCCATGAAGAGACCGGAGATTATAGGCATGCCTTTGTGTCCCATGTAGAGACCGGAGATTATAGGCATGCCTGTTTGTCCCATGAAGAGACGGAGATTATAGGCATGCCTGTGTGTCCCATTAAGAGACTGGGGATGTGTCTCCCATGAAGAGACCAGAGATTATAGGCATGTCTGTGTGTCCCATGAAGAGACCAGAGATTATAGGCATGCCTGTGTGTCCCATGAAGAGACCTCGGAATATAGGCATGTCTGTGTGTCCCATGAAGAGACCAGAGATTATAGACATGCCTGTGTGTCCCATGAAGAGACCTCAGAATATAGGCATTCCTCTGTGCCCTATGAGGAGACCGAAGATTATAGGCATGCCTGTGTGTCCCATGAAGAGACTAAAGATTTTAGGTATGCCTGTGTGTCCTGTGAAGAGACCGGAGATTATAGGCAAGTCTGTGTGTCCCATGAAGAGACCGGAGATTATAGGCATGCCTGTGTGTCCCATGAAGAGACGGGAGATTGTAGGCATGCCTGTGTGTCCCATGAAGAGATGGGAGATTGTAGGCATGCCTGTGTGTCCCATGAAGAGACCGGAGATTATAGGCATGCTTATGTGTCCCATGAAGAGACCTCAGATTATAGGCATGCCTGTGTGTCCCATGAAGAGAACTAGGATTATAGGCATGCCTGTGTGTCCTATGAAGGGACCGGAGATTATAGGCATGCCTGTGTGTCCCATGAAGAGACCAGAGATTACAGGCATGCCTGTGTGTCCCATTAAGAGACCGGAGATTATAGGCATGACTGTGTGTCCCATGAAGAGACCGGAGATTATAGGCATGCCTGTGTGTCCCATGAAGAGACCGGAGATTATAGGCATGCTTGTGTGTCCCATGAAGAGACCTCGGATTATAGGCATGCCTGTGTGTCCCATGAAGAGACCTCGGATTATAGGCATGTCTGTGTGTCCCATGAAGAGACCTCGGATTATAGGCATGCCTGTGTGTTCCATGAAGAGACCTTAGATTATAGGCAGGCCTGTGTGTCCCATGAAGAGACCTCGGATTATAGAAATGCCAGTGTGTCCCATGAATAGAACTAGGATTATAGGCATGCCTGTGTGTCCCATGAAGGGACCAGAGATTATAGGCATGCCTGTGTGTCCTATGAAGAGACCTTGGATTTTAGGCATGCATGTGTGTCCCATGAAGAGAACTAGGATTATAGGCATGCCTGTGTGTCCCATGAAGAGACGGGAGATTGTAGGCATGCCTGTGTGTCCCATGAAGAGATGGGAGATTGTAGGCATGCCTGTGTGTCCCATGAAGAGACCGGAGATTATAGGCATGCTTATGTGTCCCATGAAGAGACCTCAGATTATAGGCATGCCTGTGTGTCCCATGAAGAGAACTAGGATTATAGGCATGCCTGTGTGTCCTATGAAGGGACCGGAGATTATAGGCATGCCTGTGTGTCCCATGAAGAGACCAGAGATTACAGGCATGCCTGTGTGTCCCATTAAGAGACCGGAGATTATAGGCATGACTGTGTGTCCCATGAAGAGACCGGAGATTATAGGCATGCCTGTGTGTCCCATGAAGAGACCGGAGATTATAGGCATGCTTTTGTGTCCCATGAAGAGACCTCGGATTATAGGCATGCCTGTGTGTCCCATGAAGAGACCTCGGATTATAGGCATGTCTGTGTGTCCCATGAAGAGACCTCGGATTATAGGCATGCCTGCGTGTTCCATGAAGAGACCTTAGATTATAGGCAGGCCTGTGTGTCCCATGAAGAGACCTCGGATTATAGAAATGCCAGTGTGTCCCATGAATAGAACTAGGATTATAGGCATGCCTGTGTGTCCCATGAAGGGACCAGAGATTATAGGCATGCCTGTGTGTCCTATGAAGAGACCTTGGATTTTAGGCATGCATGTGTGTCCCATGAAGAGAACTAGGATTATAGGCATGCCTGTGTGTCCCATGAAGAAACCGGAGATTATAGGCTTGCCTGTGTGTCCCATGAAGAGACCAGAGATTATAGGCATGCCTGTGTGTCCCATGAAGAGACCGGAGATTATAGGCATGCCTGAGTGTCCCATTAAGTGACCGGAGATTGTAGGCATGCCTGTGTGTCCCATGAAGAGACCGGAGATTATAGGCATGCCTGTGTGTCCCATGAAGAGACCAGAAATTATAGACATGCCTGTGTGTCCCATGAAGATACCGGAGATTATAGGCATGCCTGTGTGTCCCATGAAGAGACCGGAGATTATAGGCATGCCTGTGTGTCCCATGGAGAGACCGGAGATTATAGGCATGCTTGTGTGTCCCATGAAGAGACCTCGGATTATAGGCATGCCTGTGTGTCCTATGAAGAGACCTCAGATTATAGGCATGTCTGTGTGTCCCATGAAGAGACCTCGGATTATAGGCATGCCTGTGTGTCCCATGAAGAGACCAGAGATTATATGCATGCCTGTGTGTCCCATGAAGAGACCGGAGATTATAGGCATGCCTGTGTGTCCCATGAAGAGAACAGAGATTATAGGAATGTCTGTGTGTCCCATGAAGAGACCTCGGATTATAGGCAGGCCTGTGTGTCCCATGAAGAGACCAGAGATTATATGCATGCCTGTGTGTCCCATGAAGAGACCGGAGATTATAGGCATGCCTGTGTGTCCCATGAAGAGAACAGAGATTATAGGCATGCCTGTGTGTCCCATGAAGAGACCGTAGATAGTAGGCATGCCTGTGTGTCCCATGAAGAGACCAGAGATTATAGGCATGCTTGTGTGTCTCATGAAGAGATCTCAGATTATAGGCATGCCTGTGTGTCCCATGAAGAAAACACGGATTATAGGCATGCCTGTGTGTCCCATGAAGAGACCGGAGATTATAGGCATGCCTGTGTGTCCCATGAAGAGACCAGAGATTATAGGCTTGCCTGTGTGTCCCATGAAGAGACCGAAGATTATAGGCATGCTTGTGAGTCCCATGAACAGACCGGAGATTATAGGCATGCCTGTGTGTCCCACGAAGAGACCGGAGATTATAGGCATGCCTGTGTGTCCCATGAAGAGACCGGAGATTATAGGCATGCCTGTGTATCCCATGAAGAGACCGGATATTATAGGCATGCTTGTGTGTCTCATGAAGAGACCTCAGATTATAGGCATGCCTGTGTGTCCCATGAAGAGACTGGAGATTTTCGGCATGCCTGTGTGCCCCATGAAGAGACCTAGGATTATAGGCATGCCTGTGTGTCCAATGAAGAGACCTCGGATTATAGGCATGCCTGTGTGTCCCATGAAGAAACCGGAGATTATAGGCATTCCTCTGTGCCCCATGATGAGACCGGAGATTATTTGCATGCCTGTGTGTCCCATGAAGAGACCGGAGATTATAGGCATGCCTGTGTGTCCCATGAAGAGACCGGAGATTATAGGCATGCCTGTGTTTCCCATGAAGAGACCAGAGATTATAGGCATGCCTGTGTGTCCCATTAAGAGACCGGAGATTATAGGCATGCCTGTGTGTTCCATGAAGAGACCGGAGATTATAGGCATGTCTGTGTGTCCCATGAAGCGACCGGAGATTATAGGCATGCCTGTGTGTTCCATGAAGAGACCGGAGATTATAGGCATGCCTGTGTGTCCCATGAAGAGACCGGAGATTATAGGCATGCTTGTGTGTCCCATGAAGAGACCTCGGAATTATAGGCACGTCTGTGTGTCCCATGAAGAGATGTCGGATTATAGGCATGCCTGTGTGTCCCATGAAGAGACCTTTGATTATAGGCAGGCCTGTGTGTCCCATGAAGAGACCTCGGATTATAGGAATGCCTGTGTGTCCCATGAAGAGACCAGAGATTATAAGCATGCCTGTGTGTCCCATGAAGAGACCGGAGATTATAGGCATGCCTGTGTGTCCCATGAAGAGACTGGAGATTATAGGCATGCCTGTGTGTCCCATGAAGTGACTGGAGATTATGGGCATGCCTGTGTCCCATGAAAAGACTGGTGATTATAGGCATGTCTGTGTCCCATGCAGAGACCGGAGATTATAGGCAAACCTGTGTGTCCCATGAAGAGATCGGAGATTATAGGCATGCCTGTGTGTCCCATGAAGAGACCGGAGATTTTCGGCATGCCTGTGTGCCCCATGAAGAGACCTCGGATTATAGGCATGCCTGTGTGTCCCATTAAGAGACCAGAGATTATAGGCATGCCTGTGTGTCCCATGAAAAGACCGAGATTATAGGCATGCCTGTGTGTCCCATGAAGAGACCGAGATTATAGGCATGCCTGTGTGTCCCATGAAGAGACCGGAGATTATAGGCATGCCTGTGTGTCCCATGAAGAGACCAGAAATTATAGACATGCCTGTGTGTCCCATGAAGATACCGGAGATTATAGGCATGCCTGTGTGTCCCATGAAGAGACCGGAGATTATAGGCATGCCTGTGTGTCCCATGGAGAGACCGGAGATTATAGGCATGCTTGTGTGTCCCATGAAGAGACCTCAGATTATAGGCATGCCTGTGTGTCCTATGAAGAGACCTCGGATTATAGGCATGTCTGTGTGTCCCATGAAGAGACCTCGGATTATAGGCATGCCTGTGTGTCCCATGAAGAGACCTTAGATTATAGGCAGGCCTGTGTGTCCCATGAAGAGACCTCGGATTATAGTAATGCCTGTGTGTCCCATGAAGAGATCAGAGATTATATGCATGCCTGTGTGTCCCATGAAGAGGACAGAGATTATAGGCTTGCCTGTGTGTCCCATGAAGAGACCGAAGATTATAGGGATGCCTGGGTGTCCCATGAAGAGACCAGAGATTACAGGCATGCCTGTGTATCCCATGAAGAGACCGGAGATTATAGGCATGCTTGTGTGTCCCATGAAGAGACCTCAGATTATAGGCATGCCTGTGTGTCCCATGAAGAGACCTCAGATTATAGGCATGCCTGTGTGTCCCATGAATAGAACTAGGATTATAGGCATGCCTGTGTGTCCCATGAAGGGACCAGAGATTATAGGCATGCCTGTGTGTCCTATGAAGAGACCTTGGATTTTAGGCATGCATGTGTGTCCCATGAAGAGAACTAGGATTATAGGCATGCCGGTGTGTCCCATGAAGAAACCGGAGATTATAGGCATGCCTGTGTGTCCCATGAAGAGACCAGAGATTATAGGCATGCCTGTGTGTCCCATGAAGAGACCAGAGATTATAGGCATGCCTGAGTGTCCCATTAAGTGACCGGAGATTATAGGCATGCCTGTGTGTCCCATGAAGTGACTGGAGATTATAGGCATGCCTGTGTCCCATGAAGAGACCGGAGATTATAGGCATGTCTGTGTGTCCCATGCAGAGACCGGAGATTATAGGCAAACCTGTGTGTCCCATGAAGAGACCGGAGATTTTCGGCATGCCTGTGTGCCCCATGAAGAGACCTCGGATTATAGGCATGCCTGTGTGTCCCATTAAGAGACCAGAGATTATAGGCATGCCTGTGTGTCCCATGAAAAGACCGAGATTATAGGCATGCCTGTGTGTCCCATGAAGAGACCTCGGATTATAGTAATGCCTGTGTGTCCCATGAAGAGACCAGAGATTATATGCATGCCTGTGTGTCCCATGAAGAGGACAGAGATTATAGACATGCCTGTGTGTCCCATGAAGAGGACAGAGATTATAGGCATGCCTGTGTGTCCCATGAAGAGACCGGAGATTGTAGGCATGCCTGTGTGTCCCATGAAGAGACCGGAGATTATAGGCATGCTTGTGTGTCTCATGAAGAGATCTCAGATTATAGGCATGCCTGTGTGTCCCATGAAGAAAACTCGGATTATAGGCATGCCTGTGTGTCCCATGAAGAGACCGGAGATTATAGGCATGCCTGTGTGTCCCATGAAGAGACCAGAGATTATAGGCTTGCCTGTGTGTCCCATGAAGAGACCGAAGATTATAGGCATGCTTGTGAGTCCCATGAAGAGACCGGAGATTATAGGCATGCCCCTGTGTCCCATGAAGAGACCGGAGATTATAGGCATGCCTGTGTGTCCCATGAAGAGACCGGAGATTATCGGCATGCCTGTGTGACCCATGAAGAGACCTCTGATTATAGGGATGCCATGGTGTCCCATGAAGAGACCAGAGATTACAGGCATGCCTGTGTATCCCATGAAGAGACCGGAGATTATAGGCATGCTTGTGTGTCCCATGAAGAGACCTCAGATTATAGGCATGCCTGTGTGTCCCATGAAGAGACCTCAGGTTATAGGCATGCCTGTGTGTCCCATGAATAGAACTAGGATTATAGGCATGCCTGTGTGTCCCATGAAGGGACCAGAGATTATAGGCATGCCTGTGTGTCCTATGAAGAGACCTTGGATTTTAGGCATGCATGTGTGTCCCATGAAGAGAACTAGGATTATAGGCATGCCTGTGTGTCCCATGAAGAAACCGGAGATTATAGGCATGCCTGTGTGTCCCATGAAGAGACCAGAGATTATAGGCATGCCTGTGTGTCCCATGAAGAGACCGGAGATTATAGGCATGCCTGAGTGTCCCATTAAGTGACCGGAGATTATAGGCATGCCTGTGTGTCCCATGAAGAGACCGGAGATTATAGGCATGCCTGTGTGTCCCATGAAGAGACCAGAAATTATAGACATGCCTGTGTGTCCCATGAAGATACCGGAGATTATAGGCATGCCTGTGTGTCCCATGAAGAGACCGGAGATTATAGGCATGCCTGTGTGTCCCATGGAGAGACCGGAGATTATAGGCATGCTTGTGTGTCCCATGAAGAGACCTCGGATTATAGGCATGCCTGTGTGTCCTATGAAGAGACCTCAGATTATAGGCATGTCTGTGTGTCCCATGAAGAGACCTCGGATTATAGGCATGCCTGTGTGTCCCATGAAGAGACCAGAGATTATATGCATGCCTGTGTGTCCCATGAAGAGACCGGAGATTATAGGCATGCCTGTGTGTCCCATGAAGAGAACAGAGATTATAGGCATGTCTGTGTGTCCCATGAAGAGACCTCGGATTATAGGCAGGCCTGTGTGTCCCATGAAGAGACCAGAGATTATATGCATGCCTGTGTGTCCCATGAAGAGACCGGAGATTATAGGCATGCCTGTGTGTCCCATGAAGAGAACAGAGATTATAGGCATGCCTGTGTGTCCCATGAAGAGACCGTAGATAGTAGGCATGCCTGTGTGTCCCATGAAGAGACCAGAGATTATAGGCATGCTTGTGTGTCTCATGAAGAGATCTCAGATTATAGGCATGCCTGTGTGTCCCATGAAGAAAACACGGATTATAGGCATGCCTGTGTGTCCCATGAAGAGACCGGAGATTATAGGCATGCCTGTGTGTCCCATGAAGAGACCAGAGATTATAGGCTTGCCTGTGTGTCCCATGAAGAGACCGAAGATTATAGGCATGCTTGTGAGTCCCATGAACAGACCGGAGATTATAGGCATGCCTGTGTGTCCCACGAAGAGACCGGAGATTATAGGCATGCCTGTGTGTCCCATGAAGAGACCGGAGATTATAGGCATGCCTGTGTATCCCATGAAGAGACCGGATATTATAGGCATGCTTGTGTGTCTCATGAAGAGACCTCAGATTATAGGCATGCCTGTGTGTCCCATGAAGAGACTGGATATTTTCGGCATGCCTGTGTGCCCCATGAAGAGACCTAGGATTATAGGCATGCCTGTGTGTCCAATGAAGAGACCTCGGATTATAGGCATGCCTGTGTGTCCCATGAAGAAACCGGAGATTATAGGCATTCCTCTGTGCCCCATGATGAGACCGGAGATTATTGGCATGCCTGTGTGTCCCATGAAGAGACCGGAGATTATAGGCATGCCTGTGTGTCCCATGAAGAGACCGGAGATTATAGGCATGCCTGTGTTTCCCATGAAGAGACCAGAGATTATAGGCATGCCTGTGTGTCCCATTAAGAGACCGGAGATTATAGGCATGCCTGTGTGTTCCATGAAGAGACCGGAGATTATAGGCATGTCTGTGTGTCCCATGAAGCGACCGGAGATTATAGGCATGCCTGTGTGTTCCATGAAGAGACCGGAGATTATAGGCATGCCTGTGTGTCCCATGAAGAGACCGGAGATTATAGGCATGCTTGTGTGTCCCATGAAGAGACCTCGGAATTATAGGCACGTCTGTGTGTCCCATGAAGAGATGTCGGATTATAGGCATGCCTGTGTGTCCCATGAAGAGACCTTTGATTATAGGCAGGCCTGTGTGTCCCATGAAGAGACCTCGGATTATAGGAATGCCTGTGTGTCCCATGAAGAGACCAGAGATTATAAGCATGCCTGTGTGTCCCATGAAGAGACCGGAGATTATAGGCATGCCTGTGTGTCCCATGAAGAGACCGGAGATTATAGGCATGCCTGTGTGTCCCATGAAGTGACTGGAGATTATGGGCATGCCTGTGTCCCATGAAAAGACTGGAGATTATAGGCATGTCTGTGTGTCCCATGCAGAGACCGGAGATTATAGGCAAACCTGTGTGTCCCATGAAGAGACCGGAGATTATAGGCATGCCTGTGTGTCCCATGAAGAGACCGGAGATTTTCGGCATGCCTGTGTGCCCCATGAAGAGACCTCGGATTATAGGCATGCCTGTGTGTCCCATTAAGAGACCAGAGATTATAGGCATGCCTGTGTGTCCCATGAAAAGACCGAGATTATAGGCATGCCTGTGTGTCCCATGAAGAGACCGAGATTATAGGCATGCCTGTGTGTCCCATGAAGAGACCGGAGATTATAGGCATGCCTGTGTGTCCCATGAAGAGACCAGAAATTATAGACATGCCTGTGTGTCCCATGAAGATACCGGAGATTATAGGCATGCCTGTGTGTTCCATGAAGAGACCGGAGATTATTGGCATGTCTGTGTGTCCCATGAAGCGACCGGAGATTATAGGCATGCCTGTGTGTTCCATGAAGAGACCGGAGATTATAGGCATGCCTGTGTGTCCCATGAAGAGACCGGAGATTATAGGCATGCTTGTGTGTCCCATGAAGAGACCTCGGAATTATAGGCACGTCTGTGTGTCCCATGAAGAGATGTCGGATTATAGGCATGCCTGTGTGTCCCATGAAGAGACCTTTGATTATAGGCAGGGGTGTGTGTCCCATGAAGAGACCTTGGATTATAGGAATGCCTGTGTGTCCCATGAAGAGACCAGAGATTATAAGCATGCCTGCGTGTCCCATGAAGGGACCGGAGATTATAGGCATGCCTGTGTGTCCCATGAAGAGACTGGAGATTATAGGCATGCCTGTGTGTCCCATGAAGTGACTGGAGATTATGGGCATGCCTGTGTCCCATGAAAAGACTGGAGATTATAGGCATGTCTGTGTGTCCCATGCAGAGACCGGAGATTATAGGCAAACCTGTGTGTCCCATGAAGAGACCGGAGATTATAGGCATGCCTGTGTGTCCCATGAAGAGACCGGAGATTTTCGGCATGCCTGTGTGCCCCATGAAGAGACCTCGGATTATAGGCATGCCTGTGTGTCCCATTAAGAGACCAGAGATTATAGGCATGCCTGTGTGTCCCATGAAAAGACCGAGATTATAGGCATGCCTGTGTGTCCCATGAAGAGACCGAGATTATAGGCATGCCTGTGTGTCCCATGAAGAGACCGGAGATTATAGGCATGCCTGTGTGTCCCATGAAGAGACCAGAAATTATAGACATGCCTGTGTGTCCCATGAAGATACCGGAGATTATAGGCATGCCTGTGTGTCCCATGAAGAGACCGGAGATTATAGGCATGCCTGTGTGTCCCATGGAGAGACCGGAGATTATAGGCATGCTTGTGTGTCCCATGAAGAGACCTCAGATTATAGGCATGCCTGTGTGTCCTATGAAGAGACCTCGGATTATAGGCATGTCTGTGTGTCCCATGAAGAGACCTCGGATTATAGGCATGCCTGTGTGTCCCATGAAGAGACCTTAGATTATAGGCAGGCCTGTGTGTCCCATGAAGAGACCTCGGATTATAGTAATGCCTGTGTGTCCCATGAAGAGATCAGAGATTATATGCATGCCTGTGTGTCCCATGAAGAGGACAGAGATTATAGACATGCCTGTGTGTCCCATGAAGAGGACAGAGATTATAGGCATGCCTGTGTGTCCCATGAAGAGACCGGAGATTGTAGGCATGCCTGTGTGTCCCATGAAGAGACCGGAGATTATAGGCATGCTTGTGTGTCTCATGAAGAGATCTCAGATTATAGGCATGCCTGTGTGTCCCATGAAGAAAACTCGGATTATAGGCATGCCTGTGTGTCCCATGAAGAGACCGGAGATTATAGGCATGCCTGTGTGTCCCATGAAGAGACCAGAGATTATAGGCTTGCCTGTGTGTCCCATGAAGAGACCGAAGATTATAGGGATGCCTGGGTGTCAAATGAAGAGAACAGAGATTACAGGCATGCCTGTGTATCCCATGAAGAGATCGGAGATTATAGGCATGCTTGTGTGTCCCATGAAGAGACCTCAGATTATAGGCATGCATGTGTGTCCCATGAAGAGACCTCAGATTATAGGCATGCCTGTGTGTCCCATGAATAGAACTAGGATTATAGGCATGCCTGTGTGTCCCATGAAGGGACCAGAGATTATAGGCATGCCTGTGTGTCCTATGAAGAGACCTTGGATTTTAGGCATGCATGTGTGTCCCATGAAGAGAACTAGGATTATAGGCATGCCGGTGTGTCCCATGAAGAAACCGGAGATTATAGGCATGCCTGTGTGTCCCATGAAGAGACCAGAGATTATAGGCATGCCTGTGTGTCCCATGAAGAGACCAGAGATTATAGGCATGCCTGAGTGTCCCATTAAGTGACCGGAGATTATAGGCATGCCTGTGTGTCCCATGAAGTGACTGGAGATTATAGGCATGCCTGTGTCCCATGAAGAGACCGGAGATTATAGGCATGTCTGTGTGTCCCATGCAGAGACCGGAGATTATAGGCAAACCTGTGTGTCCCATGAAGGGACCGGAGATTATAGGCATGCCTGTGTGTCCCATGAAGAGACCGGAGATTTTCGGCATGCCTGTGTGCCCCATGAAGAGACCTCGGATTATAGGCATGCCTGTGTGTCCCATTAAGAGACCAGAGATTATAGGCATGCCTGTGTGTCCCATGAAAAGACCGAGATTATAGGCATGCCTGTGTGTCCCATGAAGAGACCTCGGATTATAGTAATGCCTGTGTGTCCCATGAAGAGACCAGAGATTATATGCATGCCTGTGTGTCCCATGAAGAGGACAGAGATTATAGACATGCCTGTGTGTCCCATGAAGAGGACAGAGATTATAGGCATGCCTGTGTGTCCCATGAAGAGACCGGAGATTGTAGGCATGCCTGTGTGTCCCATGAAGAGACCAGAGAATATAGGCATGCCTGTGTGTCCCATGAAGAGACCGGAGATTATAGGCATGCCTGAGTGTCCCATTAAGTGACCGGAGATTATAGGCATGCCTGTGTGTCCCATGAAGAGACCGGAGATTATAGGCATGCCTGTGTGTCCCATGAAGAGACCAGAAATTATAGACATGCCTGTGTGTCCCATGAAGATACCGGAGATTATAGGCATGCCTGTGTATCCCATGAAGAGACCGGAGATTATAGGCATGCCTGTGTGTCCCATGGAGAGACCGGAGATTATAGGCATGCTTGTGTGTCCCATGAAGAGACCTCGGATTATAGGCATGCCTGTGTGTCCTATGAAGAGACCTCAGATTATAGGCATGTCTGTGTGTCCCATGAAGAGACCTCGGATTATAGGCATGCCTGTGTGTCCCATGAAGAGACCAGAGATTATATGCATGCCTGTGTGTCCCATGAAGAGACCGGAGATTATAGGCATGCCTGTGTGTCCCATGAAGAGAACAGAGATTATAGGCATGTCTGTGTGTCCCATGAAGAGACCTCGGATTATAGGCAGGCCTGTGTGTCCCATGAAGAGACCAGAGATTATATGCATGCCTGTGTGTCCCATGAAGAGACCGGAGATTATAGGCATGCCAGTGTGTCCCATGAAGAGAACAGAGATTATAGGCATGCCTGTGTGTCCCATGAAGAGACCGTAGATAGTAGGCATGCCTGTGTGTCCCATGAAGAGACCAGAGATTATAGGCATGCTTGTGTGTCTCATGAAGAGATCTCAGATTATAGGCATGCCTGTGTGTCCCATGAAGAAAACACGGATTATAGGCATGCCTGTGTGTCCCATGAAGAGACCGGAGATTATAGGCATGCCTGTGTGTCCCATGAAGAGACCAGAGATTATAGGCTTGCCTGTATGTCCCATGAAGAGACCGAAGATTATAGGCATGCTTGTGAGTCCCATGAACAGACCGGAGATTATAGGCATGCCTGTGTGTCCCACGAAGAGACCGGAGATTATAGGCATGCCTGTGTGTCCCATGAAGAGACCAGAGATTATAGGCATGCCTGTGTATCCCATGAAGAGACCGGATATTATAGGCATGCTTGTGTGTCTCATGAAGAGACCTCAGATTATAGGCATGCCTGTGTGTCCCATGAAGAGACTGGAGATTTTCGGCATGCCTGTGTGCCCCATGAAGAGACCTAGGATTATAGGCATGCCTGTGTGTCCAATGAAGAGACCTCGGATTATAGGCATGCCTGTGTGTCCCATGAAGAAACCGGAGATTATAGGCATTCCTCTGTGCCCCATGATGAGACCGGAGATTATTGGCATGCCTGTGTGTCCCATGAAGAGACCGGAGATTATATGCATGCCTGTGTGTCCCATGAAGAGACCGGAGATTATAGGCATGCCTGTGTTTCCCATGAAGAGACCAGAGATTATAGGCATGCCTGTGTGTCCCATTAAGAGACCGGAGATTATAGGCATGCCTGTGTGTTCGATGAAGAGACCGGAAATTATAGGCATGTCTGTGTGTCCCATGAAGCGACCGGAGATTATAGGCATGCCTGTGTGTTCCATGAAGAGACCGGAGATTATAGGCATGCCTGTGTGTCCCATGAAGAGACCGGAGATTATAGGCATGCTTGTGTGTCCCATGAAGAGACCTCGGAATTATAGGCACGTCTGTGTGTCCCATGAAGAGATGTCGGATTATAGGCATGCCTGTGTGTCCCATGAAGAGACCTTTGATTATAGGCAGGCCTGTGTGTCCCATGAAGAGTCCTCGGATTATAGGAATGCCTGTGTGTCCCATGAAGAGACCAGAGATTATAAGCATGCCTGTGTGTCCCATGAAGAGACCGGAGATTATAGGCATGCCTGTGTGTCCCATGAAGAGACCGGAGATTATAGGCATGCCTGTGTGTCCCATGAAGTGACTGGAGATTATGGGCATGCCTGTGTCCCATGAAAAGACTGGAGATTATAGGCATGTCTGTGTGTCCCATGCAGAGACCAGAGATTATAGGCAAACCTGTGTGTCCCATGAAGAGACCGGAGATTATAGGCATGCCTGTGTGTCCCATGAAGAGACCGGAGATTTTCGGCATGCCTGTGTGCCCCATGAAGAGACCTCGGATTATAGGCATGCCTGTGTGTCCCATTAAGAGACCAGAGATTATAGGCATGCCTGTGTGTCCCATGAAAAGACCGAGATTATAGGCATGCCTGTGTGTCCCATGAAGAGACCGAGATTATAGGCATGCCTGTGTGTCCCATGAAGAGACCGGAGATTATAGGCATGCCTGTGTGTCCCATGGAGAGACCGGAGATTATAGGCATGCTTGTGTGTCCCATGAAGAGACCTCAGATTATAGGCATGCCTGTGTGTCCTATGAAGAGACCTCGGATTATAGGCATGTCTGTGTGTCCCATGAAGAGACCTCGGATTATAGGCATGCCTGTGTGTCCCATGAAGAGACCTTAGATTATAGGCAGGCCTGTGTGTCCCATGAAGAGACCTCGGATTATAGTAATGCCTGTGTGTCCCATGAAGAGACCAGAGATTATATGCATGCCTGTGTGTCCCATGAAGAGACCAGAGATTATAGGCTTGCCTGTGTGTCCCATGAAGAGACCGAAGATTATAGGGATGCCTGGGTGTCCCATGAAGAGACCAGAGATTACAGGCATGCCGTTGTATCCCATGAAGAGACCGGAGATTATAGGCATGCTTGTGTGTCCCATGAAGAGACCTCAGATTATAGGCATGCCTGTGTGTCCCATGAAGAGACCTCAGATTATAGGCATGCCTGTGTGTCCCATGAATAGAACTAGGATTATAGGCATGCCTGTGTGTCCCATGAAGGGACCAGAGATTATAGGCATGCCTGTGTGTCCTATGAAGAGACCTTGGATTTTAGGCATGCATGTGTGTCCCATGAAGAGAACTAGGATTATAGGCATGCCTGTGTGTCCCATGAAGAAACCGGAGATTATAGGCATGCCTGTGTGTCCCATGAAGAGACCAGAGATTATAGGCATGCCTGTGTGTCCCATGAAGAGACCAGAGATTATAGGCATGCCTGAGTGTCCCATTAAGTGACCGGAGATTATAGGCATGCCTGTGTGTCCCATGAAGTGACTGGAGATTATAGGCATGCCTGTGTCCCATGAAGAGACCGGAGATTATAGGCATGTCTGTGTGTCCCATGCAGAGACCGGAGATTATAGGCAAACCTGTGTGTCCCATGAAGGGACCGGAGATTATAGGCATGCCTGTGTGTCCCATGAAGAGACCGGAGATTTTCGGCATGCCTGTGTGCCCCATGAAGAGACCTCGGATTATAGGCATGCCTGTGTGTCCCATTAAGAGACCAGAGATTATAGGCATGCCTGTGTGTCCCATGAAAAGACCGAGATTATAGGCATGCCTGTGTGTCTCATGAAGAGACCGAGATTATAGGCATGCCTGTGTGTCCCATGAAGAGACCGGAGATTATAGGCATGCCTGTGTGTCCCATGAAGAGACCAGAAATTATAGACATGCCTGTGTGTCCCATGAAGATACCGGAGATTATAGGCATGCCTGTGTGTCCCATGAAGTGACTGGAGATTATGGGCATGCCTGTGTCCCATGAAAAGACTGGAGATTATAGGCATGTCTGTGTGTCCCATGCAGAGACCAGAGATTATAGGCATGCCTGTGTGTCCCATGAAAAGACCGAGATTATAGGCATGCCTGTGTGTCCCATGAAGAGACCGAGATTATAGGCATGCCTGTGTGTCCCATGAAGAGACCGGAGATTATAGGCATGCCTGTGTGTCCCATGGAGAGACCGGAGATTATAGGCATGCTTGTGTGTCCCATGAAGAGACCTCAGATTATAGGCATGCCTGTGTGTCCTATGAAGAGACCTCGGATTATAGGCATGTCTGTGTGTCCCATGAAGAGACCTCGGATTATAGGCATGCCTGTGTGTCCCATGAAGAGACCTTAGATTATAGGCAGGCCTGTGTGTCCCATGAAGAGACCTCGGATTATAGTAATGCCTGTGTGTCCCATGAAGAGACCAGAGATTATATGCATGCCTGTGTGTCCCATGAAGAGGACAGAGATTATAGACATGCCTGTGTGTCCCATGAAGAGGACAGAGATTATAGGCATGCCTGTGTGTCCCATGAAGAGACCGGAGATTGTAGGCATGCCTGTGTGTCCCATGAAGAGACCGGAGATTATAGGCATGCTTGTGTGTCTCATGAAGAGATCTCAGATTATAGGCATGCCTGTGTGTCCCATGAAGAAAACTCGGATTATAGGCATGCCTGTGTGTCCCATGAAGAGACCGGAGATTATAGGCATGCCTGTGTGTCCCATGAAGAGACCAGAGATTATAGGCTTGCCTGTGTGTCCCATGAAGAGACCGAAGATTATAGGGATGCCTGGGTGTCCCATGAAGAGACCAGAGATTACAGGCATGCCGTTGTATCCCATGAAGAGACCGGAGATTATAGGCATGCTTGTGTGTCCCATGAAGAGACCTCAGATTATAGGCATGCCTGTGTGTCCCATGAAGAGACCTCAGATTATAGGCATGCCTGTGTGTCCCATGAATAGAACTAGGATTATAGGCATGCCTGTGTGTCCCATGAAGGGACCAGAGATTATAGGCATGCCTGTGTGTCCTATGAAGAGACCTTGGATTTTAGGCATGCATGTGTGTCCCATGAAGAGAACTAGGATTATAGGCATGCCTGTGTGTCCCATGAAGAAACCGGAGATTATAGGCATGCCTGTGTGTCCCATGAAGAGACCAGAGATTATAGGCATGCCTGTGTGTCCCATGAAGAGACCAGAGATTATAGGCATGCCTGAGTGTCCCATTAAGTGACCGGAGATTATAGGCATGCCTGTGTGTCCCATGAAGTGACTGGAGATTATAGGCATGCCTGTGTCCCATGAAGAGACCGGAGATTATAGGCATGTCTGTGTGTCCCATGCAGAGACCGGAGATTATAGGCAAACCTGTGTGTCCCATGAAGGGACCGGAGATTATAGGCATACCTGTGTGTCCCATGAAGAGACCGGAGATTTTCGGCATGCCTGTGTGCCCCATGAAGAGACCTCGGATTATAGGCATGCCTGTGTGTCCCATTAAGAGACCAGAGATTATAGGCATGCCTGTGTGTCCCATGAAAAGACCGAGATTATAGGCATGCCTGTGTGTCTCATGAAGAGACCGAGATTATAGGCATGCCTGTGTGTCCCATGAAGAGACCGGAGATTATAGGCATGCCTGTGTGTCCCATGAAGAGACCAGAAATTATAGACATGCCTGTGTGTCCCATGAAGATACCGGAGATTATAGGCATGCCTGTGTGTCCCATGAAGAGACCGGAGATTATAGGCATGCCTGTGTGTCCCATGGAGAGACCAGAGATTAGAGACATGCTTGTGTGTCCCATGAAGAGACCAGAGATTATAGGCATGCTTGTGTGTCTCATGAAGAGATCTCAGATTGTAGGCATGCCTGTGTGTCCCATGAAGAAAACACGGATTATAGGCATGCCTGTGTGTCCCATGAAGAGACCGGAGATTATAGGCATGCCTGTGTGTCCCATGAAGAGACCAGAGATTATAGGCTTGCCTGTGTGTCCCATGAAGAGACCGAAGATTATAGGCATGCTTGTGAGTCCCATGAACAGACCGGAGATTATAGGCATGCCTGTGTGTCCCACGAAGAGACCGGAGATTATAGGCATGCCTGTGTGTCCCATGAAGAGACCGGAGATTATAGGCATGCTTGTGTGTCCCATGAAGAGACCTCGGAATTATAGGCACGTCTGTGTGTCCCATGAAGAGATGTCGGATTATAGGCATGCCTGTGTGTCCCATGAAGAGACCTTTGATTATAGGCAGGCCTGTGTGTCCCATGAAGAGTCCTCGGATTATAAGAATGCCTGTGTGTCCCATGAAGAGACCAGAGATTATAAGCATGCCTGTGTGTCCCATGAAGAGACCGGAGATTATAGGCATGCCTGTGTGTCCCATGAAGAGACCGGAGATTATAGGCATGCCTGTGTGTCCCATGAAGTGACTGGAGATTATGGGCATGCCTGTGTCCCATGAAAAGACTGGAGATTATAGGCATGTCTGTGTGTCCCATGCAGAGACCAGAGATTATAGGCAAACCTGTGTGTCCCATGAAGAGACCGGAGATTATAGGCATGCCTGTGTGTCCCATGAAGAGACCGGAGATTTTCGGCATGCCTGTGTGCCCCATGAAGAGACCTCGGATTATAGGCATGCCTGTGTGTCCCATTAAGAGACCAGAGATTATAGGCATGCCTGTGTGTCCCATGAAAAGACCGAGATTATAGGCATGCCTGTGTGTCCCATGAAGAGACCGAGATTATAGGCATGCCTGTGTGTCCCATGAAGAGACCGGAGATTATAGGCATGCCTGTGTGTCCCATGGAGAGACCGGAGATTATAGGCATGCTTGTGTGTCCCATGAAGAGACCTCAGATTATAGGCATGCCTGTGTGTCCTATGAAGAGACCTCGGATTATAGGCATGTCTGTGTGTCCCATGAAGAGACCTCGGATTATAGGCATGCCTGTGTGTCCCATGAAGAGACCTTAGATTATAGGCAGGCCTGTGTGTCCCATGAAGAGACCTCGGATTATAGTAATGCCTGTGTGTCCCATGAAGAGACCAGAGATTATATGCATGCCTGTGTGTCCCATGAAGAGACCAGAGATTATAGGCTTGCCTGTGTGTCCCATGAAGAGACCGAAGATTATAGGGATGCCTGGGTGTCCCATGAAGAGACCAGAGATTACAGGCATGCCGTTGTATCCCATGAAGAGACCGGAGATTATAGGCATGCTTGTGTGTCCCATGAAGAGACCTCAGATTATAGGCATGCCTGTGTGTCCCATGAAGAGACCTCAGATTATAGGCATGCCTGTGTGTCCCATGAATAGAACTAGGATTATAGGCATGCCTGTGTGTCCCATGAAGGGACCAGAGATTATAGGCATGCCTGTGTGTCCTATGAAGAGACCTTGGATTTTAGGCATGCATGTGTGTCCCATGAAGAGAACTAGGATTATAGGCATGCCTGTGTGTCCCATGAAGAAACCGGAGATTATAGGCATGCCTGTGTGTCCCATGAAGAGACCAGAGATTATAGGCATGCCTGTGTGTCCCATGAAGAGACCAGAGATTATAGGCATGCCTGAGTGTCCCATTAAGTGACCGGAGATTATAGGCATGCCTGTGTGTCCCATGAAGTGACTGGAGATTATAGGCATGCCTGTGTCCCATGAAGAGACCGGAGATTATAGGCATGTCTGTGTGTCCCATGCAGAGACCGGAGATTATAGGCAAACCTGTGTGTCCCATGAAGGGACCGGAGATTATAGGCATGCCTGTGTGTCCCATGAAGAGACCGGAGATTTTCGGCATGCCTGTGTGCCCCATGAAGAGACCTCGGATTATAGGCATGCCTGTGTGTCCCATTAAGAGACCAGAGATTATAGGCATGCCTGTGTGTCCCATGAAAAGACCGAGATTATAGGCATGCCTGTGTGTCTCATGAAGAGACCGAGATTATAGGCATGCCTGTGTGTCCCATGAAGAGACCGGAGATTATAGGCATGCCTGTGTGTCCCATGAAGAGACCAGAAATTATAGACATGCCTGTGTGTCCCATGAAGATACCGGAGATTATAGGCATGCCTGTGTGTCCCATGAAGTGACTGGAGATTATGGGCATGCCTGTGTCCCATGAAAAGACTGGAGATTATAGGCATGTCTGTGTGTCCCATGCAGAGACCAGAGATTATAGGCATGCCTGTGTGTCCCATGAAAAGACCGAGATTATAGGCATGCCTGTGTGTCCCATGAAGAGACCGAGATTATAGGCATGCCTGTGTGTCCCATGAAGAGACCGGAGATTATAGGCATGCCTGTGTGTCCCATGGAGAGACCGGAGATTATAGGCATGCTTGTGTGTCCCATGAAGAGACCTCAGATTATAGGCATGCCTGTGTGTCCTATGAAGAGACCTCGGATTATAGGCATGTCTGTGTGTCCCATGAAGAGACCTCGGATTATAGGCATGCCTGTGTGTCCCATGAAGAGACCTTAGATTATAGGCAGGCCTGTGTGTCCCATGAAGAGACCTCGGATTATAGTAATGCCTGTGTGTCCCATGAAGAGACCAGAGATTATATGCATGCCTGTGTGTCCCATGAAGAGGACAGAGATTATAGACATGCCTGTGTGTCCCATGAAGAGGACAGAGATTATAGGCATGCCTGTGTGTCCCATGAAGAGACCGGAGATTGTAGGCATGCCTGTGTGTCCCATGAAGAGACCGGAGATTATAGGCATGCTTGTGTGTCTCATGAAGAGATCTCAGATTATAGGCATGCCTGTGTGTCCCATGAAGAAAACTCGGATTATAGGCATGCCTGTGTGTCCCATGAAGAGACCGGAGATTATAGGCATGCCTGTGTGTCCCATGAAGAGACCAGAGATTATAGGCTTGCCTGTGTGTCCCATGAAGAGACCGAAGATTATAGGGATGCCTGGGTGTCCCATGAAGAGACCAGAGATTACAGGCATGCCGTTGTATCCCATGAAGAGACCGGAGATTATAGGCATGCTTGTGTGTCCCATGAAGAGACCTCAGATTATAGGCATGCCTGTGTGTCCCATGAAGAGACCTCAGATTATAGGCATGCCTGTGTGTCCCATGAATAGAACTAGGATTATAGGCATGCCTGTGTGTCCCATGAAGGGACCAGAGATTATAGGCATGCCTGTGTGTCCTATGAAGAGACCTTGGATTTTAGGCATGCATGTGTGTCCCATGAAGAGAACTAGGATTATAGGCATGCCTGTGTGTCCCATGAAGAAACCGGAGATTATAGGCATGCCTGTGTGTCCCATGAAGAGACCAGAGATTATAGGCATGCCTGTGTGTCCCATGAAGAGACCAGAGATTATAGGCATGCCTGAGTGTCCCATTAAGTGACCGGAGATTATAGGCATGCCTGTGTGTCCCATGAAGTGACTGGAGATTATAGGCATGCCTGTGTCCCATGAAGAGACCGGAGATTATAGGCATGTCTGTGTGTCCCATGCAGAGACCGGAGATTACAGGCAAACCTGTGTGTCCCATGAAGGGACCGGAGATTATAGGCATACCTGTGTGTCCCATGAAGAGACCGGAGATTTTCGGCATGCCTGTGTGCCCCATGAAGAGACCTCGGATTATAGGCATGCCTGTGTGTCCCATTAAGAGACCAGAGATTATAGGCATGCCTGTGTGTCCCATGAAAAGACCGAGATTATAGGCATGCCTGTGTGTCTCATGAAGAGACCGAGATTATAGGCATGCCTGTGTGTCCCATGAAGAGACCGGAGATTATAGGCATGCCTGTGTGTCCCATGAAGAGACCAGAAATTATAGACATGCCTGTGTGTCCCATGAAGATACCGGAGATTATAGGCATGCCTGTGTGTCCCATGAAGAGACCGGAGATTATAGGCATGCCTGTGTGTCCCATGGAGAGACCAGAGATTAGAGACATGCTTGTGTGTCCCATGAAGAGACCAGAGATTATAGGCATGCTTGTGTGTCTCATGAAGAGATCTCAGATTGTAGGCATGCCTGTGTGTCCCATGAAGAAAACACGGATTATAGGCATGCCTGTGTGTCCCATGAAGAGACCGGAGATTATAGGCATGCCTGTGTGTCCCATGAAGAGACCAGAGATTATAGGCTTGCCTGTGTGTCCCATGAAGAGACCGAAGATTATAGGCATGCTTGTGAGTCCCATGAACAGACCGGAGATTATAGGCATGCCTGTGTGTCCCACGAAGAGACCGGAGATTATAGGCATGCCTGTGTGTCCCATGAAGAGACCGGAGATTATAGGCATGCCTGTGTATCCCATGAAGAGACCGGATATTATAGGCATGCTTGTGTGTCTCATGAAGAGACCTCAGATTATAGGCATGCCTGTGTGTCCCATGAAGAGACTGGAGATTTTCGGCATGCCTGTGTGCCCCATGAAGAGACCTAGGATTATAGGCATGCCTGTGTGTCCAATGAAGAGACCTCGGATTATAGGCATGCCTGTGTGTCCCATGAAGAAACCGGAGATTATAGGCATTCCTCTGTGCCCCATGATGAGACCGGAGATTATTGGCATGCCTGTGTGTCCCATGAAGAGACCGGAGATTATAGGCATGCCTGTGTGTCCCATGAAGAGACCGGAGATTATAGGCATGCCTGTGTTTCCCATGAAGAGACCAGAGATTATAGGCATGCCTGTGTGTCCCATTAAGAGACCGGAGATTATAGGCATGCCTGTGTGTTCCATGAAGAGACCGGAGATTATAGACATGTCTGTGTGTCCCATGAAGCGACCGGAGATTATAGGCATGCCTGTGTGTTCCATGAAGAGACCGGAGATTATAGGCATGCCTGGGTGTCCCATGAAGAGACCGGAGATTATAGGCATGCTTGTGTGTCCCATGAAGAGACCTCGGAATTATAGGCACGTCTGTGTGTCCCATGAAGAGATGTCGGATTATAGGCATGCCTGTGTGTCCCATGAAGAGACCTTTGATTATAGGCAGGCCTGTGTGTCCCATGAAGAGACCTCGGATTATAGGAATGCCTGTGTGTCCCATGAAGAGACCAGAGATTATAAGCATGCCTGTGTGTCCCATGAAGAGACCGGAGATTATAGGCATGCCTGTGTGTCCCATGAAGAGACCGGAGATTATAGGCATGCCTGTGTGTCCCATGAAGTGACTGGAGATTATGGGCATGCCTGTGTCCCATGAAAAGACTGGAGATTATAGGCATGTCTGTGTGTCCCATGCAGAGACCGGAGATTATAGGCAAACCTGTGTGTCCCATGAAGAGACCGGAGATTATAGGCATGCCTGTGTGTCCCATGAAGAGACCGGAGATTTTCGGCATGCCTGTGTGCCCCATGAAGAGACCTCGGATTATAGGCATGCCTGTGTGTCCCATTAAGAGACCAGAGATTATAGGCATGCCTGTGTGTCCCATGAAAAGACCGAGATTATAGGCATGCCTGTGTGTCCCATGAAGAGACCGAGATTATAGGCATGCCTGTGTGTCCCATGAAGAGACCGGAGATTATAGGCATGCCTGTGTGTCCCATGAAGAGACCAGAAATTATAGACATGCCTGTGTGTCCCATGAAGATACCGGAGATTATAGGCATGCCTGTGTGTCCCATGAAGAGACCGGAGATTATAGGCATGCCTGTGTGTCCCATGGAGAGACCGGAGATTATAGGCATGCTTGTGTGTCCCATGAAGAGACCTCAGATTATAGGCATGCCTGTGTGTCCTATGAAGAGACCTCGGATTATAGGCATGTCTGTGTGTCCCATGAAGAGACCTCGGATTATAGGCATGCCTGTGTGTCCCATGAAGAGACCTTAGATTATACGCAGGCCTGTGTGTCCCATGAAGAGATCTCGGATTATAGTAATGCCTGTGTGTCCCATGAAGAGACCAGAGATTATATGCATGCCTGTGTGTCCCATGAAGAGGACAGAGATTATAGACATGCCTGTGTGTCCCATGAAGAGGACAGAGATTATAGGCATGCCTGTGTGTCCCATGAAGAGACCAGAGATTGTAGGCATGCCTGTGTGTCCCATGAAGAGACCGGAGATTATAGGCATGCTTGTGTGTCTCATGAAGAGATCTCAGATTATAGGCATGCCTGTGTGTCCCATGAAGAAAACTCGGATTATAGGCATGCCTGTGTGTCCCACGAAGAGACCAGAGATTATAGGCATGCCTGTGTGTCCCATGAAGAGACCAGAGATTATAGGCATGCCTGAGTGTCCCATTAAGTGACCGGAGATTATAGGCATGCCTGTGTGTCCCATGAAGTGACTGGAGATTATAGGCATGCCTGTGTCCCATGAAGAGACCGGAGATTATAGGCATGTCTGTGTGTCCCATGCAGAGACCGGAGATTATAGGCAAACCTGTGTGTCCCATGAAGGGACCGGAGATTATAGGCATGCCTGTGTGTCCCATGAAGAGACCGGAGATTTTCGGCATGCCTGTGTGCCCCATGAAGAGACCTCGGATTATAGGCATGCCTGTGTGTCCCATTAAGAGACCAGAGATTATAGGCATGCCTGTGTGTCCCATGAAAAGACCGAGATTATAGGCATGCCTGTGTGTCTCATGAAGAGACCGAGATTATAGGCATGCCTGTGTGTCCCATGAAGAGACCGGAGATTATAGGCATGTCTGTGTGTCCCATGAAGAGACCAGAAATTATAGACATGCCTGTGTGTCCCATGAAGATACCGGAGATTATAGGCATGCCTGTGTGTCCCATGAAGAGACCGGAGATTATAGGCATGCCTGTGTGTCCCATGGAGAGACCGGAGATTATAGGCATGCTTGTGTGTCCCATGAAGAGACCTCGGATTATAGGCATGCCTGTGTGTCCTATGAAGAGACCTCAGATTATAGGCATGTCTGTGTGTCCCATGAAGAGACCTCGGATTATAGGCATGCCTGTGTGTCTCATGAAGAGACCAGAGATTATATGCATGCCTGTGTGTCCCATGAAGAGACCGGAGATTATAGGCATGCCTGTGTGTCCCATGAAGAGAACAGAGATTATAGGCATGTCTGTGTGTCCCATGAAGAGACCTCGGATTATAGGCAGGCCTGTGTGTCCCATGAAGAGACCAGAGATTATATGCATGTCTGTGTGTCCCATGAAGAGACCGGAGATTATAGGCATGCCTGTGTGTCCCATGAAGAGAACAGAGATTATAGGCATGCCTGTGTGTCCCATGAAGAGACCGTAGATAGTAGGCATGCCTGTGTGTCCCATGAAGAGACCAGAGATTATAGGCATGCTTGTGTGTCTCATGAAGAGATCTCAGATTGTAGGCATGCCTGTGTGTCCCATGAAGAAAACACGGATTATAGGCATGCCTGTGTGTCCCATGAAGAGACCGGAGATTATAGGCATGCCTGTGTGTCCCATGAAGAGACCAGAGATTATAGGCTTGCCTGTGTGTCCCATGAAGAGACCGAAGATTATAGGCATGCTTGTGAGTCCCATGAACAGACCGGAGATTATAGGCATGCCTGTGTGTCCCACGAAGAGACCGGAGATTATAGGCATGCCTGTGTGTCCCATGAAGAGACCGGAGATTATAGGCATGCCTGTGTATCCCATGAAGAGACCGGATATTATAGGCATGCTTGTGTGTCTCATGAAGAGACCTCAGATTATAGGCATGCCTGTGTGTCCCATGAAGAGACTGGAGATTTTCGGCATGCCTGTGTGCCCCATGAAGAGACCTAGGATTATAGGCATGCCTGTGTGTCCAATGAAGAGACCTCAGATTATAGGCATGCCTGTGTGTCCCATGAAGAAACCGGAGATTATAGGCATTCCTCTGTGCCCCATGATGAGACCGGAGATTATTGGCATGCCTGTGTGTCCCATGAAGAGACCGGAGATTATAGGCATGCCTGTGTGTCCCATGAAGAGACCGGAGATTATAGGCATGCCTGTGTTTCCCATGAAGAGACCAGAGATTATAGGCATGCCTGTGTGTCCCATTAAGAGACCGGAGATTATAGGCATGCCTGTGTGTTCCATGAAGAGACCGGAGATTATAGGCATGTCTGTGTGTCCCATGAAGCGACCGGAGATTATAGGCATGCCTGTGTGTTCCATGAAGAGACCGGAGATTATAGGCATGCCTGTGTGTCCCATGAAGAGACCGGAGATTATAGGCATGCTTGTGTGTCCCATGAAGAGACCTCGGAATTATAGGCACGTCTGTGTGTCCCATGAAGAGATGTCGGATTATAGGCATGCCTGTGTGTCCCATGAAGAGACCTTTGATTATAGGCAGGCCTGTGTGTCCCATGAAGAGACCTCGGATTATAGGAATGCCTGTGTGTCCCATGAAGAGACCAGAGATTATAAGCATGCCTGTGTGTCCCATGAAGAGACCGGAGATTATAGGCATGCCTGTGTGTCCCATGAAGAGACCGGAGATTATAGGCATGCCTGTGTGTCCCATGAAGTGACTGGAGATTATGGGCATGCCTGTGTCCCATGAAAAGACTGGAGATTATAGGCATGTCTGTGTGTCCCATGCAGAGACCAGAGATTATAGGCAAACCTATGTGTCCCATGAAGAGACCGGAGATTATAGGCATGCCTGTGTGTCCCATGAAGAGACCGGAGATTTTCGGCATGCCTGTGTGCCCCATGAAGAGACCTCGGATTATAGGCATGCCTGTGTGTCCCATTAAGAGACCAGAGATTATAGGCATGCCTGTGTGTCCCATGAAAAGACCGAGATTATAGGCATGCCTGTGTGTCCCATGAAGAGACCGAGATTATAGGCATGCCTGTGTGTCCCATGAAGAGACCGGAGATTATAGGCATGCCTGTGTGTCCCATGAAGAGACCGGAGATTATAGGCATGCCTGTGTGTCCCATGGAGAGACCGGAGATTATAGGCATGCTTGTGTGTCCCATGAAGAGACCTCAGATTATAGGCATGCCTGTGTGTCCTATGAAGAGACCTCGGATTATAGGCATGTCTGTGTGTCCCATGAAGAGACCTCGGATTATAGGCATGCCTGTGTGTCCCATGAAGAGACCTTAGATTATACGCAGGCCTGTGTGTCCCATGAAGAGACCTCGGATTATAGTAATGCCTGTGTGTCCCATGAAGAGACCAGAGATTATATGCATGCCTGTGTGTCCCATGAAGAGGACAGAGATTATAGACATGCCTGTGTGTCCCATGAAGAGGACAGAGATTATAGGCATGCCTGTGTGTCCCATGAAGAGACCAGAGATTGTAGGCATGCCTGTGTGTCCCATGAAGAGACCGGAGATTATAGGCATGCTTGTGTGTCTCATGAAGAGATCTCAGATTATAGGCATGCCTGTGTGTCCCATGAAGAAAACTCGGATTATAGGCATGCCTGTGTGTCCCATGAAGAGACCGGAGATTATAGGCATGCCTGTGTGTCCCATGAAGAGACCAGAGATTATAGGCTTGCCTGTGTGTCCCATGAAGAGACCGAAGATTATAGGCATGCTTGTGAGTCCCATGAAGAGACCGGAGATTATAGGCATGCCCCTGTGTCCCATGAAGAGACCGGAGATTATAGGCATGCCTGTGTGTCCCATGAAGAGACCGGAGATTATCGGCATGCCTGTGTGACCCATGAAGAGACCTCTGATTATAGGGATGCCTGGGTGTCCCATGAAGAGACCAGAGATTACAGGCATGCCTGTGTATCCCATGAAGAGACCGGAGATTATAGGCATGCTTGTGTGTCCCATGAAGAGACCTCAGATTATAGGCATGCCTGTGTGTCCCATGAAGAGACCTCAGATTATAGGCATGCCTGTGTGTCCCATGAATAGAACTAGGATTATAGGCATGCCTGTGTGTCCCATGAAGGGACCAGAGATTATAGGCATGCCTGTGTGTCCTATGAAGAGACCTTGGATTTTAGGCATGCATGTGTGTCCCATGAAGAGAACTAGGATTATAGGCATGCCTGTGTGTCCCATGAAGAAACCGGAGATTATAGGCATGCCTGTGTGTCCCATGAAGAGACCAGAGATTATAGGCATGCCTGTGTGTCCCATGAAGAGACCGGAGATTATAGGCATGCCTGAGTATCCCATTAAGTGACCGGAGATTATAGGCATGCCTGTGTGTCCCATGAAGAGACCGGAGATTATAGGCATGCCTGTGTGTCCCATGAAGAGACCGGAGATTATAGGCATGCCCGTGTGTCCCATGAAGTGACTGGAGATTATAGGCATGCCTGTGTCCCATGAAGAGACCGGAGATTATAGGCATGTCTGTGTGTCCCATGCAGAGACCGGAGATTATAGGCAAACCTGTGTGTCCCATGAAGAGACCGGAGATTATAGGCATGCCTGTGTGTCCCATGAAGAGACCGGAGATTTTCGGCATGCCTCTGTGCCCCATGAAGAGACCTCGGATTATAGGCATGCCTGTGTGTCCCATTAAGAGACCAGAGATTATAGGCATGCCTGTGTGTCCCATGAAAAGTCCGAGATTATAGGCATGCCTGTGTGTCCCATGAAGAGACCGAGATTATAGGCATGCCTGTGTGTCCCATGAAGAGACCGGAGATTATAGGCATGCCTGTGTGTCCCATGAAGAGACCAGAAATTATAGACATGCCTGTGTGTCCCATGAAGATACCGGAGATTATAGGCATGCCTGTGTGTCCCATGAAGAGACCGGAGATTATAGGCATGCCTGTGTGTCCCATGGAGAGACTGGAGATTATAGGCATGCTTGTGTGTCCCATGAAGAGACCTCGGATTATAGGCATGCCTGTGTGTCCTATGAAGAGACCTCGGATTATAGGCATGTCTGTGTGTCCCATGAAGAGACCTCGGATTATAGGCATGCCTGTGTGTCCCATGAAGAGACCTTAGATTATAGGCAGGCCTGTGTGTCCCATGAAGAGACCTCGGATTATAGTAATGCCTGTGTGTCCCATGAAGAGACCAGAGATTATATGCATGCCTGTGTGTCCCATGAAGAGACCGGAGATTATAGGCATGCCTGTGTGTCCCATGAAGAGAACAGAGATTATAGGCATGCCTGTGTGTCCCATGAAGAGACCGTAGATTGTAGGCATGCCTGTGTGTCCCATGAAGAGACCAGAGATTATAGGCATGCTTGTGTGTCTCATGAAGAGATCTCAGATTATAGGCATGCCTGTGTGTCCCATGAAGAAAACACGGATTATAGGCATGCCTGTGTGTCCCATGAAGAGACCGGAGATTATAGGCATGCCTGTGTGTCCCATGAAGAGACCAGAGATTATAGGCTTGCCTGTGTGTCCCATGAAGAGACCGAAGATTATAGGCATGCTTGTGAGTCCCATGAACAGACCGGAGATTATAGGCATGCCTGTGTGTCCCATGAAGAGACCGGAGATTATAGGCATGCCTGTGTGTCCCATGAAGAGACCGGAGATTATAGGCATGCCTGTGTATCCCATAAAGAGACCGGATATTATAGGCATGCTTGTGTGTCTCATGAAGAGACCTCCGATTATAGGCAAGCCTGTGTGTCCCATGAAGAGACCGGAGATTATAGGCATGCCTGTGTGTCCCATGAAGAGACCGGAGATTATAGGCATGCTTGTGTGTCCCATGAAGAGACCTCGGAATTATAGGCACGTCTGTGTGTCCCATGAAGAGATGTCGGATTATAGGCATGCCTGTGTGTCCCATGAAGAGACCTTTGATTATAGGCAGGCCTGTGTGTCCCATGAAGAGACCTCGGATTATAGGAATGCCTGTGTGTCCCATGAAGAGACCAGAGATTATATGCATGCCTGTGTGTCCCATGAAGAGACCGGAGATTATAGGCATGCCTGTGTGTCCCATGAAGAGAACGGAGATTATAGGCATGCCTGTGTGTCCCATGAAGAGACTGGAGATTGTAGGCATGCCTGTGTGTTCCATGAAGAGACCGGAGATTATAGGCATGCTTGTGTGTCCCATGAAGAGATCTCAGATGATAGGCATGCCTGTGTGTCCCATGAAGAGAACTCGGATTATAGGCATGCCTGTGTGTCCCATGAAGAGACCGGAGATTATCGGCATGCCTGTGTGCCCCATGAAGAGACGTCCGATTATAGGGATGCCTGGGTGTCCCATAAAGAAACCACGGATTATAGGCATGTCTGTGTGTCCCACGGAGAGACCTCGGATTATGGGCATGCCTGTGTATCCCATGAAGAGACCACAGATTATAGGCAGGCCTGTGTGTTCCATGAAGAGACCAGAGATTATAGGCATGCCTGTGTGTCCCATAAGGAGACTGGAGATTGTAGGCATGCCTGTGTGTCCCATGAAGAAACCAGAGATTATAGGCATGCTTGTGTGTCCCATGAAGAGACCTCAGATTATAGGCATGCCTGTGTGTCCCATGAAGAGACCACAGATTATAGGCAGGCCTGTGTGTTCCATGAAAAGACCGGAGATTATAGGCATGCCTGTGTGTCCCATGAAGAGACCGGAGATTGTAGGCATGCCTGTGTGTCCCATGAAGAGACCCGAGATTATAGGCATGCCTGTGTGTCCCATGAAGAGACCGGAGATTGTAGGCATGCCTGTGAGTCCCATGAAGAGACCGGAGATTATAGGCATGCCTGTGTGTCCCATGAAGAAACCGGAGATTATAGGCATTCCTCTGTGCCCCATGAAGAGACCGGAGATTATTGGCATGCCTGTGTGTCCCATGAAGAGACCGGAGTTTATAGGCATGCCTGTGTGTCCCATGAAGAGACCGGAGATTATAGGCATGCCTGTGTTTCCCATGAAGAGACCAGAGATTATAGGCATGCCTGTGTGTCCCATTAAGAGACCGGAGATTATAGGCATGCCTGTGTGTTCCATGAAGAGACCGGAGATTATAGGCATGTCTGTGTGTCCCATGAAGCGACTGGAGATTATAGGCATGCCTGTGTGTTCCATGAAGAGACCGGAGATTATAGGCATGCCTGTGTGTCCCATGAAGAGACCGGAGATTATAGGCATGCTTGTGTGTCCCATGAAGAGACCTCGGAATTATAGGCACGTCTGTGTGTCCCATGAAGAGATGTCGGATTATAGGCATGCCTGTGTGTCCCATGAAGAGACCTTTGATTATAGGCAGGCCTGTGTGTCCCATGAAGAGACCTCGGATTATAGGAATGCCTGTGTGTCCCATGAAGAGACCAGAGATTATATGCATGCCTGTGTGTCCTATGAAGAGACCGGAGATTATAGGCATGCCTGTGTGTCCCATGAAGAGAACGGAGATTATAGGCATGCCTGTGTGTCCCATGAAGAGACTGGAGATTGTAGGCATGCCTGTGTGTTCCATGAAGAGACCGGAGATTATAGGCATGCTTGTGTGTCCCATGAAGAGATCTCAGATTATAGGCATGCCTGTGTGTCCCATGAAGAGAACTCGGATTATAGGCATGCCTGTGTGTCCCATGAAGAGACCGGAGATTATCGGCATGCCTGTGTGCCCCATGAAGAGACGTCCGATTATAGGGATGCCTGGGTGTCCCATAAAGAAACCACGGATTATAGGCATGTCTGTGTGTCCCACGGAGAGACCTCGGATTATGGGCATGCCTGTGTATCCCATGAAGAGACCACAGATTATAGGCAGGCCTGTGTGTTCCATGAAGAGACCAGAGATTATAGGCATGCCTGTGTGTCCCATAAGGAGACTGGAGATTGTAGGCATGCCTGTGTGTCCCATGAAGAAACCAGAGATTATAGGCATGCTTGTGTGTCCCATGAAGAGACCTCAGATTATAGGCATGCCTGTGTGTCCCATGAAGAGACCTCGGATTATAGGCAGGCCTGTGTGTCCCATGAAGAGACCAGAGATTATATGCATGTCTGTGTGTCCCATGAAGAGACCGGAGATTATAGGCATGCCTGTGTGTCCCATGAAGAGAACAGAGATTATAGGCATGCCTGTGTGTCCCATGAAGAGACCGTAGATAGTAGGCATGCCTGTGTGTCCCATGAAGAGACCAGAGATTATAGGCATGCTTGTGTGTCTCATGAAGAGATCTCAGATTGTAGGCATGCCTGTGTGTCCCATGAAGAAAACACGGATTATAGGCATGCCTGTGTGTCCCATGAAGAGACCGGAGATTATAGGCATGCCTGTGTGTCCCATGAAGAGACCAGAGATTATAGGCTTGCCTGTGTGTCCCATGAAGAGACCGAAGATTATAGGCATGCTTGTGTGTCCCACGAAGAGACCGGAGATTATAGGCATGCCTGTGTGTCCCATGAAGAGACCGGAGATTATAGGCATGCCTGTGTATCCCATGAAGAGACCGGATATTATAGGCATGCTTGTGTGTCTCATGAAGAGACCTCAGATTATAGGCATGCCTGTGTGTCCCATGAAGAGACTGGAGATTTTCGGCATGCCTGTGTGCCCCATGAAGAGACCTAGGATTATAGGCATGCCTGTGTGTCCAATGAAGAGACCTCAGATTATAGGCATGCCTGTGTGTCCCATGAAGAAACCGGAGATTATAGGCATTCCTCTGTGCCGCATGATGAGACCGGAGATTATTGGCATGCCTGTGTGTCCCATGAAGAGACCGGAGATTATAGGCATGCCTGTGTATCCCATGAAGAGACCGGAGATTATAGGCATGCCTGTGTTTCCCATGAAGAGACCAGAGATTATAGGCATGCCTGTGTGTCCCATTAGGAGACCGGAGATTATAGGCATGCCTGTGTGTTCCATGAAGAGACCGGAGATTATAGGCATGTCTGTGTGTCCCATGAAGCGACCGGAGATTATAGGCATGCCTGTGTGTTCCATGAAGAGACCGGAGATTATAGGCATGCCTGTGTGTCCCATGAAGAGACCGGAGATTATAGGCATGCTTGTGTGTCCCATGAAGAGACCTCGGAATTATAGGCACGTCTGTGTGTCCCATGAAGAGATGTCGGATTATAGGCATGCCTGTGTGTCCCATGAAGAGACCTTTGATTATAGGCAGGCCTGTGTGTCCCATGAAGAGACCTCGGATTATAGGAATGCCTGTGTGTCCCATGAAGAGACCAGAGATTATAAGCATGCCTGTGTGTCCCATGAAGAGACCGGAGATTATAGGCATGCCTGTGTGTCCCATGAAGAGACCGGAGATTATAGGCATGCCTGTGTGTCCCATGAAGTGACTGGAGATTATGGGCATGCCTGTGTCCCATGAAAAGACTGGAGATTATAGGCATGTCTGTGTGTCCCATGCAGAGACCAGAGATTATAGGCAAACCTATGTGTCCCATGAAGAGACCGGAGATTATAGGCATGCCTGTGTGTCCCATGAAGAGACCGGAGATTTTCGGCATGCCTGTGTGCCCCATGAAGAGACCTCGGATTATAGGCATGCCTGTGTGTCCCATTAAGAGACCAGAGATTATAGGCATGCCTGTGTGTCCCATGAAAAGACCGAGATTATAGGCATGCCTGTGTGTCCCATGAAGAGACCGAGATTATAGGCATGCCTGTGTGTCCCATGAAGAGACCGGAGATTATAGGCATGCCTGTGTGTCCCATGAAGAGACCGGAGATTATAGGCATGCTTGTGTGTCCCATGAAGAGACCGGAGATTATAGGCATGCCTGTGTGTCCCATGGAGAGACCGGAGATTATAGGCATGCTTGTGTGTCCCATGAATAGACCTCGGATTATAGGCATGCCTGTTTGTCCTATGAAGAGACCTCGGATTATAGGCATGTCTGTGTGTCCCATGAAGAGACCTCGGATTATAGGCATGTCTGTGTGTCCCATGAAGAGACCTCGGATTATAGGCATGCCTGCGTGTTCCATGAAGAGACCTTAGATTATAGGCAGGCCTGTGTGTCCCATGAAGAGACCTCGGATTATAGAAATGCCAGTGTGTCCCATGAAGAGACCAGAGATTATATGCATGCCAATATGTCCCATGAAGAGACCGGAGATTATAGGCATGCCTGTGTGTCCCATGAAGAGACCGGAGATTGTAGGCATGCCTGTGTGTCCCATGAAGCGACCGGAGATTATAGGCATGCTTGTGTGTCCCATGAAGAGACCTCGGAATTATAGGCACGTCTGTGTGTCCCATGAAGAGATGTCGGATTATAGGCATGCCTGTGTGTCCCATGAAGAGACCTTTGATTATAGGCAGGCCTGTGTGTCCCATGAAGAGACCTCGGATTATAGGAATGCCTGTGTGTCCCATGAAGAGACCAGAGATTATAAGCATGCCTGTGTGTCCCATGAAGGGACCAGAGATTATAGGCATGCCTGTGTGTCCCATGAAGTGACCTCGGATTATAGGCATGCCTGTGTGTCCTATGAAGAGACCTCAGATTATAGGCATGTCTGTGTGTCCCATGAAGAGACCTCGGATTATAGGCATGCCTGTGTGTCTCATGAAGAGACCAGAGATTATATGCATGCCTGTGTGTCCCATGAAGAGACCGGAGATTATAGGCATGCCTGTGTGTCCCATGAAGAGAACAGAGATTATAGGCATGTCTGTGTGTCCCATGAAGAGACCTCGGATTATAGGCAGGCCTGTGTGTCCCATGAAGAGACCAGAGATTATATGCATGTCTGTGTGTCCCATGAAGAGACCGGAGATTATAGGCATGCCTGTGTGTCCCATGAAGAGAACAGAGATTATAGGCATGCCTGTGTGTCCCATGAAGAGACCGTAGATAGTAGGCATGCCTGTGTGTCCCATGAAGAGACCAGAGATTATAGGCATGCTTGTGTGTCTCATGAAGAGATCTCAGATTGTAGGCATGCCTGTGTGTCCCATGAAGAAAACACGGATTATAGGCATGCCTGTGTGTCCCATGAAGAGACCGGAGATTATAGGCATGCCTGTGTGTCCCATGAAGAGACCAGAGATTATAGGCTTGCCTGTGTGTCCCATGAAGAGACCGAAGATTATAGGCATGCTTGTGAGTCCCATGAACAGACCGGAGATTATAGGCATGCCTGTGTGTCCCACGAAGAGACCGGAGATTATAGGCATGCCTGTGTGTCCCATGAAGAGACCGGAGATTATAGGCATGCCTGTGTATCCCATGAAGAGACCGGATATTATAGGCATGCTTGTGTGTCTCATGAAGAGACCTCAGATTATAGGCATGCCTGTGTGTCCCATGAAGAGACTGGAGATTTTCGGCATGCCTGTGTGCCCCATGAAGAGACCTAGGATTATAGGCATGCCTGTGTGTCCAATGAAGAGACCTCGGATTATAGGCATGCCTGTGTGTCCCATGAAGAAACCGGAGATTATAGGCATTCCTCTGTGCCCCATGATGAGACCGGAGATTATTGGCATGCCTGTGTGTCCCATGAAGAGACCGGAGATTATAGGCATGCCTGTGTGTCCCATGAAGAGACCGGAGATTATAGGCATGCCTGTGTTTCCCATGAAGAGACCAGAGATTATAGGCATGCCTGTGTGTCCCATTAAGAGACCGGAGATTATAGGCATGCCTGTGTGTTCCATGAAGAGACCGGAGATTATAGGCATGTCTGTGTGTCCCATGAAGCGACCGGAGATTATAGGCATGCCTGTGTGTTCCATGAAGAGACCGGAGATTATAGGCATGCCTGTGTGTCCCATGAAGAGACCGGAGATTATAGGCATGCTTGTGTGTCCCATGAAGAGACCTCGGAATTATAGGCACGTCTGTGTGTCCTATGAAGAGATGTCGGATTATAGGCATGCCTGTGTGTCCCATGAAGAGACCTTTGATTATAGGCAGGCCTGTGTGTCCCATGAAGAGACCTCGGATTATAGGAATGCCTGTGTGTCCCATGAAGAGACCAGAGATTATAAGCATGCCTGTGTGTCCCATGAAGAGACCGGAGATTATAAGCATGCCTGTGTGTCCCATGAAGAGACCGGAGATTATAGGCATGCCTGTGTGTCCCATGAAGAGACCGGAGATTATAGGCATGCCTGTGTGTCCCATGAAGTGACTGGAGATTATGGGCATGCCTGTGTCCCATGAAAAGACTGGAGATTATAGGCATGTCTGTGTGTCCCATGCAGAGACCGGAGATTATAGGCAAACCTGTGTGTCCCAAGAAGAGACCGGAGATTATAGGCATGCCTGTGTGTCCCATGAAGAGACCGGAGATTTTCGGCATGCCTGTGTGCCCCATGAAGAGACCTCGGATTATAGGCATGCCTGTGTGTCCCACTAAGAGACCAGAGATTATAGGCATGCCTGTGTGTCCCATGAAAAGACCGAGATTATAGGCATGCCTGTGTGTCCCATGAAGAGACCGAGATTATAGGCATGCCTGTGTGTCCCATGAAGAGACCGGAGATTATAGGCATGCCTGTGTGTCCCATGAAGAGACCAGAAATTATAGACATGCCTGTGTGTCCCATGAAGATACCGGAGATTATAGGCATGCCTGTGTGTCCCATGAAGAGACCGGAGATTATAGGCATGCCTGTGTGTCCCATGGAGAGACCGGAGATTATAGGCATGCTTGTGTGTCCCATGAAGAGACCTCAGATTATAGGCATGCCTGTGTGTCCTATGAAGAGACCTCGGATTATAGGCATGTCTGTGTGTCCCATGAAGAGACCTCGGATTATAGGCATGCCTGTGTGTCCCATGAAGAGACCTTAGATTATACGCAGGCCTGTGTGTCCCATGAAGAGACCTCGGATTATAGTAATGCCTGTGTGTCCCATGAAGAGACCAGAGATTATATGCATGCCTGTGTGTCCCATGAAGAGGACAGAGATTATAGACATGCCTGTGTGTCCCATGAAGAGGACAGAGATTATAGGCATGCCTGTGTGTCCCATGAAGAGACCAGAGATTGTAGGCATGCCTGTGTGTCCCATGAAGAGACCGGAGATTATAGGCATGCTTGTGTGTCTCATGAAGAGATCTCAGATTATAGGCATGCCTGTGTGTCCCATGAAGAAAACTCGGATTATAGGCATGCCTGTGTGTCCCATGAAGAGACCGGAGACTATAGGCATGCCTGTGTGTCCCATGAAGAGACCAGAGATTATAGGCTTGCCTGTGTGTCCCATGAAGAGACCGAAGATTATAGGCATGCTTGTGAGTCCCATGAAGAGACCGGAGATTATAGGCATGCCCCGGTGTCCCATGAAGAGACCGGAGATTATAGGCATGCCTGTGTGTCCCATGAAGAGACCGGAGATTATCGGCATGCCTGTGTGACCCATGAAGAGACCTCTGATTATAGGGATGCCTGGGTGTCCCATGAAGAGACCAGAGATTACAGGCACGCCTGTGTATCCCATGAAGAGACCGGAGATTATAGGCATGCTTGTGTGTCCCATGAAGAGACCTCAGATTATAGGCATGCCTGTGTGTCCCATGAAGAGACCTCAGATTATAGGCATGCCTGTGTGTCCCATGAATAGAACTAGGATTATAGGCATGCCTGTGTGTCCCATGAAGGGACCAGAGATTATAGGCATGCCTGTGTGTCCTATGAAGAGACCTTGGATTTTAGGCATGCATGTGTGTCCCATGAAGAGAACTAGGATTATAGGCATGCCTGTGTGTCCCATGAAGAAACCGGAGATTATAGGCATGCCTGTGTGTCCCATGAAGAGACCAGAGATTATAGGCATGCCTGTGTGTCCCATGAAGAGACCGGAGATTATAGGCATGCCTGAGTGTCCCATTAAGTGACCGGAGATTATAGGCATGCCTGTGTGTCCCATGAAGAGACCGGAGATTATAGGCATGCCTGTGTGTCCCATGAAGAGACCGGAGATTATAGGCATGCCCGTGTGTCCCATGAAGTGACTGGAGATTATAGGCATGCCTGTGTCCCATGAAGAGACCGGAGATTATAGGCATGTCTGTGTGTCCCATGCAGAGACCGGAGATTATAGGCAAACCTGTGTGTCCCATGAAGAGACCGGAGATTATAGGCATGCCTGTGTGTCCCATGAAGAGACCGGAGATTTTCGGCATGCCTCTGTGCCCCATGAAGAGACCTCGGATTATAGGCATGCCTGTGTGTCCCATTAAGAGACCAGAGATTATAGGCATGCCTGTGTGTCCCATGAAAAGACCGAGATTATAGGCATGCCTGTGTGTCCCATAAAGAGACCGAGATTATAGGCATGCCTGTGTGTCCCATGAAGAGACCGGAGATTATAGGCATGCCTGTGTGTCCCATGAAGAGACCAGAAATTATAGACATGCCTGTGTGTCCCATGAAGATACCGGAGATTATAGGCATGCCTGTGTGTCCCATGAAGAGACCGGAGATTATAGGCATGCCTGTGTGTCCCATGGAGAGACCGGAGATTATAGGCATGCTTGTGTGTCCCATGAAGAGACCTCGGATTATAGGCATGCCTGTGTGTCCTATGAAGAGACCTCGGATTATAGGCATGTCTGTGTGTCCCATGAAGAGACCTCGGATTATAGGCATGCCTGTGTGTCCCATGAAGAGACCTTAGATTATAGGCAGGCCTGTGTGTCCCATGAAGAGACCTCGGATTATAGTAATGCCTGTGTGTCCCATGAAGAGACCAGAGATTATATGCATGCCTGTGTGTCCCATGAAGAGACCGGAGATTATAGGCATGCCTGTGTGTCCCATGAAGAGAACAGAGATTATAGGCATGCCTGTGTGTCCCATGAAGAGACCGTAGATTGTAGGCATGCCTGTGTGTCCCATGAAGAGACCAGAGATTATAGGCATGCTTGTGTGTCTCATGAAGAGATCTCAGATTATAGGCATGCCTGTGTGTCCCATGAAGAAAACACGGATTATAGGCATGCCTGTGTGTCCCATGAAGAGACCGGAGATTATAGGCATGCCTGTGTGTCCCATGAAGAGACCAGAGATTATAGGCTTGCCTGTGTGTCCCATGAAGAGACCGAAGATTATAGGCATGCTTGTGAGTCCCATGAACAGACCGGAGATTATAGGCATGCCTGTGTGTCCCATGAAGAGACCGGAGATTATAGGCATGCCTGTGTGTCCCATGAAGAGACCGGAGATTATAGGCATGCCTGTGTATCCCATGAAGAGACCGGATATTATAGGCATGCTTGTGTGTCTCATGAAGAGACCTCCGATTATAGGCAAGCCTGTGTGTCCCATGAAGAGACCGGAGATTATAGGCATGCCTGTGTGTCCCATGAAGAGACCGGAGATTATAGGTATGCCTGTGTGTCCCATGAAGAGACCTCGGATTATGGTAATGCCTGTGTGTCCCATGAAGAGACCAGAGATTATATGCATGCCTGTGTGTCCCATGAAGAGACCGGAGATTATAGGCATGCCTGTGCGTCCCATGAAGAGAACAGAGATTATAGGCATGCCTGTGTGTCCCATGAAGAGACCGTAGATTGTAGGCATGCCTGTGTGTCCCATGAAGAGACCAGAGATTATAGGCATGCTTGTGTGTCTCATGAAGAGATCTCAGATTATAGGCATGCCTGTGTGTCCCATGAAGAAAACACGGATTATAGGCATGCCTGTGTGTCCCATGAAGAGACCGGAGATTATAGGCATGCCTGTGTGTCCCATGAAGAGACCAGAGATTATAGGCTTGCCTGTGTGTCCCATGAAGAGACCGAAGATTATAGGCATGCTTGTGAGTCCCATGAACAGACCGGAATTATAGGCATGCCTGTGTGTCCCATGAAGAGACCGGAGATTATAGGCATGCCTGTGTGTCCCATGAAGAGACCGGAGATTATAGGCATGCCTGTGTATCCCATGAAGAGACCGGATATTATAGGCATGCTTGTGTGTCTCATGAAGAGACCTCCGATTATAGGCAAGCCTGTGTGTCCCATGAAGAGACCGGAGATTATAGGCATGCCTGTGTGTCCCATGAAGAGACCGGAGATTATAGGCATGCTTGTGTGTCCCATGAAGAGACCTCAGAATTATAGGCACGTCTGTGTGTCCCATGAAGAGATGTCGGATTATAGGCATGCCTGTGTGTCCCATGAAGAGACCTTTGATTATAGGCAGGCCTGTGTGTCCCATGAAGAGACCTCGGATTATAGGAATGCCTGTGTGTCCCATGAAGAGACCAGAGATTATATGCATGCCTGTGTGTCCCATGAAGAGACCGGAGATTATAGGCATGCCTGTGTGTCCCATGAAGAGAACGGAGATTATAGGCATGCCTGTGTGTCCCATGAAGAGACTGGAGATTGTAGGCATGCCTGTGTGTTCCATGAAGAGACCGGAGATTATAGGCATGCTTGTGTGTCCCATGAAGAGATCTCAGATTATAGGCATGCCTGTGTGTCCCATGAAGAGAACTCGGATTATAGGCATGCCTGTGTGTCCCATGAAGAGACCGGAGATTATCGGCATGCCTGTGTGCCCCATGAAGAGACGTCCGATTATAGGGATGCCTGGGTGTCCCATAAAGAAACCACGGATTATAGGCATGTCTGTGTGTCCCACGGAGAGACCTCGGATTATGGGCATGCCTGTGTATCCCATGAAGAGACCACAGATTATAGGCAGGCCTGTGTGTTCCATGAAGAGACCAGAGATTATAGGCATGCCTGTGTGTCCCATAAGGAGACTGGAGATTGTAGGCATGCCTGTGTGTCCCATGAAGAAACCAGAGATTATAGGCATGCTTGTGTGTCCCATGAAGAGACCTCAGATTATAGGCATGCCTGTGTGTCCCATGAAGAGACCACAGATTATAGGCAGGCCTGTGTGTTCCATGAAAAGACCGGAGATTATAGGCATGCCTGTGTGTCCCATGAAGAGACCGGAGATTGTAGGCATGCCTGTGTGTCCCATGAAGAGACCCGAGATTATAGGCATGCCTCTGTGTCCCATGAAGAGACCGGAGATTGTAGGCATGCCTGTGAGTCCCATGAAGAGACCGGAGATTATAGGCATGCCTGTGTGTCCCATGAAGAAACCGGAGATTATAGGCATTCCTCTGTGCCCCATGAAGAGACCGGAGATTATTGGCATGCCTGTGTGTCCCATGAAGAGACCGGAGTTTATAGGCATGCCTGTGTGTCCCATGAAGAGACCGGAGATTATAGGCATGCCTGTGTTTCCCATGAAGAGACCAGAGATTATAGGCATGCCTGTGTGTCCCATTAAGAGACCGGAGATTATAGGCATGCCTGTGTGTTCCATGAAGAGACCGGAGATTATAGGCATGTCTGTGTGTCCCATGAAGCGACCGGAAATTATAGGCATGCCTGTGTGTTCCATGAAGAGACCGGAGATTATAGGCATGCCTGTGTGTCCCATGAAGAGACCGGAGATTATAGGCATGCTTGTGTGTCCCATGAAGAGACCTCGGAATTATAGGCACGTCTGTGTGTCCCATGAAGAGATGTCGGATTATAGGCATGCCTGTGTGTCCCATGAAGAGACCTTTGATTATAGGCAGGCCTGTGTGTCCCATGAAGAGACCTCGGATTATAGGAATGCCTGTGTGTCCCATGAAGAGACCAGAGATTATATGCATGCCTGTGTGTCCTATGAAGAGACCGGAGATTATAGGCATGCCTGTGTGTCCCATGAAGAGAACGGAGATTATAGGCATGCCTGTGTGTCCCATGAAGAGACTGGAGATTGTAGGCATGCCTGTGTGTTCCATGAAGAGACCGGAGATTATAGGCATGCTTGTGTGTCCCATGAAGAGATCTCAGATTATAGGCATGCCTGTGTGTCCCATGAAGAGAACTCGGATTATAGGCATGCCTGTGTGTCCCATGAAGAGACCGGAGATTATCGGCATGCCTGTGTGCCCCATGAAGAGACGTCCGATTATAGGGATGCCTGGGTGTCCCATAAAGAAACCACGGATTATAGGCATGTCTGTGTGTCCCACGGAGAGACCTCGGATTATGGGCATGCCTGTGTATCCCATGAAGAGACCACAGATTATAGGCAGGCCTGTGTGTTCCATGAAGAGACCAGAGATTATAGGCATGCCTGTGTGTCCCATAAGGAGACTGGAGATTGTAGGCATGCCTGTGTGTCCCATGAAGAAACCAGAGATTATAGGCATGCTTGTGTGTCCCATGAAGAGACCTCAGATTATAGGCATGCCTGTGTGTCCCATGAAGAGACCACAGATTATAGGCAGGCCTGTGTGTTCCATGAAAAGACCGGAGATTATAGGCATGCCTGTGTGTCCCATGAAGAGACCGGAGATTGTAGGCATGCCTGTGTGTCCCATGAAGAGACCCGAGATTATAGGCATGCCTGTGTGTCCCATGAAGAGACCGGAGATTGTAGGCATGCCTGTGAGTCCCATGAAGAGACCGGAGATTATAGGCATGCTTGTGTGTTCCATGAAGAGACCTCAAATTATAGGCATGCCTGTGTGTCCCATGAAGAGAACTAGGATTATAGGCATGCCTGTGTGTCCCATGAAGGGACCAGAGATTATAGGAATGCCTGTGTGTCCCATGAAGAGAGCTTGGATTATAGGCATGCCTGTGTGTCCCATGAAGAGACCGGAGATTATAGGCATGCCTTTGTGTCCCATGTAGAGACCGGAGATTATAGGCATGCCTGTTTGTCCCATGAAGAGACCGGAGATTATAGGCATGCCTGTGTGTCCCATTAAGAGACTGGGGATGTGTCTCCCATGAAGAGACCAGAGATTATAGGCATGTCTGTGTGTCCCATGAAGAGACCAGAGATTATAGGCATGCCTGTGTGTCCCATGAAGAGACCTCGGAATATAGGCATGTCTGTGTGTCCCATGAAGAGACCAGAGATTATGGACATGCCTGTGTGTCCCATGAAGAGACCTCAGAATATAGGCATTCCTCTGTGCCCCATGAGGAGACCGAAGATTATAGGCATGCCTGTGTGTCCCATGAAGAGACTAAAGATTTTAGGTATGCCTGTGTGTCCTGTGAAGAGACCGGAGATTATAGGCAAGTCTGTGTGTCCCATGAAGAGACCGGAGATTATAGGCATGCCTGTGTGTCCCATGAAGAGACGGGAGATTGTAGGCATGCCTGTGTGTCCCATGAAGAGACCATAGATTATAGGCATGCTTATGTGTCCCATGAAGAGACCTCAGATTATAGGCATGCCTGTGTGTCCCATGAAGAGAACTAGGATTATAGGCATGCCTGTGTGTCCTATGAAGGGACCGGAGATTATAGGCATGCCTGTGTGTCCCATGAAGAGACCAGAGATTACAGGCATGCCTGTGTGTCCCATTAAGAGACCGGAGATTATAGGCATGACTGTGTGTCCCATGAAGAGACCGGAGATTATAGGCATGCCTGTGTGTCCCATGAAGAGACCGGAGATTATAGGCATGCTTGTGTGTCCCATGAAGAGACCTCGGATTATAGGCATGCCTGTGTGTCCCATGAAGAGACCTCGGATTATAGGCATGTCTGTGTGTCCCATGAAGAGACCTTGGATTATAGGCATGCCTGCGTGTTCCATGAAGAGACCTTAGATTATAGGCAGGCCTGTGTGTCCCATGAAGAGACCTCGGATTATAGAAATGCCAGTGTGTCCCATGAAGAGACCAGAGATTATATGCATGCCAATATGTCCCATGAAGAGACCGGAGATTATAGGCATGCCTGTGTGTCCCATGAAGAGACCGGAGATTGTAGGCATGCCTGTGTGTCCCATGAAGCGACCGGAGATTATAGGCATGCTTGTGTGTCCCATGAAGAGACCTCGGAATTATAGGCACGTCTGTGTGTCCCATGAAGAGATGTCGGATTATAGGCATGCCTGTGTGTCCCATGAAGAGACCTTTGATTATAGGCAGGCCTGTGTGTCCCATGAAGAGACCTCGGATTATAGGAATGCCTGTGTGTCCCATGAAGAGACCAGAGATTATAAGCATGCCTGTGTGTCCCATGAAGGGACCGGAGATTATAGGCATGCCTGTGTGTCCCATGAAGTGACTGGAGATTATGGGCATGCCTGTGTCCCATGAAAAGACTGGAGATTATAGGCATGTCTGTGTGTCCCATGCAGAGACCGGAGATTATAGGCAAACCTGTGTGTCCCATGAAGAGACCGGAGATTATAGGCATGCCTGTGTGTCCCATGAAGAGACCGGAGATTTTCGGCATGCCTGTGTGCCCCATGAAGAGACCTCGGATTATAGGCATGCCTGTGTGTCCCATTAAGAGACCAGAGATTATAGGCATGCCTGTGTGTCCCATGAAAAGACCGAGATTATAGGCATGCCTGTGTGTCCCATGAAGAGACCGGAGATTATAGGCATGCCTGTGTGTCCCATGAAGAGACCAGAAATTATAGACATGCCTGTGTGTCCCATGAAGAGACCAGAAATTATAGACATGCCTGTGTGTCCCATGAAGATACCGGAGATTATAGGCATGCCTGTGTGTCCCATGAAGAGACCGGAGATTATAGGCATGCCTGTGTGTCCCATGGAGAGACCGGAGATTATAGGCATGCTTGTGTGTCCCAAGAAGAGACCTCAGATTATAGGCATGCCTGTGTGTCCTATGAAGAGACCTCGGATTATAGGCATGTCTGTGTGTCCCATGAAGAGACCTCGGATTATAGGCATGCCTGTGTGTCCCATGAAGAGACCTTAGATTATAGGCAGGCCTGTGTGTCCCATGAAGAGACCTCGGATTATAGTAATGCCTGTGTGTCCCATGAAGAGACCAGAGATTATATGCATGCCTGTGTGTCCCATGAAGAGGACAGAGATTATAGACATGCCTGTGTGTCCCATGAAGAGGACAGAGATTATAGGCATGCCTGTGTGTCCCATGAAGAGACCGGAGATTGTAGGCATGCCTGTGTGTCCCATGAAGAGACCGGAGATTATAGGCATGCTTGTGTGTCTCATGAAGAGATCTCAGATTATAGGCATGCCTGTGTGTCCCATGAAGAAAACTCGGATTATAGGCATGCCTGTGTGTCCCATGAAGAGACCGGAGATTATAGGCATGCCTGTGTGTCCCATGAAGAGACCAGAGATTATAGGCTTGCCTGTGTGTCCCATGAAGAGACCGAAGATTATAGGCATGCTTGTGAGTCCCATGAAGAGACCGGAGATTATAGGCATGCCCCTGTGTCCCATGAAGAGACCGGAGATTATAGGCATGCCTGTGTGTCCCATGAAGAGACCGGAGATTATCGGCATGCCTGTGTGACCCATGAAGAGACCTCTAATTATAGGGATGCCTGGGTGTCCCATGAAGAGACCAGAGATTACAGGCATGCCTGTGTATCCCATGAAGAGACCGGAGATTATAGGCATGCTTGTGTGTCCCATGAAGAGACCTCAGATTATAGGCATGCCTGTGTGTCCCATGAAGAGACCTCAGATTATAGGCATGCCTGTGTGTCCCATGAATAGAACTAGGATTATAGGCATGCCTGTGTGTCCCATGAAGGGACCAGAGATTATAGGCATGCCTGTGTGTCCTATGAAGAGACCTTGGATTTTAGGCATGCATGTGTGTCCCATGAAGAGAACTAGGATTATAGGCATGCCTGTGTGTCCCATGAAGAAACCGGAGATTATAGGCATGCCTGTGTGTCCCATGAAGAGACCAGAGATTATAGGCATGCCTGTGTGTCCCATGAAGAGACCGGAGATTATAGGCATGCCTGAGTGTCCCATTAAGTGACCAGAGATTATAGGCATGCCTGTGTGTCCCATGAAGAGACCGGAGATTATAGGCATGCCCGTGTGTCCCATGAAGAGACCGGAGATTATAGGCATGCCTGTGTGTCCCATGAAGTGACTGGAGATTATAGGCATGCCTGTGTCCCATGAAGAGACCGGAGATTATAGGCATGTCTGTGTGTCCCATGCAGAGACCGGAGATTATAGGCAAACCTGTGTGTCCCATGAAGAGACCGGAGATTATAGGCATGCCTGTGTGTCCCATGAAGAGACCGGAGATTTTCAGCATGCCTGTGTGCCCCATGAAGAGACCTCGGATTATAGGCATGCCTGTGTGTCCCATTAAGAGACCAGAGATTATAGGCATGCCTGTGTGTCCCATGAAAAGACCGAGATTATAGGCATGCCTGTGTGTCCCATGAAGAGACCGAGATTATAGGCATGCCTGTGTGTCCCATGAAGAGACCGGAGATTATAGGCATGCCTGTGTGTCCCATGAAGAGACCAGAAATTATAGACATGCCTGTGTGTCCCATGAAGATACCGGAGATTATAGGCATGCCTGTGTGTCCCATGAAGAGACCGGTGATTATAGGCATGCCTGTGTGTCCCATGGAGAGACCGGAGATTATAGGCATGCTTGTGTGTCCCATGAAGAGACCTCGGATTATAGGCATGCCTGTGTGTCCTATGAAGAGACCTCGGATTATAGGCATGTCTGTGTGTCCCATGAAGAGACCTCGGATTATAGGCATGCCTGTGTGTCCCATGAAGAGACCAGAGATTATATGCATGCCTGTGTGTCCCATGAAGAGACCGGAGATTATAGGCATGCCTGTGTGTCCCATGAAGAGAACAGAGATTATAGGCATGCCTGTGTGTCCCATGAAGAGACCGGAGATTGTAGGCATGCCTGTGTGTCCCATGAAGAGACCAGAGATTATAGGCATGCTTGTGTGTCTCATGAAGAGATCTCAGATTATAGGCATGCCTGTGTGTCCCATGAAGAAAACACGGATTATAGGCATGCCTGTGTGTCCCATGAAGAGACCGGAGATTATAGGCATGCCTGTGTGTCCCATGAAGAGACCAGAGATTATAGGCTTGCCTGTGTGTCCCATGAAGAGACCGAAGATTATAGGCATGCTTGTGAGTCCCATGAACAGACCGGAGATTATAGGCATGCCTGTGTGTCCCATGAAGAGACCGGAGATTATAGGCATGCCTGTGTGTCCCATGAAGAGACCGGAGATTATAGGCATGCCTGTGTGTCCCATGAAGAGACCGGAGATTATAGGCATGCTTGTGTGTCTCATGAAGAGACCTCCGATTATAGGCAAGCCTGTGTGTCCCATGAAGAGACCGGAGATTATAGGCATGCCTGTGTGTCCCATGAAGAGACTGGAGATTTTCGGCATGCCTGTGTGCCCCATGAAGAGACCTAGGATTATAGGCATGCCTGTGTGTCCAATGAAGAGACCTCGGATTATAGGCATGCCTGTGTGTCCTATGAAGAAACCGGAGATTATAGGCATTCCTCTGTGCCCCATGAAGAGACCGGAGATTATTGGCATGCCTGTGTGTCCCATGAAGAGACCGGAGATTATAGGCATGCCTGTGTGTCCCATGAAGAGACCGGAGATTATAGGCATGCCTGTGTTTCCCATGAAGAGACCAGAGATTATAGGCATGCCTGTGTGTCCCATTAAGAGACCGGAGATTATAGGCATGCCTGTGTGTTCCATGAATTGACCGGAGATTATAGGCATGTCTGTGTGTCCCATGAAGCGACCGGAGATTATAGGCATGCCTGTGTGTTCCATGAAGAGACCGGAGATTATAGGCATGCCTGTGTGTCCCATGAAGAGACCGGAGATTATAGGCATGCTTGTGTGTCCCATGAAGAGACCTCAGATTATAGGCATGCCTGTGTGTCCTATGAAGAGACCTCGGATTATAGGCATGTCTGTGTGTCCCATGAAGAGACCTCGGATTATAGGCATGCCTGTGTGTCCCATGAAGAGACCTTAGATTATAGGCAGGCCTGTGTGTCCCATGAAGAGACCTCGGATTATAGTAATGCCTGTGTGTCCCATGAAGAGACCAGAGATTATATGCATGCCTGTGTGTCCCATGAAGAGGACAGAGATTATAGACATGCCTGTGTGTCCCATGAAGAGGACAGAGATTATAGGCATGCCTGTGTGTCCCATGAAGAGACCGGAGATTGTAGGCATGCCTGTGTGTCCCATGAAGAGACCAGAGATTATAGGCATGCTTGTGTGTCTCATGAAGAGATCTCAGATTATAGGCATGCCTGTGTGTCCCATGAAGAAAACACGGATTATAGGCATGCCTGTGTGTCCCATGAAGAGACCGGAGATTATAGGCATGCCTGTGTGTCCCATGAAGAGACCAGAGATTATAGGCTTGCCTGTGTGTCCCATGAAGAGACCGAAGATTATAGGCATGCTTGTGAGTCCCATGAACAGACCGGAGATTATAGGCATGCCTGTGTGTCCCATGAAGAGACCGGAGATTATAGGCATGCCTGTGTGTCCCATGAAGAGACCGGAGATTATAGGCATGCCTGTGTGTCCCATGAAGAGACCGGAGATTATAGGCATGCTTGTGTGTCTCATGAAGAGACCTCCGATTATAGGCAAGCCTGTGTGTCCCATGAAGAGACCGGAGATTATAGGCATGCCTGTGTGTCCCATGAAGAGACTGGAGATTTTCGGCATGCCTGTGTGCCCCATGAAGAGACCTAGGATTATAGGCATGCCTGTGTGTCCAATGAAGAGACCTCGGATTATAGGCATGCCTGTGTGTCCTATGAAGAAACCGGAGATTATAGGCATTCCTCTGTGCCCCATGAAGAGACCGGAGATTATTGGCATGCCTGTGTGTCCCATGAAGAGACCGGAGATTATAGGCATGCCTGTGTGTCCCATGAAGAGACCGGAGATTATAGGCATGCCTGTGTTTCCCATGAAGAGACCAGAGATTATAGGCATGCCTGTGTGTCCCATTAAGAGACCGGAGATTATAGGCATGCCTGTGTGTTCCATGAATTGACCGGAGATTATAGGCATGTCTGTGTGTCCCATGAAGCGACCGGAGATTATAGGCATGCCTGTGTGTTCCATGAAGAGACCGGAGATTATAGGCATGCCTGTGTGTCCCATGAAGAGACCGGAGATTATAGGCATGCTTGTGTGTCCCATGAAGAGACCTCAGATTATAGGCATGCCTGTGTGTCCTATGAAGAGACCTCGGATTATAGGCATGTCTGTGTGTCCCATGAAGAGACCTCGGATTATAGGCATGCCTGTGTGTCCCATGAAGAGACCTTAGATTATAGGCAGGCCTGTGTGTCCCATGAAGAGACCTCGGATTATAGTAATGCCTGTGTGTCCCATGAAGAGACCAGAGATTATATGCATGCCTGTGTGTCCCATGAAGAGGACAGAGATTATAGACATGCCTGTGTGTCCCATGAAGAGGACAGAGATTATAGGCATGCCTGTGTGTCCCATGAAGAGACCGGAGATTGTAGGCATGCCTGTGTGTCCCATGAAGAGACCGGAGATTATAGGCATGCTTGTGTGTCTCATGAAGAGATCTCAGATTATAGGCATGCCTGTGTGTCCCATGAAGAGACCGGAGATTATAGGCATGCCTGTGTGTCCCATGAAGAGACCAGAGATTATAGGCTTGCCTGTGTGTCCCATGAAGAGACCGAAGATTATAGGCATGCTTGTGAGTCCCATGAAGAGACCGGAGATTATAGGCATGCCCCTGTGTCCCATGAGGAGACCGGAGATTATAGGCATGCCTGTGTGTCCCATGAAGAGACCGGAGATTATCGGCATGCCTGTGTGACCCATGAAGAGACCTCTGATTATAGGGATGCCTGGGTGTCCCATGAAGAGACCTCAGATTATAGGCATGCCTGTGTGTCCCATGAATAGAACTAGGATTATAGGCATGCCTGTGTGTCCCATGAAGGGACCAGAGATTATAGGCATGCCTGTGTGTCCTATGAAGAGACCTTGGATTTTAGGCATGCATGTGTGTCCCATGAAGAGAACTAGGATTATAGGCATGCCTGTGTGTCCCATGAAGAAACCGGAGATTATAGGCATGCCTGTGTGTCCCATGAAGAGACCAGAGATTATAGGCATGCCTGTGTGTCCCATGAAGAGACCGGAGATTATAGGCATGCCTGAGTGTCCCATTAAGTGAACAGAGATTATAGGCATGCCTGTGTGTCCCATGAAGAGACCGGAGATTATAGGCATGCCTGTGTGTCCCATGAAGAGACCGGAGATTATAGGCATGCCTGTGTGTCCCATGAAGTGACTGGAGATTATAGGCATGCCTGTGTCCCATGAAGAGACCGGAGATTATAGGCATGTCTGTGTGTCCCATGCAGAGACCGGAGATTATAGGCAAACCTGTGTGTCCCATGAAGAGACCGGAGATTATAGGCATGCCTGTGTGTCCCATGAAGAGACAGGAGATTTTCGGCATGCCTGTGTGCCCCATGAAGAGACCTCGGATTATAGGCATGCCTGTGTGTCCCATTAAGAGACCAGAGATTATAGGCATGCCTGTGTGTCCCATGAAAAGACCGAGATTATAGGCATGCCTGTGTGTCCCATGAAGAGACCGAGATTATAGGCATGCCTGTGTGTCCCATGAAGAGACCGGAGATTATAGGCATGCCTGTGTGTCCCATGAAGAGACCAGAAATTATAGACATGCCTGTGTGTCCCATGAAGATACCGGAGATTATAGGCATGCCTGTGTGTCCCATGAAGAGACCGGTGATTATAAGCATGCCTGTGTGTCCCATGGAGAGACCGGAGATTATAGGCATGCTTGTGTGTCCCATGAAGAGACCTCGGATTATAGGCATGCCTGTGTGTCCTATAAAGAGACCTCGGATTATAGGCATGTCTGTGTGTCCCATGAAGAGACCTCGGATTATAGGCATGCCTGTGTGTCCCATGAAGAGACCTTAGATTATAGGCAGGCCTGTGTCCCATGAAGAGACCTCGGATTATAGTAATGCCTGTGTGTCCCATGAAGAGACCAGAGATTATATGCATGCCTGTGTGTCCCATGAAGAGACCGGAGATTATAGGCATGCCTGTGTGTCCCATGAAGAGAACAGAGATTATAGGCATGCCTGTGTGTCCCATGAAGAGACCGTAGATTGTATGCATGCCTGTGTGTCCCATGAAGAGACCAGAGATTATAGGCATGCTTGTGTGTCTCATGAAGAGATCTCAGATTATAGGCATGCCTGTGTGTCCCATGAAGAAAACACGGATTATAGGCATGCCTGTGTGTCCCATGAAGAAAACACGGATTATAGGCATGCCTGTGTGTCCCATGAAGAGACCGGAGATTATAGGCATGCCTGTGTGTCCCATGAAGAGACCGGAGATTATCGGCATGCCTGTGTGACCCATGAAGAGACCTCTGATTATAGGGATGCCTGGGTGTCCCATGAAGAGACCAGAGATTACAGGCATGCCTGTGTATCCCATGAAGAGACCGGAGATTATAGGCATGCTTGTGTGTCCCATGAAGAGAACTCAGATTATAGGCATGCCTGTGTGTCCCATGAAGAGACCTCAGATTATAGGCATGCCTGTGTGTCCTATGAATAGAACTAGGATTATAGGCATGCCTGTGTGTCCCATGAAGGGACCAGAGATTATAGGCATGCCTGTGTGTCCTATGAAGAGACCTTGGATTTTAGGCATGCATGTGTGTCCCATGAAGAGAACTAGGATTATAGGCATGCCTGTGTGTCCCATGAAGAAACCGGAGATTATAGGCATGCCTGTGTGTCCCATGAAGAGACCAGAGATTATAGGCATGCCTGTGTGTCCCATGAAGAGACCGGAGATTATAGGCATGCCTGAGTGTCCCATTAAGTGACCAGAGATTATAGGCATGCCTGTGTGTCCCATGAAGAGACCGGAGATTATAGGCATGCCTGTGTGTCCCATGAAGAGACCGGAGATTATAGGCATGCCTGTGTGTCCCATGAAGTGACTGGAGATTATAGGCATGCCTGTGTCCCATGAAGAGACCGGAGATTATAGGCATGTCTGTGTGTCCCATGCAGAGACCGGAGATTATAGGCAAACCTGTGTGTCCCATGAAGAGACCGGAGATTATAGGCATGCCTATGTGTCCCATGAAGAGACAGGAGATTTTCGGCATGCCTGTGTGCCCCATGAAGAGACCTCGGATTATAGGCATGCCTGTGTGTCCCATTAAGAGACCAGAGATTATAGGCATGCCTGTGTGTCCCATGAAAAGACCGAGATTATAGGCATGCCTGTGTGTCCCATGAAGAGACCGAGATTATAGGCATGCCTGTGTGTCCCATGAAGAGACCGGAGATTATAGGCATGCCTGTGTGTCCCATGAAGAGACCAGAAATTATAGACATGCCTGTGTGTCCCATGAAGATACCGGAGATTATAGGCATGCCTGTGTGTCCCATGAAGAGACCGGTGATTATAAGCATGCCTGTGTGTCCCATGGAGAGACCGGAGATTATAGGCATGCTTGTGTGTCCCATGAAGAGACCTCGGATTATAGGCATGCCTGTGTGTCCTATAAAGAGACCTCGGATTATAGGCATGTCTGTGTGTCCCATGAAGAGACCTCGGATTATAGGCATGCCTGTGTGTCCCATGAAGAGACCTTAGATTATAGGCAGGCCTGTGTGTCCCATGAAGAGACCTCGGATTATAGTAATGCCTGTGTGTCCCATGAAGAGACCAGAGATTATATGCATGCCTGTGTGTCCCATGAAGAGACCGGAGATTATAGGCATGCCTGTGTGTCCCATGAAGAGAACAGAGATTATAGGCATGCCTGTGTGTCCCATGAAGAGACCGTAGATTGTATGCATGCCTGTGTGTCCCATGAAGAGACCAGAGATTATAGGCATGCTTGTGTGTCTCATGAAGAGATCTCAGATTATAGGCATGCCTGTGTGTCCCATGAAGAAAACACGGATTATAGGCATGCCTGTGTGTCCCATGAAGAAAACACGGATTATAGGCATGCCTGTGTGTCCCATGAAGATACCGGAGATTATAGGCATGCCTGTGTGTCCCATGAAGAGACCAGAGATTATAGGCTTGCCTGTGTGTCCCATGAAGAGACCGAAGATTATAGGCATGCTTGTGAGTCCCATGAACAGACCGGAGATTATAGGCATGCCTGTGTGTCCGATGAAGAGACCGGAGATTATAGGCATGCCTGTGTGTCCCATGAAGAGACCGGAGATTATAGGCATGCCTGTGTATCCCATGAAGAGACCGGATATTATAGGCATGCTTGTGTGTCTCATGAAGAGACCTCCGATTATAGGCAAGCCTGTGTGTCCCATGAAGAGACCGGAGATTATAGGCATGCCTGTGTGTCCCATGAAGAGACTGGAGATTTTCGGCATGCCTGTGTGCCCCATGAAGAGACCTAGGATTATAGGCATGCCTGTGTGTCCAATGAAGAGACCTCGGATTATAGGCATGCCTGTGTGTCCCATGAAGAAACCGGAGATTATAGGCATTCCTCTGTGCCCCATGAAGAGACCGGAGATTATTGGCATGCCTGTGTGTCCCATGAAGAGACCGGAGATTATAGGCATGCCTGTGTGTCCCATTAAGAGACCGGAGATTATAGGCATGCCTGTGTTTCCCATGAAGAGACCAGAGATTATAGGCATGCCTGTGTGTCCCATTAAGAGACCGGAGATTATAGGCATGCCTGTGTGTTCCATGAATTGACCGGAGATTATAGGCATGTCTGTGTGTCCCATGAAGCGACCGGAGATTATAGGCATGCCTGTGTGTCCCATGAAGAGACCGGAGATTATAGGCATGCCTGTGTGTCCCATGAAGAGAACGGAGATTATAGGCATGCCTGTGTGTCCCATGAAGAGACTGGAGATTGTAGGCATGCCTGTGTGTTCCATGAAGAGACCGGAGATTATAGGCATGCTTGTGTGTCCCATGAAGAGATCTCAGATTATAGGCATGCCTGTGTGTCCCATGAAGAGAACTCGGATTATAGGCATGCCTGTGTGTCCCATGAAGAGACCGGAGATTATCGGCATGCCTGTGTGCCCCATGAAGAGACGTCCGATTATAGGGATGCCTGGGTGTCCCATAAAGAAACCACGGATTATAGGCATGTCTGTGTGTCCCACGGAGAGACCTCGGATTATGGGCATGCCTGTGTATCCCATGAAGAGACCACAGATTATAGGCAGGCCTGTGTGTTCCATGAAGAGACCAGAGATTATAGGCATGCCTGTGTGTCCCATAAGGAGACTGGAGATTGTAGGCATGCCTGTGTGTCCCATGAAGAAACCAGAGATTATAGGCATGCTTGTGTGTCCCATGAAGAGACCTCAGATTATAGGCATGCCTGTGTGTCCCATGAAGAGACCACAGATTATAGGCAGGCCTGTGTGTTCCATGAAAAGACCGGAGATTATAGGCATGCCTGTGTGTCCCATGAAGAGACCGGAGATTGTAGGCATGCCTGTGTGTCCCATGAAGAGACCCGAGATTATAGGCATGCCTGTGTGTCCCATGAAGAGACCGGAGATTGTAGGCATGCCTGTGAGTCCCATGAAGAGACCGGAGATTATAGGCATGCTTGTGTGTTCCATGAAGAGACCTCAAATTATAGGCATGCCTGTGTGTCCCATGAAGAGAACTAGGATTATAGGCATGCCTGTGTGTCCCATGAAGGGACCAGAGATTATAGGAATGCCTGTGTGTCCCATGAAGAGAGCTTGGATTATAGGCATGCCTGTGTGTCCTATGAAGAGAACTAGGATTATAGGCATGCCTGTGTGTCCCATGAAGAGACCGGAGATTATAGGCATGCCTTTGTGTCCCATGTAGAGACCGGAGATTATAGGCATGCCTGTTTGTCCCATGAAGAGACCGGAGATTATAGGCATGCCTGTGTGTCCCATTAAGAGACTGGGGATGTGTCTCCCATGAAGAGACCAGAGATTATAGGCATGTCTGTGTGTCCCATGAAGAGACCAGAGATTATAGGCATGCCTGTGTGTCCCATGAAGAGACCTCGGAATATAGGCATGTCTGTGTGTCCCATGAAGAGACCAGAGATTATAGGCATGCCTGTGTGTCCCATGAAGAGACCTCAGAATATAGGCATTCCTCTGTGCCCCATGAGGAGACCGAAGATTATAGGCATGCCTGTGTGTCCCATGAAGAGACTAAAGATTATAGGTATGCCTGTGTGTCCTGTGAAGAGACCGGAGATTATAGGCAAGTCTGTGTGTCCCATGAAAAGATCGGAGATTATAGGCATGCTTGTGTGTCCCATGAAGAGACTAAAGATTTTAGGTATGCCTGTGTGTCCTGTGAAGAGACCGGAGATTATAGGCAAGTCTGTGTGTCCCATGAAGAGACCGGAGATTATAGGCATGCCTGTGTGTCCCATGAAGAGACGGGAGATTGTAGGCATGCCTGTGTGTCCCATGAAGAGATGGGAGATTGTAGGCATGCCTGTGTGTCCCATGAAGAGACCGGAGATTATAGGCATGCTTATGTGTCCCATGAAGAGACCTCAGATTATAGGCATGCCTGTGTGTCCCATGAAGAGAACTAGGATTATAGGCATGCCTGTGTGTCCTATGAAGGGACCGGAGATTATAGGCATGCCTGTGTGTCCCATGAAGAGACCAGAGATTACAGGCATGCCTGTGTGTCCCATTAAGAGACTGGAGATTATAGGCATGACTGTGTGTCCCATGAAGAGACCGGAAATTATAGGCATGCCTGTGTGTCCCATGAAGAGACCGGAGATTATAGGCATGCTTGTGTGTCCCATGAAGAGACCTCGGATTATAGGCATGCCTGTGTGTCCCATGAAGAGACCTCGGATTATAGGCATGTCTGTGTGTCCCATGAAGAGACCTCGGATTATAGGCATGCCTGCGTGTTCCATGAAGAGACCTTAGATTATAGGCAGGCCTGTGTGTCCCATGAAGAGACCTCGGATTATAGAAATGCCAGTGTGTCCCATGAAGAGACCAGAGATTATATGCATGCCTATATGTCCCATGAAGAGACCGGAGATTATAGGCATGCCTGTGTGTCCCATGAAGAGAACGGAGATTATAGGCATGCCTGTGTGTCCCATGAAGAGACCGGAGATTGTAGGCATGCCTGTGTGTCCCATGAAGAGACCCGAGATTATAGGCATGCTTGTGTGTCCCATGAAGAGATCTCAGATTATAGGCATGCCTGTGTGTCCCATGAAGAGAACTCGGATTATAGGCATGGTTGTATGTCCCATGAAGAGACCGGAGATTATAGGCATGCCTGTGTGTCCCATGAAGAGACCAGAGATTATAGGCATGCCTATGTGTCCCATGAAGAGACCGAAGATTATAGGCATGCTTGTGAGTCCCATGAAGAGACCGGAGATTATAGCCATGCCTGTGTGTCCCATGAAGAGACCGGAGATTATAGGCATGCCTGTGTGTCCCATGAAGAGACCGGAGATTATCGGCATGCCTGTGTGCCCCATGAAGAGACCTCCAATTATAGGGATGCCTGGGTGTCCCATGAAGAGACTGCGGATTATAGGCATGTCTGTGTGTCCCACGAAGTGACCTCGGACTATGGGCATGCCTGTGTGTCCCATGAAGAGACCTCAGATTATAGACAGGCCTGTGTGTTCCATGAAGAGACCGGAGATTATAGGCATGCCTGTGTGTCCCATGAAGAGACCGGAGATTATATGCATGCCTGTGTGTCCCATGAAGAGACCGGAGATTATAGGCATGCCTGTGTGTCCCATGAAGAGACCAGAGATTATAGGCATGCCTGTGTGTCCCATGAAGAGACGGGAGATTGTAGGCATGCCTGTGTGTCCCATGAAGAGACTGGAGATTATAGGCATGCTTGTGTGTCCCATGAAGAGAACTAGGATTATAGGCATGCCTGTGTGTCCCATAAGGGACCGGAGATTATAGGCATGCCTGTGTGTCCCATGAAGAGACCAGAGATTATAGGCATGCCTGTGTGTCCCATTAAGAGACCGGAGATTATAGGCATGCCTGTGTGTCCCATTAAGAGACCGGAGATTATAGGCATGCCTGTGTGTCCCATGGAGAGACCGGAGATTATAGGCATGCCTGTGTGTCCCATGAAGAGACCGTAGATTGTAGGCATGCCTGTGTGTCCCATGAAGAGACCAGAGATTATAGGCATGCTTGTGTGTCTCATGAAGAGATCTCAGATTATAGGCATGCCTGTGTGTCCCATGAAGAAAACACGGATTATAGGCATGCCTGTGTGTCCCATGAAGAGACCGGAGATTATAGGCATGCCTGTGTGTCCCATGAAGAGACCAGAGATTATAGGCTTGCCTGTGTGTCCCATGAAGAGACCAAAGATTATAGGCATGCTTGTGAGTCCCATGAACAGACCGGAGATTATAGGCATGCCTGTGTGTCCCATGAAGAGACCGGAGATTATAGGCATGCCTGTGTGTCCCATGAAGAGACCGGAGATTATAGGCATGCCTGTGTATCCCATGAAGAGACCGGATATTATAGGCATGCTTGTGTGTCTCATGAAGAGACCTCCGATTATAGGCAAGCCTGTGTGTCCCATGAAGAGACCGGAGATTATAGGCATGCCTGTGTGTCCCATGAAGAGACTGGAGATTTTCGGCATGCCTGTGTGCCCCATGAAGAGACCTAGGATTATAGGCATGCCTGTGTGTCCAATGAAGAGACCTCGGATTATAGGCATGCCTGTGTGTCCCATGAAGAAACCGGAGATTATAGGCATTCCTCTGTGCCCCATGAAGAGACCGGAGATTATTGGCATGCCTGTGTGTCCCATGAAGAGACCGGAGATTATAGGCATGCCTGTGTGTCCCATGAAGAGACCGGAGATTATAGGCATGCCTGTGTTTCCCATGAAGAGACCAGAGATTATAGGCATGCCTGTGTGTCCCATTAAGAGACCGGAGATTATAGGCATGCCTGTGTGTTCCATGAATTGACCGGAGATTATAGGCATGTCTGTGTGTCCCATGAAGCGACCGGAGATTATAGGCATGCCTGTGTGTTCCATGAAGAGACCGGAGATTATAGGCATGCCTGTGTGTCCCATGAAGAGACCGGAGATTATAGGCATGCTTGTGTGTCCCATGAAGAGACCTCAGATTATAGGCATGCCTGTGTGTCCTATGAAGAGACCTCGGATTATAGGCATGTCTGTGTGTCCCATGAAGAGACCTCGGATTATAGGCATGCCTGTGTGTCCCATGAAGAGACCTTAGATTATAGGCAGGCCTGTGTGTCCCATGAAGAGACCTCGGATTATAGTAATGCCTGTGTGTCCCATGAAGAGACCAGAGATTATATGCATGCCTGTGTGTCCCATGAAGAGGACAGAGATTATAGACATGCCTGTGTGTCCCATGAAGAGGACAGAGATTATAGGCATGCCTGTGTGTCCCATGAAGAGACCGGAGATTGTAGGCATGCCTGTGTGTCCCATGAAGAGACCGGAGATTATAGGCATGCTTGTGTGTCTCATGAAGAGATCTCAGATTATAGGCATGCCTGTGTGTCCCATGAAGAGACCGGAGATTATAGGCATGCCTGTGTGTCCCATGAAGAGACCAGAGATTATAGGCTTGCCTGTGTGTCCCATGAAGAGACCGAAGATTATAGGCATGCTTGTGAGTCCCATGAAGAGACCGGAGATTATAGGCATGCCCCTGTGTCCCATGAAGAGACCGGAGATTATAGGCATGCCTGTGTGTCCCATGAAGAGACCGGAGATTATCGGCATGCCTGTGTGACCCATGAAGAGACCTCTGATTATAGGGATGCCTGGGTGTCCCATGAAGAGACCAGAGATTACAGGCATGCCTGTGTATCCCATGAAGAGACCGGAGATTATAGGCATGCTTGTGTGTCCCATGAAGAGACCTCAGATTATAGGCATGCCTGTGTGTCCCATGAAGAGACCTCAGATTATAGGCATGCCTGTGTGTCCCATGAATAGAACTAGGATTATAGGCATGCCTGTGTGTCCCATGAAGGGACCAGAGATTATAGGCATGCCTGTGTGTCCTATGAAGAGACCTTGGATTTTAGGCATGCATGTGTGTCCCATGAAGAGAACTAGGATTATAGGCATGCCTGTGTGTCCCATGAAGAAACCGGAGATTATAGGCATGCCTGTGTGTCCCATGAAGAGACCAGAGATTATAGGCATGCCTGTGTGTCCCATGAAGAGACCGGAGATTATAGGCATGCCTGAGTGTCCCATTAAGTGACCAGAGATTATAGGCATGCCTGTGTGTCCCATGAAGAGACCGGAGATTATAGGCATGCCTGTGTGTCCCATGAAGAGACCGTAGATTATAGGCATGCCTGTGTGTCCCATGAAGTGACTGGAGATTATAGGCATGCCTGTGTCCCATGAAGAGACCGGAGATTATAGGCATGTCTGTGTGTCCCATGCAGAGACCGGAGATTATAGGCAAACCTGTGTGTCCCATGAAGAGACCGGAGATTATAGGCATGCCTGTGTGTCCCATGAAGAGACAGAAGATTTTCGGCATGCCTGTGTGCCCCATGAAGAGACCTCGGATTATAGGCATGCCTGTGTGTCCCATTAAGAGACCAGAGATTATAGGCATGCCTGTGTGTCCCATGAAAAGACCGAGATTATAGGCATGCCTGTGTGTCCCATGAAGAGACCGAGATTATAGGCATGCCTGTGTGTCCCATGAAGAGACCGGAGATTATAGGCATGCCTGTGTGTCCCATGAAGAGACCAGAAATTATAGACATGCCTGTGTGTCCCATTAAGATACCGGAGATTATAGGCATGCCTGTGTGTCCCATGAAGAGACCGGTGATTATAAGCATGCCTCTGTGTCCCATGGAGAGACCGGAGATTATAGGCATGCTTGTGTGTCCCATGAAGAGACCTCGGATTATAGGCATGCCTGTGTGTCCTATAAAGAGACCTCGGATTATAGGCATGTCTGTGTGTCCCATGAAGAGACCTCGGATTATAGGCATGCCTGTGTGTCCCATGAAGAGACCTTAGATTATAGGCAGGCCTGTGTGTCCCACGAAGAGACCTCGGATTATAGTAATGCCTGTGTGTCCCATGAAGAGACCAGAGATTATATGCATGCCTGTGTGTCCCATGAAGAGACCGGAGATTATAGGCATGCCTGTGTGTCCCATGAAGAGAACAGAGATTATAGGCATGCCTGTGTGTCCCATGAAGAGACCGTAGATTGTAGGCATGCCTGTGTGTCCCATGAAGAGACCAGAGATTATAGGCATGCTTGTGTGTCTCATGAAGAGATCTCAGATTATAGGCATGCCTGTGTGTCCCATGAAGAAAACACGGATTATAGGCATGCCTGTGTGTCCCATGAAGAAAACACGGATTATAGGCATGCCTGTGTGTCCCATGAAGAGACCGGAGATTATAGGCATGCCTGTGTGTCCCATGAAGAGACCAGAGATTATAGGCTTGCCTGTGTGTCCCATGAAGAGACCGAAGATTATAGGCATGCTTGTGAGTCCCATGAACAGACCGGAGATTATAGGCATGCCTGTGTGTCCCATGAAGAGACCGGAGATTATAGGCATGCCTGTGTGTCCCATGAAGAGACCGGAGATTATAGGCATGCCTGTGTATCCCATGAAGAGACCGGATATTATAGGCATGCTTGTGTGTCTCATGAAGAGACCTCCGATTATAGGCAAGCCTGTGTGTCCCATGAAGAGACCGGAGATTATAGGCATGCCTGTGTGTCCCATGAAGAGACTGGAGATTTTCGGCATGCCTGTGTGCCCCATGAAGAGACCTAGGATTATAGGCATGCCTGTGTGTCCAATGAAGAGACCTCGGATTATAGGCATGCCTGTGTGTCCCATGAAGAAACCGGAGATTATAGGCATTCCTCTGTGCCCCATGAAGAGACCGGAGATTATTGGCATGCCTGTGTGTCCCATGAAGAGACCGGAGATTATAGGCATGCCTGTGTGTCCCATTAAGAGACCGGAGATTATAGGCATGCCTGTGTTTCCCATGAAGAGACCAGAGATTATAGGCATGCCTGTGTGTCCCATTAAGAGACCGGAGATTATAGGCATGCCTGTGTGTTCCATGAATTGACCGGAGATTATAGGCATGTCTGTGTGTCCCATGAAGCGACCGGAGATTATAGGCATGCCTGTGTGTTCCATGAAGAGACCGGAGATTATAGGCATGCCTGTGTGTCCCATGAAGAGACCGGAGATTATAGGCATGCTTGTGTGTCCCATGAAGAGACCTCGGAATTATAGGCACGTCTGTGTGTCCCATGAAGAGATGTCGGATTATAGGCATGCCTGTGTGTCCCATGAAGAGACCTTTGATTATAGGCAGGCCTGTGTGTCCCATGAAGAGACCTCGGATTATAGGAATGCCTGTGTGTCCCATGAAGAGACCAGAGATTATATGCATGCCTGTGTGTCCCATGAAGAGACCGGAGATTATAGGCATGCCTGTGTGTCCCATGAAGAGAACTCGGATTATAGGCATGCCTGTGTGTCCCATGAAGAGACCGGAGATTATCGGCATGCCTGTGTGCCCCATGAAGAGACGTCCGATTATAGGGATGCCTGGGTGTCCCATAAAGAAACCACGGATTATAGGCATGTCTGTGTGTCCCACGGAGAGACCTCGGATTATGGGCATGCCTGTGTATCCCATGAAGAGACCACAGATTATAGGCAGGCCTGTGTGTTCCATGAAGAGACAAGAGATTATAGGCATGCCTGTGTGTCCCATAAGGAGACTGGAGATTGTAGGCATGCCTGTGTGTCCCATGAAGAAACCAGAGATTATAGGCATGCTTGTGTGTCCCATGAAGAGACCTCAGATTATAGGCATGCCTGTGTGTCCCATGAAGAGACCACAGATTATAGGCAGGCCTGTGTGTTCCATGAAAAGACCGGAGATTATAGGCATGCCTGTGTGTCCCATGAAGAGACCGGAGATTGTAGGCATGCCTGTGTGTCCCATGAAGAGACCCGAGATTATAGGCATGCCTGTGTGTCCCATGAAGAGACCGGAGATTGTAGGCATGCCTGTGAGTCCCATGAAGAGACCGGAGATTATAGGCATGCTTTTGTGTTCCATGAAGAGACCTCAAATTATAGGCATGCCTGTGTGTCCCATGAAGAGAACTAGGATTATAGGCATGCCTGTGTGTCCCATGAAGGGACCAGAGATTATAGGAATGCCTGTGTGTCCCATGAAGAGAGCTTGGATTATAGGCATGCCTGTGTGTCCTATGAAGAGAACTAGGATTATAGGCATGCCTGTGTGTCCCATGAAGAGACCGGAGATTATAGGCATGCCTTTGTGTCCCATGTAGAGACCGGAGATTATAGGCATGCCTGTTTGTCCCATGAAGAGACCGGAGATTATAGGCATGCCTGTGTGTCCCATTAAGAGACTGGGGATGTGTCTCCCATGAAGAGACCAGAGATTATAGGCATGTCTGTGTGTCCCATGAAGAGACCAGAGATTATAGGCATGCCTGTGTGTCCCATGAAGAGACCTCGGAATATAGGCATGTCTGTGTGTCCCATGAAGAGACCAGAGATTATAGGCATGCCTGTGTGTCCCATGAAGAGACCTCAGAATATAGGCATTCCTCTGTGCCCCATGAGGAGACCGAAGATTATAGGCATGCCTGTGTGTCCCATGAAGAGACTAAAGATTATAGGTATGCCTGTGTGTCCTGTGAAGAGACCGGAGATTATAGGCAAGTCTGTGTGTCCCATGAAAAGATCGGAGATTATAGGCATGCTTGTGTGTCCCATGAAGAGACTAAAGATTTTAGGTATGCCTGTGTGTCCTGTGAAGAGACCGGAGATTATAGGCAAGTCTGTGTGTCCCATGAAGAGACCGGAGATTATAGGCATGCCTGTGTGTCCCATGAAGAGACGGGAGATTGTAGGCATGCCTGTGTGTCCCATGAAGAGATGGGAGATTGTAGGCATGCCTGTGTGTCCCATGAAGAGACCGGAGATTATAGGCATGCTTATGTGTCCCATGAAGAGACCTCAGATTATAGGCATGCCTGTGTGTCCCATGAAGAGAACTAGGATTATAGGCATGCCTGTGTGTCCTATGAAGGGACCGGAGATTATAGGCATGTCTGTGTGTCCCATGAAGAGACCAGAGATTATAGGCATGCCTGTGTGTCCCATGAAGAGACCTCGGAATATAGGCATGTCTGTGTGTCCCATGAAGAGACCAGAGATTATAGGCATGCCTGTGTGTCCCATGAAGAGACCTCAGAATATAGGCATTCCTCTGTGCCCCATGAGGAGACCGAAGATTATAGGCATGCCTGTGTGTCCCATGAAGAGACTAAAGATTATAGGTATGCCTGTGTGTCCTGTGAAGAGACCGGAGATTATAGGCAAGTCTGTGTGTCCCATGAAAAGATCGGAGATTATAGGCATGCTTGTGTGTCCCATGAAGAGACTAAAGATTTTAGGTATGCCTGTGTGTCCTGTGAAGAGACGGGAGATTATAGGCAAGTCTGTGTGTCCCATGAAGAGACCGGAGATTATAGGCATGCCTGTGTGTCCCATGAAGAGACGGGAGATTGTAGGCATGCCTGTGTGTCCCATGAAGAGATGGGAGATTGTAGGCATGCCTGTGTGTCCCATGAAGAGACCGGAGATTATAGGCATGCTTATGTGTCCCATGAAGAGACCTCAGATTATAGGCATGCCTGTGTGTCCCATGAAGAGAACTAGGATTATAGGCATGCCTGTGTGTCCTATGAAGGGACCGGAGATTATAGGCATGCCTGTGTGTCCCATGAAGAGACCAGAGATTACAGGCATGCCTGTGTGTCCCATTAAGAGACCGGAGATTATAGGCATGACTGTGTGTCCCATGAAGAGACCGGAAATTATAGGCATGCCTGTGTGTCCCATGAAGAGACCGGAGATTATAGGCATGCTTGTGTGTCCCATGAAGAGACCTCGGATTATAGGCATGTCTGTGTGTCCCATGAAGAGACCTCGGATTATAGGCATGCCTGCGTGTTCCATGAAGAGACCTTAGATTATAGGCAGGCCTGTGTGTCCCATGAAGAGACCTCGGATTATAGAAATGCCAGTGTGTCCCATGAAGAGACCAGAGATTATATGCATGCCTATATGTCCCATGAAGAGACCGGAGATTATAGGCATGCCTGTGTGTCCCATGAAGAGAACGGAGATTATAGGCATGCCTGTGTGTCCCATGAAGAGACCGGAGATTGTAGGCATGCCTGTGTGTCCCATGAAGAGACCCGAGATTATAGGCATGCTTGTGTGTCCCATGAAGAGATCTCAGATTATAGGCATGCCTGTGTGTCCCATGAAGAGAACTCGGATTATAGGCATGGTTGTATGTCCCATGAAGAGACCGGAGATTATAGGCATGCCTGTGTGTCCCATGAAGAGACCAGAGATTATAGGCATGCCTATGTGTCCCATGAAGAGACCGAAGATTATAGGCATGCTTGTGAGTCCCATGAAGAGACCGGAGATTATAGCCATGCCTGTGTGTCCCATGAAGAGACCGGAGATTATAGGCATGCCTGTGTGTCCCATGAAGAGACCGGAGATTATCGGCATGCCTGTGTGCCCCATGAAGAGACCTCCAATTATAGGGATGCCTGGGTGTCCCATGAAGAGACTGCGGATTATAGGCATGTCTGTGTGTCCCACGAAGTGACCTCGGACTATGGGCATGCCTGTGTGTCCCATGAAGAGACCTCAGATTATAGACAGGCCTGTGTGTTCCATGAAGAGACCGGAGATTATAGGCATGCCTGTGTGTCCCATGAAGAGACCGGAGATTATATGCATGCCTGTGTGTCCCATGAAGAGACCGGAGATTATAGGCATGCCTGTGTGTCCCATGAAGAGACCAGAGATTATAGGCATCCCTGTGTGTCCCATGAAGAGACGGGAGATTGTAGGCATGCCTGTGTGTCCCATGAAGAGACTGGAGATTATAGGCATGCTTGTGTGTCCCATGAAGAGAACTAGGATTATAGGCATGCCTGTGTGTACCATAAGGGACCGGAGATTATAGGCATGCCTTTGTGTCCCATGAAGAGACCAGAGATTATAGGCATGCCTGTGTGTCCCATTAAGAGACCGGAGGTTATAGGCATGCCTGTGTGTCCCATGAAGAGACCGGAGATTATAGGCATGCCTGTGTGTCCCATGGAGAGACCGGAGATTATAGGCATGCTTGTGTGTCCCATAGACCTCGGATTATAGGCATGCCTGTTTGTCCTATGAAGAGACCTCGGATTATAGGCATGTCTGTGTGTCCCATGAAGAGACCTCGGATTATAGGCATGTCTGTGTGTCCCATGAAGAGACCTTAGATTATAGGCAGGCCTGTGTGTCCCATGAAGAGACCTCGGATTACAGTAATGCCTGTGTGTCCCATGAAGAGACCAGAGATTATATGCATGCCTGTGTGTCCCATGAAGAGGACAGAGATTATAGGCATGCCTGTGTGTCCCATGAAGAGGACAGAGATTATAGGCATGCCTGTGTGTCCCATGAAGAGACCGGAGATTGTAGGCATGCCTGTGTGTCCCATGAAGAGACCGGAGATTATAGGCATGCTTGTGTGTCTCATGAAGAGATTTCAGATTATAGGCATGCCTGTGTGTCCCATGAAGAGACTAAAGATTATAGGTATGCCTGTGTGTCCTGTGAAGAGACCGGAGATTATAGGCAAGTCTGTGTGTCCCATGAAAAGACCGGAGATTATAGGCATGATTGTGTGTCCCATGAAGAGACTAAAGATTATAGGTATGCCTGTGTGTCCTGTGAAGAGACCGGAGATTATGGGCAAGTCTGTGTGTCCCATGAAGAGACCTCCGATTATAGGGATGCCTGGGTGTCCCATGAAGAGACTGCAGATTATAGGCATGTCTGTGTGTCCCACGAAGAGACCTCGGATTATGGGCATGCCTGTGTGTCCCATGAAGAGACCTCAGATTATAGACAGGCCTGTGTGTTCCATGAAGAGACCGGAGATTATAGGCATGCCTGTGTGTCCCATGAAGAGACCGGAGATTATAGGCATGCCTGTGTGTCTCATGAAGCGACCAGTGATTATAGTTATGCCTGTGTGTCCCATGAAGAGACGGGAGATTGTAGGCATGCCTGTGTGTCCCATGAAGAGACGGGATATTGTAGGCATGCCTGTGTGTCCCATGAAGAGACCGGAGATTATAGGCATGCTTATGTGTCCCATGAAGAGACCTCAGATTATAGGCATGCCTGTGTGTCCCATGAAGAGAACTAGGATTATAGGCATGCCTGTGTGTCCTATGAAGGGACCGGAGATTATAGGCATGCGTGTGTGTCCCATGAAGAGACGGGAGATTGTAGGCATGCCTGTGTGTCCCATGAAGAGACGGGATATTGTAGGCATGCCTGTGTGTCCCATGAAGAGACCGAAGATTATAGGCATGCTTGTGAGTCCCATGAAGAGACCGGAGATTATAGCCATGCCCCTGTGTCCCATGAAGAGACCGGAGATTATAGGCATGCCTGTGTGTCCCATGAAGAGACCGGAGATTATCGGCATGCCTGTGTGCCCCATGAAGAGACCTCTGATTATAGGGATGCCTGGGTGTCCCATGAAGAGACTGCGGATTATAGGCATGTCTGTGTGTCCCACGAAGAGACCTCGGATTATGGGCATGCCTGTGTGTCCCATTAAGAGACCTCAGATTATAGACAGGCCTGTGTGTTCCATGAAGAGAACGGAGATTATAGGCATGCCTGTGTGTCCCATGAAGAGACCGGAGATTATATGCATGCCTGTGTGTCCCATGAAGAGACCGGAGATTATAGGCATGCCTGTGTGTCCCATGAAGAGACCAGAGATTATAGGCATGCCTGTGTGTCCCATGAAGAGACGGGAGATTGTAGGCATGCCTGTGTGTCCCATGAAGAGACCGGAGATTATAGGCATGCTTGTGTGTCCCATGAAGAGAACTAGGATTATAGGCATGCCTGTGTGTCCCATAAGGGACCAGAGATTATAGGCATGCCTGTGTGTCCCATGAAGAGACCAGAGATTATAGTCATGCCTGTGTGTCCCATTAAGAGACCGGAGATTATAGGCATGCCTGTGTGTCCCATGAAGAGACCGGAGATTATAGGCATGCCTATGTGTCCCATGGAGAGACCGGAGATTATAGGCATGCTTGTGTGTCCCATGAATAGACCTCGGATTATAGGCATGCCTGTGTGTCCTACGAAGAGACCTCGGATTATAGGCATGTCTGTGTGTCCCATGAAGAGACCTCGGACTATAGGCATGTCCGTGTGTCCCATGAAGAGACCTTAGATTATAGGCAGGCCTGTGTGTCCCATGAAGAGACCTCGGATTATAGTAATGCCTGTGTGTCCCATGAAGAGACCAGAGATTATATGCATGCCTGTGTGTCCCATGAAGAGGACAGAGATTATAGGCATGCCTGTGTGTCCCATGAAGAGGACAGAGATTATAGGCATGCCTGTGTGTCCCATGAAGAGACCGGAGATTGTAGGCATGCCTGTGTGTCCCATGAAGAGACCGGAGATTATAGGCATGCTTGTGTGTCTCATGAAGAGATCTCAGATTATAGGCATGCCTGTGTGTCCCATGAAGAGACTAAAGATTATAGGTATGCCTGTGTGTCCTGTGAAGAGACCGGAGATTATAGGCAAGTCTGTGTGTCCCATGAAAAGACCGGAGATTATAGGCATGATTGTGTGTCCCATGAAGAGACTAAAGATTATAGGTATGCCTGTGTGTCCTGTGAAGAGACTGGAGCTTATAGGCAAGTCTGTGTGTCCCATGAAGAGACCGGAGATTATAGGCATGCCTGTGTGTCCCATGAAGAGACGGGAGATTGTAGGCATGCCTCTGTGTCCCATGAAGAGACGGGAGATTGTAGGCATGCCTGTGTGTCCCATGAAGAGACCGGAGATTATAGGCATGCTTATGTGTCCCATGAAGAGACCTCGGATTATAGGCATGCCTGTGTGTCCCATGAAGAGAACTAGGATTATAGGCATGCCTGTGTGTCCTATGAAGGGACCGGAGATTATAGGCATGCTTGTGTGTCCCATGAAGAGATCTCAGATTATAGGCATGCCTGTGTGTCCCATGAAGAGAACTCGGATTATAGGCATGGCTGTGTGTCCCATGAAGAGACCGGAGATTATAGGCATGCCTGTGTGTCCCATGAAGAGACCGGAGATTATAGCCATGCCTGTGTGTCCCATGAAGAGACCGGAGATTATAGGCATGCCTGTGTGTCCCATGAAGAGACCGGAGATTATTGGCATGCCTGTGTGCCCCATGAAGAGACCTCCGATTATAGGGATGCCTGGGTGTCCCATGAAGAGACTGCGGATTATAGGCATGTCTGTGTGTCCCACGAAGAGACCTCGGATTATAGGCATGCCTGTGTGTCCCATGAAGAGACCAGAGATTATAGGCTTGCCTGTGTGTCCCATGAAGAGACCGAAGATTATAGGCATGCTTGTGAGTCCCATGAACAGACCGGAGATTATAGGCATGCCTGTGTGTCCCATGAAGAGACCGGAGATTATAGGCATGCCTGTGTGTCCCATGAAGAGACCGGAGATTATAGGCATGCCTGTGTGTCCCATGAAGAGACCGGAGATTATAGGCATGCTTGTGTGTCTCATGAAGAGACCTCCGATTATAGGCAAGCCTGTGTGTCCCATGAAGAGACCGGAGATTATAGGCATGCCTGTGTGTCCCATGAAGAGACTGGAGATTTTCGGCATGCCTGTGTGCCCCATGAAGAGACCTAGGATTATAGGCATGCCTGTGTGTCCAATGAAGAGACCTCAGATTATAGGCATGCCTGTGTGTCCCATGAAGAAACCGGAGATTATAGGCATTCCTCTGTGCCCCATGAAGAGACCGGAGATTATTGGCATGCCTGTGTGTCCCATGAAGAGACCGGAGATTATAGGCATGCCTGTGTGTCCCATGAAGAGACCGGAGATTATAGGCATGCCTGTGTTTCCCATGAAGAGACCAGAGATTATAGGCATGCCTGTGTGTCCCATTAAGAGACCGGAGATTATAGGCATGCCTGTGTGTTCCATGAATTGACCGGAGATTATAGGCATGTCTGTGTGTCCCATGAAGCGACCGGAGATTATAGGCATGCCTGTGTGTTCCATGAAGAGACCGGAGATTATAGGCATGCCTGTGTGTCCCATGAAGAGACCGGAGATTATAGGCATGCTTGTGTGTCCCATGAAGAGACCTTAGATTATAGGCATGCCTGTGTGTCCTATGAAGAGACCTCGGATTATAGGCATGTCTGTGTGTCCCATGAAGAGACCTCGGATTATAGGCATGCCTGTGTGTCCCATGAAGAGACCTTAGATTATAGGCAGGCCTGTGTGTCCCATGAAGAGACCTCGGATTATAGTAATGCCTGTGTGTCCCATGAAGAGACCAGAGATTATATGCATGCCTGTGTGTCCCATGAAGAGGACAGAGATTATAGACATGCCTGTGTGTCCCATGAAGAGGACAGAGATTATAGGCATGCCTGTGTGTCCCATGAAGAGACCGGAGATTGTAGGCATGCCTGTGTGTCCCATGAAGAGACCGGAGATTATAGGCATGCTTGTGTGTCTCATGAAGAGATCTCAGATTATAGGCATGCCTGTGTGTCCCATGAAGAGACCGGAGATTATAGGCATGCCTGTGTGTCCCATGAAGAGACCAGAGATTATAGGCTTGCCTGTGTGTCCCATGAAGAGACCGAAGATTATAGGCATGCTTGTGAGTCCCATGAAGAGACCGGAGATTATAGGCATGCCCCTGTGTCCCATGAAGAGACCGGAGATTATAGGCATGCCTGTGTGTCCCATGAAGAGACCGGAGATTATCGGCATGCCTGTGTGACCCATGAAGAGACCTCTGATTATAGGGATGCCTGGGTGTCCCATGAAGAGACCAGAGATTACAGGCATGCCTGTGTATCCCATGAAGAGACCGGAGATTATAGGCATGCTTGTGTGTCCCATGAAGAGACCTCAGATTATAGGCATGCCTGTGTGTCCCATGAAGAGACCTCAGATTATAGGCATGCCTGTGTGTCCCATGAATAGAACTAGGATTATAGGCATGCCTGTGTGTCCCATGAAGGGACCAGAGATTATAGGCATGCCTGTGTCCTATGAAGAGACCTTGGATTTTAGGCATGCATGTGTGTCCCATGAAGAGAACTAGGATTATAGGCATGCCTGTGTGTCCCATGAAGAAACCGGAGATTATAGGCATGCCTGTGTGTCCCATGAAGAGACCAGAGATTATAGGCATGCCTGTGTGTCCCATGAAGAGACCGGAGATTATAGGCATGCCTGAGTGTCCCATTAAGTGACCAGAGATTATAGGCATGCCTGTGTGTCCCATGAAGAGACCGGAGATTATAGGCATGCCTGTGTGTCCCATGAAGAGACCGGAGATTATAGGCATGCCTGTGTGTCCCATGAAGTGACTGGAGATTATAGGCATGCCTGTGTCCCATGAAGAGACCGGAGATTATAGGCATGTCTGTGTGTCCCATGCAGAGACCGGAGATTATAGGCAAACCTGTGTGTCCCATGAAGAGACCGGAGATTATAGGCATGCCTGTGTGTCCCATGAAGAGACAGGAGATTTTCGGCAAGCCTGTGTGCCCCATGAAGAGACCTCGGATTATAGGCATGCCTGTGTGTCCCATTAAGAGACCAGAGATTATAGGCATGCCTGTGTGTCCCATGAAAAGACCGAGATTATAGGCATGCCTGTGTGTCCCATGAAGAGACCGAGATTATAGGCATGCCTGTGTGTCCCATGAAGAGACCGGAGATTATAGGCATGCCTGTGTGTCCCATGAAGAGACCAGAAATTATAGACATGCCTGTGTGTCCCATGAAGATACCGGAGATTATAGGCATGCCTGTGTGTCCCATGAAGAGACCGGTGATTATAAGCATGCCTGTGTGTCCCATGGAGAGACCGGAGATTATAGGCATGCTTGTGTGTCCCATGAAGAGACCTCGGATTATAGGCATGCCTGTGTGTCCTATAAAGAGACCTCGGATTATAGGCATGTCTGTGTGTCCCATGAAGAGACCTCGGATTATAGGCATGCCTGTGTGTCCCATGAAGAGACCTTAGATTATAGGCAGGCCTGTGTGTCCCATGAAGAGACCTCGGATTATAGTAATGCCTGTGTGTCCCATGAAGAGACCAGAGATTATATGCATGCCTGTGTGTCCCATGAAGAGACCGGAGATTATAGGCATGCCTGTGTGTCCCATGAAGAGAACAGAGATTATAGGCATGCCTGTGTGTCCCATGAAGAGACCGTAGATTGTATGCATGCCTGTGTGTCCCATGAAGAGACCAGAGATTATAGGCATGCTTGTGTGTCTCATGAAGAGATCTCAGATTATAGGCTTGCCTGTGTGTCCCATGAAGAAAACACGGATTATAGGCATGCCTGTGTGTCCCATGAAGAAAACACGGATTATAGGCATGCCTGTGTGTCCCATGAAGAGACCGGAGATTATAGGCATGCCTGTGTGTCCCATGAAGAGACCGGAGATTATCGGCATGCCTGTGTGACCCATGAAGAGACCTCTGATTATAGGGATGCCTGGGTGTCCCATGAAGAGACCAGAGATTACAGGCATGCCTGTGTATCCCATGAATAGACCGGAGATTATAGGCATGCTTGTGTGTCCCATGAAGAGACCTCAGATTATAGGCATGCCTGTGTGTCCCATGAAGAGACCTCAGATTATAGGCATGCCTGTGTGTCCCATGAATAGAACTAGGATTATAGGCATGCCTGTGTGTCCCATGAAGGGACCAGAGATTATAGGCATGCCTGTGTGTCCTATGAAGAGACCTTGGATTTTAGGCATGCATGTGTGTCCCATGAAGAGAACTAGGATTATAGGCATGCCTGTGTGTCCCATGAAGAAACCGGAGATTATAGGCATGCCTGTGTGTCCCATGAAGAGACCAGAGATTATAGGCATGCCTGTGTGTCCCATGAAGAGACCGGAGATTATAGGCATGCCTGAGTGTCCCATTAAGTGACCAGAGATTATAGGCATGCCTGTGTGTCCCATGAAGAGACCGGAGATTATAGGCATGCCTGTGTGTCCCATGAAGAGACCGGAGATTATAGGCATGCCTGTGTGTCCCATGAAGTGACTGGAGATTATAGGCATGCCTGTGTCCCATGAAGAGACCGGAGATTATAGGCATGTCTGTGTGTCCCATGCAGAGACCGGAGATTATAGGCAAACCTGTGTGTCCCATGAAGAGACCGGAGATTATAGGCATGCCTGTGTGTCCCATGAAGAGACAGGAGATTTTCGGCATGCCTGTGTGCCCCATGAAGAGACCTCGGATTATAGGCATGCCTGTGTGTCCCATTAAGAGACCAGAGATTATAGGCATGCCTGTGTGTCCCATGAAAAGACCGAGATTATAGGCATGCCTGTGTGTCCCATGTAGAGACCGAGATTATAGGCATGCCTGTGTGTCCCATGAAGAGACCGGAGATTATAGGCATGCCTGTGTGTCCCATGAAGAGACCAGAAATTATAGACATGCCTGTGTGTCCCATGAAGATACCGGAGATTATAGGCATGCCTGTGTGTCCCATGAAGAGACCGGTGATTATAAGCATGCCTGTGTGTCCCATGGAGAGACCGGAGATTATAGGCATGCTTGTGTGTCCCATGAAGAGACCTCGGATTATAGGCATGCCTGTGTGTCCTATAAAGAGACCTCGGATTATAGGCATGTCTGTGTGTCCCATGAAGAGACCTCGGATTATAGGCATGCCTGTGTGTCCCATGAAGAGACCTTAGATTATAGGCAGGCCTGTGTGTCCCATGAAGAGACCTCGGATTATAGTAATGCCTGTGTGTCCCATGAAGAGACCAGAGATTATATGCATGCCTGTGTGTCCCATGAAGAGACAGGAGATTATAGGCATGCCTGTGTGTCCCATGAAGAGAACAGAGATTATAGGCATGCCTGTGTGTCCCATGAAGAGACCGTAGATTGTATGCATGCCTGTGTGTCCCATGAAGAGACCAGAGATTATAGGCATGCTTGTGTGTCTCATGAAGAGATCTCAGATTATAGGCATGCCTGTGTGTCCCATGAAGAAAACACGGATTATAGGCATGCCTGTGTGTCCCATGAAGAAAACACGGATTATAGGCATGCCTGTGTGTCCCATGAAGAGACCGGAGATTATAGGCATGCCTGTGTGTCCCATGAAGAGACCAGAGATTATAGGCTTGCCTGTGTGTCCCATGAAGAGACCGAAGATTATAGGCATGCTTGTGAGTCCCATGAACAGACCGGAGATTATAGGCATGCCTGTGTGTCCCATGAAGAGACCGGAGATTATAGGCATGCCTGTGTATCCCATGAAGAGACCGGATATTATAGGCATGCTTGTGTGTCTCATGAAGAGACCTCCGATTATAGGCAAGCCTGTGTGTCCCATGAAGAGACCGGAGATTATAGGCATGCCTGTGTGTCCCATGAAGAGACTGGAGATTTTCGGCATGCCTGTGTGCCCCATGAAGAGACCTAGGATTATAGGCATGCCTGTGTGTCCAATGAAGAGACCTCGGATTATAGGCATGCCTGTGTGTCCCATGAAGAAACCGGAGATTATAGGCATTCCTCTGTGCCCCATGAAGAGACCGGAGATTATTGGCATGCCTGTGTGTCCCATGAAGAGACCGGAGATTATAGGCATGCCTGTGTGTCCCATTAAGAGACCAGAGATTATAGGCATGCCTGTGTGTCCCATTAAGAGACCGGAGATTATAGGCATGCCTGTGTGTTCCATGAATTGACCGGAGATTATAGGCATGTCTGTGTGTCCCATGAAGCGACCGGAGATTATAGGCATGCCTGTGTGTTCCATGAAGAGACCGGAGATTATAGGCATGCCTGTGTGTCCGATGAAGAGACCGGAGATTATAGGCATGCTTGTGTGTCCCATGAAGAGACCTCGGAATTATAGGCACGTCTGTGTGTCCCATGAAGAGATGTCGGATTATAGGCATGCCTGTGTGTCCCATGAAGAGACCTTTGATTATAGGCAGGCCTGTGTGTCCCATGAAGAGACCTCGGATTATAGGAATGCCTGTGTGTCCCATGAAGAGACCAGAGATTATATGCATGCCTGTGTGTCCCATGAAGAGACCGGAGATTATAGGCATGCCTGTGTGTCCCATGAAGAGAACGGAGATTATAGGCATGCCTGTGTGTCCCATGAAGAGACTGGAGATTGTAGGCATGCCTGTGTGTTCCATGAAGAGACCGGAGATTATAGGCATGCTTGTGTGTCCCATGAAGAGATCTCAGATTATAGGCATGCCTGTGTGTCCCATGAAGAGAACTCGGATTATAGGCATGCCTGTGTGTCCCATGAAGAGACCGGAGATTATCGGCATGCCTGTGTGCCCCATGAAGAGACGTCCGATTATAGGGATGCCTGGGTGTCCCATAAAGAAACCACGGATTATAGGCATGTCTGTGTGTCCCACGGAGAGACCTCGGATTATGGGCATGCCTGTGTATCCCATGAAGAGACCACAGATTATAGGCAGGCCTGTGTGTTCCATGAAGAGACCAGAGATTATAGGCATGCCTGTGTGTCCCATAAGGAGACTGGAGATTGTAGGCATGCCTGTGTGTCCCATGAAGAAACCAGAGATTATAGGCATGCTTGTGTGTCCCATGAAGAGACCTCAGATTATAGGCATGCCTGTGTGTCCCATGAAGAGACCACAGATTATAGGCAGGCCTGTGTGTTCCATGAAAAGACCGGAGATTATAGGCATGCCTGTGTGTCCCATGAAGAGACCGGAGATTGTAGGCATGCCTGTGTGTCCCATGAAGAGACCCGAGATTATAGGCATGCCTGTGTGTCCCATGAAGAGACCGGAGATTGTAGGCATGCCTGTGAGTCCCATGAAGAGACCGGAGATTATAGGCATGCTTTTGTGTTCCATGAAGAGACCTCAAATTATAGGCATGCCTGTGTGTCCCATGAAGAGAACTAGGATTATAGGCATGCCTGTGTGTCCCATGAAGGGACCAGAGATTATAGGAATGCCTGTGTGTCCCATGAAGAGAGCTTGGATTATAGGCATGCCTGTGTGTCCTATGAAGAGAACTAGGATTATAGGCATGCCTGTGTGTCCCATGAAGAGACCGGAGATTATAGGCATGCCTTTGTGTCCCATGTAGAGACCGGAGATTATAGGCATGCCTGTTTGTCCCATGAAGAGACCGGAGATTATAGGCATGCCTGTGTGTCCCATTAAGAGACTGGGGATGTGTCTCCCATGAAGAGACCAGAGATTATAGGCATGTCTGTGTGTCCCATGAAGAGACCAGAGATTATAGGCATGCCTGTGTGTCCCATGAAGAGACCTCGGAATATAGGCATGTCTGTGTGTCCCATGAAGAGACCAGAGATTATAGGCATGCCTGTGTGTCCCATGAAGAGACCTCAGAATATAGGCATTCCTCTGTGCCCCATGAGGAGACCGAAGATTATAGGCATGCCTGTGTGTCCCATGAAGAGACTAAAGATTATAGGTATGCCTGTGTGTCCTGTGAAGAGACCGGAGATTATAGGCAAGTCTGTGTGTCCCATGAAAAGATCGGAGATTATAGGCATGCTTGTGTGTCCCATGAAGAGACTAAAGATTTTAGGTATGCCTGTGTGTCCTGTGAAGAGACCGGAGATTATAGGCAAGTCTGTGTGTCCCATGAAGAGACCGGAGATTATAGGCATGCCTGTGTGTCCCATGAAGAGACGGGAGATTGTAGGCATGCCTGTGTGTCCCATGAAGAGATGGGAGATTGTAGGCATGCCTGTGTGTCCCATGAAGAGACCGGAGATTATAGGCATGCTTATGTGTCCCATGAAGAGACCTCAGATTATAGGCATGCCTGTGTGTCCCATGAAGAGAACTAGGATTATAGGCATGCCTGTGTGTCCTATGAAGGGACCGGAGATTATAGGCATGCCTGTGTGTCCCATGAAGAGACCAGAGATTACAGGCATGCCTGTGTGTCCCATTAAGAGACTGGAGATTATAGGCATGACTGTGTGTCCCATGAAGAGACCGGAAATTATAGGAATGCCTGTGTGTCCCATGAAGAGACCGGAGATTATAGGCATGCTTGTGTGTCCCATGAAGAGACCTCGGATTATAGGCATGCCTGTGTGTCCCATGAAGAGACCTCGGATTATAGGCATGTCTGTGTGTCCCATGAAGAGACCTCGGATTATAGGCATGCCTGCGTGTTCCATGAAGAGACCTTAGATTATAGGCAGGCCTGTGTGTCCCATGAAGAGACCTCGGATTATAGAAATGCCAGTGTGTCCCATGAAGAGACCAGAGATTATATGCATGCCTATATGTCCCATGAAGAGACCGGAGATTATAGGCATGCCTGTGTGTCCCATGAAGAGAACGGAGATTATAGGCATGCCTGTGTGTCCCATGAAGAGACCGGAGATTGTAGGCATGCCTGTGTGTCCCATGAAGAGACCCGAGATTATAGGCATGCTTGTGTGTCCCATGAAGAGATCTCAGATTATAGGCATGCCTGTGTGTCCCATGAAGAGAACTCGGATTATAGGCATGGTTGTATGTCCCATGAAGAGACCGGAGATTATAGGCATGCCTGTGTGTCCCATGAAGAGACCAGAGATTATAGGCATGCCTATGTGTCCCATGAAGAGACCGAAGATTATAGGCATGCTTGTGAGTCCCATGAAGAGACCGGAGATTATAGCCATGCCTGTGTGTCCCATGAAGAGACCGGAGATTATAGGCATGCCTGTGTGTCCCATGAAGAGACCGGAGATTATCGGCATGCCTGTGTGCCCCATGAAGAGACCTCCAATTATAGGGATGCCTGGGTGTCCCATGAAGAGACTGCGGATTATAGGCATGTCTGTGTGTCCCACGAAGTGACCTCGGACTATGGGCATGCCTGTGTGTCCCATGAAGAGACCTCAGATTATAGACAGGCCTGTGTGTTCCATGAAGAGACCGGAGATTATAGGCATGCCTGTGTGTCCCATGAAGAGACCGGAGATTATATGCATGCCTGTGTGTCCCATGAAGAGACCGGAGATTATAGGCATGCCTGTGTGTCCCATGAAGAGACCAGAGATTATAGGCATGCCTGTGTGTCCCATGAAGAGACGGGAGATTGTAGGCATGCCTGTGTGTCCCATGAAGAGACTGGAGATTATAGGCATGCTTGTGTGTCCCATGAAGAGAACTAGGATTATAGGCATGCCTGTGTGTCCCATAAGGGACCGGAGATTATAGGCATGCCTGTGTGTCCCATGAAGAGACCAGAGATTATAGGCATGCCTGTGTGTCCCATTAAGAGACCGGAGATTATAGGCATGCCTGTGTGTCCCATTAAGAGACCGGAGATTATAGGCATGCCTGTGTGTCCCATGGAGAGACCGGAGATTATAGGCATGCCTGTGTGTCCCATGAAGAGACCGTAGATTGTAGGCATGCCTGTGTGTCCCATGAAGAGACCAGAGATTATAGGCATGCTTGTGTGTCTCATGAAGAGATCTCAGATTATAGGCATGCCTGTGTGTCCCATGAAGAAAACACGGATTATAGGCATGCCTGTGTGTCCCATGAAGAGACCGGAGATTATAGGCATGCCTGTGTGTCCCATGAAGAGACCAGAGATTATAGGCTTGCCTGTGTGTCCCATGAAGAGACCAAAGATTATAGGCATGCTTGTGAGTCCCATGAACAGACCGGAGATTATAGGCATGCCTGTGTGTCCCATGAAGAGACCGGAGATTATAGGCATGCCTGTGTGTCCCATGAAGAGACCGGAGATTATAGGCATGCCTGTGTATCCCATGAAGAGACCGGATATTATAGGCATGCTTGTGTGTCTCATGAAGAGACCTCCGATTATAGGCAAGCCTGTGTGTCCCATGAAGAGACCGGAGATTATAGGCATGCCTGTGTGTCCCATGAAGAGACTGGAGATTTTCGGCATGCCTGTGTGCCCCATGAAGAGACCTAGGATTATAGGCATGCCTGTGTGTCCAATGAAGAGACCTCGGATTATAGGCATGCCTGTGTGTCCCATGAAGAAACCGGAGATTATAGGCATTCCTCTGTGCCCCATGAAGAGACCGGAGATTATTGGCATGCCTGTGTGTCCCATGAAGAGACCGGAGATTATAGGCATGCCTGTGTGTCCCATGAAGAGACCGGAGATTATAGGCATGCCTGTGTTTCCCATGAAGAGACCAGAGATTATAGGCATGCCTGTGTGTCCCATTAAGAGACCGGAGATTATAGGCATGCCTGTGTGTTCCATGAATTGACCGGAGATTATAGGCATGTCTGTGTGTCCCATGAAGCGACCGGAGATTATAGGCATGCCTGTGTGTTCCATGAAGAGACCGGAGATTATAGGCATGCCTGTGTGTCCCATGAAGAGACCGGAGATTATAGGCATGCTTGTGTGTCCCATGAACAGACCTCAGATTATAGGCATGCCTGTGTGTCCTATGAAGAGACCTCGGATTATAGGCATGTCTGTGTGTCCCATGAAGAGACCTCGGATTATAGGCATGCCTGTGTGTCCCATGAAGAGACCTTAGATTATAGGCAGGCCTGTGTGTCCCATGAAGAGACCTCGGATTATAGTAATGCCTGTGTGTCCCATGAAGAGACCAGAGATTATATGCATGCCTGTGTGTCCCATGAAGAGGACAGAGATTATAGACATGCCTGTGTGTCCCATGAAGAGGACAGAGATTATAGGCATGCCTGTGTGTCCCATGAAGAGACCGGAGATTGTAGGCATGCCTGTGTGTCCCATGAAGAGACCGGAGATTATAGGCATGCTTGTGTGTCTCATGAAGAGATCTCAGATTATAGGCATGCCTGTGTGTCCCATGAAGAGACCGGAGATTATAGGCATGCCTGTGTGTCCCATGAAGAGACCAGAGATTATAGGCTTGCCTGTGTGTCCCATGAAGAGACCGAAGATTATAGGCATGCTTGTGAGTCCCATGAAGAGACCGGAGATTATAGGCATGCCCCTGTGTCCCATGAAGAGACCGGAGATTATAGGCATGCCTGTGTGTCCCATGAAGAGACCGGAGATTATCGGCATGCCTGTGTGACCCATGAAGAGACCTCTGATTATAGGGATGCCTGGGTGTCCCATGAAGAGACCAGAGATTACAGGCATGCCTGTGTATCCCATGAAGAGACCGGAGATTATAGGCATGCTTGTGTGTCCCATGAAGAGACCTCAGATTATAGGCATGCCTGTGTGTCCCATGAAGAGACCTCAGATTATAGGCATGCCTGTGTGTCCCATGAATAGAACTAGGATTATAGGCATGCCTGTGTGTCCCATGAAGGGACCAGAGATTATAGGCATGCCTGTGTGTCCTATGAAGAGACCTTGGATTTTAGGCATGCATGTGTGTCCCATGAAGAGAACTAGGATTATAGGCATGCCTGTGTGTCCCATGAAGAAACCGGAGATTATAGGCATGCCTGTGTGTCCCATGAAGAGACCAGAGATTATAGGCATGCCTGTGTGTCCCATGAAGAGACCGGAGATTATAGGCATGCCTGAGTGTCCCATTAAGTGACCAGAGATTATAGGCATGCCTGTGTGTCCCATGAAGAGACCGGAGATTATAGGCATGCCTGTGTGTCCCATGAAGAGACCGTAGATTATAGGCATGCCTGTGTGTCCCATGAAGAGACCTTAGATTATAGGCAGGCCTGTGTGTCCCATGAAGAGACCTCGGATTATAGTAATGCCTGTGTGTCCCATGAAGAGACCAGAGATTATATGCATGCCTGTGTGTCCCATGAAGAGGACAGAGATTATAGACATGCCTGTGTGTCCCATGAAGAGGACAGAGATTATAGGCATGCCTGTGTCCCATGAAGAGACCGGAGATTATAGGCATGTCTGTGTGTCCCATGCAGAGACCGGAGATTATAGGCAAACCTGTGTGTCCCATGAAGAGACCGGAGATTATAGGCATGCCTGTGTGTCCCATGAAGAGACAGGAGATTTTCGGCATGCCTGTGTGCCCCATGAAGAGACCTCGGATTATAGGCATGCCTGTGTGTCCCATTAAGAGACCAGAGATTATAGGCATGCCTGTGTGTCCCATGAAAAGACCGAGATTATAGGCATGCCTGTGTGTCCCATGAAGAGACCAGAGATTATAGGCATGCTTGTGTGTCTCATGAAGAGATCTCAGATTATAGGCATGCCTGTGTGTCCCATGAAGAAAACACGGATTATAGGCATGCCTGTGTGTCCCATGAAGAAAACACGGATTATAGGCATGCCTGTGTGTCCCATGAAGAGACCGGAGATTATAGGCATGCCTGTGTGTCCCATGAAGAGACCAGAGATTATAGGCTTGCCTGTGTGTCCCATGAAGAGACCGAAGATTATAGGCATGCTTGTGAGTCCCATGAACAGACCGGAGATTATAGGCATGCCTGTGTGTCCCATGAAGAGACCGGAGATTATAGGCATGCCTGTGTGTCCCATGAAGAGACCGGAGATTATAGGCATGCCTGTGTATCCCATGAAGAGACCGGATATTATAGGCATGCTTGTGTGTCTCATGAAGAGACCTCCGATTATAGGCAAGCCTGTGTGTCCCATGAAGAGACCGGAGATTATAGGCATGCCTGTGTGTCCCATGAAGAGACTGGAGATTTTCGGCATGCCTGTGTGCCCCATGAAGAGACCTAGGATTATAGGCATGCCTGTGTGTCCAATGAAGAGACCTCGGATTATAGGCATGCCTGTGTGTCCCATGAAGAAACCGGAGATTATAGGCATTCCTCTGTGCCCCATGAAGAGACCGGAGATTATTGGCATGCCTGTGTGTCCCATGAAGAGACCGGAGATTATAGGCATGCCTGTGTGTCCCATTAAGAGACCGGAGATTATAGGCATGCCTGTGTTTCCCATGAAGAGACCAGAGATTATAGGCATGCCTGTGTGTCCCATTAAGAGACCGGAGATTATAGGCATGCCTGTGTGTTCCATGAATTGACCGGAGATTATAGGCATGTCTGTGTGTCCCATGAAGCGACCGGAGATTATAGGCATGCCTGTGTGTTCCATGAAGAGACCGGAGATTATAGGCATGCCTGTGTGTCCCATGAAGAGACCGGAGATTATAGGCATGCTTGTGTGTCCCATGAAGAGACCTCGGAATTATAGGCACGTCTGTGTGTCCCATGAAGAGATGTCGGATTATAGGCATGCCTGTGTGTCCCATGAAGAGACCTTTGATTATAGGCAGGCCTGTGTGTCCCATGAAGAGACCTCGGATTATAGGAATGCCTGTGTGTCCCATGAAGAGACCAGAGATTATATGCATGCCTGTGTGTCCCATGAAGAGACCGGAGATTATAGGCATGCCTGTGTGTCCCATGAAGAGAACTCGGATTATAGGCATGCCTGTGTGTCCCATGAAGAGACCGGAGATTATCGGCATGCCTGTGTGCCCCATGAAGAGACGTCCGATTATAGGGATGCCTGGGTGTCCCATAAAGAAACCACGGATTATAGGCATGTCTGTGTGTCCCACGGAGAGACCTCGGATTATGGGCATGCCTGTGTATCCCATGAAGAGACCACAGATTATAGGCAGGCCTGTGTGTTCCATGAAGAGACAAGAGATTATAGGCATGCCTGTGTGTCCCATAAGGAGACTGGAGATTGTAGGCATGCCTGTGTGTCCCATGAAGAAACCAGAGATTATAGGCATGCTTGTGTGTCCCATGAAGAGACCTCAGATTATAGGCATGCCTGTGTGTCCCATGAAGAGACCACAGATTATAGGCAGGCCTGTGTGTTCCATGAAAAGACCGGAGATTATAGGCATGCCTGTGTGTCCCATGAAGAGACCGGAGATTGTAGGCATGCCTGTGTGTCCCATGAAGAGACCCGAGATTATAGGCATGCCTGTGTGTCCCATGAAGAGACCGGAGATTGTAGGCATGCCTGTGAGTCCCATGAAGAGACCGGAGATTATAGGCATGCTTTTGTGTTCCATGAAGAGACCTCAAATTATAGGCATGCCTGTGTGTCCCATGAAGAGAACTAGGATTATAGGCATGCCTGTGTGTCCCATGAAGGGACCAGAGATTATAGGAATGCCTGTGTGTCCCATGAAGAGAGCTTGGATTATAGGCATGCCTGTGTGTCCTATGAAGAGAACTAGGATTATAGGCATGCCTGTGTGTCCCATGAAGAGACCGGAGATTATAGGCATGCCTTTGTGTCCCATGTAGAGACCGGAGATTATAGGCATGCCTGTTTGTCCCATGAAGAGACCGGAGATTATAGGCATGCCTGTGTGTCCCATTAAGAGACTGGGGATGTGTCTCCCATGAAGAGACCAGAGATTATAGGCATGTCTGTGTGTCCCATGAAGAGACCAGAGATTATAGGCATGCCTGTGTGTCCCATGAAGAGACCTCGGAATATAGGCATGTCTGTGTGTCCCATGAAGAGACCAGAGATTATAGGCATGCCTGTGTCTCCCATGAAGAGACCTCAGAATATAGGCATTCCTCTGTGCCCCATGAGGAGACCGAAGATTATAGGCATGCCTGTGTGTCCCATGAAGAGACTAAAGATTATAGGTATGCCTGTGTGTCCTGTGAAGAGACCGGAGATTATAGGCAAGTCTGTGTGTCCCATGAAAAGATCGGAGATTATAGGCATGCTTGTGTGTCCCATGAAGAGACTAAAGATTTTAGGTATGCCTGTGTGTCCTGTGAAGAGACCGGAGATTATAGGCAAGTCTGTGTGTCCCATGAAGAGACCGGAGATTATAGGCATGCCTGTGTGTCCCATGAAGAGACGGGAGATTGTAGGCATGCCTGTGTGTCCCATGAAGAGATGGGAGATTGTAGGCATGCCTGTGTGTCCCATGAAGAGACCGGAGATTATAGGCATGCTTATGTGTCCCATGAAGAGACCTCAGATTATAGGCATGCCTGTGTGTCCCATGAAGAGAACTAGGATTATAGGCATGCCTGTGTGTCCTATGAAGGGACCGGAGATTATAGGCATGTCTGTGTGTCCCATGAAGAGACCAGAGATTATAGGCATGCCTGTGTGTCCCATGAAGAGACCTCGGAATATAGGCATGTCTGTGTGTCCCATGAAGAGACCAGAGATTATAGGCATGCCTGTGTGTCCCATGAAGAGACCTCAGAATATAGGCATTCCTCTGTGCCCCATGAGGAGACCGAAGATTATAGGCATGCCTGTGTGTCCCATGAAGAGACTAAAGATTATAGGTATGCCTGTGTGTCCTGTGAAGAGACCGGAGATTATAGGCAAGTCTGTGTGTCCCATGAAAAGATCGGAGATTATAGGCATGCTTGTGTGTCCCATGAAGAGACTAAAGATTTTAGGTATGCCTGTGTGTCCTGTGAAGAGACCGGAGATTATAGGCAAGTCTGTGTGTCCCATGAAGAGACCGGAGATTATAGGCATGCCTGTGTGTCCCATGAAGAGACGGGAGATTGTAGGCATGCCTGTGTGTCCCATGAAGAGATGGGAGATTGTAGGCATGCCTGTGTGTCCCATGAAGAGACCGGAGATTATAGGCATGCTTATGTGTCCCATGAAGAGACCTCAGATTATAGGCATGCCTGTGTGTCCCATGAAGAGAACTAGGATTATAGGCATGCCTGTGTGTCCCATGAAGAGACCTCGGAATATAGGCATGTCTGTGTGTCCCATGAAGAGACCAGAGATTATAGGCATGCCTGTGTGTCCCATGAAGAGACCTCAGAATATAGGCATTCCTCTGTGCCCCATGAGGAGACCGAAGATTATAGGCATGCCTGTGTGTCCCATGAAGAGACTAAAGATTATAGGTATGCCTGTGTGTCCTGTGAAGAGACCGGAGATTATAGGCAAGTCTGTGTGTCCCATGAAAAGATCGGAGATTATAGGCATGCTTGTGTGTCCCATGAAGAGACTAAAGATTTTAGGTATGCCTGTGTGTCCTGTGAAGAGACCGGAGATTATAGGCAAGTCTGTGTGTCCCATGAAGAGACCGGAGATTATAGGCATGCCTGTGTGTCCCATGAAGAGACGGGAGATTGTAGGCATGCCTGTGTGTCCCATGAAGAGATGGGAGATTGTAGGCATGCCTGTGTGTCCCATGAAGAGACCGGAGATTATAGGCATGCTTATGTGTCCCATGAAGAGACCTCAGATTATAGGCATGCCTGTGTGTCCCATGAAGAGAACTAGGATTATAGGCATGCCTGTGTGTCCTATGAAGGGACCGGAGATTATAGGCATGCCTGTGTGTCCCATGAAGAGACCAGAGATTACAGGCATGCCTGTGTGTCCCATTAAGAGACCGGAGATTATAGGCATGACTGTGTGTCCCATGAAGAGACCGGAAATTATAGGCATGCCTGTGTGTCCCATGAAGAGACCGGAGATTATAGGCATGCTTGTGTGTCCCATGAAGAGACCTCAGATTATAGGCATGCCTGTGTGTCCCATGAAGAGAACTAGGATTATAGGCATGCCTGTGTGTCCTATGAAGGGACCGGAGATTATAGGCATGTCTGTGTGTCCCATGAAGAGACCAGAGATTATAGGCATGCCTGTGTGTCCCATGAAGAGACCTCGGAATATAGGCATGTCTGTGTGTCCCATGAAGAGACCAGAGATTATAGGCATGCCTGTGTGTCCCATGAAGAGACCTCAGAATATAGGCATTCCTCTGTGCCCCATGAGGAGACCGAAGATTATAGGCATGCCTGTGTGTCCCATGAAGAGACTAAAGATTATAGGTATGCCTGTGTGTCCTGTGAAGAGACCGGAGATTATAGGCAAGTCTGTGTGTCCCATGAAAAGATCGGAGATTATAGGCATGCTTGTGTGTCCCATGAAGAGACTAAAGATTTTAGGTATGCCTGTGTGTCCTGTGAAGAGACGGGAGATTATAGGCAAGTCTGTGTGTCCCATGAAGAGACCGGAGATTATAGGCATGCCTGTGTGTCCCATGAAGAGACGGGAGATTGTAGGCATGCCTGTGTGTCCCATGAAGAGATGGGAGATTGTAGGCATGCCTGTGTGTCCCATGAAGAGACCGGAGATTATAGGCATGCTTATGTGTCCCATGAAGAGACCTCAGATTATAGGCATGCCTGTGTGTCCCATGAAGAGAACTAGGATTATAGGCATGCCTGTGTGTCCTATGAAGGGACCGGAGATTATAGGCATGCCTGTGTGTCCCATGAAGAGACCAGAGATTACAGGCATGCCTGTGTGTCCCATTAAGAGACCGGAGATTATAGGCATGACTGTGTGTCCCATGAAGAGACCGGAAATTATAGGCATGCCTGTGTGTCCCATGAAGAGACCGGAGATTATAGGCATGCTTGTGTGTCCCATGAAGAGACCTCGGATTATAGGCATGTCTGTGTGTCCCATGAAGAGACCTCGGATTATAGGCATGCCTGCGTGTTCCATGAAGAGACCTTAGATTATAGGCAGGCCTGTGTGTCCCATGAAGAGACCTCGGATTATAGAAATGCCAGTGTGTCCCATGAAGAGACCAGAGATTATATGCATGCCTATATGTCCCATGAAGAGACCGGAGATTATAGGCATGCCTGTGTGTCCCATGAAGAGAACGGAGATTATAGGCATGCCTGTGTGTCCCATGAAGAGACCGGAGATTGTAGGCATGCCTGTGTGTCCCATGAAGAGACCCGAGATTATAGGCATGCTTGTGTGTCCCATGAAGAGATCTCAGATTATAGGCATGCCTGTGTGTCCCATGAAGAGAACTCGGATTATAGGCATGGTTGTATGTCCCATGAAGAGACCGGAGATTATAGGCATGCCTGTGTGTCCCATGAAGAGACCAGAGATTATAGGCATGCCTATGTGTCCCATGAAGAGACCGAAGATTATAGGCATGCTTGTGAGTCCCATGAAGAGACCGGAGATTATAGCCATGCCTGTGTGTCCCATGAAGAGACCGGAGATTATAGGCATGCCTGTGTGTCCCATGAAGAGACCGGAGATTATCGGCATGCCTGTGTGCCCCATGAAGAGACCTCCAATTATAGGGATGCCTGGGTGTCCCATGAAGAGACTGCGGATTATAGGCATGTCTGTGTGTCCCACGAAGTGACCTCGGACTATGGGCATGCCTGTGTGTCCCATGAAGAGACCTCAGATTATAGACAGGCCTGTGTGTTCCATGAAGAGACCGGAGATTATAGGCATGCCTGTGTGTCCCATGAAGAGACCGGAGATTATATGCATGCCTGTGTGTCCCATGAAGAGACCGGAGATTATAGGCATGCCTGTGTGTCCCATGAAGAGACCAGAGATTATAGGCATCCCTGTGTGTCCCATGAAGAGACGGGAGATTGTAGGCATGCCTGTGTGTCCCATGAAGAGACTGGAGATTATAGGCATGCTTGTGTGTCCCATGAAGAGAACTAGGATTATAGGCATGCCTGTGTGTACCATAAGGGACCGGAGATTATAGGCATGCCTTTGTGTCCCATGAAGAGACCAGAGATTATAGGCATGCCTGTGTGTCCCATTAAGAGACCGGAGGTTATAGGCATGCCTGTGTGTCCCATGAAGAGACCGGAGATTATAGGCATGCCTGTGTGTCCCATGGAGAGACCGGAGATTATAGGCATGCTTGTGTGTCCCATAGACCTCGGATTATAGGCATGCCTGTTTGTCCTATGAAGAGACCTCGGATTATAGGCATGTCTGTGTGTCCCATGAAGAGACCTCGGATTATAGGCATGTCTGTGTGTCCCATGAAGAGACCTTAGATTATAGGCAGGCCTGTGTGTCCCATGAAGAGACCTCGGATTACAGTAATGCCTGTGTGTCCCATGAAGAGACCAGAGATTATATGCATGCCTGTGTGTCCCATGAAGAGGACAGAGATTATAGGCATGCCTGTGTGTCCCATGAAGAGGACAGAGATTATAGGCATGCCTGTGTGTCCCATGAAGAGACCGGAGATTGTAGGCATGCCTGTGTGTCCCATGAAGAGACCGGAGATTATAGGCATGCTTGTGTGTCTCATGAAGAGATTTCAGATTATAGGCATGCCTGTGTGTCCCATGAAGAGACTAAAGATTATAGGTATGCCTGTGTGTCCTGTGAAGAGACCGGAGATTATAGGCAAGTCTGTGTGTCCCATGAAAAGACCGGAGATTATAGGCATGATTGTGTGTCCCATGAAGAGACTAAAGATTATAGGTATGCCTGTGTGTCCTGTGAAGAGACCGGAGATTATGGGCAAGTCTGTGTGTCCCATGAAGAGACCTCCGATTATAGGGATGCCTGGGTGTCCCATGAAGAGACTGCAGATTATAGGCATGTCTGTGTGTCCCACGAAGAGACCTCGGATTATGGGCATGCCTGTGTGTCCCATGAAGAGACCTCAGATTATAGACAGGCCTGTGTGTTCCATGAAGAGACCGGAGATTATAGGCATGCCTGTGTGTCCCATGAAGAGACCGGAGATTATAGGCATGCCTGTGTGTCTCATGAAGCGACCAGTGATTATAGTTATGCCTGTGTGTCCCATGAAGAGACGGGAGATTGTAGGCATGCCTGTGTGTCCCATGAAGAGACGGGATATTGTAGGCATGCCTGTGTGTCCCATGAAGAGACCGGAGATTATAGGCATGCTTATGTGTCCCATGAAGAGACCTCAGATTATAGGCATGCCTGTGTGTCCCATGAAGAGAACTAGGATTATAGGCATGCCTGTGTGTCCTATGAAGGGACCGGAGATTATAGGCATGCGTGTGTGTCCCATGAAGAGACGGGAGATTGTAGGCATGCCTGTGTGTCCCATGAAGAGACGGGATATTGTAGGCATGCCTGTGTGTCCCATGAAGAGACCGAAGATTATAGGCATGCTTGTGAGTCCCATGAAGAGACCGGAGATTATAGCCATGCCCCTGTGTCCCATGAAGAGACCGGAGATTATAGGCATGCCTGTGTGTCCCATGAAGAGACCGGAGATTATCGGCATGCCTGTGTGCCCCATGAAGAGACCTCTGATTATAGGGATGCCTGGGTGTCCCATGAAGAGACTGCGGATTATAGGCATGTCTGTGTGTCCCACGAAGAGACCTCGGATTATGGGCATGCCTGTGTGTCCCATTAAGAGACCTCAGATTATAGACAGGCCTGTGTGTTCCATGAAGAGAACGGAGATTATAGGCATGCCTGTGTGTCCCATGAAGAGACCGGAGATTATATGCATGCCTGTGTGTCCCATGAAGAGACCGGAGATTATAGGCATGCCTGTGTGTCCCATGAAGAGACCAGAGATTATAGGCATGCCTGTGTGTCCCATGAAGAGACGGGAGATTGTAGGCATGCCTGTGTGTCCCATGAAGAGACCGGAGATTATAGGCATGCTTGTGTGTCCCATGAAGAGAACTAGGATTATAGGCATGCCTGTGTGTCCCATAAGGGACCAGAGATTATAGGCATGCCTGTGTGTCCCATGAAGAGACCAGAGATTATAGTCATGCCTGTGTGTCCCATTAAGAGACCGGAGATTATAGGCATGCCTGTGTGTCCCATGAAGAGACCGGAGATTATAGGCATGCCTATGTGTCCCATGGAGAGACCGGAGATTATAGGCATGCTTGTGTGTCCCATGAATAGACCTCGGATTATAGGCATGCCTGTGTGTCCTACGAAGAGACCTCGGATTATAGGCATGTCTGTGTGTCCCATGAAGAGACCTCGGACTATAGGCATGTCCGTGTGTCCCATGAAGAGACCTTAGATTATAGGCAGGCCTGTGTGTCCCATGAAGAGACCTCGGATTATAGTAATGCCTGTGTGTCCCATGAAGAGACCAGAGATTATATACATGCCTGTGTGTCCCATGAAGAGGACAGAGATTATAGGCATGCCTGTGTGTCCCATGAAGAGGACAGAGATTATAGGCATGCCTGTGTGTCCCATGAAGAGACCGGAGATTGTAGGCATGCCTGTGTGTCCCATGAAGAGACCGGAGATTATAGGCATGCTTGTGTGTCTCATGAAGAGATCTCAGATTATAGGCATGCCTGTGTGTCCCATGAAGAGACTAAAGATTATAGGTATGCCTGTGTGTCCTGTGAAGAGACCGGAGATTATAGGCAAGTCTGTGTGTCCCATGAAAAGACCGGAGATTATAGGCATGATTGTGTGTCCCATGAAGAGACTAAAGATTATAGGTATGCCTGTGTGTCCTGTGAAGAGACTGGAGCTTATAGGCAAGTCTGTGTGTCCCATGAAGAGACCGGAGATTATAGGCATGCCTGTGTGTCCCATGAAGAGACGGGAGATTGTAGGCATGCCTCTGTGTCCCATGAAGAGACGGGAGATTGTAGGCATGCCTGTGTGTCCCATGAAGAGACCGGAGATTATAGGCATGCTTATGTGTCCCATGAAGAGACCTCGGATTATAGGCATGCCTGTGTGTCCCATGAAGAGAACTAGGATTATAGGCATGCCTGTGTGTCCTATGAAGGGACCGGAGATTATAGGCATGCTTGTGTGTCCCATGAAGAGATCTCAGATTATAGGCATGCCTGTGTGTCCCATGAAGAGAACTCGGATTATAGGCATGGCTGTGTGTCCCATGAAGAGACCGGAGATTATAGGCATGCCTGTGTGTCCCATGAAGAGACCGGAGATTATAGCCATGCCTGTGTGTCCCATGAAGAGACCGGAGATTATAGGCATGCCTGTGTGTCCCATGAAGAGACCGGAGATTATTGGCATGCCTGTGTGCCCCATGAAGAGACCTCCGATTATAGGGATGCCTGGGTGTCCCATGAAGAGACTGCGGATTATAGGCATGTCTGTGTGTCCCACGAAGAGACCTCGGATTATAGGCATGCCTGTGTGTCCCATGAAGAGACCAGAGATTATAGGCTTGCCTGTGTGTCCCATGAAGAGACCGAAGATTATAGGCATGCTTGTGAGTCCCATGAACAGACCGGAGATTATAGGCATGCCTGTGTGTCCCATGAAGAGACCGGAGATTATAGGCATGCCTGTGTGTCCCATGAAGAGACCGGAGATTATAGGCATGCCTGTGTGTCCCATGAAGAGACCGGAGATTATAGGCATGCTTGTGTGTCTCATGAAGAGACCTCCGATTATAGGCAAGCCTGTGTGTCCCATGAAGAGACCGGAGATTATAGGCATGCCTGTGTGTCCCATGAAGAGACTGGAGATTTTCGGCATGCCTGTGTGCCCCATGAAGAGACCTAGGATTATAGGCATGCCTGTGTGTCCAATGAAGAGACCTCAGATTATAGGCATGCCTGTGTGTCCCATGAAGAAACCGGAGATTATAGGCATTCCTCTGTGCCCCATGAAGAGACCGGAGATTATTGGCATGCCTGTGTGTCCCATGAAGAGACCGGAGATTATAGGCATGCCTGTGTGTCCCATGAAGAGACCGGAGATTATAGGCATGCCTGTGTTTCCCATGAAGAGACCAGAGATTATAGGCATGCCTGTGTGTCCCATTAAGAGACCGGAGATTATAGGCATGCCTGTGTGTTCCATGAATTGACCGGAGATTATAGGCATGTCTGTGTGTCCCATGAAGCGACCGGAGATTATAGGCATGCCTGTGTGTTCCATGAAGAGACCGGAGATTATAGGCATGCCTGTGTGTCCCATGAAGAGACCGGAGATTATAGGCATGCTTGTGTGTCCCATGAAGAGACCTTAGATTATAGGCATGCCTGTGTGTCCTATGAAGAGACCTCGGATTATAGGCATGTCTGTGTGTCCCATGAAGAGACCTCGGATTATAGGCATGCCTGTGTGTCCCATGAAGAGACCTTAGATTATAGGCAGGCCTGTGTGTCCCATGAAGAGACCTCGGATTATAGTAATGCCTGTGTGTCCCATGAAGAGACCAGAGATTATATGCATGCCTGTGTGTCCCATGAAGAGGACAGAGATTATAGACATGCCTGTGTGTCCCATGAAGAGGACAGAGATTATAGGCATGCCTGTGTGTCCCATGAAGAGACCGGAGATTGTAGGCATGCCTGTGTGTCCCATGAAGAGACCGGAGATTATAGGCATGCTTGTGTGTCTCATGAAGAGATCTCAGATTATAGGCATGCCTGTGTGTCCCATGAAGAGACCGGAGATTATAGGCATGCCTGTGTGTCCCATGAAGAGACCAGAGATTATAGGCTTGCCTGTGTGTCCCATGAAGAGACCGAAGATTATAGGCATGCTTGTGAGTCCCATGAAGAGACCGGAGATTATAGGCATGCCCCTGTGTCCCATGAAGAGACCGGAGATTATAGGCATGCCTGTGTGTCCCATGAAGAGACCGGAGATTATCGGCATGCCTGTGTGACCCATGAAGAGACCTCTGATTATAGGGATGCCTGGGTGTCCCATGAAGAGACCAGAGATTACAGGCATGCCTGTGTATCCCATGAAGAGACCGGAGATTATAGGCATGCTTGTGTGTCCCATGAAGAGACCTCAGATTATAGGCATGCCTGTGTGTCCCATGAAGAGACCTCAGATTATAGGCATGCCTGTGTGTCCCATGAATAGAACTAGGATTATAGGCATGCCTGTGTGTCCCATGAAGGGACCAGAGATTATAGGCATGCCTGTGTCCTATGAAGAGACCTTGGATTTTAGGCATGCATGTGTGTCCCATGAAGAGAACTAGGATTATAGGCATGCCTGTGTGTCCCATGAAGAAACCGGAGATTATAGGCATGCCTGTGTGTCCCATGAAGAGACCAGAGATTATAGGCATGCCTGTGTGTCCCATGAAGAGACCGGAGATTATAGGCATGCCTGAGTGTCCCATTAAGTGACCAGAGATTATAGGCATGCCTGTGTGTCCCATGAAGAGACCGGAGATTATAGGCATGCCTGTGTGTCCCATGAAGAGACCGGAGATTATAGGCATGCCTGTGTGTCCCATGAAGTGACTGGAGATTATAGGCATGCCTGTGTCCCATGAAGAGACCGGAGATTATAGGCATGTCTGTGTGTCCCATGCAGAGACCGGAGATTATAGGCAAACCTGTGTGTCCCATGAAGAGACCGGAGATTATAGGCATGCCTGTGTGTCCCATGAAGAGACAGGAGATTTTCGGCATGCCTGTGTGCCCCATGAAGAGACCTCGGATTATAGGCATGCCTGTGTGTCCCATTAAGAGACCAGAGATTATAGGCATGCCTGTGTGTCCCATGAAAAGACCGAGATTATAGGCATGCCTGTGTGTCCCATGAAGAGACCGAGATTATAGGCATGCCTGTGTGTCCCATGAAGAGACCGGAGATTATAGGCATGCCTGTGTGTCCCATGAAGAGACCAGAAATTATAGACATGCCTGTGTGTCCCATGAAGATACCGGAGATTATAGGCATGCCTGTGTGTCCCATGAAGAGACCGGTGATTATAAGCATGCCTGTGTGTCCCATGGAGAGACCGGAGATTATAGGCATGCTTGTGTGTCCCATGAAGAGACCTCGGATTATAGGCATGCCTGTGTGTCCTATAAAGAGACCTCGGATTATAGGCATGTCTGTGTGTCCCATGAAGAGACCTCGGATTATAGGCATGCCTGTGTGTCCCATGAAGAGACCTTAGATTATAGGCAGGCCTGTGTGTCCCATGAAGAGACCTCGGATTATAGTAATGCCTGTGTGTCCCATGAAGAGACCAGAGATTATATGCATGCCTGTGTGTCCCATGAAGAGACCGGAGATTATAGGCATGCCTGTGTGTCCCATGAAGAGAACAGAGATTATAGGCATGCCTGTGTGTCCCATGAAGAGACCGTAGATTGTATGCATGCCTGTGTGTCCCATGAAGAGACCAGAGATTATAGGCATGCTTGTGTGTCTCATGAAGAGATCTCAGATTATAGGCTTGCCTGTGTGTCCCATGAAGAAAACACGGATTATAGGCATGCCTGTGTGTCCCATGAAGAAAACACGGATTATAGGCATGCCTGTGTGTCCCATGAAGAGACCGGAGATTATAGGCATGCCTGTGTGTCCCATGAAGAGACCGGAGATTATCGGCATGCCTGTGTGACCCATGAAGAGACCTCTGATTATAGGGATGCCTGGGTGTCCCATGAAGAGACCAGAGATTACAGGCATGCCTGTGTATCCCATGAATAGACCGGAGATTATAGGCATGCTTGTGTGTCCCATGAAGAGACCTCAGATTATAGGCATGCCTGTGTGTCCCATGAAGAGACCTCAGATTATAGGCATGCCTGTGTGTCCCATGAATAGAACTAGGATTATAGGCATGCCTGTGTGTCCCATGAAGGGACCAGAGATTATAGGCATGCCTGTGTGTCCTATGAAGAGACCTTGGATTTTAGGCATGCATGTGTGTCCCATGAAGAGAACTAGGATTATAGGCATGCCTGTGTGTCCCATGAAGAAACCGGAGATTATAGGCATGCCTGTGTGTCCCATGAAGAGACCAGAGATTATAGGCATGCCTGTGTGTCCCATGAAGAGACCGGAGATTATAGGCATGCCTGAGTGTCCCATTAAGTGACCAGAGATTATAGGCATGCCTGTGTGTCCCATGAAGAGACCGGAGATTATAGGCATGCCTGTGTGTCCCATGAAGAGACCGGAGATTATAGGCATGCCTGTGTGTCCCATGAAGTGACTGGAGATTATAGGCATGCCTGTGTCCCATGAAGAGACCGGAGATTATAGGCATGTCTGTGTGTCCCATGCAGAGACCGGAGATTATAGGCAAACCTGTGTGTCCCATGAAGAGACCGGAGATTATAGGCATGCCTGTGTGTCCCATGAAGAGACAGGAGATTTTCGGCATGCCTGTGTGCCCCATGAAGAGACCTCGGATTATAGGCATGCCTGTGTGTCCCATTAAGAGACCAGAGATTATAGGCATGCCTGTGTGTCCCATGAAAAGACCGAGATTATAGGCATGCCTGTGTGTCCCATGTAGAGACCGAGATTATAGGCATGCCTGTGTGTCCCATGAAGAGACCGGAGATTATAGGCATGCCTGTGTGTCCCATGAAGAGACCAGAAATTATAGACATGCCTGTGTGTCCCATGAAGATACCGGAGATTATAGGCATGCCTGTGTGTCCCATGAAGAGACCGGTGATTATAAGCATGCCTGTGTGTCCCATGGAGAGACCGGAGATTATAGGCATGCTTGTGTGTCCCATGAAGAGACCTCGGATTATAGGCATGCCTGTGTGTCCTATAAAGAGACCTCGGATTATAGGCATGTCTGTGTGTCCCATGAAGAGACCTCGGATTATAGGCATGCCTGTGTGTCCCATGAAGAGACCTTAGATTATAGGCAGGCCTGTGTGTCCCATGAAGAGACCTCGGATTATAGTAATGCCTGTGTGTCCCATGAAGAGACCAGAGATTATATGCATGCCTGTGTGTCCCATGAAGAGACAGGAGATTATAGGCATGCCTGTGTGTCCCATGAAGAGAACAGAGATTATAGGCATGCCTGTGTGTCCCATGAAGAGACCGTAGATTGTATGCATGCCTGTGTGTCCCATGAAGAGACCAGAGATTATAGGCATGCTTGTGTGTCTCATGAAGAGATCTCAGATTATAGGCATGCCTGTGTGTCCCATGAAGAAAACACGGATTATAGGCATGCCTGTGTGTCCCATGAAGAAAACACGGATTATAGGCATGCCTGTGTGTCCCATGAAGAGACCGGAGATTATAGGCATGCCTGTGTGTCCCATGAAGAGACCAGAGATTATAGGCTTGCCTGTGTGTCCCATGAAGAGACCGAAGATTATAGGCATGCTTGTGAGTCCCATGAACAGACCGGAGATTATAGGCATGCCTGTGTGTCCCATGAAGAGACCGGAGATTATAGGCATGCCTGTGTATCCCATGAAGAGACCGGATATTATAGGCATGCTTGTGTGTCTCATGAAGAGACCTCCGATTATAGGCAAGCCTGTGTGTCCCATGAAGAGACCGGAGATTATAGGCATGCCTGTGTGTCCCATGAAGAGACTGGAGATTTTCGGCATGCCTGTGTGCCCCATGAAGAGACCTAGGATTATAGGCATGCCTGTGTGTCCAATGAAGAGACCTCGGATTATAGGCATGCCTGTGTGTCCCATGAAGAAACCGGAGATTATAGGCATTCCTCTGTGCCCCATGAAGAGACCGGAGATTATTGGCATGCCTGTGTGTCCCATGAAGAGACCGGAGATTATAGGCATGCCTGTGTGTCCCATTAAGAGACCAGAGATTATAGGCATGCCTGTGTGTCCCATTAAGAGACCGGAGATTATAGGCATGCCTGTGTGTTCCATGAATTGACCGGAGATTATAGGCATGTCTGTGTGTCCCATGAAGCGACCGGAGATTATAGGCATGCCTGTGTGTTCCATGAAGAGACCGGAGATTATAGGCATGCCTGTGTGTCCGATGAAGAGACCGGAGATTATAGGCATGCTTGTGTGTCCCATGAAGAGACCTCGGAATTATAGGCACGTCTGTGTGTCCCATGAAGAGATGTCGGATTATAGGCATGCCTGTGTGTCCCATGAAGAGACCTTTGATTATAGGCAGGCCTGTGTGTCCCATGAAGAGACCTCGGATTATAGGAATGCCTGTGTGTCCCATGAAGAGACCAGAGATTATATGCATGCCTGTGTGTCCCATGAAGAGACCGGAGATTATAGGCATGCCTGTGTGTCCCATGAAGAGAACGGAGATTATAGGCATGCCTGTGTGTCCCATGAAGAGACTGGAGATTGTAGGCATGCCTGTGTGTTCCATGAAGAGACCGGAGATTATAGGCATGCTTGTGTGTCCCATGAAGAGATCTCAGATTATAGGCATGCCTGTGTGTCCCATGAAGAGAACTCGGATTATAGGCATGCCTGTGTGTCCCATGAAGAGACCGGAGATTATCGGCATGCCTGTGTGCCCCATGAAGAGACGTCCGATTATAGGGATGCCTGGGTGTCCCATAAAGAAACCACGGATTATAGGCATGTCTGTGTGTCCCACGGAGAGACCTCGGATTATGGGCATGCCTGTGTATCCCATGAAGAGACCACAGATTATAGGCAGGCCTGTGTGTTCCATGAAGAGACCAGAGATTATAGGCATGCCTGTGTGTCCCATAAGGAGACTGGAGATTGTAGGCATGCCTGTGTGTCCCATGAAGAAACCAGAGATTATAGGCATGCTTGTGTGTCCCATGAAGAGACCTCAGATTATAGGCATGCCTGTGTGTCCCATGAAGAGACCACAGATTATAGGCAGGCCTGTGTGTTCCATGAAAAGACCGGAGATTATAGGCATGCCTGTGTGTCCCATGAAGAGACCGGAGATTGTAGGCATGCCTGTGTGTCCCATGAAGAGACCCGAGATTATAGGCATGCCTGTGTGTCCCATGAAGAGACCGGAGATTGTAGGCATGCCTGTGAGTCCCATGAAGAGACCGGAGATTATAGGCATGCTTTTGTGTTCCATGAAGAGACCTCAAATTATAGGCATGCCTGTGTGTCCCATGAAGAGAACTAGGATTATAGGCATGCCTGTGTGTCCCATGAAGGGACCAGAGATTATAGGAATGCCTGTGTGTCCCATGAAGAGAGCTTGGATTATAGGCATGCCTGTGTGTCCTATGAAGAGAACTAGGATTATAGGCATGCCTGTGTGTCCCATGAAGAGACCGGAGATTATAGGCATGCCTTTGTGTCCCATGTAGAGACCGGAGATTATAGGCATGCCTGTTTGTCCCATGAAGAGACCGGAGATTATAGGCATGCCTGTGTGTCCCATTAAGAGACTGGGGATGTGTCTCCCATGAAGAGACCAGAGATTATAGGCATGTCTGTGTGTCCCATGAAGAGACCAGAGATTATAGGCATGCCTGTGTGTCCCATGAAGAGACCTCGGAATATAGGCATGTCTGTGTGTCCCATGAAGAGACCAGAGATTATAGGCATGCCTGTGTGTCCCATGAAGAGACCTCAGAATATAGGCATTCCTCTGTGCCCCATGAGGAGACCGAAGATTATAGGCATGCCTGTGTGTCCCATGAAGAGACTAAAGATTATAGGTATGCCTGTGTGTCCTGTGAAGAGACCGGAGATTATAGGCAAGTCTGTGTGTCCCATGAAAAGATCGGAGATTATAGGCATGCTTGTGTGTCCCATGAAGAGACTAAAGATTTTAGGTATGCCTGTGTGTCCTGTGAAGAGACCGGAGATTATAGGCAAGTCTGTGTGTCCCATGAAGAGACCGGAGATTATAGGCATGCCTGTGTGTCCCATGAAGAGACGGGAGATTGTAGGCATGCCTGTGTGTCCCATGAAGAGATGGGAGATTGTAGGCATGCCTGTGTGTCCCATGAAGAGACCGGAGATTATAGGCATGCTTATGTGTCCCATGAAGAGACCTCAGATTATAGGCATGCCTGTGTGTCCCATGAAGAGAACTAGGATTATAGGCATGCCTGTGTGTCCTATGAAGGGACCGGAGATTATAGGCATGCCTGTGTGTCCCATGAAGAGACCAGAGATTACAGGCATGCCTGTGTGTCCCATTAAGAGACTGGAGATTATAGGCATGACTGTGTGTCCCATGAAGAGACCGGAAATTATAGGAATGCCTGTGTGTCCCATGAAGAGACCGGAGATTATAGGCATGCTTGTGTGTCCCATGAAGAGACCTCGGATTATAGGCATGCCTGTGTGTCCCATGAAGAGACCTCGGATTATAGGCATGTCTGTGTGTCCCATGAAGAGACCTCGGATTATAGGCATGCCTGCGTGTTCCATGAAGAGACCTTAGATTATAGGCAGGCCTGTGTGTCCCATGAAGAGACCTCGGATTATAGAAATGCCAGTGTGTCCCATGAAGAGACCAGAGATTATATGCATGCCTATATGTCCCATGAAGAGACCGGAGATTATAGGCATGCCTGTGTGTCCCATGAAGAGAACGGAGATTATAGGCATGCCTGTGTGTCCCATGAAGAGACCGGAGATTGTAGGCATGCCTGTGTGTCCCATGAAGAGACCCGAGATTATAGGCATGCTTGTGTGTCCCATGAAGAGATCTCAGATTATAGGCATGCCTGTGTGTCCCATGAAGAGAACTCGGATTATAGGCATGGTTGTATGTCCCATGAAGAGACCGGAGATTATAGGCATGCCTGTGTGTCCCATGAAGAGACCAGAGATTATAGGCATGCCTATGTGTCCCATGAAGAGACCGAAGATTATAGGCATGCTTGTGAGTCCCATGAAGAGACCGGAGATTATAGCCATGCCTGTGTGTCCCATGAAGAGACCGGAGATTATAGGCATGCCTGTGTGTCCCATGAAGAGACCGGAGATTATCGGCATGCCTGTGTGCCCCATGAAGAGACCTCCAATTATAGGGATGCCTGGGTGTCCCATGAAGAGACTGCGGATTATAGGCATGTCTGTGTGTCCCACGAAGTGACCTCGGACTATGGGCATGCCTGTGTGTCCCATGAAGAGACCTCAGATTATAGACAGGCCTGTGTGTTCCATGAAGAGACCGGAGATTATAGGCATGCCTGTGTGTCCCATGAAGAGACCGGAGATTATATGCATGCCTGTGTGTCCCATGAAGAGACCGGAGATTATAGGCATGCCTGTGTGTCCCATGAAGAGACCAGAGATTATAGGCATGCCTGTGTGTCCCATGAAGAGACGGGAGATTGTAGGCATGCCTGTGTGTCCCATGAAGAGACTGGAGATTATAGGCATGCTTGTGTGTCCCATGAAGAGAACTAGGATTATAGGCATGCCTGTGTGTCCCATAAGGGACCGGAGATTATAGGCATGCCTGTGTGTCCCATGAAGAGACCAGAGATTATAGGCATGCCTGTGTGTCCCATTAAGAGACCGGAGATTATAGGCATGCCTGTGTGTCCCATTAAGAGACCGGAGATTATAGGCATGCCTGTGTGTCCCATGGAGAGACCGGAGATTATAGGCATGCCTGTGTGTCCCATGAAGAGACCGTAGATTGTAGGCATGCCTGTGTGTCCCATGAAGAGACCAGAGATTATAGGCATGCTTGTGTGTCTCATGAAGAGATCTCAGATTATAGGCATGCCTGTGTGTCCCATGAAGAAAACACGGATTATAGGCATGCCTGTGTGTCCCATGAAGAGACCGGAGATTATAGGCATGCCTGTGTGTCCCATGAAGAGACCAGAGATTATAGGCTTGCCTGTGTGTCCCATGAAGAGACCAAAGATTATAGGCATGCTTGTGAGTCCCATGAACAGACCGGAGATTATAGGCATGCCTGTGTGTCCCATGAAGAGACCGGAGATTATAGGCATGCCTGTGTGTCCCATGAAGAGACCGGAGATTATAGGCATGCCTGTGTATCCCATGAAGAGACCGGATATTATAGGCATGCTTGTGTGTCTCATGAAGAGACCTCCGATTATAGGCAAGCCTGTGTGTCCCATGAAGAGACCGGAGATTATAGGCATGCCTGTGTGTCCCATGAAGAGACTGGAGATTTTCGGCATGCCTGTGTGCCCCATGAAGAGACCTAGGATTATAGGCATGCCTGTGTGTCCAATGAAGAGACCTCGGATTATAGGCATGCCTGTGTGTCCCATGAAGAAACCGGAGATTATAGGCATTCCTCTGTGCCCCATGAAGAGACCGGAGATTATTGGCATGCCTGTGTGTCCCATGAAGAGACCGGAGATTATAGGCATGCCTGTGTGTCCCATGAAGAGACCGGAGATTATAGGCATGCCTGTGTTTCCCATGAAGAGACCAGAGATTATAGGCATGCCTGTGTGTCCCATTAAGAGACCGGAGATTATAGGCATGCCTGTGTGTTCCATGAATTGACCGGAGATTATAGGCATGTCTGTGTGTCCCATGAAGCGACCGGAGATTATAGGCATGCCTGTGTGTTCCATGAAGAGACCGGAGATTATAGGCATGCCTGTGTGTCCCATGAAGAGACCGGAGATTATAGGCATGCTTGTGTGTCCCATGAACAGACCTCAGATTATAGGCATGCCTGTGTGTCCTATGAAGAGACCTCGGATTATAGGCATGTCTGTGTGTCCCATGAAGAGACCTCGGATTATAGGCATGCCTGTGTGTCCCATGAAGAGACCTTAGATTATAGGCAGGCCTGTGTGTCCCATGAAGAGACCTCGGATTATAGTAATGCCTGTGTGTCCCATGAAGAGACCAGAGATTATATGCATGCCTGTGTGTCCCATGAAGAGGACAGAGATTATAGACATGCCTGTGTGTCCCATGAAGAGGACAGAGATTATAGGCATGCCTGTGTGTCCCATGAAGAGACCGGAGATTGTAGGCATGCCTGTGTGTCCCATGAAGAGACCGGAGATTATAGGCATGCTTGTGTGTCTCATGAAGAGATCTCAGATTATAGGCATGCCTGTGTGTCCCATGAAGAGACCGGAGATTATAGGCATGCCTGTGTGTCCCATGAAGAGACCAGAGATTATAGGCTTGCCTGTGTGTCCCATGAAGAGACCGAAGATTATAGGCATGCTTGTGAGTCCCATGAAGAGACCGGAGATTATAGGCATGCCCCTGTGTCCCATGAAGAGACCGGAGATTATAGGCATGCCTGTGTGTCCCATGAAGAGACCGGAGATTATCGGCATGCCTGTGTGACCCATGAAGAGACCTCTGATTATAGGGATGCCTGGGTGTCCCATGAAGAGACCAGAGATTACAGGCATGCCTGTGTATCCCATGAAGAGACCGGAGATTATAGGCATGCTTGTGTGTCCCATGAAGAGACCTCAGATTATAGGCATGCCTGTGTGTCCCATGAAGAGACCTCAGATTATAGGCATGCCTGTGTGTCCCATGAATAGAACTAGGATTATAGGCATGCCTGTGTGTCCCATGAAGGGACCAGAGATTATAGGCATGCCTGTGTGTCCTATGAAGAGACCTTGGATTTTAGGCATGCATGTGTGTCCCATGAAGAGAACTAGGATTATAGGCATGCCTGTGTGTCCCATGAAGAAACCGGAGATTATAGGCATGCCTGTGTGTCCCATGAAGAGACCAGAGATTATAGGCATGCCTGTGTGTCCCATGAAGAGACCGGAGATTATAGGCATGCCTGAGTGTCCCATTAAGTGACCAGAGATTATAGGCATGCCTGTGTGTCCCATGAAGAGACCGGAGATTATAGGCATGCCTGTGTGTCCCATGAAGAGACCGTAGATTATAGGCATGCCTGTGTGTCCCATGAAGAGACCTTAGATTATAGGCAGGCCTGTGTGTCCCATGAAGAGACCTCGGATTATAGTAATGCCTGTGTGTCCCATGAAGAGACCAGAGATTATATGCATGCCTGTGTGTCCCATGAAGAGGACAGAGATTATAGACATGCCTGTGTGTCCCATGAAGAGGACAGAGATTATAGGCATGCCTGTGTCCCATGAAGAGACCGGAGATTATAGGCATGTCTGTGTGTCCCATGCAGAGACCGGAGATTATAGGCAAACCTGTGTGTCCCATGAAGAGACCGGAGATTATAGGCATGCCTGTGTGTCCCATGAAGAGACAGGAGATTTTCGGCATGCCTGTGTGCCCCATGAAGAGACCTCGGATTATAGGCATGCCTGTGTGTCCCATTAAGAGACCAGAGATTATAGGCATGCCTGTGTGTCCCATGAAAAGACCGAGATTATAGGCATGCCTGTGTGTCCCATGAAGAGACCGAGATTATAGGCATGCCTGTGTGTCCCATGAAGAGACCGGAGATTATAGGCATGCCTGTGTGTCCCATGAAGAGACCAGAAATTATAGACATGCCTGTGTGTCCCATGAAGATACCGGAGATTATAGGCATGCCTGTGTGTCCCATGAAGAGACCGGTGATTATAAGCATGCCTGTGTGTCCCATGGAGAGACCGGAGATTATAGGCATGCTTGTGTGTCCCATGAAGAGACCTCGGATTATAGGCATGCCTGTGTGTCCTATAAAGAGACCTCGGATTATAGGCATGTCTGTGTGTCCCATGAAGAGACCTCGGATTATAGGCATGCCTGTGTGTCCCATGAAGAGACCTTAGATTATAGGCAGGCCTGTGTGTCCCACGAAGAGACCTCGGATTATAGTAATGCCTGTGTGTCCCATGAAGAGACCAGAGATTATATGCATGCCTGTGTGTCCCATGAAGAGACCGGAGATTATAGGCATGCCTGTGTGTCCCATGAAGAGAACAGAGATTATAGGCATGCCTGTGTGTCCCATGAAGAGACCGTAGATTGTAGGCATGCCTGTGTGTCCCATGAAGAGACCAGAGATTATAGGCATGCTTGTGTGTCTCATGAAGAGATCTCAGATTATAGGCATGCCTGTGTGTCCCATGAAGAAAACACGGATTATAGGCATGCCTGTGTGTCCCATGAAGAAAACACGGATTATAGGCATGCCTGTGTGTCCCATGAAGAGACCGGAGATTATAGGCATGCCTGTGTGTCCCATGAAGAGACCAGAGATTATAGGCTTGCCTGTGTGTCCCATGAAGAGACCGAAGATTATAGGCATGCTTGTGAGTCCCATGAACAGACCGGAGATTATAGGCATGCCTGTGTGTCCCATGAAGAGACCGGAGATTATAGGCATGCCTGTGTGTCCCATGAAGAGACCGGAGATTATAGGCATGCCTGTGTATCCCATGAAGAGACCGGATATTATAGGCATGCTTGTGTGTCTCATGAAGAGACCTCCGATTATAGGCAAGCCTGTGTGTCCCATGAAGAGACCGGAGATTATAGGCATGCCTGTGTGTCCCATGAAGAGACTGGAGATTTTCGGCATGCCTGTGTGCCCCATGAAGAGACCTAGGATTATAGGCATGCCTGTGTGTCCAATGAAGAGACCTCGGATTATAGGCATGCCTGTGTGTCCCATGAAGAAACCGGAGATTATAGGCATTCCTCTGTGCCCCATGAAGAGACCGGAGATTATTGGCATGCCTGTGTGTCCCATGAAGAGACCGGAGATTATAGGCATGCCTGTGTGTCCCATTAAGAGACCGGAGATTATAGGCATGCCTGTGTTTCCCATGAAGAGACCAGAGATTATAGGCATGCCTGTGTGTCCCATTAAGAGACCGGAGATTATAGGCATGCCTGTGTGTTCCATGAATTGACCTGAGATTATAGGCATGTCTGTGTGTCCCATGAAGCGACCGGAGATTATAGGCATGCCTGTGTGTTCCATGAAGAGACCGGAGATTATAGGCATGCCTGTGTGTCCCATGAAGAGACCGGAGATTAGAGGCATGCTTGTGTGTCCCATGAAGAGACCTCGGAATTATAGGCACGTCTGTGTGTCCCATGAAGAGATGTCGGATTATAGGCATGCCTGTGTGTCCCATGAAGAGACCTTTGATTATAGGCAGGCCTGTGTGTCCCATGAAGAGACCTCGGATTATAGGAATGCCTGTGTGTCCCATGAAGAGACCAGAGATTATATGCATGCCTGTGTGTCCCATGAAGAGACCGGAGATTATAGGCATGCCTGTGTGTCCCATGAAGAGAACGGAGATTATAGGCATGCCTGTGTGTCCCATGAAGAGACTGGAGATTGTAGGCATGCCTGTGTGTTCCATGAAGAGACCGGAGATTATAGGCATGCTTGTGTGTCCCATGAAGAGATCTCAGATTATAGGCATGCCTGTGTGTCCCATGAAGAGAACTCGGATTATAGGCATGCCTGTGTGTCCCATGAAGAGACCGGAGATTATCGGCATGCCTGTGTGCCCCATGAAGAGACGTCCGATTATAGGGATGCCTGGGTGTCCCATAAAGAAACCACGGATTATAGGCATGTCTGTGTGTCCCACGGAGAGACCTCGGATTATGGGCATGCCTGTGTATCCCATGAAGAGACCACAGATTATAGGCAGGCCTGTGTGTTCCATGAAGAGACAAGAGATTATAGGCATGCCTGTGTGTCCCATAAGGAGACTGGAGATTGTAGGCATGCCTGTGTGTCCCATGAAGAAACCAGAGATTATAGGCATGCTTGTGTGTCCCATGAAGAGACCTCAGATTATAGGCATGCCTGTGTGTCCCATGAAGAGACCACAGATTATAGGCAGGCCTGTGTGTTCCATGAAAAGACCGGAGATTATAGGCATGCCTGTGTGTCCCATGAAGAGACCGGAGATTGTAGGCATGCCTGTGTGTCCCATGAAGAGACCCGAGATTATAGGCATGCCTGTGTGTCCCATGAAGAGACCGGAGATTGTAGGCATGCCTGTGAGTCCCATGAAGAGACCGGAGATTATAGGCATGCTTGTGTGTTCCATGAAGAGACCTCAAATTATAGGCATGCCTGTGTGTCCCATGAAGAGAACTAGGATTATAGGCATGCCTGTGTGTCCCATGAAGGGACCAGAGATTATAGGAATGCCTGTGTGTCCCATGAAGAGAGCTTGGATTATAGGCATGCCTGTGTGTCCTATGAAGAGAACTAGGATTATAGGCATGCCTGTGTGTCCCATGAAGAGACCGGAGATTATAGGCATGCCTTTGTGTCCCATGTAGAGACCGGAGATTATAGGCATGCCTGTTTGTCCCATGAAGAGACCGGAGATTATAGGCATGCCTGTGTGTCCCATTAAGAGACTGGGGATGTGTCTCCCATGAAGAGACCAGAGATTATAGGCATGTCTGTGTGTCCCATGAAGAGACCAGAGATTATAGGCATGCCTGTGTGTCCCATGAAGAGACCTCGGAATATAGGCATGTCTGTGTGTCCCATGAAGAGACCAGAGATTATAGGCATGCCTGTGTGTCCCATGAAGAGACCTCAGAATATAGGCATTCCTCTGTGCCCCATGAGGAGACCGAAGATTATAGGCATGCCTGTGTGTCCCATGAAGAGACTAAAGATTATAGGTATGCCTGTGTGTCCTGTGAAGAGACCGGAGATTATAGGCAAGTCTGTGTGTCCCATGAAAAGATCGGAGATTATAGGCATGCTTGTGTGTCCCATGAAGAGACTAAAGATTTTAGGTATGCCTGTGTGTCCTGTGAAGAGACCGGAGATTATAGGCAAGTCTGTGTGTCCCATGAAGAGACCGGAGATTATAGGCATGCCTGTGTGTCCCATGAAGAGACGGGAGATTGTAGGCATGCCTGTGTGTCCCATGAAGAGATGGGAGATTGTAGGCATGCCTGTGTGTCCCATGAAGAGACCGGAGATTATAGGCATGCTTATGTGTCCCATGAAGAGACCTCAGATTATAGGCATGCCTGTGTGTCCCATGAAGAGAACTAGGATTATAGGCATGCCTGTGTGTCCTATGAAGGGACCGGAGATTATAGGCATGCCTGTGTGTCCCATGAAGAGACCAGAGATTACAGGCATGCCTGTGTGTCCCATTAAGAGACCGGAGATTATAGGCATGACTGTGTGTCCCATGAAGAGACCGGAAATTATAGGCATGCCTGTGTGTCCCATGAAGAGACCGGAGATTATAGGCATGCTTGTGTGTCCCATGAAGAGACCTCGGATTATAGGCATGCCTGTGTGTCCCATGAAGAGACCTCGGATTATAGGCATGTCTGTGTGTCCCATGAAGAGACCTCGGATTATAGGCATGCCTGCGTGTTCCATGAAGAGACCTTAGATTATAGGCAGGCCTGTGTGTCCCATGAAGAGACCTCGGATTATAGAAATGCCAGTGTGTCCCATGAAGAGACCAGAGATTATATGCATGCCTATATGTCCCATGAAGAGACCGGAGATTATAGGCATGCCTGTGTGTCCCATGAAGAGAACGGAGATTATAGGCATGCCTGTGTGTCCCATGAAGAGACCGGAGATTGTAGGCATGCCTGTGTGTCCCATGAAGAGACCCGAGATTATAGGCATGCTTGTGTGTCCCATGAAGAGATCTCAGATTATAGGCATGCCTGTGTGTCCCATGAAGAGAACTCGGATTATAGGCATGGTTGTATGTCCCATGAAGAGACCGGAGATTATAGGCATGCCTGTGTGTCCCATGAAGAGACCAGAGATTATAGGCATGCCTATGTGTCCCATGAAGAGACCGAAGATTATAGGCATGCTTGTGAGTCCCATGAAGAGACCGGAGATTATAGCCATGCCTGTGTGTCCCATGAAGAGACCGGAGATTATAGGCATGCCTGTGTGTCCCATGAAGAGACCGGAGATTATCGGCATGCCTGTGTGCCCCATGAAGAGACCTCCAATTATAGGGATGCCTGGGTGTCCCATGAAGAGACTGCGGATTATAGGCATGTCTGTGTGTCCCACGAAGTGACCTCGGACTATGGGCATGCCTGTGTGTCCCATGAAGAGACCTCAGATTATAGACAGGCCTGTGTGTTCCATGAAGAGACCGGAGATTATAGGCATGCCTGTGTGTCCCATGAAGAGACCGGAGATTATATGCATGCCTGTGTGTCCCATGAAGAGACCGGAGATTATAGGCATGCCTGTGTGTCCCATGAAGAGACCAGAGATTATAGGCATGCCTGTGTGTCCCATGAAGAGACGGGAGATTGTAGGCATGCCTGTGTGTCCCATGAAGAGACTGGAGATTATAGGCATGCTTGTGTGTCCCATGAAGAGAACTAGGATTATAGGCATGCCTGTGTGTACCATAAGGGACCGGAGATTATAGGCATGCCTGTGTGTCCCATGAAGAGACCAGAGATTATAGGCATGCCTGTGTGTCCCATTAAGAGACCGGAGGTTATAGGCATGCCTGTGTGTCCCATGAAGAGACCGGAGATTATAGGCATGCCTGTGTGTCCCATGGAGAGACCGGAGATTATAGGCATGCTTGTGTGTCCCATGAATAGACCTCGGATTATAGGCATGCCTGTTTGTTCTATGAAGAGACCTCGGATTATAGGCATGTCTGTGTGTCCCATGAAGAGACCTCGGATTATAGGCATGCCTGTGTGTCCCATGAAGAGGACAGAGATTATAGGCATGCCTGTGTGTCCCATGAAGAGACCGGAGATTGTAGGCATGCCTGTGTGTCCCATGAAGAGACCGGAGATTATAGGCATGCTTGTGTGTCTCATGAAGAGATCTCAGATTATAGGCATGCCTGTGTGTCCCATGAAGAGACTAAAGATTATAGGTATGCCTGTGTGTCCTGTGAAGAGACCGGAGATTATAGGCAAGTCTGTGTGTCCCATGAAAAGACCGGAGATTATAGGCATGATTGTGTGTCCCATGAAGAGACTAAAGATTATAGGTATGCCTGTGTGTCCTGTGAAGAGACCGGAGATTATGGGCAAGTCTGTGTGTCCCATGAAGAGACCTCCGATTATAGGGATGCCTGGGTGTCCCATGAAGAGACTGCAGATTATAGGCATGTCTGTGTGTCCCACGAAGAGACCTCGGATTATGGGCATGCCTGTGTGTCCCATGAAGAGACCTCAGATTATAGACAGGCCTGTGTGTTCCATGAAGAGACCGGAGATTATAGGCATGCCTGTGTGTCCCATGAAGAGACCGGAGATTATAGGCATGCCTGTGTGTCTCATGAAGCGACCAGTGATTATAGTTATGTCTGTGTGTCCCATGAAGAGACGGGAGATTGTAGGCATGCCTGTGTGTCCCATGAAGAGACGGGATATTGTAGGCATGCCTGTGTGTCCCATGAAGAGACCGGAGATTATAGGCATGCTTATGTGTCCCATGAAGAGACCTCAGATTATAGGCATGCCTGTGTGTCCCATGAAGAGAACTAGGATTATAGGCATGCCTGTGTGTCCTATGAAGGGACCGGAGATTATAGGCATGCTTGTGTGTCCCATGAAGAGACGGGAGATTGTAGGCATGCCTGTGTGTCCCATGAAGAGACGGGATATTGTAGGCATGCCTGTGTGTCCCATGAAGAGACCGAAGATTATAGGCATGCTTGTGAGTCCCATGAAGAGACCGGAGATTATAGCCATGCCTGTGTGTCCCATGAAGAGACCGGAGATTATAGGCATGCCTGTGTGTCCCATGAAGAGACCGGAGATTATCGGCATGCCTGTGTGCCCCATGAAGAGACCTCTGATTATAGGGATGCCTGGGTGTCCCATGAAGAGACTGCGGATTATAGGCATGTCTGTGTGTCCCACGAAGAGACCTCGGATTATGGGCATGCCTGTGTGTCCCATTAAGAGACCTCAGATTATAGACAGGCCTGTGTGTTCCATGAAGAGACCGGAGATTATAGGCATGCCTGTGTGTCCCATGAAGAGACCGGAGATTATATGCATGCCTGTGTGTCCCATGAAGAGACCGGAGATTATAGGCATGCCTGTGTGTCCCATGAAGAGACCAGAGATTATAGGCATGCCTGTGTGTCCCATGAAGAGACGGGAGATTGTAGGCATGCCTGTGTGTCCCATGAAGAGACCGGAGATTATAGGCATGCTTGTGTGTCCCATGAAGAGAACTAGGATTATAGGCATGCCTGTGTGTCCCATAAGGGACCGGAGATTATAGGCATGCCTGTGTGTCCCATGAAGAGACCAGAGATTATAGTCATGCCTGTGTGTCCCATTAAGAGACCGGAGATTATAGGCATGCCTGTGTGTCCCATGAAGAGACCGGAGATTATAGGCATGCCTATGTGTCCCATGGAGAGACCGGAGATTATAGGCATGCTTGTGTGTCCCATGAATAGACCTCGGATTATAGGCATGCCTGTGTGTCCTACGAAGAGACCTCGGATTATAGGCATGTCTGTGTGTCCCATGAAGAGACCTCGGACTATAGGCATGTCCGTGTGTCCCATGAAGAGACCTTAGATTATAGGCAGGCCTGTGTGTCCCATGAAGAGACCTCGGATTATAGTAATGCCTGTGTGTCCCATGAAGAGACCAGAGATTATATGCATGCCTGTGTGTCCCATTAAGAGACCGGAGATTATAGGCATGACTGTGTGTCCCATGAAGAGACCGGAGATTATAGGCATGCCTGTGTGTCCCATGAAGAGACCGGAGATTATAGGCATGCTTGTGTGTCCCATGAAGAGACCTCGGATTATAGGCATGCCTGTGTGTCCCATGAAGAGACCTCGGATTATAGGCATGTCTGTGTGTCCCATGAAGAGACCTCGGATTATAGGCATGCCTGCGTGTTCCATGAAGAGACCTTAGATTATAGGCAGGCCTGTGTGTCCCATGAAGAGACCTCGGATTATAGAAATGCCAGTGTGTCCCATGAAGAGACCAGAGATTATATGCATGCCAATATGTCCCATGAAGAGACCGGAGATTATAGGCATGCCTGTGTGTCCCATGAAGAGACCGGAGATTGTAGGCATGCCTGTGTGTCCCATGAAGCGACCGGAGATTATAGGCATGCTTGTGTGTCCCATGAAGAGACCTCGGAATTATAGGCACGTCTGTGTGTCCCATGAAGAGATGTCGGATTATAGGCATGCCTGTGTGTCCCATGAAGAGACCTTTGATTATAGGCAGGCCTGTGTGTCCCATGAAGAGACCTCGGATTATAGGAATGCCTGTGTGTCCCATGAAGAGACCAGAGATTATAAGCATGCCTGTGTGTCCCATGAAGGGACCGGAGATTATAGGCATGCCTGTGTGTCCCATGAAGTGACTGGAGATTATGGGCATGCCTGTGTCCCATGAAAAGACTGGAGATTATAGGCATGTCTGTGTGTCCCATGCAGAGACCGGAGATTATAGGCAAACCTGTGTGTCCCATGAAGAGACCGGAGATTATAGGCATGCCTGTGTGTCCCATGAAGAGACCGGAGATTTTCGGCATGCCTGTGTGCCCCATGAAGAGACCTCGGATTATAGGCATGCCTGTGTGTCCCATTAAGAGACCAGAGATTATAGGCATGCCTGTGTGTCCCATGAAAAGACCGAGATTATAGGCATGCCTGTGTGTCCCATGAAGAGACCGGAGATTATAGGCATGCCTGTGTGTCCCATGAAGAGACCAGAAATTATAGACATGCCTGTGTGTCCCATGAAGATACCGGAGATTATAGGCATGCCTGTGTGTCCCATGAAGAGACCGGAGATTATAGGCATGCCTGTGTGTCCCATGGAGAGACCGGAGATTATAGGCATGCTTGTGTGTCCCAAGAAGAGACCTCAGATTATAGGCATGCCTGTGTGTCCTATGAAGAGACCTCGGATTATAGGCATGTCTGTGTGTCCCATGAAGAGACCTCGGATTATAGGCATGCCTGTGTGTCCCATGAAGAGACCTTAGATTATAGGCAGGCCTGTGTGTCCCATGAAGAGACCTCGGATTATAGTAATGCCTGTGTGTCCCATAAAGAGACCAGAGATTATATGCATGCCTGTGTGTCCCATGAAGAGGACAGAGATTATAGACATGCCTGTGTGTCCCATGAAGAGGACAGAGATTATAGGCATGCCTGTGTGTCCCATGAAGAGACCAGAGATTGTAGGCATGCCTGTGTGTCCCATGAAGAGACCGGAGATTATAGGCATGCTTGTGTGTCTCATGAAGAGATCTCAGATTATAGGCATGCCTGTGTGTCCCATGAAGAAAACTCGGATTATAGGCATGCCTGTGTGTCCCATGAAGAGACCGGAGATTATAGGCATGCCTGTGTGTCCCATGAAGAGACCAGAGATTATAGGCTTGCCTGTGTGTCCCATGAAGAGACCGAAGATTATAGGCATGCTTGTGAGTCCCATGAAGAGACCGGAGATTATAGGCATGCCCCTGTGTCCCATGAAGAGACCGGAGATTATAGGCATGCCTGTGTGTCCCATGAAGAGACCGGAGATTATCGGCATGCCTGTGTGACCCATGAAGAGACCTCTGATTATAGGGATGCCTGGGTGTCCCATGAAGAGACCAGAGATTACAGGCATGCCTGTGTATCCCATGAAGAGACCGGAGATTATAGGCATGCTTGTGTGTCCCATGAAGAGACCTCAGATTATAGGCATGCCTGTGTGTCCCATGAAGAGACCTCAGATTATAGGCATGCCTGTGTGTCCCATGAATAGAACTAGGATTATAGGCATGCCTGTGTGTCCCATGAAGGGACCAGAGATTATAGGCATGCCTGTGTGTCCTATGAAGAGACCTTGGATTTTAGGCATGCATGTGTGTCCCATGAAGAGAACTAGGATTATAGGCATGCCTGTGTGTCCCATGAAGAAACCGGAGATTATAGGCATGCCTGTGTGTCCCATGAAGAGACCAGAGATTATAGGCATGCCTGTGTGTCCCATGAAGAGACCGGAGATTATAGGCATGCCTGAGTGTCCCATTAAGTGACCGGAGATTATAGGCATGCCTGTGTGTCCCATGAAGAGACCGGAGATTATAGGCATGCCTGTGTGTCCCATGAAGAGACCGGAGATTATAGGCATGCCTGTGTGTCCCATGAAGTGACTGGAGATTATAGGCATGCCTGTGTCCCATGAAGAGACCGGAGATTATAGGCATGTCTGTGTGTCCCATGCAGAGACCGGAGATTATAGGCAAACCTGTGTGTCCCATGAAGAGACCGGAGATTATAGGCATGCCTGTGTGTCCCATGAAGAGACCGGAGATTTTCAGCATGCCTGTGTGCCCCATGAAGAGACCTCGGATTATAGGCATGCCTGTGTGTCCCATTAAGAGACCAGAGATTATAGGCATGCCTGTGTGTCCCATGAAAAGACCGAGATTATAGGCATGCCTGTGTGTCCCATGAAGAGACCGAGATTATAGGCATGCCTGTGTGTCCCATGAAGAGACCGGAGATTATAGGCATGCCTGTGTGTCCCATGAAGGGACCAGAAATTATAGACATGCCTGTGTGTCCCATGAAGATACCGGAGATTATAGGCATGCCTGTGTGTCCCATGAAGAGACCGGTGATTATAGGCATGCCTGTGTGTCCTATGAAGAGACCTCGGATTATAGGCATGTCTGTGTGTCCCATGAAGAGACCTCGGATTATAGGCATGCCTGTGTCTCCCATGAAGAGACCTTAGATTATAGGCAGGCCTGTGTGTCCCATGAAGAGACCTCGGATTATAGTAATGCCTGTGTGTCCCATGAAGAGACCAGAGATTATATGCATGCCTGTGTGTCCCATGAAGAGACCGGAGATTATAGGCATGCCTGTGTGTCCCATGAAGAGAACAGAGATTATAGGCATGCCTGTGTGTCCCATGAAGAGACCGGAGATTGTAGGCATGCCTGTGTGTCCCATGAAGAGACCAGAGATTATAGGCATGCTTGTGTGTCTCATGAAGAGATCTCAGATTATAGGCATGCCTGTGTGTCCCATGAAGAAAACACGGATTATAGGCATGCCTGTGTGTCCCATGAAGAGACCGGAGATTATAGGCATGCCTGTGTGTCCCATGAAGAGACCAGAGATTATAGGCTTGCCTGTGTGTCCCATGAAGAGACCGAAGATTATAGGCATGCTTGTGAGTCCCATGAACAGACCGGAGATTATAGGCATGCCTGTGTGTCCCATGAAGAGACCGGAGATTATAGGCATGCCTGTGTGTCCCATGAAGAGACCGGAGATTATAGGCATGCCTGTGTGTCCCATGAAGAGACCGGAGATTATAGGCATGCTTGTGTGTCTCATGAAGAGACCTCCGATTATAGGCAAGCCTGTGTGTCCCATGAAGAGACCGGAGATTATAGGCATGCCTGTGTGTCCCATGAAGAGACTGGAGATTTTCGGCATGCCTGTGTGCCCCATGAAGAGACCTAGGATTATAGGCATGCCTGTGTGTCCAATGAAGAGACCTCGGATTATAGGCATGCCTGTGTGTCCCATGAAGAAACCGGAGATTATAGGCATTCCTCTGTGCCCCATGAAGAGACCGGAGATTATTGGCATGCCTGTGTGTCCCATGAAGAGACCGGAGATTATAGGCATGCCTGTGTGTCCCATGAAGAGACCGGAGATTATAGGCATGCCTGTGTTTCCCATGAAGAGACCAGAGATTATAGGCATGCCTGTGTCCCATTAAGAGACCGGAGATTATAGGCATGCCTGTGTGTTCCATGAATTGACCGGAGATTATAGGCATGTCTGTGTGTCCCATGAAGCGACCGGAGATTATAGGCATGCCTGTGTGTTCCATGAAGAGACCGGAGATTATAGGCATGCCTGTGTGTCCCATGAAGAGACCGGAGATTATAGGCATGCTTGTGTGTCCCATGAAGAGACCTCAGATTATAGGCATGCCTGTGTGTCCTATGAAGAGACCTCGGATTATAGGCATGTCTGTGTGTCCCATGAAGAGACCTCGGATTATAGGCATGCCTGTGTGTCCCATGAAGAGACCTTAGATTATAGGCAGGCCTGTGTGTCCCATGAAGAGACCTCGGATTATAGTAATGCCTGTGTGTCCCATGAAGAGACCAGAGATTATATGCATGCCTGTGTGTCCCATGAAGAGGACAGAGATTATAGACATGCCTGTGTGTCCCATGAAGAGGACAGAGATTATAGGCATGCCTGTGTGTCCCATGAAGAGACCGGAGATTGTAGGCATGCCTGTGTGTCCCATGAAGAGACCGGAGATTATAGGCATGCTTGTGTGTCTCATGAAGAGATCTCAGATGATAGGCATGCCTGTGTGTCCCATGAAGAGACCGGAGATTATAGGCATGCCTGTGTGTCCCATGAAGAGACCAGAGATTATAGGCTTGCCTGTGTGTCCCATGAAGAGACCGAAGATTATAGGCATGCTTGTGAGTCCCATGAAGAGACCGGAGATTATAGGCATGCCCCTGTGTCCCATGAAGAGACCGGAGATTATAGGCATGCCTGTGTGTCCCATGAAGAGACCGGAGATTATCGGCATGCCTGTGTGACCCATGAAGAGACCTCTGATTATAGGGATGCCTGGGTGTCCCATGAAGAGACCAGAGATTACAGGCATGCCTGTGTATCCCATGAAGAGACCGGAGATTATAGGCATGCTTGTGTGTCCCATGAAGAGACCTCAGATTATAGGCATGCCTGTGTGTCCCATGAAGAGACCTCAGATTATAGGCATGCCTGTGTGTCCCATGAATAGAACTAGGATTATAGGCATGCCTGTGTGTCCCATGAAGGGACCAGAGATTATAGGCATGCCTGTGTGTCCTATGAAGAGACCTTGGATTTTAGGCATGCATGTGTGTCCCATGAAGAGAACTAGGATTATAGGCATGCCTGTGTGTCCCATGAAGAAACCGGAGATTATAGGCATGCCTGTGTGTCCCATGAAGAGACCAGAGATTATAGGCATGCCTGTGTGTCCCATGAAGAGACCGGAGATTATAGGCATGCCTGAGTGTCCCATTAAGTGACCAGAGATTATAGGCATGCCTGTGTGTCCCATGAAGAGACCGGAGATTATAGGCATGCCTGTGTGTCCCATGAAGAGACCGGAGATTATAGGCATGCCTGTGTGTCCCATGAAGTGACTGGAGATTATAGGCATGCCTGTGTCCCATGAAGAGACCGGAGATTATAGGCATGTCTGTGTGTCCCATGCAGAGACCGGAGATTATAGGCAAACCTGTGTGTCCCATGAAGAGACCGGAGATTATAGGCATGCCTGTGTGTCCCATGAAGAGACAGGAGATTTTTGGCATGCCTGTGTGCCCCATGAAGAGACCTCGGATTATAGGCATGCCTGTGTGTCCCATTAAGAGACCAGAGATTATAGGCATGCCTGTGTGTCCCATGAAAAGACCGAGATTATAGGCATGCCTGTGTGTCCCATGAAGAGACCGAGATTATAGGCATGCCTGTGTGTCCCATGAAGAGACCGGAGATTATAGGCATGCCTGTGTGTCCCATGAAGAGACCAGAAATTATAGACATGCCTGTGTGTCCCATGAAGATACCGGAGATTATAGGCATGCCTGTGTGTCCCATGAAGAGACCGGTGATTATAAGCATGCCTGTGTGTCCCATGGAGAGACCGGAGATTATAGGCATGCTTGTGTGTCCCATGAAGAGACCTCGGATTATAGGCATGCCTGTGTGTCCTATAAAGAGACCTCGGATTATAGGCATGTCTGTGTGTCCCATGAAGAGACCTCGGATTATAGGCATGCCTGTGTGTCCCATGAAGAGACCTTAGATTATAGGCAGGCCTGTGTGTCCCATGAAGAGACCTCGGATTATAGTAATGCCTGTGTGTCCCATGAAGAGACCAGAGATTATATGCATGCCTGTGTGTCCCATGAAGAGACCGGAGATTATAGGCATGCCTGTGTGTCCCATGAAGAGAACAGAAATTATAGACATGCCTGTGTGTCCCATGAAGATACCGGAGATTATAGGCATGCCTGTGTGTCCCATGAAGAGACCGTAGATTGTATGCATGCCTGTGTGTCCCATGAAGAGACCAGAGATTATAGGCATGCTTGTGTGTCTCATGAAGAGATCTCAGATTATAGGCATGCCTGTGTGTCCCATGAAGAAAACACGGATTATAGGCATGCCTGTGTGTCCCATGAAGAAAACACGGATTATAGGCATGCCTGTGTGTCCCATGAAGAGACCGGAGATTATAGGCATGCCTGTGTGTCCCATGAAGAGACCGGAGATTATCGGCATGCCTGTGTGACCCATGAAGAGACCTCTGATTATAGGGATGCCTGGGTGTCCCATGAAGAGACCAGAGATTACAGGCATGCCTGTGTATCCCATGAAGAGACCGGAGATTATAGGCATGCTTGTGTGTCCCATGAAGAGACCTCAGATTATAGGCATGCCTGTGTGTCCCATGAAGAGACCTCAGATTATAGGCATGCCTGTGTGTCCCATGAATAGAACTAGGATTATAGGCATGCCTGTGTGTCCCATGAAGGGACCAGAGATTATAGGCATGCCTGTGTGTCCTATGAAGAGACCTTGGATTTTAGGCATGCATGTGTGTCCCATGAAGAGAACTAGGATTATAGGCATGCCTGTGTGTCCCATGAAGAAACCGGAGATTATAGGCATGCCTGTGTGTCCCATGAAGAGACCAGAGATTATAGGCATGCCTGTGTGTCCCATGAAGAGACCGGAGATTATAGGCATGCCTGAGTGTCCCATTAAGTGACCAGAGATTATAGGCATGCCTGTGTGTCCCATGAAGAGACCGGAGATTATAGGCATGCCTGTGTGTCCCATGAAGAGACCGGAGATTATAGGCATGCCTGTGTGTCCCATGAAGTGACTGGAGATTATAGGCATGCCTGTGTCCCATGAAGAGACCGGAGATTATAGGCATGTCTGTGTGTCCCATGCAGAGACCGGAGATTATAGGCAAACCTGTGTGTCCCATGAAGAGACCGGAGATTATAGGCATGCCTGTGTGTCCCATGAAGAGACAGGAGATTTTCGGCATGCCTGTGTGCCCCATGAAGAGACCTCGGATTATAGGCATGCCTGTGTGTCCCATTAAGAGACCAGAGATTATAGGCATGCCTGTGTGTCCCATGAAAAGACCGAGATTATAGGCATGCCTGTGTGTCCCATGAAGAGACCGAGATTATAGGCATGCCTGTGTGTCCCATGAAGAGACCGGAGATTATAGGCATGCCTGTGTGTCCCATGAAGAGACCAGAAATTATAGACATGCCTGTGTGTCCCATGAAGATACCTGAGATTATAGGCATGTCTGTGTGTCCCATGAAGAGACCGGTGATTATAAGCATGCCTGTGTGTCCCATGGAGAGACCGGAGATTATAGGCATGCTTGTGTGTCCCATGAAGAGACCTCGGATTATAGGCATGCCTGTGTGTCCTATAAAGAGACCTCGGATTATAGGCATGTCTGTGTGTCCCATGAAGAGACCTCGGATTATAGGCATGCCTGTGTGTCCCATGAAGAGACCTTAGATTATAGGCAGGCCTGTGTGTCCCATGAAGAGACCTCGGATTATAGTAATGCCTGTGTGTCCCATGAAGAGACCAGAGATTATATGCATGCCTGTGTGTCCCATGAAGAGACCGGAGATTATAGGCATGCCTGTGTGTCCCATGAAGAGAACAGAGATTATAGGCATGCCTGTGTGTCCCATGAAGAGACCGTAGATTGTATGCATGCCTGTGTGTCCCATGAAGAGACCAGAGATTATAGGCATGCTTGTGTGTCTCATGAAGAGATCTCAGATTATAGGCATGCCTGTGTGTCCCATGAAGAAAACACGGATTATAGGCATGCCTGTGTGTCCCATGAAGAAAACACGGATTATAGGCATGCCTGTGTGTCCCATGAAGAGACCGGAGATTATAGGCATGCCTGTGTGTCCCATGAAGAGACCAGAGATTATAGGCTTGCCTGTGTGTCCCATGAAGAGACCGAAGATTATAGGCATGCTTGTGAGTCCCATGAACAGACCGGAGATTATAGGCATGCCTGTGTGTCCCATGAAGAGACCGGAGATTATAGGCATGCCTGTGTGTCCCATGAAGAGACCGGAGATTATAGGCATGCCTGTGTATCCCATGAAGAGACCGGATATTATAGGCATGCTTGTGTGTCTCATGAAGAGACCTCCGATTATAGGCAAGCCTGTGTGTCCCATGAAGAGACCGGAGATTATAGGCATGCCTGTGTGTCCCATGAAGAGACTGGAGATTTTCGGCATGCCTGTGTGCCCCATGAAGAGACCTAGGATTATAGGCATGCCTGTGTGTCCAATGAAGAGACCTCGGATTATAGGCATGCCTGTGTGTCCCATGAAGAAACCGGAGATTATAGGCATTCCTCTGTGCCCCATGAAGAGACCGGAGATTATTGGCATGCCTGTGTGTCCCATGAAGAGACCGGAGATTATAGGCATGCCTGTGTGTCCCATTAAGAGACCGGAGATTATAGGCATGCCTGTGTTTCCCATGAAGAGACCAGAGATTATAGGCATGCCTGTGTGTCCCATTAAGAGACTGGAGATTATAGGCATGCCTGTGTGTTCCATGAATTGACCGGAGATTATAGGCATGTCTGTGTGTCCCATGAAGCGACCGGAGATTATAGGCATGCCTGTGTGTTCCATGAAGAGACCGGAGATTATAGGCATGCCTGTGTGTCCCATGAAGAGACCGGAGATTATAGGCATGCTTGTGTGTCCCATGAAGAGACCTCGGAATTATAGGCACGTCTGTGTGTCCCATGAAGAGATGTCGGATTATAGGCATGCCTGTGTGTCCCATGAAGAGACCTTTGATTATAGGCAGGCCTGTGTGTCCCATGAAGAGACCTCGGATTATAGGAATGCCTGTGTGTCCCATGAAGAGACCAGAGATTATATGCATGCCTGTGTGTCCCATGAAGAGACCGGAGATTATAGGCATGCCTGTGTGTCCCATGAAGAGAACGGAGATTATAGGCATGCCTGTGTGTCCCATGAAGAGACTGGAGATTGTAGGCATGCCTGTGTGTTCCATGAAGAGACCGGAGATTATAGGCATGCTTGTGTGTCCCATGAAGAGATCTCAGATTATAGGCATGCCTGTGTGTCCCATGAAGAGAACTCGGATTATAGGCATGCCTGTGTGTCCCATGAAGAGACCGGAGATTATCGGCATGCCTGTGTGCCCCATGAAGAGACGTCCGATTATAGGGATGCCTGGGTGTCCCATAAAGAAACCACGGATTATAGGCATGTCTGTGTGTCCCACGGAGAGACCTCGGATTATGGGCATGCCTGTGTATCCCATGAAGAGACCACAGATTATAGGCAGGCCTGTGTGTTCCATGAAGAGACCAGAGATTATAGGCATGCCTGTGTGTCCCATAAGGAGACTGGAGATTGTAGGCATGCCTGTGTGTCCCATGAAGAAACCAGAGATTATAGGCATGCTTGTGTGTCCCATGAAGAGACCTCAGATTATAGGCATGCCTGTGTGTCCCATGAAGAGACCACAGATTATAGGCAGGCCTGTGTGTTCCATGAAAAGACCGGAGATTATAGGCATGCCTGTGTGTCCCATGAAGAGACCGGAGATTGTAGGCATGCCTGTGTGTCCCATGAAGAGACCCGAGATTATAGGCATGCCTGTGTGTCCCATGAAGAGACCGGAGATTGTAGGCATGCCTGTGAGTCCCATGAAGAGACCGGAGATTATAGGCATGCTTGTGTGTTCCATGAAGAGACCTCAAATTATAGGCATGCCTGTGTGTCCCATGAAGAGAGCTTGGATTATAGGCATGCCTGTGTGTCCTATGAAGAGAACTAGGATTATAGGCATGCCTGTGTGTCCCATGAAGAGACCGGAGATTATAGCCATGCCTTTGTGTCCCATGTAGAGACCGGAGATTATAGGCATGCCTGTTTGTCCCATGAAGAGACCGGAGATTATAGGCATGCCTGTGTGTCCCATTAAGAGACTGGGGATGTGTCTCCCATGAAGAGACCAGAGATTATAGGCATGTCTGTGTGTCCCATGAAGAGACCAGAGATTATAGGCATGCCTGTGTGTCCCATGAAGAGACCTCGGAATATAGGCATGTCTGTGTGTCCCATGAAGAGACCAGAGATTATAGGCATGCCTGTGTGTCCCATGAAGAGACCTCAGAATATAGGCATTCCTCTGTGCCCCATGAGGAGACCGAAGATTATAGGCATGCCTGTGTGTCCCATGAAGAGACTAAAGATTATAGGTATGCCTGTGTGTCCTGTGAAGAGACCGGAGATTATAGGCAAGTCTGTGTGTCCCATGAAAAGATCGGAGATTATAGGCATGCTTGTGTGTCCCATGAAGAGACTAAAGATTTTAGGTATGCCTGTGTGTCCTGTGAAGAGACCGGAGATTATAGGCAAGTCTGTGTGTCCCATGAAGAGACCGGAGATTATAGGCATGCCTGTGTGTCCCATGAAGAGACGGGAGATTGTAGGCATGCCTGTGTGTCCCATGAAGAGATGGGAGATTGTAGGCATGCCTGTGTGTCCCATGAAGAGACCGGAGATTATAGGCATGCTTATGTGTCCCATGAAGAGACCTCAGATTATAGGCATGCCTGTGTGTCCCATGAAGAGAACTAGGATTATAGGCATGCCTGTGTGTCCTATGAAGGGACCGGAGATTATAGGCATGCCTGTGTGTCCCATGAAGAGACCAGAGATTACAGGCATGCCTGTGTGTCCCATTAAGAGACTGGAGATTATAGGCATGACTGTGTGTCCCATGAAGAGACCGGAAATTATAGGCATGCCTGTGTGTCCCATGAAGAGACCGGAGATTATAGGCATGCTTGTGTGTCCCATGAAGAGACCTCGGATTATAGGCATGCCTGTGTGTCCCATGAAGAGACCTCGGATTATAGGCATGTCTGTGTGTCCCATGAAGAGACCTCGGATTATAGGCATGCCTGCGTGTTCCATGAAGAGACCTTAGATTATAGGCAGGCCTGTGTGTCCCATGAAGAGACCTCGGATTATAGAAATGCCAGTGTGTCCCATGAAGAGACCAGAGATTATATGCATGCCTATATGTCCCATGAAGAGACCGGAGATTATAGGCATGCCTGTGTGTCCCATGAAGAGAACGGAGATTATAGGCATGCCTGTGTGTCCCATGAAGAGACCGGAGATTGTAGGCATGCCTGTGTGTCCCATGAAGAGACCCGAGATTATAGGCATGCTTGTGTGTCCCATGAAGAGATCTCAGATTATAGGCATGCCTGTGTGTCCCATGAAGAGAACTCGGATTATAGGCATGGTTGTATGTCCCATGAAGAGACCAGAGATTATAGGCATGCCTGTGTGTCCCATGAAGAGACCAGAGATTATAGGCATGCCTATGTGTCCCATGAAGAGACCGAAGATTATAGGCATGCTTGTGAGTCCCATGAAGAGACCGGAGATTATAGCCATGCCTGTGTGTCCCATGAAGAGACCGGAGATTATAGGCATGCCTGTGTGTCCCATGAAGAGACCGGAGATTATCGGCATGCCTGTGTGCCCCATGAAGAGACCTCCAATTATAGGGATGCCTGGGTGTCCCATGAAGAGACTGCGGATTATAGGCATGTCTGTGTGTCCCACGAAGTGACCTCGGACTATGGGCATGCCTGTGTGTCCCATGAAGAGACCTCAGATTATAGACAGGCCTGTGTGTTCCATGAAGAGACCGGAGATTATAGGCATGCCTGTGTGTCCCATGAAGAGACCGGAGATTATATGCATGCCTGTGTGTCCCATGAAGAGACCGGAGATTATAGGCATGCCTGTGTGTCCCATGAAGAGACCAGAGATTATAGGCATGCCTGTGTGTCTAATGAAGAGACGGGAGATTGTAGGCATGCCTGTGTGTCCCATGAAGAGACTGGAGATTATAGGCATGCTTGTGTGTCCCATGAAGAGAACTAGGATTATAGGCATGCCTGTGTGTCCCATAAGGGACCGGAGATTATAGGCATGCCTGTGTGTCCCATGAAGAGACCAGAGATTATAGGCATGCCTGTGTGTCCCATTAAGAGACCGGAGATTATAGGCATGCCTGTGTGTCCCATTAAGAGACCGGAGATTATAGGCATGCCTGTGTGTCCCATGGAGAGACCGGAGATTATAGGCATGCCTGTGTGTCCCATGAAGAGACCGTAGATTGTAGGCATGCCTGTGTGTCCCATGAAGAGACCAGAGATTATAGGCATGCTTGTGTGTCTCATGAAGAGATCTCAGATTATAGGCATGCCTGTGTGTCCCATGAAGAAAACACGGATTATAGGCATGCCTGTGTGTCCCATGAAGAGACCGGAGATTATAGGCATGCCTGTGTGTCCCATGAAGAGACCAGAGATTATAGGCTTGCCTGTGTGTCCCATGAAGAGACCAAAGATTATAGGCATGCTTGTGAGTCCCATGAACAGACCGGAGATTATAGGCATGCCTGTGTGTCCCATGAAGAGACCGGAGATTATAGGCATGCCTGTGTGTCCCATGAAGAGACCGGAGATTATAGGCATGCCTGTGTATCCCATGAAGAGACCGGATATTATAGGCATGCTTGTGTGTCTCATGAAGAGACCTCCGATTATAGGCAAGCCTGTGTGTCCCATGAAGAGACCGGAGATTATAGGCATGCCTGTGTGTCCCATGAAGAGACTGGAGATTTTCGGCATGCCTGTGTGCCCCATGAAGAGACCTAGGATTATAGGCATGCCTGTGTGTCCAATGAAGAGACCTCGGATTATAGGCATGCCTGTGTGTCCCATGAAGAAACCGGAGATTATAGGCATTCCTCTGTGCCCCATGAAGAGACCGGAGATTATTGGCATGCCTGTGTGTCCCATGAAGAGACCGGAGATTATAGGCATGCCTGTGTGTCCCATGAAGAGACCGGAGATTATAGGCATGCCTGTGTTTCCCATGAAGAGACCAGAGATTATAGGCATGCCTGTGTGTCCCATTAAGAGACCGGAGATTATAGGCATGCCTGTGTGTTCCATGAATTGACCGGAGATTATAGGCATGTCTGTGTGTCCCATGAAGCGACCGGAGATTATAGGCATGCCTGTGTGTTCCATGAAGAGACCGGAGATTATAGGCATGCCTGTGTGTCCCATGAAGAGACCGGAGATTATAGGCATGCTTGTGTGTCCCATGAAGAGACCTCAGATTATAGGCATGCCTGTGTGTCCTATGAAGAGACCTCGGATTATAGGCATGTCTGTGTGTCCCATGAAGAGACCTCGGATTATAGGCATGCCTGTGTGTCCCATGAAGAGACCTTAGATTATAGGCATGCCTGTGTGTCCCATGAAGAGACCTCGGATTATAGTAATGCCTGTGTGTCCCATGAAGAGACCAGAGATTATATGCATGCCTGTGTGTCCCATGAAGAGGACAGAGATTATAGACATGCCTGTGTGTCCCATGAAGAGGACAGAGATTATAGGCATGCCTGTGTGTCCCATGAAGAGACCGGAGATTGTAGGCATGCCTGTGTGTCCCATGAAGAGACCGGAGATTATAGGCATGCTTGTGTGTCTCATGAAGAGATCTCAGATTATAGGCATGCCTGTGTGTCCCATGAAGAGACCGGAGATTATAGGCATGCCTGTGTGTCCCATGAAGAGACCAGAGATTATAGGCTTGCCTGTGTGTCCCATGAAGAGACCGAAGATTATAGGCATGCTTGTGAGTCCCATGAAGAGACCGGAGATTATAGGCATGCCCCTGTGTCCCATGAAGAGACCGGAGATTATAGGCATGCCTGTGTGTCCCATGAAGAGACCGGAGATTATCGGCATGCCTGTGTGACCCATGAAGAGACCTCTGATTATAGGGATGCCTGGGTGTCCCATGAAGAGACCAGAGATTACAGGCATGCCTGTGTATCCCATGAAGAGACCGGAGATTATAGGCATGCTTGTGTGTCCCATGAAGAGACCTCAGATTATAGGCATGCCTGTGTGTCCCATGAAGAGACCTCAGATTATAGGCATGCCTGTGTGTCCCATGAATAGAACTAGGATTATAGGCATGCCTGTGTGTCCCATGAAGGGACCAGAGATTATAGGCATGCCTGTGTGTCCTATGAAGAGACCTTGGATTTTAGGCATGCATGTGTGTCCCATGAAGAGAACTAGGATTATAGGCATGCCTGTGTGTCCCATGAAGAAACCGGAGATTATAGGCATGCCTGTGTGTCCCATGAAGAGACCAGAGATTATAGGCATGCCTGTGTGTCCCATGAAGAGACCGGAGATTATAGGCATGTCTGAGTGTCCCATTAAGTGACCAGAGATTATAGGCATGCCTGTGTGTCCCATGAAGAGACCGGAGATTATAGGCATGCCTGTGTGTCCCATGAAGAGACCGTAGATTATAGGCATGCCTGTGTGTCCCATGAAGTGACTGGAGATTATAGGCATGCCTGTGTCCCATGAAGAGACCGGAGATTATAGGCATGTCTGTGTGTCCCATGCAGAGACCGGAGATTATAGGCAAACCTGTGTGTCCCATGAAGAGACCGGAGATTATAGGCATGCCTGTGTGTCCCATGAAGAGACAGGAGATTTTCGGCATGCCTGTGTGCCCCATGAAGAGACCTCGGATTATAGGCATGCCTGTGTGTCCCATTAAGAGACCAGAGATTATAGGCATGCCTGTGTGTCCCATGAAAAGACCGAGATTATAGGCATGCCTGTGTGTCCCATGAAGAGACCGAGATTATAGGCATGCCTGTGTGTCCCATGAAGAGACCGGAGATTATAGGCATGCCTGTGTGTCCCATGAAGAGACCAGAAATTATAGACATGCCTGTGTGTCCCATGAAGATACCGGAGATTATAGGCATGCCTGTGTGTCCCATGAAGAGACCGGTGATTATAAGCATGCCTGTGTGTCCCATGGAGAGACCGGAGATTATAGGCATGCTTGTGTGTCCCATGAAGAGACCTCGGATTATAGGCATGCCTGTGTGTCCTATAAAGAGACCTCGGATTATAGGCATGTCTGTGTGTCCCATGAAGAGACCTCGGATTATAGGCATGCCTGTGTGTCCCATGAAGAGACCTTAGATTATAGGCAGGCCTGTGTGTCCCATGAAGAGACCTCGGATTATAGTAATGCCTGTGTGTCCCATGAAGAGACCAGAGATTATATGCATGCCTGTGTGTCCCATGAAGAGACCGGAGATTATAGGCATGCCTGTGTGTCCCATGAAGAGAACAGAGATTATAGGCATGCCTGTGTGTCCCATGAAGAGACCGTAGATTGTATGCATGCCTGTGTGTCCCATGAAGAGACCAGAGATTATAGGCATGCTTGTGTGTCTCATGAAGAGATCTCAGATTATAGGCATGCCTGTGTGTCCCATGAAGAAAACACGGATTATAGGCATGCCTGTGTGTCCCATGAAGAAAACACGGATTATAGGCATGCCTGTGTGTCCCATGAAGAGACCGGAGATTATAGGCATGCCTGTGTGTCCCATGAAGAGACCGGAGATTATCGGCATGCCTGTGTGACCCATGAAGAGACCTCTGATTATATGGATGCCTGGGTGTCCCATGAAGAGACCAGAGATTACAGGCATGCCTGTGTATCCCATGAAGAGACCGGAGATTATAGGCATGCTTGTGTGTCCCATGAAGAGACCTCAGATTATAGGCATGCCTGTGTGTCCCATGAAGAGACCTCAGATTATAGGCATGCCTGTGTGTCCCATGAATAGAACTAGGATTATAGGCATGCCTGTGTGTCCCATGAAGGGACCAGAGATTATAGGCATGCCTGTGTGTCCTATGAAGAGACCTTGGATTTTAGGCATGCATGTGTGTCCCATGAAGAGAACTAGGATTATAGGCATGCCTGTGTGTCCCATGAAGAAACCGGAGATTATAGGCATGCCTGTGTGTCCCATGAAGAGACCAGAGATTATAGGCATGCCTGTGTGTCCCATGAAGAGACCGGAGATTATAGGCATGCCTGAGTGTCCCATTAAGTGACCAGAGATTATAGGCATGCCTGTGTGTCCCATGAAGAGACCGGAGATTATAGGCATGCCTGTGTGTCCCATGAAGAGACCGGAGATTATAGGCATGCCTGTGTGTCCCATGAAGTGACTGGAGATTATAGGCATGCCTGTGTCCCATGAAGAGACCGGAGATTATAGGCATGTCTGTGTGTCCCATGCAGAGACCGGAGATTATAGGCAAACCTGTGTGTCCCATGAAGAGACCGGAGATTATAGGCATGCCTGTGTGTCCCATGAAGAGACAGGAGATTTTCGGCATGCCTGTGTGCCCCATGAAGAGACCTCGGATTATAGGCATGCCTGTGTGTCCCATTAAGAGACCAGAGATTATAGGCATGCCTGTGTGTCCCATGAAAAGACCGAGATTATAGGCATGCCTGTGTGTCCCATGAAGAGACCGAGATTATAGGCATGCCTGTGTGTCCCATGAAGAGACCGGAGATTATAGGCATGCCTGTGTGTCCCATGAAGAGACCAGAAATTATAGACATGCCTGTGTGTCCCATGAAGATACCGGAGATTATAGGCATGCCTGTGTGTCCCATGAAGAGACCGGTGATTATAAGCATGCCTGTGTGTCCCATGGAGAGACCGGAGATTATAGGCATGCTTGTGTGTCCCATGAAGAGACCTCGGATTATAGGCATGCCTGTGTGTCCTATAAAGAGACCTCGGATTATAGGCATGTCTGTGTGTCCCATGAAGAGACCTCGGATTATAGGCATGCCTGTGTGTCCCATGAAGAGACCTTAGATTATAGGCAGGCCTGTGTGTCCCATGAAGAGACCTCGGATTATAGTAATGCCTGTGTGTCCCATGAAGAGACCAGAGATTATATGCATGCCTGTGTGTCCCATGAAGAGACCGGAGATTATAGGCATGCCTGTGTGTCCCATGAAGAGAACAGAGATTATAGGCATGCCTGTGTGTCCCATGAAGAGACCGTAGATTGTATGCATGCCTGTGTGTCCCATGAAGAGACCAGAGATTATAGGCATGCTTGTGTGTCTCATGAAGAGATCTCAGATTATAGGCATGCCTGTGTGTCCCATGAAGAAAACACGGATTATAGGCATGCCTGTGTGTCCCATGAAGAAAACACGGATTATAGGCATGCCTGTGTGTCCCATGAAGAGACCGGAGATTATAGGCATGCCTGTGTGTCCCATGAAGAGACCAGAGATTATAGGCTTGCCTGTGTGTCCCATGAAGAGACCGAAGATTATAGGCATGCTTGTGAGTCCCATGAACAGACCGGAGATTATAGGCATGCCTGTGTGTCCCATGAAGAGACCGGAGATTATAGGCATGCCTGTGTGTCCCATGAAGAGACCGGAGATTATAGGCATGCCTGTGTATCCCATGAAGAGACCGGATATTATAGGCATGCTTGTGTGTCTCATGAAGAGACCTCCGATTATAGGCAAGCCTGTGTGTCCCATGAAGAGACCGGAGATTATAGGCATGCCTGTGTGTCCCATGAAGAGACTGGAGATTTTCGGCATGCCTGTGTGCCCCATGAAGAGACCTAGGATTATAGGCATGCCTGTGTGTCCAATGAAGAGACCTCGGATTATAGGCATGCCTGTGTGTCCCATGAAGAAACCGGAGATTATAGGCATTCCTCTGTGCCCCATGAAGAGACCGGAGATTATTGGCATGCCTGTGTGTCCCATGAAGAGACCGGAGATTATAGGCATGCCTGTGTGTCCCATTAAGAGACCGGAGATTATAGGCATGCCTGTGTTTCCCATGAAGAGACCAGAGATTATAGGCATGCCTGTGTGTCCCATTAAGAGACCGGAGATTATAGGCATGCCTGTGTGTTCCATGAATTGACCGGAGATTATAGGCATGTCTGTGTGTCCCATGAAGCGACCGGAGATTATAGGCATGCCTATGTGTTCCATGAAGAGACCGGAGATTATAGGCATGCCTGTGTGTCCCATGAAGAGACCGGAGATTATAGGCATGCTTGTGTGTCCCATGAAGAGACCTCGGAATTATAGGCACGTCTGTGTGTCCCATGAAGAGATGTCGGATTATAGGCATGCCTGTGTGTCCCATGAAGAGACCTTTGATTATAGGCAGGCCTGTTTGTCCCATGAAGAGACCTCGGATTATAGGAATGCCTGTGTGTCCCATGAAGAGACCAGAGATTATATGCATGCCTGTGTGTCCCATGAAGAGACCGGAGATTATAGGCATGCCTGTGTGTCCCATGAAGAGAACGGAGATTATAGGCATGCCTGTGTGTCCCATGAAGAGACTGGAGATTGTAGGCATGCCTGTGTGTTCCATGAAGAGACCGGAGATTATAGGCATGCTTGTGTGTCCCATGAAGAGATCTCAGATTATAGGCATGCCTGTGTGTCCCATGAAGAGAACTCGGATTATAGGCATGGTTGTATGTCCCATGAAGAGACCAGAGATTATAGGCATGACTGTGTGTCCCATGAAGAGACCAGAGATTATAGGCATGCCTATGTGTCCCATGAAGAGACCGAAGATTATAGGCATGCTTGTGAGTCCCATGAAGAGACCGGAGATTATAGCCATGCCTGTGTGTCCCATGAAGAGACCGGAGATTATAGGCATGCCTGTGTGTCCCATGAAGAGACCGGAGATTATCGGCATGCCTGTGTGCCCCATGAAGAGACCTCCAATTATAGGGATGCCTGGGTGTCCCATGAAGAGACTGCGGATTATAGGCATGTCTGTGTGTCCCACGAAGTGACCTCGGACTATGGGCATGCCTGTGTGTCCCATGAAGAGACCTCAGATTATAGACAGGCCTGTGTGTTCCATGAAGAGACCGGAGATTATAGGCATGCCTGTGTGTCCCATGAAGAGACCGGAGATTATATGCATGCCTGTGTGTCCCATGAAGAGACCGGAGATTATAGGCATGCCTGTGTGTCCCATGAAGAGACCAGAGATTATAGGCATGCCTGTGTGTCCCATGAAGAGACGGGAGATTGTAGGCATGCCTGTGTGTCCCATGAAGAGACTGGAGATTATAGGCATGCTTGTGTGTCCCATGAAGAGAACTAGGATTATAGGCATGCCTGTGTGTCCCATAAGGGACCGGAGATTATAGGCATGCCTGTGTGTCCCATGAAGAGACCAGAGATTATAGGCATGCCTGTGTGTCCCATTAAGAGACCGGAGATTATAGGCATGCCTGTGTGTCCCATTAAGAGACCGGAGATTATAGGCATGCCTGTGTGTCCCATGGAGAGACCGGAGATTATAGGCATGCCTGTGTGTCCCATGAAGAGACCGTAGATTGTAGGCATGCCTGTGTGTCCCATGAAGAGACCAGAGATTATAGGCATGCTTGTGTGTCTCATGAAGAGATCTCAGATTATAGGCATGCCTGTGTGTCCCATGAAGAAAACACGGATTATAGGCATGCCTGTGTGTCCCATGAAGAGACCGGAGATTATAGGCATGCCTGTGTGTCCCATGAAGAGACCAGAGATTATAGGCTTGCCTGTGTGTCCCATGAAGAGACCAAAGATTATAGGCATGCTTGTGAGTCCCATGAACAGACCGGAGATTATAGGCATGCCTGTGTGTCCCATGAAGAGACCGGAGATTATAGGCATGCCTGTGTGTCCCATGAAGAGACCGGAGATTATAGGCATGCCTGTGTATCCCATGAAGAGACCGGATATTATAGGCATGCTTGTGTGTCTCATGAAGAGACCTCCGATTATAGGCAAGCCTGTGTGTCCCATGAAGAGACCGGAGATTATAGGCATGCCTGTGTGTCCCATGAAGAGACTGGAGATTTTCGGCATGCCTGTGTGCCCCATGAAGAGACCTAGGATTATAGGCATGCCTGTGTGTCCAATGAAGAGACCTCGGATTATAGGCATGCCTGTGTGTCCCATGAAGAAACCGGAGATTATAGGCATTCCTCTGTGCCCCATGAAGAGACCGGAGATTATTGGCATGCCTGTGTGTCCCATGAAGAGACCGGAGATTATAGGCATGCCTGTGTGTCCCATGAAGAGACCGGAGATTATAGGCATGCCTGTGTTTCCCATGAAGAGACCAGAGATTATAGGCATGCCTGTGTGTCCCATTAAGAGACCGGAGATTATAGGCATGCCTGTGTGTTCCATGAATTGACCGGAGATTATAGGCATGTCTGTGTGTCCCATGAAGCGACCGGAGATTATAGGCATGCCTGTGTGTTCCATGAAGAGACCGGAGATTATAGGCATGCCTGTGTGTCCCATGAAGAGACCGGAGATTATAGGCATGCTTGTGTGTCCCATGAAGAGACCTCAGATTATAGGCATGCCTGTGTGTCCTATGAAGAGACCTCGGATTATAGGCATGTCTGTGTGTCCCATGAAGAGACCTCGGATTATAGGCATGCCTGTGTGTCCCATGAAGAGACCTTAGATTATAGGCATGCCTGTGTGTCCCATGAAGAGACCTCGGATTATAGTAATGCCTGTGTGTCCCATGAAGAGACCAGAGATTATATGCATGCCTGTGTGTCCCATGAAGAGGACAGAGATTATAGACATGCCTGTGTGTCCCATGAAGAGGACAGAGATTATAGGCATGCCTGTGTGTCCCATGAAGAGACCGGAGATTGTAGGCATGCCTGTGTGTCCCATGAAGAGACCGGAGATTATAGGCATGCTTGTGTGTCTCATGAAGAGATCTCAGATTATAGGCATGCCTGTGTGTCCCATGAAGAGACCGGAGATTATAGGCATGCCTGTGTGTCCCATGAAGAGACCAGAGATTATAGGCTTGCCTGTGTGTCCCATGAAGAGACCGAAGATTATAGGCATGCTTGTGAGTCCCATGAAGAGACCGGAGATTATAGGCATGCCCCTGTGTCCCATGAAGAGACCGGAGATTATAGGCATGCCTGTGTGTCCCATGAAGAGACCGGAGATTATCGGCATGCCTGTGTGACCCATGAAGAGACCTCTGATTATAGGGATGCCTGGGTGTCCCATGAAGAGACCAGAGATTACAGGCATGCCTGTGTATCCCATGAAGAGACCGGAGATTATAGGCATGCTTGTGTGTCCCATGAAGAGACCTCAGATTATAGGCATGCCTGTGTGTCCCATGAAGAGACCTCAGATTATAGGCATGCCTGTGTGTCCCATGAATAGAACTAGGATTATAGGCATGCCTGTGTGTCCCATGAAGGGACCAGAGATTATAGGCATGCCTGTGTGTCCTATGAAGAGACCTTGGATTTTAGGCATGCATGTGTGTCCCATGAAGAGAACTAGGATTATAGGCATGCCTGTGTGTCCCATGAAGAAACCGGAGATTATAGGCATGCCTGTGTGTCCCATGAAGAGACCAGAGATTATAGGCATGCCTGTGTGTCCCATGAAGAGACCGGAGATTATAGGCATGTCTGAGTGTCCCATTAAGTGACCAGAGATTATAGGCATGCCTGTGTGTCCCATGAAGAGACCGGAGATTATAGGCATGCCTGTGTGTCCCATGAAGAGACCGTAGATTATAGGCATGCCTGTGTGTCCCATGAAGTGACTGGAGATTATAGGCATGCCTGTGTCCCATGAAGAGACCGGAGATTATAGGCATGTCTGTGTGTCCCATGCAGAGACCGGAGATTATAGGCAAACCTGTGTGTCCCATGAAGAGACCGGAGATTATAGGCATGCCTGTGTGTCCCATGAAGAGACAGGAGATTTTCGGCATGCCTGTGTGCCCCATGAAGAGACCTCGGATTATAGGCATGCCTGTGTGTCCCATTAAGAGACCAGAGATTATAGGCATGCCTGTGTGTCCCATGAAAAGACCGAGATTATAGGCATGCCTGTGTGTCCCATGAAGAGACCGAGATTATAGGCATGCCTGTGTGTCCCATGAAGAGACCGGAGATTATAGGCATGCCTGTGTGTCCCATGAAGAGACCAGAAATTATAGACATGCCTGTGTGTCCCATGAAGATACCGGAGATTATAGGCATGCCTGTGTGTCCCATGAAGAGACCGGTGATTATAAGCATGCCTGTGTGTCCCATGGAGAGACCGGAGATTATAGGCATGCTTGTGTGTCCCATGAAGAGACCTCGGATTATAGGCATGCCTGTGTGTCCTATAAAGAGACCTCGGATTATAGGCATGTCTGTGTGTCCCATGAAGAGACCTCGGATTATAGGCATGCCTGTGTGTCCCATGAAGAGACCTTAGATTATAGGCAGGCCTGTGTGTCCCATGAAGAGACCTCGGATTATAGTAATGCCTGTGTGTCCCATGAAGAGACCAGAGATTATATGCATGCCTGTGTGTCCCATGAAGAGACCGGAGATTATAGGCATGCCTGTGTGTCCCATGAAGAGAACAGAGATTATAGGCATGCCTGTGTGTCCCATGAAGAGACCGTAGATTGTATGCATGCCTGTGTGTCCCATGAAGAGACCAGAGATTATAGGCATGCTTGTGTGTCTCATGAAGAGATCTCAGATTATAGGCATGCCTGTGTGTCCCATGAAGAAAACACGGATTATAGGCATGCCTGTGTGTCCCATGAAGAAAACACGGATTATAGGCATGCCTGTGTGTCCCATGAAGAGACCGGAGATTATAGGCATGCCTGTGTGTCCCATGAAGAGACCGGAGATTATCGGCATGCCTGTGTGACCCATGAAGAGACCTCTGATTATATGGATGCCTGGGTGTCCCATGAAGAGACCAGAGATTACAGGCATGCCTGTGTATCCCATGAAGAGACCGGAGATTATAGGCATGCTTGTGTGTCCCATGAAGAGACCTCAGATTATAGGCATGCCTGTGTGTCCCATGAAGAGACCTCAGATTATAGGCATGCCTGTGTGTCCCATGAATAGAACTAGGATTATAGGCATGCCTGTGTGTCCCATGAAGGGACCAGAGATTATAGGCATGCCTGTGTGTCCTATGAAGAGACCTTGGATTTTAGGCATGCATGTGTGTCCCATGAAGAGAACTAGGATTATAGGCATGCCTGTGTGTCCCATGAAGAAACCGGAGATTATAGGCATGCCTGTGTGTCCCATGAAGAGACCAGAGATTATAGGCATGCCTGTGTGTCCCATGAAGAGACCGGAGATTATAGGCATGCCTGAGTGTCCCATTAAGTGACCAGAGATTATAGGCATGCCTGTGTGTCCCATGAAGAGACCGGAGATTATAGGCATGCCTGTGTGTCCCATGAAGAGACCGGAGATTATAGGCATGCCTGTGTGTCCCATGAAGTGACTGGAGATTATAGGCATGCCTGTGTCCCATGAAGAGACCGGAGATTATAGGCATGTCTGTGTGTCCCATGCAGAGACCGGAGATTATAGGCAAACCTGTGTGTCCCATGAAGAGACCGGAGATTATAGGCATGCCTGTGTGTCCCATGAAGAGACAGGAGATTTTCGGCATGCCTGTGTGCCCCATGAAGAGACCTCGGATTATAGGCATGCCTGTGTGTCCCATTAAGAGACCAGAGATTATAGGCATGCCTGTGTGTCCCATGAAAAGACCGAGATTATAGGCATGCCTGTGTGTCCCATGAAGAGACCGAGATTATAGGCATGCCTGTGTGTCCCATGAAGAGACCGGAGATTATAGGCATGCCTGTGTGTCCCATGAAGAGACCAGAAATTATAGACATGCCTGTGTGTCCCATGAAGATACCGGAGATTATAGGCATGCCTGTGTGTCCCATGAAGAGACCGGTGATTATAAGCATGCCTGTGTGTCCCATGGAGAGACCGGAGATTATAGGCATGCTTGTGTGTCCCATGAAGAGACCTCGGATTATAGGCATGCCTGTGTGTCCTATAAAGAGACCTCGGATTATAGGCATGTCTGTGTGTCCCATGAAGAGACCTCGGATTATAGGCATGCCTGTGTGTCCCATGAAGAGACCTTAGATTATAGGCAGGCCTGTGTGTCCCATGAAGAGACCTCGGATTATAGTAATGCCTGTGTGTCCCATGAAGAGACCAGAGATTATATGCATGCCTGTGTGTCCCATGAAGAGACCGGAGATTATAGGCATGCCTGTGTGTCCCATGAAGAGAACAGAGATTATAGGCATGCCTGTGTGTCCCATGAAGAGACCGTAGATTGTATGCATGCCTGTGTGTCCCATGAAGAGACCAGAGATTATAGGCATGCTTGTGTGTCTCATGAAGAGATCTCAGATTATAGGCATGCCTGTGTGTCCCATGAAGAAAACACGGATTATAGGCATGCCTGTGTGTCCCATGAAGAAAACACGGATTATAGGCATGCCTGTGTGTCCCATGAAGAGACCGGAGATTATAGGCATGCCTGTGTGTCCCATGAAGAGACCAGAGATTATAGGCTTGCCTGTGTGTCCCATGAAGAGACCGAAGATTATAGGCATGCTTGTGAGTCCCATGAACAGACCGGAGATTATAGGCATGCCTGTGTGTCCCATGAAGAGACCGGAGATTATAGGCATGCCTGTGTGTCCCATGAAGAGACCGGAGATTATAGGCATGCCTGTGTATCCCATGAAGAGACCGGATATTATAGGCATGCTTGTGTGTCTCATGAAGAGACCTCCGATTATAGGCAAGCCTGTGTGTCCCATGAAGAGACCGGAGATTATAGGCATGCCTGTGTGTCCCATGAAGAGACTGGAGATTTTCGGCATGCCTGTGTGCCCCATGAAGAGACCTAGGATTATAGGCATGCCTGTGTGTCCAATGAAGAGACCTCGGATTATAGGCATGCCTGTGTGTCCCATGAAGAAACCGGAGATTATAGGCATTCCTCTGTGCCCCATGAAGAGACCGGAGATTATTGGCATGCCTGTGTGTCCCATGAAGAGACCGGAGATTATAGGCATGCCTGTGTGTCCCATTAAGAGACCGGAGATTATAGGCATGCCTGTGTTTCCCATGAAGAGACCAGAGATTATAGGCATGCCTGTGTGTCCCATTAAGAGACCGGAGATTATAGGCATGCCTGTGTGTTCCATGAATTGACCGGAGATTATAGGCATGTCTGTGTGTCCCATGAAGCGACCGGAGATTATAGGCATGCCTATGTGTTCCATGAAGAGACCGGAGATTATAGGCATGCCTGTGTGTCCCATGAAGAGACCGGAGATTATAGGCATGCTTGTGTGTCCCATGAAGAGACCTCGGAATTATAGGCACGTCTGTGTGTCCCATGAAGAGATGTCGGATTATAGGCATGCCTGTGTGTCCCATGAAGAGACCTTTGATTATAGGCAGGCCTGTTTGTCCCATGAAGAGACCTCGGATTATAGGAATGCCTGTGTGTCCCATGAAGAGACCAGAGATTATATGCATGCCTGTGTGTCCCATGAAGAGACCGGAGATTATAGGCATGCCTGTGTGTCCCATGAAGAGAACGGAGATTATAGGCATGCCTGTGTGTCCCATGAAGAGACTGGAGATTGTAGGCATGCCTGTGTGTTCCATGAAGAGACCGGAGATTATAGGCATGCTTGTGTGTCCCATGAAGAGATCTCAGATTATAGGCATGCCTGTGTGTCCCATGAAGAGAACTCGGATTATAGGCATGCCTGTGTGTCCCATGAAGAGACCGGAGATTATCGGCATGCCTGTGTGCCCCATGAAGAGACGTCCGATTATAGGGATGCCTGGGTGTCCCATAAAGAAACCACGGATTATAGGCATGTCTGTGTGTCCCACAGAGAGACCTCGGATTATGGGCATGCCTGTGTATCCCATGAAGAGACCACAGATTATAGGCAGGCCTGTGTGTTCCATGAAGAGACCAGAGATTATAGGCATGCCTGTGTGTCCCATAAGGAGACTGGAGATTGTAGGCATGCCTGTGTGTCCCATGAAGAAACCAGAGATTATAGGCATGCTTGTGTGTCCCATGAAGAGACCTCAGATTATAGGCATGCCTGTGTGTCCCATGAAGAGACCACAGATTATAGGCAGGCCTGTGTGTTCCATGAAAAGACCGGAGATTATAGGCATGCCTGTGTGTCCCATGAAGAGACCTCAGATTATAGGCATGCCTGTGTGTCCCATGAATAGAACTAGGATTATAGGCATGCCTGTGTGTCCCATGAAGGGACCAGAGATTATAGGCATGCCTGTGTGTCCTATGAAGAGACCTTGGATTTTAGGCATGCATGTGTGTCCCATGAAGAGAACTAGGATTATAGGCATGCCTGTGTGTCCCATGAAGAAACCGGAGATTATAGGCATGCCTGTGTGTCCCATGAAGAGACCAGAGATTATAGGCATGCCTGTGTGTCCCATGAAGAGACCGGAGATTATAGGCATGCCTGAGTGTCCCATTAAGTGACCAGAGATTATAGGCATGCCTGTGTGTCCCATGAAGAGACCGGAGATTATAGGCATGCCTGTGTGTCCCATGAAGAGACCGGAGATTATAGGCATGCCTGTGTGTCCCATGAAGTGACTGGAGATTATAGGCATGCCTGTGTCCCATGAAGAGACCGGAGATTATAGGCATGTCTGTGTGTCCCATGCAGAGACCGGAGATTATAGGCAAACCTGTGTGTCCCATGAAGAGACCGGAGATTATAGGCATGCCTGTGTGTCCCATGAAGAGACAGGAGATTTTCGGCATGCCTGTGTGCCCCATGAAGAGACCTCGGATTATAGGCATGCCTGTGTGTCCCATTAAGAGACCAGAGATTATAGGCATGCCTGTGTGTCCCATGAAAAGACCGAGATTATAGGCATGCCTGTGTGTCCCATGAAGAGACCGAGATTATAGGCATGCCTGTGTGTCCCATGAAGAGACCGGAGATTATAGGCATGCCTGTGTGTCCCATGAAGAGACCAGAAATTATAGACATGCCTGTGTGTCCCATGAAGATACCGGAGATTATAGGCATGCCTGTGTGTCCCATGAAGAGACCGGTGATTATAAGCATGCCTGTGTGTCCCATGGAGAGACCGGAGATTATAGGCATGCTTGTGTGTCCCATGAAGAGACCTCGGATTATAGGCATGCCTGTGTGTCCTATAAAGAGACCTCGGATTATAGGCATGTCTGTGTGTCCCATGAAGAGACCTCGGATTATAGGCATGCCTGTGTGTCCCATGAAGAGACCTTAGATTATAGGCAGGCCTGTGTGTCCCATGAAGAGACCTCGGATTATAGTAATGCCTGTGTGTCCCATGAAGAGACCAGAGATTATATGCATGCCTGTGTGTCCCATGAAGAGACCGGAGATTATAGGCATGCCTGTGTGTCCCATGAAGAGAACAGAGATTATAGGCATGCCTGTGTGTCCCATGAAGAGACCGTAGATTGTATGCATGCCTGTGTGTCCCATGAAGAGACCAGAGATTATAGGCATGCTTGTGTGTCTCATGAAGAGATCTCAGATTATAGGCATGCCTGTGTGTCCCATGAAGAAAACACGGATTATAGGCATGCCTGTGTGTCCCATGAAGAAAACACGGATTATAGGCATGCCTGTGTGTCCCATGAAGAGACCGGAGATTATAGGCATGCCTGTGTGTCCCATGAAGAGACCAGAGATTATAGGCTTGCCTGTGTGTCCCATGAAGAGACCGAAGATTATAGGCATGCTTGTGAGTCCCATGAACAGACCGGAGATTATAGGCATGCCTGTGTGTCCCATGAAGAGACCGGAGATTATAGGCATGCCTGTGTGTCCCATGAAGAGACCGGAGATTATAGGCATGCCTGTGTATCCCATGAAGAGACCGGATATTATAGGCATGCTTGTGTGTCTCATGAAGAGACCTCCGATTATAGGCAAGCCTGTGTGTCCCATGAAGAGACCGGAGATTATAGGCATGCCTGTGTGTCCCATGAAGAGACTGGAGATTTTCGGCATGCCTGTGTGCCCCATGAAGAGACCTAGGATTATAGGCATGCCTGTGTGTCCAATGAAGAGACCTCGGATTATAGGCATGCCTGTGTGTCCCATGAAGAAACCGGAGATTATAGGCATTCCTCTGTGCCCCATGAAGAGACCGGAGATTATTGGCATGCCTGTGTGTCCCATGAAGAGACCGGAGATTATAGGCATGCCTGTGTGTCCCATTAAGAGACCGGAGATTATAGGCATGCCTGTGTTTCCCATGAAGAGACCAGAGATTATAGGCATGCCTGTGTGTCCCATTAAGAGACCGGAGATTATAGGCATGCCTGTGTGTTCCATGAATTGACCGGAGATTATAGGCATGTCTGTGTGTCCCATGAAGCGACCGGAGATTATAGGCATGCCTATGTGTTCCATGAAGAGACCGGAGATTATAGGCATGCCTGTGTGTCCCATGAAGAGACCGGAGATTATAGGCATGCTTGTGTGTCCCATGAAGAGACCTCGGAATTATAGGCACGTCTGTGTGTCCCATGAAGAGATGTCGGATTATAGGCATGCCTGTGTGTCCCATGAAGAGACCTTTGATTATAGGCAGGCCTGTTTGTCCCATGAAGAGACCTCGGATTATAGGAATGCCTGTGTGTCCCATGAAGAGACCAGAGATTATATGCATGCCTGTGTGTCCCATGAAGAGACCGGAGATTATAGGCATGCCTGTGTGTCCCATGAAGAGAACGGAGATTATAGGCATGCCTGTGTGTCCCATGAAGAGACTGGAGATTGTAGGCATGCCTGTGTGTTCCATGAAGAGACCGGAGATTATAGGCATGCTTGTGTGTCCCATGAAGAGATCTCAGATTATAGGCATGCCTGTGTGTCCCATGAAGAGAACTCGGATTATAGGCATGCCTGTGTGTCCCATGAAGAGACCGGAGATTATCGGCATGCCTGTGTGCCCCATGAAGAGACGTCCGATTATAGGGATGCCTGGGTGTCCCATAAAGAAACCACGGATTATAGGCATGTCTGTGTGTCCCACAGAGAGACCTCGGATTATGGGCATGCCTGTGTATCCCATGAAGAGACCACAGATTATAGGCAGGCCTGTGTGTTCCATGAAGAGACCAGAGATTATAGGCATGCCTGTGTGTCCCATAAGGAGACTGGAGATTGTAGGCATGCCTGTGTGTCCCATGAAGAAACCAGAGATTATAGGCATGCTTGTGTGTCCCATGAAGAGACCTCAGATTATAGGCATGCCTGTGTGTCCCATGAAGAGACCACAGATTATAGGCAGGCCTGTGTGTTCCATGAAAAGACCGGAGATTATAGGCATGCCTGTGTGTCCCATGAAGAGACCGGAAATTGTAGGCATGCCTGTGTGTCCCATGAAGAGACCCGAGATTATAGGCATGCCTGTGTGTCCCATGAAGAGACCGGAGATTGTAGGCATGCCTGTGAGTCCCATGAAGAGACCGGAGATTATAGGCATGCTTGTGTGTTCCATGAAGAGACCTCAAATTATAGGCATGCCTGTGTGTCCCATGAAGAGAGCTTGGATTATAGGCATGCCTGTGTGTCCTATGAAGAGAACTAGGATTATAGGCATGCCTGTGTGTCCCATGAAGAGACCGGAGATTATAGGCATGCCTTTGTGTCCCATGTAGAGACCGGAGATTATAGGCATGCCTGTTTGTCCCATGAAGAGACCGGAGATTATAGGCATGCCTGTGTGTCCCATTAAGAGACTGGGGATGTGTCTCCCATGAAGAGACCAGAGATTATAGGCATGTCTGTGTGTCCCATGAAGAGACCAGAGATTATAGGCATGCCTGTGTGTCCCATGAAGAGACCTCGGAATATAGGCATGTCTGTGTGTCCCATGAAGAGACCAGAGATTATAGGCATGCCTGTGTGTCCCATGAAGAGACCTCAGAATATAGGCATTCCTCTGTGCCCCATGAGGAGACCGAAGATTATAGGCATGCCTGTGTGTCCCATGAAGAGACTAAAGATTATAGGTATGCCTGTGTGTCCTGTGAAGAGACCGGAGATTATAGGCAAGTCTGTGTGTCCCATGAAAAGATCGGAGATTATAGGCATGCTTGTGTGTCCCATGAAGAGACTAAAGATTTTAGGTATGCCTGTGTGTCCTGTGAAGAGACCGGAGATTATAGGCAAGTCTGTGTGTCCCATGAAGAGACCGGAGATTATAGGCATGCCTGTGTGTCCCATGAAGAGACGGGAGATTGTAGGCATGCCTGTGTGTCCCATGAAGAGATGGGAGATTGTAGGCATGCCTGTGTGTCCCATGAAGAGACCGGAGATTATAGGCATGCTTATGTGTCCCATGAAGAGACCTCAGATTATAGGCATGCCTGTGTGTCCCATGAAGAGAACTAGGATTATAGGCATGCCTGTGTGTCCTATGAAGGGACCGGAGATTATAGGCATGCCTGTGTGTCCCATGAAGAGACCAGAGATTACAGGCATGCCTGTGTGTCCCATTAAGAGACTGGAGATTATAGGCATGACTGTGTGTCCCATGAAGAGACCGGAAATTATAGGCATGCCTGTGTGTCCCATGAAGAGACCGGAGATTATAGGCATGCTTGTGTGTCCCATGAAGAGACCTCGGATTATAGGCATGCCTGTGTGTCCCATGAAGAGACCTCGGATTATAGGCATGTCTGTGTGTCCCATGAAGAGACCTCGGATTATAGGCATGCCTGCGTGTTCCATGAAGAGACCTTAGATTATAGGCAGGCCTGTGTGTCCCATGAAGAGACCTCGGATTATAGAAATGCCAGTGTGTCCCATGAAGAGACCAGAGATTATATGCATGCCTATATGTCCCATGAAGAGACCGGAGATTATAGGCATGCCTGTGTGTCCCATGAAGAGAACTGAGATTATAGGCATGCCTGTGTGTCCCATGAAGAGACCGGAGATTGTAGGCATGCCTGTGTGTCCCATGAAGAGACCCGAGATTATAGGCATGCTTGTGTGTCCCATGAAGAGATCTCAGATTATAGGCATGCCTGTGTGTCCCATGAAGAGAACTCGGATTATAGGCATGGTTGTATGTCCCATGAAGAGACCGGAGATTATAGGCATGCCTGTGTGTCCCATGAAGAGACCAGAGATTATAGGCATGCCTATGTGTCCCATGAAGAGACCGAAGATTATAGGCATGCTTGTGAGTCCCATGAAGAGACCGGAGATTATAGCCATGCCTGTGTGTCCCATGAAGAGACCGGAGATTATAGGCATGCCTGTGTGTCCCATGAAGAGACCGGAGATTATCGGCATGCCTGTGTGCCCCATGAAGAGACCTCCAATTATAGGGATGCCTGGGTGTCCCATGAAGAGACTGCGGATTATAGGCATGTCTGTGTGTCCCACGAAGTGACCTCGGACTATGGGCATGCCTGTGTGTCCCATGAAGAGACCTCAGATTATAGACAGGCCTGTGTGTTCCATGAAGAGACCGGAGATTATAGGCATGCCTGTGTGTCCCATGAAGAGACCGGAGATTATATGCATGCCTGTGTGTCCCATGAAGAGACCGGAGATTATAGGCATGCCTGTGTGTCCCATGAAGAGACCAGAGATTATAGGCATGCCTGTGTGTCCCATGAAGAGACGGGAGATTGTAGGCATGCCTGTGTGTCCCATGAAGAGACTGGAGATTATAGGCATGCTTGTGTGTCCCATGAAGAGAACTAGGATTATAGGCATGCCTGTGTGTCCCATAAGGGACCGGAGATTATAGGCATGCCTGTGTGTCCCATGAAGAGACCAGAGATTATAGGCATGCCTGTGTGTCCCATTAAGAGACCGGAGATTATAGGCATGCCTGTGTGTCCCATTAAGAGACCGGAGATTATAGGCATGCCTGTGTGTCCCATGAAGAGACCAGAGATTATAGGCATGCTTGTGTGTCTCATGAAAAGATCTCAGATTATAGGCATGCCTGTGTGTCCCATGAAGAAAACACGGATTATAGGCATGCCTGTGTGTCCCATGAAGAGACCGGAGATTATAGGCATGCCTGTGTGTCCCATGAAGAGACCAGAGATTATAGGCTTGCCTGTGTGTCCCATGAAGAGACCAAAGATTATAGGCATGCTTGTGAGTCCCATGAACAGACCGGAGATTATAGGCATGCCTGTGTGTCCCATGAAGAGACCGGAGATTATAGGCATGCCTGTGTGTCCCATGAAGAGACCGGAGATTATAGGCATGCCTGTGTATCCCATGAAGAGACCGGATATTATAGGCATGCTTGTGTGTCTCATGAAGAGACCTCCGATTATAGGCTAGCCTGTGTGTCCCATGAAGAGACCGGAGATTATAGGCATGCCTGTGTGTCCCATGAAGAGACTGGAGATTTTCGGCATGCCTGTGTGCCCCATGAAGAGACCTAGGATTATAGGCATGCCTGTGTGTCCAATGAAGAGACCTCGGATTATAGGCATGCCTGTGTGTCCCATGAAGAAACCGGAGATTATAGGCATTCCTCTGTGCCCCATGAAGAGACCGGAGATTATTGGCATGCCTGTGTGTCCCATGAAGAGACCGGAGATTATAGGCATGCCTGTGTGTCCCATGAAGAGACCGGAGATTATAGGCATGCCTGTGTTTCCCATGAAGAGACCAGAGATTATAGGCATGCCTGTGTGTCCCATTAAGAGACCGGAGATTATAGGCATGCCTGTGTGTTCCATGAATTGACCGGAGATTATAGGCATGTCTGTGTGTCCCATGAAGCGACCGGAGATTATAGGCATGCCTGTGTGTTCCATGAAGAGACCGGAGATTATAGGCATGCCTGTGTGTCCCATGAAGAGACCGGAGATTATAGGCATGCTTGTGTGTCCCATGAAGAGACCTCAGATTATAGGCATGCCTGTGTGTCCTATGAAGAGACCTCGGATTATAGGCATGTCTGTGTGTCCCATGAAGAGACCTCGGATTATAGGCATGCCTGTGTGTCCCATGAAGAGACCTTAGATTATAGGCAGGCCTGTGTGTCCCATGAAGAGACCTCGGATTATAGTAATGCCTGTGTGTCCCATGAAGAGACCAGAGATTATATGCATGCCTGTGTGTCCCATGAAGAGGACAGAGATTATAGACATGCCTGTGTGTCCCATGAAGAGGACAGAGATTATAGGCATGCCTGTGTGTCCCATGAAGAGACCGGAGATTGTAGGCATGCCTGTGTGTCCCATGAAGAGACCGGAGATTATAGGCATGCTTGTGTGTCTCATGAAGAGATCTCAGATTATAGGCATGCCTGTGTGTCCCATGAAGAGACCGGAGATTATAGGCATGCCTGTGTGTCCCATGAAGAGACCAGAGATTATAGGCTTGCCTGTGTGTCCCATGAAGAGACCGAAGATTATAGGCATGCTTGTGAGTCCCATGAAGAGACCGGAGATTATAGGCATGCCCCTGTGTCCCATGAAGAGACCGGAGATTATAGGCATGCCTGTGTGTCCCATGAAGAGACCGGAGATTATCGGCATGCCTGTGTGACCCATGAAGAGACCTCTGATTATAGGGATGCCTGGGTGTCCCATGAAGAGACCAGAGATTACAGGCATGCCTGTGTATCCCAAGAAGAGACCGGAGATTATAGGCATGCTTGTGTGTCCCATGAAGAGACCTCAGATTATAGGCATGCCTGTGTGTCCCATGAAGAGACCTCAGATTATAGGCATGCCTGTGTGTCCCATGAATAGAACTAGGATTATAGGCATGCCTGTGTGTCCCATGAAGGGACCAGAGATTATAGGCATGCCTGTGTGTCCTATGAAGAGACCTTGGATTTTAGGCATGCATGTGTGTCCCATGAAGAGAACTAGGATTATAGGCATGCCTGTGTGTCCCATGAAGAAACCGGAGATTATAGGCATGCCTGTGTGTCCCATGAAGAGACCAGAGATTATAGGCATGCCTGTGTGTCCCATGAAGAGACCGGAGATTATAGGCATGCCTGAGTGTCCCATTAAGTGACCAGAGATTATAGGCATGCCTGTGTGTCCCATGAAGAGACCGGAGATTATAGGCATGCCTGTGTGTCCCATGAAGAGACCGTAGATTATAGGCATGCCTGTGTGTCCCATGAAGTGACTGGATATTATAGGCATGCCTGTGTCCCATGAAGAGACCGGAGATTATAGGCATGTCTGTGTGTCCCATGCAGAGACCGGAGATTATAGGCAAACCTGTGTGTCCCATGAAGAGACCGGAGATTATAGGCATGCCTGTGTGTCCCATGAAGAGACAGGAGATTTTCGGCATGCCTGTGTGCCCCATGAAGAGACCTCGGATTATAGGCATGCCTGTGTGTCCCATTAAGAGACCAGAGATTATAGGCATGCCTGTGTGTCCCATGAAAAGACCGAGATTATAGGCATGCCTGTGTGTCCCATGAAGAGACCGAGATTATAGGCATGCCTGTGTGTCCCATGAAGAGACCGGAGATTATAGGCATGCCTGTGTGTCCCATGAAGAGACCAGAAATTATAGACATGCCTGTGTGTCCCATGAAGATACCGGAGATTATAGGCATGCCTGTGTGTCCCATGAAGAGACCGGTGATTATAAGCATGCCTGTGTGTCCCATGGAGAGACCGGAGATTATAGGCATGCTTGTGTGTCCCATGAAGAGACCTCGGATTATAGGCATGCCTGTGTGTCCTATAAAGAGACCTCGGATTATAGGCATGTCTGTGTGTCCCATGAAGAGACCTCGGATTATAGGCATGCCTGTGTGTCCCATGAAGAGACCTTAGATTATAGGCAGGCCTGTGTGTCCCACGAAGAGACCTCGGATTATAGTAATGCCTGTGTGTCCCATGAAGAGACCAGAGATTATATGCATGCCTGTGTGTCCCATGAAGAGACCGGAGATTATAGGCATGCCTGTGTGTCCCATGAAGAGAACAGAGATTATAGGCATGCCTGTGTGTCCCATGAAGAGACCGTAGATTGTAGGCATGCCTGTGTGTCCCATGAAGAGACCAGAGATTATAGGCATGCTTGTGTGTCTCATGAAGAGATCTCAGATTATAGGCATGCCTGTGTGTCCCATGAAGAAAACACGGATTATAGGCATGCCTGTGTGTCCCATGAAGAAAACACGGATTATAGGCATGCCTGTGTGTCCCATGAAGAGACCGGAGATTATAGGCATGCCTGTGTGTCCCATGAAGAGACCAGAGATTATAGGCTTGCCTGTGTGTCCCATGAAGAGACCGAAGATTATAGGCATGCTTGTGAGTCCCATGAACAGACCGGAGATTATAGGCATGCCTCTGTGTCCCATGAAGAGACCGGAGATTATAGGCATGCCTGTGTGTCCCATGAAGAGACCGGAGATTATAGGCATGCCTGTGTATCCCATGAAGAGACCGGATATTATAGGCATGCTTGTGTGTCTCATGAAGAGACCTCCGATTATAGGCAAGCCTGTGTGTCCCATGAAGAGACCGGAGATTATAGGCATGCCTGTGTGTCCCATGAAGAGACTGGAGATTTTCGGCATGCCTGTGTGCCCCATGAAGAGACCTAGGATTATAGGCATGCCTGTGTGTCCAATGAAGAGACCTCGGATTATAGGCATGCCTGTGTGTCCCATGAAGAAACCGGAGATTATAGGCATTCCTCTGTGCCCCATGAAGAGACCGGAGATTATTGGCATGCCTGTGTGTCCCATGAAGAGACCGGAGATTATAGGCATGCCTGTGTGTCCCATTAAGAGACCGGAGATTATAGGCATGCCTGTGTTTCCCATGAAGAGACCAGAGATTATAGGCATGCCTGTGTGTCCCATTAAGAGACCGGAGATTATAGGCATGCCTGTGTGTTCCATGAATTGACCGGAGATTATAGGCATGTCTGTGTGTCCCATGAAGCGACCGGAGATTATAGGCATGCCTGTGTGTTCCATGAAGAGACCGGAGATTATAGGCATGCCTGTGTGTCCCATGAAGAGACCGGAGATTATAGGCATGCTTGTGTGTCCCATGAAGAGACCTCGGAATTATAGGCACGTCTGTGTGTCCCATGAAGAGATGTCGGATTATAGGCATGCCTGTGTGTCCCATGAAGAGACCTTTGATTATAGGCAGGCCTGTGTGTCCCATGAAGAGACCTCGGATTATAGGAATGCCTGTGTGTCCCATGAAGAGACCAGAGATTATATGCATGCCTGTGTGTCCCATGAAGAGACCGGAGATTATAGGCATGCCTGTGTGTCCCATGAAGAGAACGGAGATTATAGGCATGCCTGTGTGTCCCATGAAGAGACTGGAGATTGTAGGCATGCCTGTGTGTTCCATGAAGAGACCGGAGATTATAGGCATGCTTGTGTGTCCCATGAAGAGATCTCAGATTATAGGCATGCCTGTGTGTCCCATGAAGAGAACTCGGATTATAGGCATGCCTGTGTGTCCCATGAAGAGACCGGAGATTATCAGCATGCCTGTGTGCCCCATGAAGAGACGTCCGATTATAGGGATGCCTGGGTGTCCCATAAAGAAACCACGGATTATAGGCATGTCTGTGTGTCCCACGGAGAGACCTCGGATTATGGGCATGCCTGTGTATCCCATGAAGAGACCACAGATTATAGGCAGGCCTGTGTGTTCCATGAAGAGACAAGAGATTATAGGCATGCCTGTGTGTCCCATAAGGAGACTGGAGATTGTAGGCATGCCTGTGTGTCCCATGAAGAAACCAGAGATTATAGGCATGCTTGTGTGTCCCATGAAGAGACCTCAGATTATAGGCATGCCTGTGTGTCCCATGAAGAGACCACAGATTATAGGCAGGCCTGTGTGTTCCATGAAAAGACCGGAGATTATAGGCATGCCTGTGTGTCCCATGAAGAGACCGGAGATTGTAGGCATGCCTGTGTGTCCCATGAAGAGACCCGAGATTATAGGCATGCCTGTGTGTCCCATGAAGAGACCGGAGATTGTAGGCATGCCTGTGAGTCCCATGAAGAGACCGGAGATTATAGGCATGCTTGTGTGTTCCATGAAGAGACCTCAAATTATAGGCATGCCTGTGTGTCCCATGAAGAGAACTAGGATTATAGGCATGCCTGTGTGTCCCATGAAGGGACCAGAGATTATAGGAATGCCTGTGTGTCCCATGAAGAGAGCTTGGATTATAGGCATGCCTGTGTGTCCTATGAAGAGAACTAGGATTATAGGCATGCCTGTGTGTCCCATGAAGAGACCGGAGATTATAGGCATGCCTTTGTGTCCCATGTAGAGACCGGAGATTATAGGCATGCCTGTTTGTCCCATGAAGAGACCGGAGATTATAGGCATGCCTGTGTGTCCCATTAAGAGACTGGGGATGTGTCTCCCATGAAGAGACCAGAGATTATAGGCATGTCTGTGTGTCCCATGAAGAGACCAGAGATTATAGGCATGCCTGTGTGTCCCATGAAGAGACCTCGGAATATAGGCATGTCTGTGTGTCCCATGAAGAGACCAGAGATTATAGGCATGCCTGTGTGTCCCATGAAGAGACCTCAGAATATAGGCATTCCTCTGTGCCCCATGAGGAGACCGAAGATTATAGGCATGCCTGTGTGTCCCATGAAGAGACTAAAGATTATAGGTATGCCTGTGTGTCCTGTGAAGAGACCGGAGATTATAGGCAAGTCTGTGTGTCCCATGAAAAGATCGGAGATTATAGGCATGCTTGTGTGTCCCATGAAGAGACTAAAGATTTTAGGTATGCCTGTGTGTCCTGTGAAGAGACCGGAGATTATAGGCAAGTCTGTGTGTCCCATGAAGAGACCGGAGATTATAGGCATGCCTGTGTGTCCCATGAAGAGACGGGAGATTGTAGGCATGCCTGTGTGTCCCATGAAGAGATGGGAGATTGTAGGCATGCCTGTGTGTCCCATGAAGAGACCGGAGATTATAGGCATGCTTATGTGTCCCATAAAGAGACCTCAGATTATAGGCATGCCTGTGTGTCCCATGAAGAGAACTAGGATTATAGGCATGCCTGTGTGTCCTATGAAGGGACCGGAGATTATAGGCATGCCTGTGTGTCCCATGAAGAGACCAGAGATTACAGGCATGCCTGTGTGTCCCATTAAGAGACCGGAGATTATAGGCATGACTGTGTGTCCCATGAAGAGACCGGAAATTATAGGCATGCCTGTGTGTCCCATGAAGAGACCGGAGATTATAGGCATGCTTGTGTGTCCCATGAAGAGACCTCGGATTATAGGCATGCCTGTGTGTCCCATGAAGAGACCTCGGATTATAGGCATGTCTGTGTGTCCCATGAAGAGACCTCGGATTATAGGCATGCCTGCGTGTTCCATGAAGAGACCTTAGATTATAGGCAGGCCTGTGTGTCCCATGAAGAGACCTCGGATTATAGAAATGCCAGTGTGTCCCATGAAGAGACCAGAGATTATATGCATGCCTATATGTCCCATGAAGAGACCGGAGATTATAGGCATGCCTGTGTGTCCCATGAAGAGAACGGAGATTATAGGCATGCCTGTGTGTCCCATGAAGAGACCGGAGATTGTAGGCATGCCTGTGTGTCCCATGAAGAGACCCGAGATTATAGGCATGCTTGTGTGTCCCATGAAGAGATCTCAGATTATAGGCATGCCTGTGTGTCCCATGAAGAGAACTCGGATTATAGGCATGGTTGTATGTCCCATGAAGAGACCGGAGATTATAGGCATGCCTGTGTGTCCCATGAAGAGACCAGAGATTATAGGCATGCCTATGTGTCCCATGAAGAGACCGAAGATTATAGGCATGCTTGTGAGTCCCATGAAGAGACCGGAGATTATAGCCATGCCTGTGTGTCCCATGAAGAGACCGGAGATTATAGGCATGCCTGTGTGTCCCATGAAGAGACCGGAGATTATCGGCATGCCTGTGTGCCCCATGAAGAGACCTCCAATTATAGGGATGCCTGGGTGTCCCATGAAGAGACTGCGGATTATAGGCATGTCTGTGTGTCCCACGAAGTGACCTCGGACTATGGGCATGCCTGTGTGTCCCATGAAGAGACCTCAGATTATAGACAGGCCTGTGTGTTCCATGAAGAGACCGGAGATTATAGGCATGCCTGTGTGTCCCATGAAGAGACCGGAGATTATATGCATGCCTGTGTGTCCCATGAAGAGACCGGAGATTATAGGCATGCCTGTGTGTCCCATGAAGAGACCAGAGATTATAGGCATGCCTGTGTGTCCCATGAAGAGACGGGAGATTGTAGGCATGCCTGTGTGTCCCATGAAGAGACTGGAGATTATAGGCATGCTTGTGTGTCCCATGAAGAGAACTAGGATTATAGGCATGCCTGTGTGTACCATAAGGGACCGGAGATTATAGGCATGCCTGTGTGTCCCATGAAGAGACCAGAGATTATAGGCATGCCTGTGTGTCCCATTAAGAGACCGGAGGTTATAGGCATGCCTGTGTGTCCCATGAAGAGACCGGAGATTATAGGCATGCCTGTGTGTCCCATGGAGAGACCGGAGATTATAGGCATGCTTGTGTGTCCCATGAATAGACCTCGGATTATAGGCATGCCTGTTTGTCCTATGAAGAGACCTCGGATTATAGGCATGTCTGTGTGTCCCATGAAGAGACCTCGGATTATAGGCATGTCTGTGTGTCCCATGAAGAGACCTTAGATTATAGGCAGGCCTGTGTGTCCCATGAAGAGACCTCGGATTACAGTAATGCCTGTGTGTCCCATGAAGAGACCAGAGATTATATGCATGCCTGTGTGTCCCATGAAGAGGACAGAGATTATAGGCATGCCTGTGTGTCCCATGAAGAGGACAGAGATTATAGGCATGCCTGTGTGTCCCATGAAGAGACCGGAGATTGTAGGCATGCCTGTGTGTCCCATGAAGAGACCGGAGATTATAGGCATGCTTGTGTGTCTCATGAAGAGATCTCAGATTATAGGCATGCCTGTGTGTCCCATGAAGAGACTAAAGATTATAGGTATGCCTGTGTGTCCTGTGAAGAGACCGGAGATTATAGGCAAGTCTGTGTGTCCCATGAAAAGACCGGAGATTATAGGCATGATTGTGTGTCCCATGAAGAGACTAAAGATTATAGGTATGCCTGTGTGTCCTGTGAAGAGACCGGAGATTATGGGCAAGTCTGTGTGTCCCATGAAGAGACCTCCGATTATAGGGATGCCTGGGTGTCCCATGAAGAGACTGCAGATTATAGGCATGTCTGTGTGTCCCACGAAGAGACCTCGGATTATGGGCATGCCTGTGTGTCCCATGAAGAGACCTCAGATTATAGACAGGCCTGTGTGTTCCATGAAGAGACCGGAGATTATAGGCATGCCTGTGTGTCCCATGAAGAGACCGGAGATTATAGGCATGCCTGTGTGTCTCATGAAGCGACCAGTGATTATAGTTATGCCTGTGTGTCCCATGAAGAGACGGGAGATTGTAGGCATGCCTGTGTGTCCCATGAAGAGACGGGATATTGTAGGCATGCCTGTGTGTCCCATGAAGAGACCGGAGATTATAGGCATGCTTATGTGTCCCATGAAGAGATCTCAGATTATAGGCATGCCTGTGTGTCCCATGAAGAGAACTCGGATTATAGGCATGGCTGTGTGTCCCATGAAGAGACCGGAGATTATAGGCATGCCTGTGTGTCCCATGAAGAGACCGGAGATTATAGCCATGCCTGTGTGTCCCATGAAGAGACCGGAGATTATAGGCATGCCTGTGTGTCCCATGAAGAGACCGGAGATTATTGGCATGCCTGTGTGCCCCATGAAGAGACCTCCGATTATAGGGATGCCTGGGTGTCCCATGAAGAGACTGCGGATTATAGGCATGTCTGTGTGTCCCACGAAGAGACCTCGGATTATAGGCATGCCTGTGTGTCCCATGAAGAGACCAGAGATTATAGGCTTGCCTGTGTGTCCCATGAAGAGACCGAAGATTATAGGCATGCTTGTGAGTCCCATGAACAGACCGGAGATTATAGGCATGCCTGTGTGTCCCATGAAGAGACCGGAGATTATAGGCATGCCTGTGTGTCCCATGAAGAGACCGGAGATTATAGGCATGCCTGTGTGTCCCATGAAGAGACCGGAGATTATAGGCATGCTTGTGTGTCTCATGAAGAGACCTCCGATTATAGGCAAGCCTGTGTGTCCCATGAAGAGACCGGAGATTATAGGCATGCCTGTGTGTCCCATGAAGAGACTGGAGATTTTCGGCATGCCTGTGTGCCCCATGAAGAGACCTAGGATTATAGGCATGCCTGTGTGTCCAATGAAGAGACCTCGGATTATAGGCATGCCTGTGTGTCCCATGAAGAAACCGGAGATTATAGGCATTCCTCTGTGCCCCATGAAGAGACCGGAGATTATTGGCATGCCTGTGTGTCCCATGAAGAGACCGGAGATTATAGGCATGCCTGTGTGTCCCATGAAGAGACCGGAGATTATAGGCATGCCTGTGTTTCCCATGAAGAGACCAGAGATTATAGGCATGCCTGTGTGTCCCATTAAGAGACCGGAGATTATAGGCATGCCTGTGTGTTCCATGAATTGACCGGAGATTATAGGCATGTCTGTGTGTCCCATGAAGCGACCGGAGATTATAGGCATGCCTGTGTGTTCCATGAAGAGACCGGAGATTATAGGCATGCCTGTGTGTCCCATGAAGAGACCGGAGATTATAGGCATGCTTGTGTGTCCCATGAAGAGACCTCAGATTATAGGCATGCCTGTGTGTCCTATGAAGAGACCTCGGATTATAGGCATGTCTGTGTGTCCCATGAAGAGACCTCGGATTATAGGCATGCCTGTGTGTCCCATGAACAGACCGGAGATTATAGGCATGCCTGTGTGTCCCATGAAGAGACCGGAGATTATAGGCATGCCTGTGTGTCCCATGAAGAGACCGGAGATTATAGGCATGCCTGTGTGTCCCATGAAGAGACCAGAGATTATAGGCATGCTTGTGTGTCTCATGAAGAGACCTCCGATTATAGGCAAGCCTGTGTGTCCCATGAAGAGACCGGAGATTATAGGCATGCCTGTGTGTCCCATGAAGAGACTGGAGATTTTCGGCATGCCTGTGTGCCCCATGAAGAGACCTAGGATTATAGGCATGCCTGTGTGTCCAATGAAGAGACCTCGGATTATAGGCATGCCTGTGTGTCCCATGAAGAAACCGGAGATTATAGGCATTCCTCTGTGCCCCATGAAGAGACCGGAGATTATTGGCATGCCTGTGTGTCCCATGAAGAGACCGGAGATTATAGGCATGCCTGTGTGTCCCATGAAGAGACCGGAGATTATAGGCATGCCTGTGTTTCCCATGAAGAGACCAGAGATTATAGGCATGCCTGTGTGTTCCATGAATTGACCGGAGATTATAGGCATGTCTGTGTGTCCCATGAAGCGACCGGAGATTATAGGCATGCCTGTGTGTTCCATGAAGAGACCGGAGATTATAGGCATGCCTGTGTGTCCCATGAAGAGACCGGAGATTATAGGCATGCTTGTGTGTCCCATGAAGAGACCTCAGATTATAGGCATGCCTGTGTGTCCTATGAAGAGACCTCGGATTATAGGCATGTCTGTGTGTCCCATGAAGAGACCTCGGATTATAGGCATGCCTGTGTGTCCCATGAAGAGACCTTAGATTATAGGCAGGCCTGTGTGTCCCATGAAGAGACCTCGGATTATAGTAATGCCTGTGTGTCCCATGAAGAGACCAGAGATTATATGCATGCCTGTGTGTCCCATGAAGAGGACAGAGATTATAGACATGCCTGTGTGTCCCATGAAGAGGACAGAGATTATAGGCATGCCTGTGTGTCCCATGAAGAGACCGGAGATTGTAGGCATGCCTGTGTGTCCCATGAAGAGACCGGAGATTATAGGCATGCTTGTGTGTCTCATGAAGAGATCTCAGATTATAGGCATGCCTGTGTGTCCCATGAAGAGACCGGAGATTATAGGCATGCCTGTGTGTCCCATGAAGAGACCAGAGATTATAGGCTTGCCTGTGTGTCCCATGAAGAGACCGAAGATTATAGGCATGCTTGTGAGTCCCATGAAGAGACCGGAGATTATAGGCATGCCCCTGTGTCCCATGAAGAGACCGGAGATTATAGGCATGCCTGTGTGTCCCATGAAGAGACCGGAGATTATCGGCATGCCTGTGTGACCCATGAAGAGACCTCTGATTATAGGGATGCCTGGGTGTCCCATGAAGAGACCAGAGATTACAGGCATGCCTGTGTATCCCATGAAGAGACCGGAGATTATAGGCATGCTTGTGTGTCCCATGAAGAGACCTCAGATTATAGGCATGCCTGTGTGTCCCATGAAGAGACCTCAGATTATAGGCATGCCTGTGTGTCCCATGAATAGAACTAGGATTATAGGCATGCCTGTGTGTCCCATGAAGGGACCAGAGATTATAGGCATGCCTGTGTGTCCTATGAAGAGACCTTGGATTTTAGGCATGCATGTGTGTCCCATGAAGAGAACTAGGATTATAGGCATGCCTGTGTGTCCCATGAAGAAACCGGAGATTATAGGCATGCCTGTGTGTCCCATGAAGAGACCAGAGATTATAGGCATGCCTGTGTGTCCCATGAAGAGACCGGAGATTATAGGCATGCCTGAGTGTCCCATTAAGTGACCAGAGATTATAGGCATGCCTGTGTGTCCCATGAAGAGACCGGAGATTATAGGCATGCCTGTGTGTCCCATGAAGAGACCGGAGATTATAGGCATGCCTGTGTGTCCCATGAAGTGACTGGAGATTATAGGCATGCCTGTGTCCCATGAAGAGACCGGAGATTATAGGCATGTCTGTGTGTCCCATGCAGAGACCGGAGATTATAGGCAAACCTGTGTGTCCCATGAAGAGACCGGAGATTATAGGCATGCCTGTGTGTCCCATGAAGAGACAGGAGATTTTCGGCATGCCTGTGTGCCCCATGAAGAGACCTCGGATTATAGGCATGCCTGTGTGTCCCATTAAGAGACCAGAGATTATAGGCATGCCTGTGTGTCCCATGAAAAGACCAAGATTATAGGCATGCCTGTGTGTCCCATGAAGAGACCGAGATTATAGGCATGCCTGTGTGTCCCATGAAGAGACCGGAGATTATAGGCATGCCTGTGTGTCCCATGAAGAGACCAGAAATTATAGACATGCCTGTGTGTCCCATGAAGATACCGGAGATTATAGGCATGCCTGTGTGTCCCATGAAGAGACCGGTGATTATAAGCATGCCTGTGTGTCCCATGGAGAGACCGGAGATTATAGGCATGCTTGTGTGTCCCATGAAGAGACCTCGGATTATAGGCATGCCTGTGTGTCCTATAAAGAGACCTCGGATTATAGGCATGTCTGTGTGTCCCATGAAGAGACCTCGGATTATAGGCATGCCTGTGTGTCCCATGAAGAGACCTTAGATTATAGGCAGGCCTGTGTGTCCCATGAAGAGACCTCGGATTATAGTAATGCCTGTGTGTCCCATGAAGAGACCAGAGATTATATGCATGCCTGTGTGTCCCATGAAGAGACCGGAGATTATAGGCATGCCTGTGTGTCCCATGAAGAGAACAGAGATTATAGGCATGCCTGTGTGTCCCATGAAGAGACCGTAGATTGTATGCATGCCTGTGTGTCCCATGAAGAGACCAGAGATTATAGGCATGCTTGTGTGTCTCATGAAGAGATCTCAGATTATAGGCATGCCTGTGTGTCCCATGAAGAAAACACGGATTATAGGCATGCCTGTGTGTCCCATGAAGAAAACACGGATTATAGGCATGCCTGTGTGTCCCATGAAGAGACCGGAGATTATAGGCATGCCTGTGTGTCCCATGAAGAGACCGGAGATTATCGGCATGCCTGTGTGACCCATGAAGAGACCTCTGATTATAGGGATGCCTGGGTGTCCCATGAAGAGACCAGAGATTACAGGCATGCCTGTGTATCCCATGAAGAGACCGGAGATTATAGGCATGCTTGTGTGTCCCATGAAGAGACCTCAGATTATAGGCATGCCTGTGTGTCCCATGAAGAGACCTCAGATTATAGGCATGCCTGTCTGTCCCATGAATAGAACTAGGATTATAGGCATGCCTGTGTGTCCCATGAAGGGACCAGAGATTATAGGCATGCCTGTGTGTCCTATGAAGAGACCTTGGATTTTAGGCATGCATGTGTGTCCCATGAAGAGAACTAGGATTATAGGCATGCCTGTGTGTCCCATGAAGAAACCGGAGATTATAGGCATGCCTGTGTGTCCCATGAAGAGACCAGAGATTATAGGCATGCCTGTGTGTCCCATGAAGAGACCGGAGATTATAGGCATGCCTGAGTGTCCCATTAAGTGACCAGAGATTATAGGCATGCCTGTGTGTCCCATGAAGAGACCGGAGATTATAGGCATGCCTGTGTGTCCCATGAAGAGACCGGAGATTATAAGCATGCCTGTGTGTCCCATGAAGTGACTGGAGATTATAGGCATGCCTGTGTCCCATGAAGAGACCGGAGATTATAGGCATGTCTGTGTGTCCCATGCAGAGACCGGAGATTATAGGCAAACCTGTGTGTCCCATGAAGAGACCGGAGATTATAGGCATGCCTGTGTGTCCCATGAAGAGACAGGAGATTTTCGGCATGCCTGTGTGCCCCATGAAGAGACCTCGGATTATAGGCATGCCTGTGTGTCCCATTAAGAGACCAGAGATTATAGGCATGCCTGTGTGTCCCATGAAAAGACCGAGATTATAGGCATGCCTGTGTGTCCCATGAAGTGACTGGAGATTATAGGCATGCCTGTGTCCCATGAAGAGACCGGAGATTATAGGCATGTCTGTGTGTCCCATGCAGAGACCGGAGATTATAGGCAAACCTGTGTGTCCCATGAAGAGACCGGAGATTATAGGCATGCCTGTGTGTCCCATGAAAAGACAGGAGATTTTCGGCATGCCTGTGTGCCCCATGAAGAGACCTCGGATTATAGGCATGCCTGTGTGTCCCATTAAGAGACCAGAGATTATAGGCATGCCTGTGTGTCCCATGAAAAGACCGAGATTATAGGCATGCCTGTGTGTCCCATGAAGAGACCGAGATTATAGGCATGCCTGTGTGTCCCATGAAGAGACCGGAGATTATAGGCATGCCTGTGTGTCCCATGAAGAGACCAGAAATTATAGACATGCCTGTGTGTCCCATGAAGATACCGGAGATTATAGGCATGCCTGTGTGTCCCATGAAGAGACCGGTGATTATAAGCATGCCTGTGTGTCCCATGGAGAGACCGGAGATTATAGGCATGCTTGTGTGTCCCATGAAGAGACCTCGGATTATAGGCATGCCTGTGTGTCCTATAAAGAGACCTCGGATTATAGGCATGTCTGTGTGTCCCATGAAGAGACCTCGGATTATAGGCATGCCTGTGTGTCCCATGAAGAGACCTTAGATTATAGGCAGGCCTGTGTGTCCCATGAAGAGACCTCGGATTATAGTAATGCCTGTGTGTCCCATGAAGAGACCAGAGATTATATGCATGCCTGTGTGTCCCATGAAGAGACCGGAGATTATAGGCATGCCTGTGTGTCCCATGAAGAGAACAGAGATTATAGGCATGCCTGTGTGTCCCATGAAGAGACCGTAGATTGTATGCATGCCTGTGTGTCCCATGAAGAGACCAGAGATTATAGGCATGCTTGTGTGTCTCATGAAGAGATCTCAGATTATAGGCATGCCTGTGTGTCCCATGAAGAAAACACGGATTATAGGCATGCCTGTGTGTCCCATGAAGAAAACACGGATTATAGGCATGCCTGTGTGTCCCATGAAGAGACCGGAGATTATAGGCATGCCTGTGTGTCCCATGAAGAGACCGGAGATTATCGGCATGCCTGTGTGACCCATGAAGAGACCTCTGATTATAGGGATGCCTGGGTGTCCCATGAAGAGACCAGAGATTACAGGCATGCCTGTGTATCCCATGAAGAGACCGGAGATTATAGGCATGCTTGTGTGTCCCATGAAGAGACCTCAGATTATAGGCATGCCTGTGTGTCCCATGAAGAGACCTCAGATTATAGGCATGCCTGTGTGTCCCATGAATAGAACTAGGATTATAGGCATGCCTGTGTGTCCCATGAAGGGACCAGAGATTATAGGCATGCCTGTGTGTCCTATGAAGAGACCTTGGATTTTAGGCATGCATGTGTGTCCCATGAAGAGAACTAGGATTATAGGCATGCCTGTGTGTCCCATGAAGAAACCGGAGATTATAGGCATGCCTGTGTGTCCCATGAAGAGACCAGAGATTATAGGCATGCCTGTGTGTCCCATGAAGAGACCGGAGATTATAGGCATGCCTGAGTGTCCCATTAAGTGACCAGAGATTATAGGCATGCCTGTGTGTCCCATGAAGAGACCGGAGATTATAGGCATGCCTGTGTGTCCCATGAAGAGACCGGAGATTATAGGCATGCCTGTGTGTCCCATGAAGTGACTGGAGATTATAGGCATGCCTGTGTCCCATGAAGAGACCGGAGATTATAGGCATGTCTGTGTGTCCCATGCAGAGACCGGAGATTATAGGCAAACCTGTGTGTCCCATGAAGAGACCGGAGATTATAGGCATGCCTGTGTGTCCCATGAAGAGACAGGAGATTTTCGGCATGCCTGTGTGCCCCATGAAGAGACCTCGGATTATAGGCATGCCTGTGTGTCCCATTAAGAGACCAGAGATTATAGGCATGCCTGTGTGTCCCATGAAAAGACCGAGATTATAGGCATGCCTGTGTGTCCCATGAAGAGACCGAGATTATAGGCATGCCTGTGTGTCCCATGAAGAGACCGGAGATTATAGGCATGCCTGTGTGTCCCATGAAGAGACCAGAAATTATAGACATGCCTGTGTGTCCCATGAAGATACCGGAGATTATAGGCATGCCTGTGTGTCCCATGAAGAGACCGGTGATTATAAGCATGCCTGTGTGTCCCATGGAGAGACCGGAGATTATAGGCATGCTTGTGTGTCCCATGAAGAGACCTCGGATTATAGGCATGCCTGTGTGTCCTATAAAGAGACCTCGGATTATAGGCATGTCTGTGTGTCCCATGAAGAGACCTCGGATTATAGGCATGCCTGTGTGTCCCATGAAGAGACCTTAGATTATAGGCAGGCCTGTGTGTCCCATGAAGAGACCTCGGATTATAGTAATGCCTGTGTGTCCCATGAAGAGACCAGAGATTATATGCATGCCTGTGTGTCCCATGAAGAGACCGGAGATTATAGGCATGCCTGTGTGTCCCATGAAGAGAACAGAGATTATAGGCATGCCTGTGTGTCCCATGAAGAGACCGTAGATTGTATGCATGCCTGTGTGTCCCATGAAGAGACCAGAGATTATAGGCATGCTTGTGTGTCTCATGAAGAGATCTCAGATTATAGGCATGCCTGTGTGTCCCATGAAGAAAACACGGATTATAGGCATGCCTGTGTGTCCCATGAAGAAAACACGGATTATAGGCATGCCTGTGTGTCCCATGAAGAGACCGGAGATTATAGGCATGCCTGTGTGTCCCATGAAGAGACCAGAGATTATAGGCTTGCCTGTGTGTCCCATGAAGAGACCGAAGATTATAGGCATGCTTGTGAGTCCCATGAACAGACCGGAGATTATAGGCATGCCTGTGTGTCCCATGAAGAGACCGGAGATTATAGGCATGCCTGTGTGTCCCATGAAGAGACCGGAGATTATAGGCATGCCTGTGTATCCCATGAAGAGACCGGATATTATAGGCATGCTTGTGTGTCTCATGAAGAGACCTCCGATTATAGGCAAGCCTGTGTGTCCCATGAAGAGACCGGAGATTATAGGCATGCCTGTGTGTCCCATGAAGAGACTGGAGATTTTCGGCATGCCTGTATGCCCCATGAAGAGACCTAGGATTATAGGCATGCCTGTGTGTCCAATGAAGAGACCTCGGATTATAGGCATGCCTGTGTGTCCCATGAAGAAACCGGAGATTATAGGCATTCCTCTGTGCCCCATGAAGAGACCGGAGATTATTGGCATGCCTGTGTGTCCCATGAAGAGACCGGAGATTATAGGCATGCCTGTGTGTCCCATTAAGAGACCGGAGATTATAGGCATGCCTGTGTTTCCCATGAAGAGACCAGAGATTATAGGCATGCCTGTGTGTCCCATTAAGAGACCGGAGATTATAGGCATGCCTGTGTGTTCCATGAATTGACCGGAGATTATAGGCATGTCTGTGTGTCCCATGAAGCGACCGGAGATTATAGGCATGCCTGTGTGTTCCATGAAGAGACCGGAGATTATAGGCATGCCTGTGTGTCCCATGAAGAGACCGGAGATTATAGGCATGCTTGTGTGTCCCATGAAGAGACCTCGGAATTATAGGCACGTCTGTGTGTCCCATGAAGAGATGTCGGATTATAGGCATGCCTGTGTGTCCCATGAAGAGACCTTTGATTATAGGCAGGCCTGTGTGTCCCATGAAGAGACCTCGGATTATAGGAATGCCTGTGTGTCCCATGAAGAGACCAGAGATTATATGCATGCCTGTGTGTCCCATGAAGAGACCGGAGATTATAGGCATGCCTGTGTGTCCCATGAAGAGAACGGAGATTATAGGCATGCCTGTGTGTCCCATGAAGAGACTGGAGATTGTAGGCATGCCTGTGTGTTCCATGAAGAAACCGGAGATTATAGGCATGCTTGTGTGTCCCATGAAGAGATCTCAGATTATAGGCATGCCTGTGTGTCCCATGAAGAGAACTCGGATTATAGGCATGCCTGTGTGTCCCATGAAGAGACCGGAGATTATCGGCATGCCTGTGTGCCCCATGAAGAGACGTCCGATTATAGGGATGCCTGGGTGTCCCATAAAGAAACCACGGATTATAGGCATGTCTGTGTGTCCCACGGAGAGACCTCGGATTATGGGCATGCCTGTGTATCCCATGAAGAGACCACAGATTATAGGCAGGCCTGTGTGTTCCATGAAGAGACCAGAGATTATAGGCATGCCTGTGTGTCCCATAAGGAGACTGGAGATTGTAGGCATGCCTGTGTGTCCCATGAAGAAACCAGAGATTATAGGCATGCTTGTGTGTCCCATGAAGAGACCTCAGATTATAGGCATGCCTGTGTGTCCCATGAAGAGACCACAGATTATAGGCAGGCCTGTGTGTTCCATGAAAAGACCGGAGATTATAGGCATGCCTGTGTGTCCCATGAAGAGACCGGAGATTGTAGGCATGCCTGTGTGTCCCATGAAGAGACCCGAGATTATAGGCATGCCTGTGTGTCCCATGAAGAGACCGGAGATTGTAGGCATGCCTGTGAGTCCCATGAAGAGACCGGAGATTATAGGCATGCTTGTGTGTTCCATGAAGAGACCTCAAATTATAGGCATGCCTGTGTGTCCCATGAAGAGAACTAGGATTATAGGCATGCCTGTGTGTCCCATGAAGGGACCAGAGATTATAGGAATGCCTGTGTGTCCCATGAAGAGAGCTTGGATTATAGGCATGCCTGTGTGTCCTATGAAGAGAACTAGGATTATAGGCATGCCTGTGTGTCCCATGAAGAGACCGGAGATTATAGGCATGCCTTTGTGTCCCATGTAGAGACCGGAGATTATAGGCATGCCTGTTTGTCCCATGAAGAGACCGGAGATTATAGGCATGCCTGTGTGTCCCATTAAGAGACTGGGGATGTGTCTCCCATGAAGAGACCAGAGATTATAGGCATGTCTGTGTGTCCCATGAAGAGACCAGAGATTATAGGCATGCCTGTGTGTCCCATGAAGAGACCTCGGAATATAGGCATGTCTGTGTGTCCCATGAAGAGACCAGAGATTATAGGCATGCCTGTGTGTCCCATGAAGAGACCTCAGAATATAGGCATTCCTCTGTGCCCCATGAGGAGACCGAAGATTATAGGCATGCCTGTGTGTCCCATGAAGAGACTAAAGATTATAGGTATGCCTGTGTGTCCTGTGAAGAGACCGGAGATTATAGGCAAGTCTGTGTGTCCCATGAAAAGATCGGAGATTATAGGCATGCTTGTGTGTCCCATGAAGAGACTAAAGATTTTAGGTATGCCTGTGTGTCCTGTGAAGAGACCGGAGATTATAGGCAAGTCTGTGTGTCCCATGAAGAGACCGGAGATTATAGGCATGCCTGTGTGTCCCATGAAGAGACGGGAGATTGTAGGCATGCCTGTGTGTCCCATGAAGAGATGGGAGATTGTAGGCATGCCTGTGTGTCCCATGAAGAGACCGGAGATTATAGGCATGCTTATGTGTCCCATGAAGAGACCTCAGATTATAGGCATGCCTGTGTGTCCCATGAAGAGAACTAGGATTATAGGCATGCCTGTGTGTCCTATGAAGGGACCGGAGATTATAGGCATGCCTGTGTGTCCCATGAAGAGACCAGAGATTACAGGCATGCCTGTGTGTCCCATTAAGAGACTGGAGATTATAGGCATGACTGTGTGTCCCATGAAGAGACCGGAAATTATAGGCATGCCTGTGTGTCCCATGAAGAGACCGGAGATTATAGGCATGCTTGTGTGTCCCATGAAGAGACCTCGGATTATAGGCATGCCTGTGTGTCCCATGAAGAGACCTCGGATTATAGGCATGTCTGTGTGTCCCATGAAGAGACCTCGGATTATAGGCATGCCTGCGTGTTCCATGAAGAGACCTTAGATTATAGGCAGGCCTGTGTGTCCCATGAAGAGACCTCGGATTATAGAAATGCCAGTGTGTCCCATGAAGAGACCAGAGATTATATGCATGCCTATATGTCCCATGAAGAGACCGGAGATTATAGGCATGCCTGTGTGTCCCATGAAGAGAACGGAGATTATAGGCATGCCTGTGTGTCCCATGAAGAGACCGGAGATTGTAGGCATGCCTGTGTGTCCCATGAAGAGACCCGAGATTATAGGCATGCTTGTGTGTCCCATGAAGAGATCTCAGATTATAGGCATGCCTGTGTGTCCCATGAAGAGAACTCGGATTATAGGCATGGTTGTATGTCCCATGAAGAGACCGGAGATTATAGGCATGCCTGTGTGTCCCATGAAGAGACCAGAGATTATAGGCATGCCTATGTGTCCCATGAAGAGACCGAAGATTATAGGCATGCTTGTGAGTCCCATGGAGAGACCGGAGATTATAGCCATGCCTGTGTGTCCCATGAAGAGACCGGAGATTATAGGCATGCCTGTGTGTCCCATGAAGAGACCGGAGATTATCGGCATGCCTGTGTGCCCCATGAAGAGACCTCCAATTATAGGGATGCCTGGGTGTCCCATGAAGAGACTGCGGATTATAGGCATGTCTGTGTGTCCCACGAAGTGACCTCGGACTATGGGCATGCCTGTGTGTCCCATGAAGAGACCTCAGATTATAGACAGGCCTGTGTGTTCCATGAAGAGACCGGAGATTATAGGCATGCCTGTGTGTCCCATGAAGAGACCGGAGATTATATGCATGCCTGTGTGTCCCATGAAGAGACCGGAGATTATAGGCATGCCTGTGTGTCCCATGAAGAGACCAGAGATTATAGGCATGCCTGTGTGTCCCATGAAGAGACGGGAGATTGTAGGCATCCCTGTGTGTCCCATGAAGAGACTGGAGATTATAGGCATGCTTGTGTGTCCCATGAAGAGAACTAGGATTATAGGCATGCCTGTGTGTCCCATAAGGGACCGGAGATTATAGGCATGCCTGTGTGTCCCATGAAGAGACCAGAGATTATAGGCATGCCTGTGTGTCCCATTAAGAGACCGGAGATTATAGGCATGCCTGTGTGTCCCATTAAGAGACCGGAGATTATAGGCATGCCTGTGTGTCCCATGGAGAGACCGGAGATTATAGGCATGCCTGTGTGTCCCATGAAGAGACCGTAGATTGTAGGCATGCCTGTGTGTCCCATGAAGAGACCAGAGATTATAGGCATGCTTGTGTGTCTCATGAAGAGATCTCAGATTATAGGCATGCCTGTGTGTCCCATGAAGAAAACACGGATTATAGGCATGCCTGTGTGTCCCATGAAGAGACCGGAGATTATAGGCATGCCTGTGTGTCCCATGAAGAGACCAGAGATTATAGGCTTGCCTGTGTGTCCCATGAAGAGACCAAAGATTATAGGCATGCTTGTGAGTCCCATAAACAGACCGGAGATTATAGGCATGCCTGTGTGTCCCATGAAGAGACCGGAGATTATAGGCATGCCTGTGTGTCCCATGAAGAGACCGGAGATTATAGGCATGCCTGTGTATCCCATGAAGAGACCGGATATTATAGGCATGCTTGTGTGTCTCATGAAGAGACCTCCGATTATAGGCAAGCCTGTGTGTCCCATGAAGAGACCGGAGATTATAGGCATGCCTGTGTGTCCCATGAAGAGACTGGAGATTTTCGGCATGCCTGTGTGCCCCATGAAGAGACCTAGGATTATAGGCATGCCTGTGTGTCCAATGAAGAGACCTCGGATTATAGGCATGCCTGTGTGTCCCATGAAGAAACCGAAGATTATAGGCATTCCTCTGTGCCCCATGAAGAGACCGGAGATTATTGGCATGCCTGTGTGTCCCATGAAGAGACCGGAGATTATAGGCATGCCTGTGTGTCCCATGAAGAGACCGGAGATTATAGGCATGCCTGTGTTTCCCATGAAGAGACCAGAGATTATAGGCATGCCTGTGTGTCCCATTAAGAGACCGGAGATTATAGGCATGCCTGTGTGTTCCATGAATTGACCGGAGATTATAGGCATGTCTGTGTGTCCCATGAAGCGACCGGAGATTATAGGCATGCCTGTGTGTTCCATGAAGAGACCGGAGATTATAGGCATGCCTGTGTGTCCCATGAAGAGACCGGAGATTATAGGCATGCTTGTGTGTCCCATGAAGAGACCTCAGATTATAGGCATGCCTGTGTGTCCTATGAAGAGACCTCGGATTATAGGCATGTCTGTGTGTCCCATGAAGAGACCTCGGATTATAGGCATGCCTGTGTGTCCCATGAAGAGACCTTAGATTATAGGCAGGCCTGTGTGTCCCATGAAGAGACCTCGGATTATAGTAATGCCTGTGTGTCCCATGAAGAGACCAGAGATTATATGCATGCCTGTGTGTCCCATGAAGAGGACAGAGATTATAGACATGCCTGTGTGTCCCATGAAGAGGACAGAAATTATAGGCATGCCTGTGTGTCCCATGAAGAGACCGGAGATTGTAGGCATGCCTGTGTGTCCCATGAAGAGACCGGAGATTATAGGCATGCTTGTGTGTCTCATGAAGAGATCTCAGATTATAGGCATGCCTGTGTGTCCCATGAAGAGACCGGAGATTATAGGCATGCCTGTGTGTCCCATGAAGAGACCAGAGATTATAGGCTTGCCTGTGTGTCCCATGAAGAGACCAAAGATTATAGGCATGCTTGTGAGTCCCATGAAGAGACCGGAGATTATAGGCATGCCCCTGTGTCCCATGAAGAGACCGGAGATTATAGGCATGCCTGTGTGTCCCATGAAGAGACCGGAGATTATCGGCATGCCTGTGTGACCCATGAAGAGACCTCTGATTATAGGGATGCCTGGGTGTCCCATGAAGAGACCAGAGATTACAGGCATGCCTGTGTATCCCATGAAGAGACCGGAGATTATAGGCATGCTTGTGTGTCCCATGAAGAGACCTCAGATTATAGGCATGCCTGTGTGTCCCATGAAGAGACCTCAGATTATAGGCATGCCTGTGTGTCCCATGAATAGAACTAGGATTATAGGCATGCCTGTGTGTCCCATGAAGGGACCAGAGATTATAGGCATGCCTGTGTGTCCTATGAAGAGACCTTGGATTTTAGGCATGCATGTGTGTCCCATGAAGAGAACTAGGATTATAGGCATGCCTGTGTGTCCCATGAAGAAACCGGAGATTATAGGCATGCCTGTGTGTCCCATGAAGAGACCAGAGATTATAGGCATGCCTGTGTGTCCCATGAAGAGACCGGAGATTATAGGCATGCCTGAGTGTCCCATTAAGTGACCAGAGATTATAGGCATGCCTGTGTGTCCCATGAAGAGACCGGAGATTATAGGCATGCCTGTGTGTCCCATGAAGAGACCGTAGATTATAGGCATGCCTGTGTGTCCCATGAAGTGACTGGAGATTATAGGCATGCCTGTGTCCCATGAAGAGACCGGAGATTATAGGCATGTCTGTGTGTCCCATGCAGAGACCGGAGATTATAGGCAAACCTGTGTGTCCCATGAAGAGACCGGAGATTATAGGCATGCCTGTGTGTCCCATGAAGAGACAGGAGATTTTCGGCATGCCTGTGTGCCCCATGAAGAGACCTCGGATTATAGGCATGCCTGTGTGTCCCATTAAGAGACCAGAGATTATAGGCATGCCTGTGTGTCCCATGAAAAGACCGAGATTATAGGCATGCCTGTGTGTCCCATGAAGAGACCGAGATTATAGGCATGCCTGTGTGTCCCATGAAGAGACCGGAGATTATAGGCATGCCTGTGTGTCCCATGAAGAGACCAGAAATTATAGACATGCCTGTGTGTCCCATGAAGATACCGGAGATTATAGGCATGCCTGTGTGTCCCATGAAGAGACCGGTGATTATAAGCATGCCTGTGTGTCCCATGGAGAGACCGGAGATTATAGGCATGCTTGTGTGTCCCATGAAGAGACCTCGGATTATAGGCATGCCTGTGTGTCCTATAAAGAGACCTCGGATTATAGGCATGTCTGTGTGTCCCATGAAGAGACCTCGGATTATAGGCATGCCTGTGTGTCCCATGAAGAGACCTTAGATTATAGGCAGGCCTGTGTGTCCCACGAAGAGACCTCGGATTATAGTAATGCCTGTGTGTCCCATGAAGAGACCAGAGATTATATGCATGCCTGTGTGTCCCATGAAGAGACCGGAGATTATAGGCATGCCTGTGTGTCCCATGAAGAGAACAGAGATTATAGGCATGCCTGTGTGTCCCATGAAGAGACCGTAGATTGTAGGCATGCCTGTGTGTCCCATGAAGAGACCAGAGATTATAGGCATGCTTGTGTGTCTCATGAAGAGATCTCAGATTATAGGCATGCCTGTGTGTCCCATGAAGAAAACACGGATTATAGGCATGCCTGTGTGTCCCATGAAGAAAACACGGATTATAGGCATGCCTGTGTGTCCCATGAAGAGACCGGAGATTATAGGCATGCCTGTGTGTCCCATGAAGAGACCAGAGATTATAGGCTTGCCTGTGTGTCCCATGAAGAGACCGAAGATTATAGGCATGCTTGTGAGTCCCATGAACAGACCGGAGATTATAGGCATGCCTGTGTGTCCCATGAAGAGACCGGAGATTATAGGCATGCCTGTGTGCCCCATGAAGAGACCGGAGATTATAGGCATGCCTGTGTATCCCATGAAGAGACCGGATATTATAGGCATGCTTGTGTGTCTCATGAAGAGACCTCCGAATATAGGCAAGCCTGTGTGTCCCATGAAGAGACCGGAGATTATAGGCATGCCTGTGTGTCCCATGAAGAGACTGGAGATTTTCGGCATGCCTGTGTGCCCCATGAAGAGACCTAGGATTATAGGCATGCCTGTGTGTCCAATGAAGAGACCTCGGATTATAGGCATGCCTGTGTGTCCCATGAAGAAACCGGAGATTATAGGCATTCCTCTGTGCCCCATGAAGAGACCGGAGATTATTGGCATGCCTGTGTGTCCCATGAAGAGACCGGAGATTATAGGCATGCCTGTGTGTCCCATTAAGAGACCGGAGATTATAGGCATGCCTGTGTTTCCCATGAAGAGACCAGAGATTATAGGCATGCCTGTGTGTCCCATTAAGAGACCGGAGATTATAGGCATGCCTGTGTGTTCCATGAATTGACCGGAGATTATAGGCATGTCTGTGTGTCCCATGAAGCGACCGGAGATTATAGGCATGCCTGTGTGTTCCATGAAGAGACCGGAGATTATAGGCATGCCTGTGTGTCCCATGAAGAGACCGGAGATTATAGGCATGCTTGTGTGTCCCATGAAGAGACCTCGGAATTATAGGCACGTCTGTGTGTCCCATGAAGAGATGTCGGATTATAGGCATGCCTGTGTGTCCCATGAAGAGACCTTTGATTATAGGCAGGCCTGTGTGTCCCATGAAGAGACCTCGGATTATAGGAATGCCTGTGTGTCCCATGAAGAGACCAGAGATTATATGCATGCCTGTGTGTCCCATGAAGAGACCGGAGATTATAGGCATGCCTGTGTGTCCCATGAAGAGAACGGAGATTATAGGCATGCCTGTGTGTCCCATGAAGAGACCGGAGATTATAGGCATGCTTGTGTGTCCCATGAAGAGATCTCAGGTTATAGGCATGCCTGTGTGTCCCATGAAGAGAACTCGGATTATAGGCATGCCTGTGTGTCCCATGAAGAGACCGGAGATTATCGGCATGCCTGTGTGCCCCATGAAGAGACGTCCGATTATAGGGATGCCTGGGTGTCCCATAAAGAAACCACGGATTATAGGCATGTCTGTGTGTCCCACGGAGAGACCTCGGATTATGGGCATGCCTGTGTATCCCATGAAGAGACCACAGATTATAGGCAGGCCTGTGTGTTCCATGAAGAGACAAGAGATTATAGGCATGCCTGTGTGTCCCATAAGGAGACTGGAGATTGTAGGCATGCCTGTGTGTCCCATGAAGAAACCAGAGATTATAGGCATGCTTGTGTGTCCCATGAAGAGACCTCAGATTATAGGCATGCCTGTGTGTCCCATGAAGAGACCACAGATTATAGGCAGGCCTGTGTGTTCCATGAAAAGACCGGAGATTATAGGCATGCCTGTGTGTCCCATGAAGAGACCGGAGATTGTAGGCATGCCTGTGTGTCCCATGAAGAGACCCGAGATTATAGGCATGCCTGTGTGTCCCATGAAGAGACCGGAGATTGTAGGCATGCCTGTGAGTCCCATGAAGAGACCGGAGATTATAGGCATGCTTGTGTGTTCCATGAAGAGACCTCAAATTATAGGCATGCCTGTGTGTCCCATGAAGAGAACTAGGATTATAGGCATGCCTGTGTGTCCCATGAAGGGACCAGAGATTATAGGAATGCCTGTGTGTCCCATGAAGAGAGCTTGGATTATAGGCATGCCTGTGTGTCCTATGAAGAGAACTAGGATTATAGGCATGCCTGTGTGTCCCATGAAGAGACCGGAGATTATAGGCATGCCTTTGTGTCCCATGTAGAGACCGGAGATTATAGGCATGCCTGTTTGTCCCATGAAGAGACCGGAGATTATAGGCATGCCTGTGTGTCCCATTAAGAGACTGGGGATGTGTCTCCCATGAAGAGACCAGAGATTATAGGCATGTCTGTGTGTCCCATGAAGAGACCAGAGATTATAGGCATGCCTGTGTGTCCCATGAAGAGACCTCGGAATATAGGCATGTCTGTGTGTCCCATGAAGAGACCAGAGATTATAGGCATGCCAGTGTGTCCCATGAAGAGACCTCAGAATATAGGCATTCCTCTGTGCCCCATGAGGAGACCGAAGATTATAGGCATGCCTGTGTGTCCCATGAAGAGACTAAAGATTATAGGTATGCCTGTGTGTCCTGTGAAGAGACCGGAGATTATAGGCAAGTCTGTGTGTCCCATGAAAAGATCGGAGATTATAGGCATGCTTGTGTGTCCCATGAAGAGACTAAAGATTTTAGGTATGCCTGTGTGTCCTGTGAAGAGACCGGAGATTATAGGCAAGTCTGTGTGTCCCATGAAGAGACCGGAGATTATAGGCATGCCTGTGTGTCCCATGAAGAGACGGGAGATTGTAGGCATGCCTGTGTGTCCCATGAAGAGATGGGAGATTGTAGGCATGCCTGTGTGTCCCATGAAGAGACCGGAGATTATAGGCATGCTTATGTGTCCCATGAAGAGACCTCAGATTATAGGCATGCCTGTGTGTCCCATGAAGAGAACTAGGATTATAGGCATGCCTGTGTGTCCTATGAAGGGACCGGAGATTATAGGCATGCCTGTGTGTCCCATGAAGAGACCAGAGATTACAGGCATGCCTGTGTGTCCCATTAAGAGACCGGAGATTATAGGCATGACTGTGTGTCCCATGAAGAGACCGGAAATTATAGGCATGCCTGTGTGTCCCATGAAGAGACCGGAGATTATAGGCATGCTTGTGTGTCCCATGAAGAGACCTCGGATTATAGGCATGCCTGTGTGTCCCATGAAGAGACCTCGGATTATAGGCATGTCTGTGTGTCCCATGAAGAGACCTCGGATTATAGGCATGCCTGCGTGTTCCATGAAGAGACCTTAGATTATAGGCAGGCCTGTGTGTCCCATGAAGAGACCTCGGATTATAGAAATGCCAGTGTGTCCCATGAAGAGACCAGAGATTATATGCATGCCTATATGTCCCATGAAGAGACCGGAGATTATAGGCATGCCTGTGTGTCCCATGAAGAGAACGGAGATTATAGGCATGCCTGTGTGTCCCATGAAGAGACCGGAGATTGTAGGCATGCCTGTGTGTCCCATGAAGAGACCCGAGATTATAGGCATGCTTGTGTGTCCCATGAAGAGATCTCAGATTATAGGCATGCCTGTGTGTCCCATGAAGAGAACTCGGATTATAGGCATGGTTGTATGTCCCATGAAGAGACCGGAGATTATAGGCATGCCTGTGTGTCCCATGAAGAGACCAGAGATTATAGGCATGCCTATGTGTCCCATGAAGAGACCGAAGATTATAGGCATGCTTGTGAGTCCCATGAAGAGACCGGAGATTATAGCCATGCCTGTGTGTCCCATGAAGAGACCGGAGATTATAGGCATGCCTGTGTGTCCCATGAAGAGACCGGAGATTATCGGCATGCCTGTGTGCCCCATGAAGAGACCTCCAATTATAGGGATGCCTGGGTGTCCCATGAAGAGACTGCGGATTATAGGCATGTCTGTGTGTCCCACGAAGTGACCTCGGACTATGGGCATGCCTGTGTGTCCCATGAAGAGACCTCAGATTATAGACAGGCCTGTGTGTTCCATGAAGAGACCGGAGATTATAGGCATGCCTGTGTGTCCCATGAAGAGACCGGAGATTATATGCATGCCTGTGTGTCCCATGAAGAGACCGGAGATTATAGGCATGCCTGTGTGTCCCATGAAGAGACCAGAGATTATAGGCATGCCTGTGTGTCCCATGAAGAGACGGGAGATTGTAGGCATGCCTGTGTGTCCCATGAAGAGACTGGAGATTATAGGCATGCTTGTGTGTCCCATGAAGAGAACTAGGATTATAGGCATGCCTGTGTGTACCATAAGGGACCGGAGATTATAGGCATGCCTGTGTGTCCCATGAAGAGACCAGAGATTATAGGCATGCCTGTGTGTCCCATTAAGAGACCGGAGGTTATAGGCATGCCTGTGTGTCCCATGAAGAGACCGGAGATTATAGGCATGCCTGTGTGTCCCATGGAGAGACTGGAGATTATAGGCATGCTTGTGTGTCCCATGAATAGACCTCGGATTATAGGCATGCCTGTTTGTCCTATGAAGAGACCTCGGATTATAGGCATGTCTGTGTGTCCCATGAAGAGACCTCGGATTATAGGCATGTCTGTGTGTCCCATGAAGAGACCTTAGATTATAGGCAGGCCTGTGTGTCCCATGAAGAGACCTCGGATTACAGTAATGCCTGTGTGTCCCATGAAGAGACCAGAGATTATATGCATGCCTGTGTGTCCCATGAAGAGGACAGAGATTATAGGCATGCCTGTGTGTCCCATGAAGAGGACAGAGATTATAGGCATGCCTGTGTGTCCCATGAAGAGACCGGAGATTGTAGGCATGCCTGTGTGTCCCATGAAGAGACCGGAGATTATAGGCATGCTTGTGTGTCTCATGAAGAGATCTCAGATTATAGGCATGCCTGTGTGTCCCATGAAGAGACTAAAGATTATAGGTATGCCTGTGTGTCCTGTGAAGAGACCGGAGATTATAGGCAAGTCTGTGTGTCCCATGAAAAGACCGGAGATTATAGGCATGATTGTGTGTCCCATGAAGAGACTAAAGATTATAGGTATGCCTGTGTGTCCTGTGAAGAGACCGGAGATTATGGGCAAGTCTGTGTGTCCCATGAAGAGACCTCCGATTATAGGGATGCCTGGGTGTCCCATGAAGAGACTGCAGATTATAGGCATGTCTGTGTGTCCCACGAAGAGACCTCGGATTATGGGCATGCCTGTGTGTCCCATGAAGAGACCTCAGATTATAGACAGGCCTGTGTGTTCCATGAAGAGACCGGAGATTATAGGCATGCCTGTGTGTCCCATGAAGAGGCCGGAGATTATAGGCATGCCTGTGTGTCTCATGAAGCGACCAGTGATTATAGTTATGCCTGTGTGTCCCATGAAGAGACGGGAGATTGTAGGCATGCCTGTGTGTCCCATGAAGAGACGGGATATTGTAGGCATGCCTGTGTGTCCCATGAAGAGACCGGAGATTATAGGCATGCTTATGTGTCCCATGAAGAGACCTCAGATTATAGGCATGCCTGTGTGTCCCATGAAGAGAACTAGGATTATAGGCATGCCTGTGTGTCCTATGAAGGGACCGGAGATTATAGGCATGCTTGTGTGTCCCATGAAGAGACGGGAGATTGTAGGCATGCCTGTGTGTCCCATGAAGAGACGGGATATTGTAGGCATGCCTGTGTGTCCCATGAAGAGACCGAAGATTATAGGCATGCTTGTGAGTCCCATGAAGAGACCGGAGATTATAGCCATGCCTGTGTGTCCCATGAAGAGACCGGAGATTATAGGCATGCCTGTGTGTAGGCCTGGTCAAAAATTTCGTTCCGTTCGCGGAAATTGCGATAATTTGGCATTTTTGCGTTCCGCGGAGAGCGCGAAAATGTCAAAAATTCCGGTTTCCGCAGCTTGGCGATAATTTGTTTCTTGCTCGCGCTGTAAAATGATACATTCTCGCGCGCGCGCGATCGCCTTACCTGAATCCCTGCGTTCGCCGACAAGTTTTCTTGATCCGGTCGCGTTCTCCATGAGATGTTGTATTGTTTTTAGCCATTTGCGCTGTCTCGCGACAGTTCGCGCCCGCAGTGACGTCATGCGTCGCGCGATCACGTCTTTCTTCTCGCGATCATGCACCGCGAGAACAACTCAAAACAAGATGGCCGCGCCCGCAAGCAACCACATGGGTAAGTTGGCGACCCGCAACCATGCAGAAAATCTCGCGAACATGCCGGAAAAAAACTTCCGCATCTTTGCGATATTTCTGCTTGTTTGCGATAATTTTAAACATTCTCGCGATAATTTGCGAAGGTTAATTCCGCAAATTCCGCCCACCCCTACCTGTGTGTCCCATGAAGAGACCGGAGATTATCGGCATGCCTGTGTGCCCCATGAAGAGACCTCTGATTATAGGGATGCCTGGGTGTCCCATGAAGAGACTGCGGATTATAGGCATGTCTGTGTGTCCCACGAAGAGACCTCGGATTATGGGCATGCCTGTGTGTCCCATTAAGAGACCTCAGATTATAGACAGGCCTGTGTGTTCCATGAAGAGACCGGAGATTATAGGCATGCCTGTGTGTCCCATGAAGAGACCGGAGATTATATGCATGCCTGTGTGTCCCATGAAGAGACCGGAGATTATAGGCATGCCTGTGTGTCCCATGAAGGGACCGGAGATTATAGGCATGCCTGTGTGTCCCATGAAGAGACCGGAGATTATATGCATGCCTGTGTGTCCCATGAAGAGACCGGAGATTATAGGCATGCCTGTGTGTCCCATGAAGAGACCAGAGATTATAGGCATGCCTGTGTGTCCCATGAAGAGACGGGAGATTGTAGGCATGCCTGTGTGTCCCATGAAGAGACCGGAGATTATAGGCATGCTTGTGTGTCCCATGAAGAGAACTAGGATTATAGGCATGCCTGTGTGTCCCATAAGGGACCGGAGATTATAGGCATGCCTGTGTGTCCCATGAAGAGACCAGAGATTATAGTCATGCCTGTGTGTCCCATTAAGAGACCGGAGATTATAGGCATGCCTGTGTGTCCCATGAAGAGACCGGAGATTATAGGCATGCCTATGTGTCCCATGGAGAGACCGGAGATTATAGGCATGCTTGTGTGTCCCATGAATAGACCTCGGATTATAGGCATGCCTGTGTGTCCTACGAAGAGACCTCGGATTATAGGCATGTCTGTGTGTCCCATGAAGAGACCTCGGACTATAGGCATGTCCGTGTGTCCCATGAAGAGACCTTAGATTATAGGCAGGCCTGTGTGTCCCATGAAGAGACCTCGGATTATAGTAATGCCTGTGTGTCCCATGAAGAGACCAGAGATTATAGGCATGCCTGTGTGTCCCATGAAGAGGACAGAGATTATAGGCATGCCTGTGTGTCCCATGAAGAGACCGGAGATTGTAGGCATGCCTGTGTGTCCCATGAAGAGACCGGAGATTATAGGCATGCTTGTGTGTCTCATGAAGAGATCTCAGATTATAGGCATGCCTGTGTGTCCCATGAAGAGACTAAAGATTATAGGTATGTCTGTGTGTCCTGTGAAGAGACCGGAGATTATAGGCAAGTCTGTGTGTCCCATGAAAAGACCGGAGATTATAGGCATGATTGTGTGTCCCATGAAGAGACTAAAGATTATAGGTATGCCTGTGTGTCCTGTGAAGAGACTGGAGCTTATAGGCAAGTCTGTGTGTCCCATGAAGAGACCGGAGATTATAGGCATGCCTGTGTGTCCCATGAAGAGACGGGAGATTGTAGGCAAGCCTCTGTGTCCCATGAAGAGACGGGAGATTGTAGGCATGCCTGTGTGTCCCATGAAGAGACCGGAGATTATAGGCATGCTTATGTGTCCCATGAAGAGACCTCGGATTATAGGCATGCCTGTGTGTCCCATGAAGAGAACTAGGATTATAGGCATGCCTGTGTGTCCTATGAAGGGACCGGAGATTATAGGCATGCTTGTGTGTCCCATGAAGAGATCTCAGATTATAGGCATGCCTGTGTGTCCCATGAAGAGAACTCGGATTATAGGCATGGCTGTGTGTCCCATGAAGAGACCGGAGATTATAGGCATGCCTGTGTGTCCCATGAAGAGACCGGAGATTATAGCCATGCCTGTGTGTCCCATGAAGAGACCGGAGATTATAGGCATGCCTGTGTGTCCCATGAAGAGACCGGAGATTATTGGCATGCCTGTGTGCCCCATGAAGAGACCTCCGATTATAGGGATGCCTGGGTGTCCCATGAAGAGACTGCGGATTATAGGCATGTCTTTGTGTCCCACGAAGAGACCTCGGATTATGGGCATGCCTGTGTGTCCCATGAAGAGAATAGAGATTATAGGCTTGCCTGTGTGTCTCATGAAGAGACCAAAGATTATAGGCATGCTTGTGAGTCCCATGAAGAGACCGGAGATTATAGGCATGCCCGTGTGTCCCATGAAGAGACCGGAGATTATAGGCATGCCTGTGTGCCCCATGAAGAGACCGGAGATTATCGGCATGCCTGTGTGACCCATGAAGAGACCTCTGATTATAGGGATGCCTGGGTGTCCCATGAAGAGACCAGAGATTAGAGGCATGCCTGTGTCCCATGAAGAGACCAGAGATTATAGGCATGCCTGTGTATCCCATGAAGAGACCAGAGATTATAGGCATGCTTGTGTGTCCCATGAAGAGACCTCAGATTATAGGCATGCCTGTGTGTCCCATGAAGAGACCTCAGATTATAGGCATGCCTGTGTGTCCCATGAAGAGAACTAGGATTATAGGCATGCCTGTGTGTCCCATGAAGGGACCAGAGATTATAGGCATGCCTGTGTGTCCTATGAAGAGACCTTGGATTTTAGGCATGCATGTGTGTCCCATGAAGAGAACTAGGATTATAGGCATGCCTGTGTGTCCCATGAAGAGACCAGAGATTATAGGCATGCCTGTGTGTCCCATGAAGAGACCAGAGATTATAGGCATGCCTGAGTGTCCCATTAAGTGACCGGAGATTATAGGCATGCCTGTGTGTCCCATGAAGAGACCGGAGATTATAGGCATGCCTGTGTGTCCCATGAAGAGACCGGAGATTATAGGCATGCCTGTGTGTCCCATGAAGTGACTGGAGATTATAGGCATGCCTGTGTCCCATGAAAAGACTGGAGATTATAGGCATGTCTGTGTGTCCCATGCAGAGACCGGAGATTATAGGCAAACCTGTGTGTCCCATGAAGAGACCGGAGATTATAGGCATGCCTGTGTGTCCCATGAAGAGACCGGAGATTTTCGGCATGCCTGTGTGCCCCATGAAGAGACCTCGGATTATAGGCATGCCTGATTGTCCCATTAAGAGACCAGAGATTATAGGCATGCCTGTGTGTCCCATGAAAAGACCGAGACTATAGGCATGCCTGTGTGTCCCATGAAGAGACCGAGATTATAGGCATGCCTGTGTGTCCCATGAAGAGACCGGAGATTATAGGCATGCCTGTGTGTCCCATGAAGAGACCAGAAATTATAGACATGCCTGTGTGTCCCATGAAGATACCGGAGATTATAGGCATGCCTGTGTGTCCCATGAGGAGACCGGAGATTATAGGCATGCCTGTGTGTCCCATGGAGAGACCGGAGATTATAGGCATGCTTGTGTGTCCCATGAAGAGACCTCAGATTATAGGCATGCCTGTGTGTCCTATGAAGAGACCTCGGATTATAGGCATGTCTGTGTGTCCCATGAAGAGACCTCGGATTATAGGCATGCCTGTGTGTCCCATGAAGAGACCTCGGATTATAGTAATGCCTGTGTGTCCCATGAAGAGACCAGAGATTATATGCATGCCTGTGTGTCCCATGAAGAGGACAGAGATTATAGGCATGCCTGTGTGTCCCATGAAGAGGACAGAGATTATAGGCATGCCTGTGTGTCCCGTGAAGAGACCGGAGATTGTAGGCATGCCTGTGTGTCCCATGAAGAGGACAGAGATTATAGGCATGCCTGTGTGTCCCATGAAGAGGACAGAGATTATAGGCATGCCTGTGTGTCCCATGAAGAGACCGGAGATTGTAGGCATGCCTGTGTGTCCCATGAAGAGACCGGAGATTATAGGCATGCTTGTGTGTCTCATGAAGAGATCTCAGATTATAGGCATGCCTGTGTGTCCCATGAAGAAAACTCGGATTATAGGCATGCCTGTGTGTCCCATGAAGAGACCGGAGATTATAGGCATGCCTGTGTGTCCCATGAAGAGACCAGAGATTATAGGCTTGCCTGTGTGTCCCATGAAGAGACCGAAGATTATAGGCATGCTTGTGAGTCCCATGAAGAGACCGGAGATTATAGGCATGCCCCTGTGTCCCATGAAGAGACCGGAGATTATCGGCATGCCTGTGTGACCCATGAAGAGACCTCTGATTATAGGGATGCCTGGGTGTCCCATGAAGAGACCAGAGATTACAGGCATGCCTGTGTATCCCATGAAGAGACCGGAGATTATAGGCATGCTTGTGTGTCCCATGAAGAGACCTCAGATTATAGGCATGCCTGTGTGTCCCATGAAGAGACCTCAGATTATAGGCATGCCTGTGTGTCCCATGAAGAGAACGGAGATTATAGGCATGCCTGTGTGTCCCATGAAGAGACCGGAGATTGTAGGCATGCCTGTGTGTCCCATGAAGAGACCCGAGATTATAGGCATGCTTGTGTGTCCCATGAAGAGATCTCAGATTATAGGCATGCCTGTGTGTCCCATGAAGAGAACTCGGATTATAGGCATGGTTGTATGTCCCATGAAGAGACCGGAGATTATAGGCATGCCTGTGTGTCCCATGAAGAGACCAGAGATTATAGGCATGCCTATGTGTCCCATGAAGAGACCGAAGATTATAGGCATGCTTGTGAGTCCCATGAAGAGACCGGAGATTATAGCCATGCCTGTGTGTCCCATGAAGAGACCGGAGATTATAGGCATGCCTGTGTGTCCCATGAAGAGACCGGAGATTATCGGCATGCCTGTGTGCCCCATGAAGAGACCTCCAATTATAGGGATGCCTGGGTGTCCCATGAAGAGACTGCGGATTATAGGCATGTCTGTGTGTCCCACGAAGTGACCTCGGACTATGGGCATGCCTGTGTGTCCCATGAAGAGACCTCAGATTATAGACAGGCCTGTGTGTTCCATGAAGAGACCGGAGATTATAGGCATGCCTGTGTGTCCCATGAAGAGACCGGAGATTATATGCATGCCTGTGTGTCCCATGAAGAGACCGGAGATTATAGGCATGCCTGTGTGTCCCATGAAGAGACCAGAGATTATAGGCATGCCTGTGTGTCCCATGAAGAGACGGGAGATTGTAGGCATGCCTGTGTGTCCCATGAAGAGACTGGAGATTATAGGCATGCTTGTGTGTCCCATGAAGAGAACTAGGATTATAGGCATGCCTGTGTGTACCATAAGGGACCGGAGATTATAGGCATGCCTGTGTGTCCCATGAAGAGACCAGAGATTATAGGCATGCCTGTGTGTCCCATTAAGAGACCGGAGGTTATAGGCATGCCTGTGTGTCCCATGAAGAGACCGGAGATTATAGGCATGCCTGTGTGTCCCATGGAGAGACCGGAGATTATAGGCATGCTTGTGTGTCCCATGAATAGACCTCGGATTATAGGCATGCCTGTTTGTCCTATGAAGAGACCTCGGATTATAGGCATGTCTGTGTGTCCCATGAAGAGACCTCGGATTATAGGCATGTCTGTGTGTCCCATGAAGAGACCTTAGATTATAGGCAGGCCTGTGTGTCCCATGAAGAGACCTCGGATTACAGTAATGCCTGTGTGTCCCATGAAGAGACCAGAGATTATATGCATGCCTGTGTGTCCCATGAAGAGGACAGAGATTATAGGCATGCCTGTGTGTCCCATGAAGAGGACAGAGATTATAGGCATGCCTGTGTGTCCCATGAAGAGACCGGAGATTGTAGGCATGCCTGTGTGTCCCATGAAGAGACCGGAGATTATAGGCATGCTTGTGTGTCTCATGAAGAGATCTCAGATTATAGGCATGCCTGTGTGTCCCATGAAGAGACTAAAGATTATAGGTATGCCTGTGTGTCCTGTGAAGAGACCGGAGATTATAGGCAAGTCTGTGTGTCCCATGAAAAGACCGGAGATTATAGGCATGATTGTGTGTCCCATGAAGAGACTAAAGATTATAGGTATGCCTGTGTGTCCTGTGAAGAGACCGGAGATTATGGGCAAGTCTGTGTGTCCCATGAAGAGACCTCCGATTATAGGGATGCCTGGGTGTCCCATGAAGAGACTGCAGATTATAGGCATGTCTGTGTGTCCCACGAAGAGACCTCGGATTATGGGCATGCCTGTGTGTCCCATGAAGAGACCTCAGATTATAGACAGGCCTGTGTGTTCCATGAAGAGACCGGAGATTATAGGCATGCCTGTGTGTCCCATGAAGAGGCCGGAGATTATAGGCATGCCTGTGTGTCTCATGAAGCGACCAGTGATTATAGTTATGCCTGTGTGTCCCATGAAGAGACGGGAGATTGTAGGCATGCCTGTGTGTCCCATGAAGAGACGGGATATTGTAGGCATGCCTGTGTGTCCCATGAAGAGACCGGAGATTATAGGCATGCTTATGTGTCCCATGAAGAGACCTCAGATTATAGGCATGCCTGTGTGTCCCATGAAGAGAACTAGGATTATAGGCATGCCTGTGTGTCCTATGAAGGGACCGGAGATTATAGGCATGCTTGTGTGTCCCATGAAGAGACGGGAGATTGTAGGCATGCCTGTGTGTCCCATGAAGAGACGGGATATTGTAGGCATGCCTGTGTGTCCCATGAAGAGACCGAAGATTATAGGCATGCTTGTGAGTCCCATGAAGAGACCGGAGATTATAGCCATGCCTGTGTGTCCCATGAAGAGACCGGAGATTATAGGCATGCCTGTGTGTAGGCCTGGTCAAAAATTTCGTTCCGTTCGCGGAAATTGCGATAATTTGGCATTTTTGCGTTCCGCGGAGAGCGCGAAAATGTCAAAAATTCCGGTTTCCGCAGCTTGGCGATAATTTGTTTCTTGCTCGCGCTGTAAAATGATACATTCTCGCGCGCGCGCGATCGCCTTACCTGAATCCCTGCGTTCGCCGACAAGTTTTCTTGATCCGGTCGCGTTCTCCATGAGATGTTGTATTGTTTTTAGCCATTTGCGCTGTCTCGCGACAGTTCGCGCCCGCAGTGACGTCATGCGTCGCGCGATCACGTCTTTCTTCTCGCGATCATGCACCGCGAGAACAACTCAAAACAAGATGGCCGCGCCCGCAAGCAACCACATGGGTAAGTTGGCGACCCGCAACCATGCAGAAAATCTCGCGAACATGCCGGAAAAAAACTTCCGCATCTTTGCGATATTTCTGCTTGTTTGCGATAATTTTAAACATTCTCGCGATAATTTGCGAAGGTTAATTCCGCAAATTCCGCCCACCCCTACCTGTGTGTCCCATGAAGAGACCGGAGATTATCGGCATGCCTGTGTGCCCCATGAAGAGACCTCTGATTATAGGGATGCCTGGGTGTCCCATGAAGAGACTGCGGATTATAGGCATGTCTGTGTGTCCCACGAAGAGACCTCGGATTATGGGCATGCCTGTGTGTCCCATTAAGAGACCTCAGATTATAGACAGGCCTGTGTGTTCCATGAAGAGACCGGAGATTATAGGCATGCCTGTGTGTCCCATGAAGAGACCGGAGATTATATGCATGCCTGTGTGTCCCATGAAGAGACCGGAGATTATAGGCATGCCTGTGTGTCCCATGAAGGGACCGGAGATTATAGGCATGCCTGTGTGTCCCATGAAGAGACCGGAGATTATATGCATGCCTGTGTGTCCCATGAAGAGACCGGAGATTATAGGCATGCCTGTGTGTCCCATGAAGAGACCAGAGATTATAGGCATGCCTGTGTGTCCCATGAAGAGACGGGAGATTGTAGGCATGCCTGTGTGTCCCATGAAGAGACCGGAGATTATAGGCATGCTTGTGTGTCCCATGAAGAGAACTAGGATTATAGGCATGCCTGTGTGTCCCATAAGGGACCGGAGATTATAGGCATGCCTGTGTGTCCCATGAAGAGACCAGAGATTATAGTCATGCCTGTGTGTCCCATTAAGAGACCGGAGATTATAGGCATGCCTGTGTGTCCCATGAAGAGACCGGAGATTATAGGCATGCCTATGTGTCCCATGGAGAGACCGGAGATTATAGGCATGCTTGTGTGTCCCATGAATAGACCTCGGATTATAGGCATGCCTGTGTGTCCTACGAAGAGACCTCGGATTATAGGCATGTCTGTGTGTCCCATGAAGAGACCTCGGACTATAGGCATGTCCGTGTGTCCCATGAAGAGACCTTAGATTATAGGCAGGCCTGTGTGTCCCATGAAGAGACCTCGGATTATAGTAATGCCTGTGTGTCCCATGAAGAGACCAGAGATTATAGGCATGCCTGTGTGTCCCATGAAGAGGACAGAGATTATAGGCATGCCTGTGTGTCCCATGAAGAGACCGGAGATTGTAGGCATGCCTGTGTGTCCCATGAAGAGACCGGAGATTATAGGCATGCTTGTGTGTCTCATGAAGAGATCTCAGATTATAGGCATGCCTGTGTGTCCCATGAAGAGACTAAAGATTATAGGTATGTCTGTGTGTCCTGTGAAGAGACCGGAGATTATAGGCAAGTCTGTGTGTCCCATGAAAAGACCGGAGATTATAGGCATGATTGTGTGTCCCATGAAGAGACTAAAGATTATAGGTATGCCTGTGTGTCCTGTGAAGAGACTGGAGCTTATAGGCAAGTCTGTGTGTCCCATGAAGAGACCGGAGATTATAGGCATGCCTGTGTGTCCCATGAAGAGACGGGAGATTGTAGGCATGCCTCTGTGTCCCATGAAGAGACGGGAGATTGTAGGCATGCCTGTGTGTCCCATGAAGAGACCGGAGATTATAGGCATGCTTATGTGTCCCATGAAGAGACCTCGGATTATAGGCATGCCTGTGTGTCCCATGAAGAGAACTAGGATTATAGGCATGCCTGTGTGTCCTATGAAGGGACCGGAGATTATAGGCATGCTTGTGTGTCCCATGAAGAGATCTCAGATTATAGGCATGCCTGTGTGTCCCATGAAGAGAACTCGGATTATAGGCATGGCTGTGTGTCCCATGAAGAGACCGGAGATTATAGGCATGCCTGTGTGTCCCATGAAGAGACCGGAGATTATAGCCATGCCTGTGTGTCCCATGAAGAGACCGGAGATTATAGGCATGCCTGTGTGTCCCATGAAGAGACCGGAGATTATTGGCATGCCTGTGTGCCCCATGAAGAGACCTCCGATTATAGGGATGCCTGGGTGTCCCATGAAGAGACTGCGGATTATAGGCATGTCTTTGTGTCCCACGAAGAGACCTCGGATTATGGGCATGCCTGTGTGTCCCATGAAGAGAATAGAGATTATAGGCTTGCCTGTGTGTCTCATGAAGAGACCAAAGATTATAGGCATGCTTGTGAGTCCCATGAAGAGACCGGAGATTATAGGCATGCCCGTGTGTCCCATGAAGAGACCGGAGATTATAGGCATGCCTGTGTGCCCCATGAAGAGACCGGAGATTATCGGCATGCCTGTGTGACCCATGAAGAGACCTCTGATTATAGGGATGCCTGGGTGTCCCATGAAGAGACCAGAGATTAGAGGCATGCCTGTGTCCCATGAAGAGACCAGAGATTATAGGCATGCCTGTGTATCCCATGAAGAGACCAGAGATTATAGGCATGCTTGTGTGTCCCATGAAGAGACCTCAGATTATAGGCATGCCTGTGTGTCCCATGAAGAGACCTCAGATTATAGGCATGCCTGTGTGTCCCATGAAGAGAACTAGGATTATAGGCATGCCTGTGTGTCCCATGAAGGGACCAGAGATTATAGGCATGCCTGTGTGTCCTATGAAGAGACCTTGGATTTTAGGCATGCATGTGTGTCCCATGAAGAGAACTAGGATTATAGGCATGCCTGTGTGTCCCATGAAGAGACCAGAGATTATAGGCATGCCTGTGTGTCCCATGAAGAGACCAGAGATTATAGGCATGCCTGAGTGTCCCATTAAGTGACCGGAGATTATAGGCATGCCTGTGTGTCCCATGAAGAGACCGGAGATTATAGGCATGCCTGTGTGTCCCATGAAGAGACCGGAGATTATAGGCATGCCTGTGTGTCCCATGAAGTGACTGGAGATTATAGGCATGCCTGTGTCCCATGAAAAGACTGGAGATTATAGGCATGTCTGTGTGTCCCATGCAGAGACCGGAGATTATAGGCAAACCTGTGTGTCCCATGAAGAGACCGGAGATTATAGGCATGCCTGTGTGTCCCATGAAGAGACCGGAGATTTTCGGCATGCCTGTGTGCCCCATGAAGAGACCTCGGATTATAGGCATGCCTGATTGTCCCATTAAGAGACCAGAGATTATAGGCATGCCTGTGTGTCCCATGAAAAGACCGAGACTATAGGCATGCCTGTGTGTCCCATGAAGAGACCGAGATTATAGGCATGCCTGTGTGTCCCATGAAGAGACCGGAGATTATAGGCATGCCTGTGTGTCCCATGAAGAGACCAGAAATTATAGACATGCCTGTGTGTCCCATGAAGATACCGGAGATTATAGGCATGCCTGTGTGTCCCATGAGGAGACCGGAGATTATAGGCATGCCTGTGTGTCCCATGGAGAGACCGGAGATTATAGGCATGCTTGTGTGTCCCATGAAGAGACCTCAGATTATAGGCATGCCTGTGTGTCCTATGAAGAGACCTCGGATTATAGGCATGTCTGTGTGTCCCATGAAGAGACCTCGGATTATAGGCATGCCTGTGTGTCCCATGAAGAGACCTCGGATTATAGTAATGCCTGTGTGTCCCATGAAGAGACCAGAGATTATATGCATGCCTGTGTGTCCCATGAAGAGGACAGAGATTATAGGCATGCCTGTGTGTCCCATGAAGAGGACAGAGATTATAGGCATGCCTGTGTGTCCCATGAAGAGACCGGAGATTGTAGGCATGCCTGTGTGTCCCATGAAGAGGACAGAGATTATAGGCATGCCTGTGTGTCCCATGAAGAGGACAGAGATTATAGGCATGCCTGTGTGTCCCATGAAGAGACCGGAGATTGTAGGCATGCCTGTGTGTCCCATGAAGAGACCGGAGATTATAGGCATGCTTGTGTGTCTCATGAAGAGATCTCAGATTATAGGCATGCCTGTGTGTCCCATGAAGAAAACTCGGATTATAGGCATGCCTGTGTGTCCCATGAAGAGACCGGAGATTATAGGCATGCCTGTGTGTCCCATGAAGAGACCAGAGATTATAGGCTTGCCTGTGTGTCCCATGAAGAGACCGAAGATTATAGGCATGCTTGTGAGTCCCATGAAGAGACCGGAGATTATAGGCATGCCCCTGTGTCCCATGAAGAGACCGGAGATTATCGGCATGCCTGTGTGACCCATGAAGAGACCTCTGATTATAGGGATGCCTGGGTGTCCCATGAAGAGACCAGAGATTACAGGCATGCCTGTGTATCCCATGAAGAGACCGGAGATTATAGGCATGCTTGTGTGTCCCATGAAGAGACCTCAGATTATAGGCATGCCTGTGTGTCCCATGAAGAGACCTCAGATTATAGGCATGCCTGTGTGTCCCATGAATAGAACTAGGATTATAGGCATGCCTGTGTGTCCCATGAAGGGACCAGAGATTATAGGCATGCCTGTGTGTCCTATGAAGAGACCTTGGATTTTAGGCATGCATGTGTGTCCCATGAAGAGAACTAGGATTATAGGCATGCCTGTGTGTGCCATGAAGAAACCGGAGATTATAGGCATGCCTGTGTGTCCCATGAAGAGACCAGAGATTATAGGCATGCCTGTGTGTCCCATGAAGAGACCGGAGATTATAGGCATGCCTGAGTGTCCCATTAAGTGACCGGAGATTATAGGCATGCCTGTGTGTCCCATGAAGAGACCTGAGATTATAGGAATGCCTGTGTGTCCCATGAAGAGACCGGAGATTATAGGCATGCCTGTGTGTCCCATGAAGTGACTGGAGATTATAGGCATGCCTGTGTCCCATGAAGAGACCGGAGATTATAGGCATGTCTGTGTGTCCCATGCAGAGACCGGAGATTATAGGCAAACCTGTGTGTCCCATGAAGAGACCGGAGATTATAGGCATGCCTGTGTGTCCCATGAAGAGACCGGAGATTTTCGGCATGCCTGTGTGCCCCATGAAGAGACCTCGGATTAAAGGCATGCCTGTGTGTCCCATTAAGAGACCAGAGATTATAGGCATGCCTGTGTGTCCCATGAAAAGACCGAGATTATAGGCATGCCTGTGTGTCCCATGAAGAGACCGAGATTATAGGCATGCCTGTGTGTCCCATGAAGAGACCAGAGATTATAGGCATGCCTGTGTGTCCCATGAAGAGACCAGAAATTATAGACATGCCTGTGTTTCCCATGAAGATACCGGAGATTATAGGCATGCCTGTGTGTCCCATGAAGAGACCGGAGATTATAGGCATGCCTGTGTGTCCCATGGAGAGACCGGAGATTATAGGCATGCTTGTGTGTCTCATGAAGAGACCTCGGATTATAGGCATGCCTGTGTGTCCCATGAAGAGACCTCGGATTATAGGCATGCCTGTGTGTCCCATGAAGAGACCTTAGATTATAGGCAGGATTGTGTGTCCCATGAAGAGACCTCGGATTATAGTAATGCCTGTGTGTCCCATGAAGAGACCAGAGATTATATGCATGCCTGTGTGTCCCATGAAGAGACCGGAGATTATAGGCATGCCTGTGTGTCCCATGAAGAGAACAGAGATTATAGGCATGCCTGTGTGTCCCATGAAGAGACCGGAGATTGTAGGCATGCCTGTGTGTCCCATGAAGAGACCAGAGATTATAGGCATGCTTGTGTGTCTCATGAAGAGATCTCAGATTATAGGCATGCCTGTGTGTCCCATGAAGAAAACACGGATTATAGGCATGCCTGTGTGTCCCATGAAGAGACCGGAGATTATAGGCATGCCTGTGTGTCCCATGAAGAGACCAGAGATTATAGGCTTGCCTGTGTGTCCCATGAAGAGACCGAAGATTATAGGCATGCTTGTGAGTCCCATGAACAGACCGGAGATTATAGGCATGCCTGTGTGTCCCATGAAGAGACCGGAGATTATAGGCATGCCTGTGTGTCCCATGAAGAGACCGGAGATTATAGGCATGCCTGTGTATCCCATGAAGAGACCGGATATTATAGGCATGCTTGTGTGTCTCATGAAGAGACCTCAGATTATAGGCAAGCCTGTGTGTCCCATGAAGAGACCGGAGATTATAGGCATGCTTGTGTGTCCCATGAAGAGACCTCAGATTATAGGCATGCCTGTGTGTCCCATGAAGAGACCTCAGATTATAGGCATGCCTGTGTGTCCCATGAAGAGAACTAGGATTATAGGCATGCCTGTGTGTCCCATGAAGGGACCAGAGATTATAGGCATGCCTGTGTGTCCTATGAAGAGACCTTGGATTTTAGGCATGCATGTGTGTCCCATGAAGAGAACTAGGATTATAGGCATGCCTGTGTGTCCCATGAAGAGACCAGAGATTATAGGCATGCCTGTGTGTCCCATGAAGAGACCAGAGATTATAGGCATGCCTGAGTGTCCCATTAAGTGACCAGAGATTATAGGCATGCCTGTGTGTCCCATGAAGAGACCGGAGATTATAGGCATGCCTGTGTGTCCCATGAAGAGACCGGAGATTATAGGCATGCCTGTGTGTCCCATGAAGTGACTGGAGATTATAGGCATGCCTGTGTCCCATGAAAAGACTGGAGATTATAGGCATGTCTGTGTGTCCCATGCAGAGACCGGAGATTATAGGCAAACCTGTGTGTCCCATGAAGAGACCGGAGATTATAGGCATGCCTGTGTGTCCCATGAAGAGACCGGAGATTTTCGGCATGCCTGTGTGCCCCATGAAGAGACCTCGGATTATAGGCATGCCTGATTGTCCCATTAAGAGACCAGAGATTATAGGCATGCCTGTGTGTCCCATGAAAAGACCGAGACTATAGGCATGCCTGTGTGTCCCATGAAGAGACCGAGATTATAGGCATGCCTGTGTGTCCCATGAAGAGACCGGAGATTATAGGCATGCCTGTGTGTCCCATGAAGAGACCAGAAATTATAGACATGCCTGTGTGTCCCATGAAGATACCGGAGATTATAGGCATGCCTGTGTGTCCCATGAGGAGACCGGAGATTATAGGCATGCCTGTGTGTCCCATGGAGAGACCGGAGATTATAGGCATGCTTGTGTGTCCCATGAAGAGACCTCAGATTATAGGCATGCCTGTGTGTCCTATGAAGAGACCTCGGATTATAGGCATGTCTGTGTGTCCCATGAAGAGACCTCGGATTATAGGCATGCCTGTGTGTCCCATGAAGAGACCTCGGATTATAGTAATGCCTGTGTGTCCCATGAAGAGACCAGAGATTATATGCATGCCTGTGTGTCCCATGAAGAGGACAGAGATTATAGGCATGCCTGTGTGTCCCATGAAGAGGACAGAGATTATAGGCATGCCTGTGTGTCCCATGAAGAGACCGGAGATTGTAGGCATGCCTGTGTGTCCCATGAAGAGGACAGAGATTATAGGCATGCCTGTGTGTCCCATGAAGAGGACAGAGATTATAGGCATGCCTGTGTGTCCCATGAAGAGACCGGAGATTGTAGGCATGCCTGTGTGTCCCATGAAGAGACCGGAGATTATAGGCATGCTTGTGTGTCTCATGAAGAGATCTCAGATTATAGGCATGCCTGTGTGTCCCATGAAGAAAACTCGGATTATAGGCATGCCTGTGTGTCCCATGAAGAGACCGGAGATTATAGGCATGCCTGTGTGTCCCATGAAGAGACCAGAGATTATAGGCTTGCCTGTGTGTCCCATGAAGAGACCGAAGATTATAGGCATGCTTGTGAGTCCCATGAAGAGACCGGAGATTATAGGCATGCCCCTGTGTCCCATGAAGAGACCGGAGATTATCGGCATGCCTGTGTGACCCATGAAGAGACCTCTGATTATAGGGATGCCTGGGTGTCCCATGAAGAGACCAGAGATTACAGGCATGCCTGTGTATCCCATGAAGAGACCGGAGATTATAGGCATGCTTGTGTGTCCCATGAAGAGACCTCAGATTATAGGCATGCCTGTGTGTCCCATGAAGAGACCTCAGATTATAGGCATGCCTGTGTGTCCCATGAATAGAACTAGGATTATAGGCATGCCTGTGTGTCCCATGAAGGGACCAGAGATTATAGGCATGCCTGTGTGTCCTATGAAGAGACCTTGGATTTTAGGCATGCATGTGTGTCCCATGAAGAGAACTAGGATTATAGGCATGCCTGTGTGTGCCATGAAGAAACCGGAGATTATAGGCATGCCTGTGTGTCCCATGAAGAGACCAGAGATTATAGGCATGCCTGTGTGTCCCATGAAGAGACCGGAGATTATAGGCATGCCTGAGTGTCCCATTAAGTGACCGGAGATTATAGGCATGCCTGTGTGTCCCATGAAGAGACCTGAGATTATAGGAATGCCTGTGTGTCCCATGAAGAGACCGGAGATTATAGGCATGCCTGTGTGTCCCATGAAGTGACTGGAGATTATAGGCATGCCTGTGTCCCATGAAGAGACCGGAGATTATAGGCATGTCTGTGTGTCCCATGCAGAGACCGGAGATTATAGGCAAACCTGTGTGTCCCATGAAGAGACCGGAGATTATAGGCATGCCTGTGTGTCCCATGAAGAGACCGGAGATTTTCGGCATGCCTGTGTGCCCCATGAAGAGACCTCGGATTAAAGGCATGCCTGTGTGTCCCATTAAGAGACCAGAGATTATAGGCATGCCTGTGTGTCCCATGAAAAGACCGAGATTATAGGCATGCCTGTGTGTCCCATGAAGAGACCGAGATTATAGGCATGCCTGTGTGTCCCATGAAGAGACCAGAGATTATAGGCATGCCTGTGTGTCCCATGAAGAGACCAGAAATTATAGACATGCCTGTGTTTCCCATGAAGATACCGGAGATTATAGGCATGCCTGTGTGTCCCATGAAGAGACCGGAGATTATAGGCATGCCTGTGTGTCCCATGGAGAGACCGGAGATTATAGGCATGCTTGTGTGTCCCATGAAGAGACCTCGGATTATAGGCATGCCTGTGTGTCCCATGAAGAGACCTCGGATTATAGGCATGCCTGTGTGTCCCATGAAGAGACCTTAGATTATAGGCAGGCCTGTGTGTCCCATGAAGAGACCTCGGATTATAGTAATGCCTGTGTGTCCCATGAAGAGACCAGAGATTATATGCATGCCTGTGTGTCCCATGAAGAGACCGGAGATTATAGGCATGCCTGTGTGTCCCATGAAGAGAACAGAGATTATAGGCATGCCTGTGTGTCCCATGAAGAGACCGGAGATTGTAGGCATGCCTGTGTGTCCCATGAAGAGACCAGAGATTATAGGCATGCTTGTGTGTCTCATGAAGAGATCTCAGATTATAGGCATGCCTGTGTGTCCCATGAAGAAAACACGGATTATAGGCATGCCTGTGTGTCCCATGAAGAGACCGGAGATTATAGGCATGCCTGTGTGTCCCATGAAGAGACCAGAGATTATAGGCTTGCCTGTGTGTCCCATGAAGAGACCGAAGATTATAGGCATGCTTGTGAGTCCCATGAACAGACCGGAGATTATAGGCATGCCTGTGTGTCCCATGAAGAGACCGGAGATTATAGGCATGCCTGTGTGTCCCATGAAGAGACCGGAGATTATAGGCATGCCTGTGTATCCCATGAAGAGACCGGATATTATAGGCATGCTTGTGTGTCTCATGAAGAGACCTCAGATTATAGGCAAGCCTGTGTGTCCCATGAAGAGACCGGAGATTATAGGCATGCCTGTGTGTCCCATGAAGAGACTGGAGATTTTCGGCATGCCTGTGTGTCCCATGAAGAGAACTAGGATTATAGGCATGCCTGTGTGTGCCATGAAGAAACCGGAGATTATAGGCATGCCTGTGTGTCCCATGAAGAGACCAGAGATTATAGGCATGCCTGTGTGTCCCATGAAGAGACCGGAGATTATAGGCATGCCTGAGTGTCCCATTAAGTGACCGGAGATTATAGGCATGCCTGTGTGTCCCATGAAGAGACCTGAGATTATAGGAATGCCTGTGTGTCCCATGAAGAGACCGGAGATTATAGGCATGCCTGTGTGTCCCATGAAGTGACTGGAGATTATAGGCATGCCTGTGTCCCATGAAGAGACCGGAGATTATAGGCATGTCTGTGTGTCCCATGCAGAGACCGGAGATTATAGGCAAACCTGTGTGTCCCATGAAGAGACCGGAGATTATAGGCATGCCTGTGTGTCCCATGAAGAGACCGGAGATTTTCGGCATGCCTGTGTGCCCCATGAAGAGACCTCGGATTAAAGGCATGCCTGTGTGTCCCATTAAGAGACCAGAGATTATAGGCATGCCTGTGTGTCCCATGAAAAGACCGAGATTATAGGCATGCCTGTGTGTCCCATGAAGAGACCGAGATTATAGGCATGCCTGTGTGTCCCATGAAGAGACCAGAGATTATAGGCATGCCTGTGTGTCCCATGAAGAGACCAGAAATTATAGACATGCCTGTGTTTCCCATGAAGATACCGGAGATTATAGGCATGCCTGTGTGTCCCATGAAGAGACCGGAGATTATAGGCATGCCTGTGTGTCCCATGGAGAGACCGGAGATTATAGGCATGCTTGTGTGTCCCATGAAGAGACCTCGGATTATAGGCATGCCTGTGTGTCCCATGAAGAGACCTCGGATTATAGGCATGCCTGTGTGTCCCATGAAGAGACCTTAGATTATAGGCAGGATTGTGTGTCCCATGAAGAGACCTCGGATTATAGTAATGCCTGTGTGTCCCATGAAGAGACCAGAGATTATATGCATGCCTGTGTGTCCCATGAAGAGACCGGAGATTATAGGCATGCCTGTGTGTCCCATGAAGAGAACAGAGATTATAGGCATGCCTGTGTGTCCCATGAAGAGACCGGAGATTGTAGGCATGCCTGTGTGTCCCATGAAGAGACCAGAGATTATAGGCATGCTTGTGTGTCTCATGAAGAGATCTCAGATTATAGGCATGCCTGTGTGTCCCATGAAGAAAACACGGATTATAGGCATGCCTGTGTGTCCCATGAAGAGACCGGAGATTATAGGCATGCCTGTGTGTCCCATGAAGAGACCAGAGATTATAGGCTTGCCTGTGTGTCCCATGAAGAGACCGAAGATTATAGGCATGCTTGTGAGTCCCATGAACAGACCGGAGATTATAGGCATGCCTGTGTGTCCCATGAAGAGACCGGAGATTATAGGCATGCCTGTGTGTCCCATGAAGAGACCGGAGATTATAGGCATGCCTGTGTATCCCATGAAGAGACCGGATATTATAGGCATGCTTGTGTGTCTCATGAAGAGACCTCAGATTATAGGCAAGCCTGTGTGTCCCATGAAGAGACCGGAGATTATAGGCATGCTTGTGTGTCCCATGAAGAGACCTCAGATTATAGGCATGCCTGTGTGTCCCATGAAGAGACCTCAGATTATAGGCATGCCTGTGTGTCCCATGAAGAGAACTAGGATTATAGGCATGCCTGTGTGTCCCATGAAGGGACCAGAGATTATAGGCATGCCTGTGTGTCCTATGAAGAGACCTTGGATTTTAGGCATGCATGTGTGTCCCATGAAGAGAACTAGGATTATAGGCATGCCTGTGTGTCCCATGAAGAGACCAGAGATTATAGGCATGCCTGTGTGTCCCATGAAGAGACCAGAGATTATAGGCATGCCTGAGTGTCCCATTAAGTGACCAGAGATTATAGGCATGCCTGTGTGTCCCATGAAGAGACCGGAGATTATAGGCATGCCTGTGTGTCCCATGAAGAGACCGGAGATTATAGGCATGCCTGTGTGTCCCATGAAGTGACTGGAGATTATAGGCATGCCTGTGTCCCATGAAAAGACTGGAGATTATAGGCATGTCTGTGTGTCCCATGCAGAGACCGGAGATTATAGGCAAACCTGTGTGTCCCATGAAGAGACCGGAGATTATAGGCATGCCTGTGTGTCCCATGAAGAGACCGGAGATTTTCGGCATGCCTGTGTTCCCCATGAAGAGACCTCGGATTATAGGCATGCCTGATTGTCCCATTAAGAGACCAGAGATTATAGGCATGCCTGTGTGTCCCATGAAAAGACCGAGACTATAGGCATGCCTGTGTGTCCCATGAAGAGACCGAGATTATAGGCATGCCTGTGTGTCCCATGAAGAGACCGGAGATTATAGGCATGCCTGTGTGTCCCATGAAGAGACCAGAAATTATAGACATGCCTGTGTGTCCCATGAAGATACCGGAGATTATAGGCATGCCTGTGTGTCCCATGAGGAGACCGGAGATTATAGGCATGCCTGTGTGTCCCATGGAGAGACCGGAGATTATAGGCATGCTTGTGTGTCCCATGAAGAGACCTCAGATTATAGGCATGCCTGTGTGTCCTATGAAGAGACCTCGGATTATAGGCATGTCTGTGTGTCCCATGAAGAGACCTCGGATTATAGGCATGCCTGTGTGTCCCATGAAGAGACCTCGGATTATAGTAATGCCTGTGTGTCCCATGAAGAGACCAGAGATTATATGCATGCCTGTGTGTCCCATGAAGAGGACAGAGATTATAGGCATGCCTGTGTGTCCCATGAAGAGGACAGAGATTATAGGCATGCCTGTGTGTCCCATGAAGAGACCGGAGATTGTAGGCATGCCTGTGTGTCCCATGAAGAGGACAGAGATTATAGGCATGCCTGTGTGTCCCATGAAGAGGACAGAGATTATAGGCATGCCTGTGTGTCCCATGAAGAGACCGGAGATTGTAGGCATGCCTGTGTGTCCCATGAAGAGACCGGAGATTATAGGCATGCTTGTGTGTCTCATGAAGAGATCTCAGATTATAGGCATGCCTGTGTGTCCCATGAAGAAAACTCGGATTATAGGCATGCCTGTGTGTCCCATGAAGAGACCGGAGATTATAGGCATGCCTGTGTGTCCCATGAAGAGACCAGAGATTATAGGCTTGCCTGTGTGTCCCATGAAGAGACCGAAGATTATAGGCATGCTTGTGAGTCCCATGAAGAGACCGGAGATTATAGGCATGCCCCTGTGTCCCATGAAGAGACCGGAGATTATTGGCATGCCTGTGTGACCCATGAAGAGACCTCTGATTATAGGGATGCCTGGGTGTCCCATGAAGAGACCAGAGATTACAGGCATGCCTGTGTATCCCATGAAGAGACCGGAGATTATAGGCATGCTTGTGTGTCCCATGAAGAGACCTCAGATTATAGGCATGCCTGTGTGTCCCATGAAGAGACCTCAGATTATAGGCATGCCTGTGTGTCCCATGAAGAGACCTCAGATTATAGGCAAGCCTGTGTGTCCCATGAAGAGACCGGAGATTATAGGCATGCTTGTGTGTCCCATGAAGAGACCTCAGATTATAGGCATGCCTGTGTGTCCCATGAAGAGACCTCAGATTATAGGCATGCCTGTGTGTCCCATGAAGAGAACTAGGATTATAGGCATGCCTGTGTGTCCCATGAAGGGACCAGAGATTATAGGCATGCCTGTGTGTCCTATGAAGAGACCTTGGATTTTAGGCATGCATGTGTGTCCCATGAAGAGAACTAGGATTATAGGCATGCCTGTGTGTCCCATGAAGAGACCAGAGATTATAGGCATGCCTGTGTGTCCCATGAAGAGACCAGAGATTATAGGCATGCCTGAGTGTCCCATTAAGTGACCAGAGATTATAGGCATGCCTGTGTGTCCCATGAAGAGACCGGAGATTATAGGCATGCCTGTGTGTCCCATGAAGAGACCGGAGATTATAGGCATGCCTGTGTGTCCCATGAAGTGACTGGAGATTATAGGCATGCCTGTGTCCCATGAAAAGACTGGAGATTATAGGCATGTCTGTGTGTCCCATGCAGAGACCGGAGATTATAGGCAAACCTGTGTGTCCCATGAAGAGACCGGAGATTATAGGCATGCCTGTGTGTCCCATGAAGAGACCGGAGATTTTCGGCATGCCTGTGTTCCCCATGAAGAGACCTCGGATTATAGGCATGCCTGATTGTCCCATTAAGAGACCAGAGATTATAGGCATGCCTGTGTGTCCCATGAAAAGACCGAGACTATAGGCATGCCTGTGTGTCCCATGAAGAGACCGAGATTATAGGCATGCCTGTGTGTCCCATGAAGAGACCGGAGATTATAGGCATGCCTGTGTGTCCCATGAAGAGACCAGAAATTATAGACATGCCTGTGTGTCCCATGAAGATACCGGAGATTATAGGCATGCCTGTGTGTCCCATGAGGAGACCGGAGATTATAGGCATGCCTGTGTGTCCCATGGAGAGACCGGAGATTATAGGCATGCTTGTGTGTCCCATGAAGAGACCTCAGATTATAGGCATGCCTGTGTGTCCTATGAAGAGACCTCGGATTATAGGCATGTCTGTGTGTCCCATGAAGAGACCTCGGATTATAGGCATGCCTGTGTGTCCCATGAAGAGACCTCGGATTATAGTAATGCCTGTGTGTCCCATGAAGAGACCAGAGATTATATGCATGCCTGTGTGTCCCATGAAGAGGACAGAGATTATAGGCATGCCTGTGTGTCCCATGAAGAGGACAGAGATTATAGGCATGCCTGTGTGTCCCATGAAGAGACCGGAGATTGTAGGCATGCCTGTGTGTCCCATGAAGAGGACAGAGATTATAGGCATGCCTGTGTGTCCCATGAAGAGGACAGAGATTATAGGCATGCCTGTGTGTCCCATGAAGAGACCGGAGATTGTAGGCATGCCTGTGTGTCCCATGAAGAGACCGGAGATTATAGGCATGCTTGTGTGTCTCATGAAGAGATCTCAGATTATAGGCATGCCTGTGTGTCCCATGAAGAAAACTCGGATTATAGGCATGCCTGTGTGTCCCATGAAGAGACCGGAGATTATAGGCATGCCTGTGTGTCCCATGAAGAGACCAGAGATTATAGGCTTGCCTGTGTGTCCCATGAAGAGACCGAAGATTATAGGCATGCTTGTGAGTCCCATGAAGAGACCGGAGATTATAGGCATGCCCCTGTGTCCCATGAAGAGACCGGAGATTATTGGCATGCCTGTGTGACCCATGAAGAGACCTCTGATTATAGGGATGCCTGGGTGTCCCATGAAGAGACCAGAGATTACAGGCATGCCTGTGTATCCCATGAAGAGACCGGAGATTATAGGCATGCTTGTGTGTCCCATGAAGAGACCTCAGATTATAGGCATGCCTGTGTGTCCCATGAAGAGACCTCAGATTATAGGCATGCCTGTGTGTCCCATGAATAGAACTAGGATTATAGGCATGCCTGTGTGTCCCATGAAGGGACCAGAGATTATAGGCATGCCTGTGTGTCCTATGAAGAGACCTTGGATTTTAGGCATGCATGTGTGTCCCATGAAGAGAACTAGGATTATAGGCATGCCTGTGTGTGCCATGAAGAAACCGGAGATTATAGGCATGCCTGTGTGTCCCATGAAGAGACCAGAGATTATAGGCATGCCTGTGTGTCCCATGAAGAGACCGGAGATTATAGGCATGCCTGAGTGTCCCATTAAGTGACCGGAGATTATAGGCATGCCTGTGTGTCCCATGAAGAGACCTAAGATTATAGGAATGCCTGTGTGTCCCATGAAGAGACCGGAGATTATAGGCATGCCTGTGTGTCCCATGAAGTGACTGGAGATTATAGGCATGCCTGTGTCCCATGAAGAGACCGGAGATTATAGGCATGTCTGTGTGTCCCATGCAGAGACCGGAGATTATAGGCAAACCTGTGTGTCCCATGAAGAGACCGGAGATTATAGGCATGCCTGTGTGTCCCATGAAGAGACCGGAGATTTTCGGCATGCCTGTGTGCCCCATGAAGAGACCTCGGATTAAAGGCATGCCTGTGTGTCCCATTAAGAGACCAGAGATTATAGGCATGCCTGTGTGTCCCATGAAAAGACCGAGATTATAGGCATGCCTGTGTGTCCCATGAAGAGACCGAGATTATAGGCATGCCTGTGTGTCCCATGAAGAGACCAGAGATTATAGGCATGCCTGTGTGTCCCATGAAGAGACCAGAAATTATAGACATGCCTGTGTTTCCCATGAAGATACCGGAGATTATAGGCATGCCTGTGTGTCCCATGAAGAGACCGGAGATTATAGGCATGCCTGTGTGTCCCATGGAGAGACCGGAGATTATAGGCATGCTTGTGTGTCCCATGAAGAGACCTCGGATTATAGGCATGCCTGTGTGTCCCATGAAGAGACCTCGGATTATAGGCATGCCTGTGTGTCCCATGAAGAGACCTTAGATTATAGGCAGGCCTGTGTGTCCCATGAAGAGACCTCGGATTATAGTAATGCCTGTGTGTCCCATGAAGAGACCAGAGATTATATGCATGCCTGTGTGTCCCATGAAGAGACCGGAGATTATAGGCATGCCTGTGTGTCCCATGAAGAGAACAGAGATTATAGGCATGCCTGTGTGTCCCATGAAGAGACCGGAGATTGTAGGCATGCCTGTGTGTCCCATGAAGAGACCAGAGATTATAGGCATGCTTGTGTGTCTCATGAAGAGATCTCAGATTATAGGCATGCCTGTGTGTCCCATGAAGAAAACACGGATTATAGGCATGCCTGTGTGTCCCATGAAGAGACCGGAGATTATAGGCATGCCTGTGTGTCCCATGAAGAGACCAGAGATTATAGGCTTGCCTGTGTGTCCCATGAAGAGACCGAAGATTATAGGCATGCTTGTGAGTCCCATGAACAGACCGGAGATTATAGGCATGCCTGTGTGTCCCATGAAGAGACCGGAGATTATAGGCATGCCTGTGTGTCCCATGAAGAGACCGGAGATTATAGGCATGCCTGTGTATCCCATGAAGAGACCGGATATTATAGGCATGCTTGTGTGTCTCATGAAGAGACCTCAGATTATAGGCAAGCCTGTGTGTCCCATGAAGAGACCGGAGATTATAGGCATGCCTGTGTGTCCCATGAAGAGACTGGAGATTTTCGGCATGCCTGTGTGCCCCATGAAGAGACCTAGGATTATAGGCATGCCTGTGTGTCCAATGAAGAGACCTCGGATTATAGGCATGCCTGTGTGTCCCATGAAGAAACCGGAGATTATAGGCATTCCTCTGTGCCCCATGAAGAGACCGGAGATTATTGGCATGCCTGTGTGTCCCATGAAGAGACCGGAGATTATAGGCATGCCTGTGTGTCCCATGAAGAGACCGGAGATTATAGGCATGCCTGTGTTTCCCATGAAGAGACCAGAGATTATAGGCATGCCTGTGTGTCCCATTAAGAGACTGGAGATTATAGGCATGCCTGTGTGTGCCATGAAGAGACCGGAGATTATAGGCATGCTTGTGTGTCCCATGAAGAGACCTCGGAATTATAGGCACGTCAGTGTGTCCCATGAAGAGATGTCGGATTATAGGCATGCCTGTGTGTCCCATGAAGAGACCTTTGATTATAGGCAGGCCTGTGTGTCCCATGAAGAGACCTCGGATTATAGGAATGCCTGTGTGTCCCATGAAGAGACCTTTGATTATAGGCAGGCCTGTGTGTCCCATGAAGAGACCTCGGATTATAGGAATGCCTGTGTGTCCCATGAAGAGACCAGAGATTATATGCATGCCTGTGTGTCCCATGAAGAGACCGGAGAATATAGGCATGCCTGTGTGTCCCATGAAGAGAACGGAGATTATAGGCATGCCTGTGTGTCCCATGAAGAGACTGGAGATTGTAGGCATGCCTGTGTGTCCCATGAAGAGACCGGAGATTATAGGCATGCTTGTGTGTCCCATGAAGAGAACTCGGATTATAGGCATGCCTGTGTGTCCCATGAAGAGACCGGAGATTATCGGCATGCCTGTGTGCCCCATGAAGAGACGTCCGATTATAGGGATGCCTGGGTGTCCCATAAAGAAACCGCGGATTATAGGCATGTCTGTGTGTCCCACGGAGAGACCTCGGATTATGGGCATGCCTGTGTATCCCATGAAGAGACCACAGATTATAGGCAGGCCTGTGTGTTCCATGAAGAGACCAGAGATTATAGGCATGCCTGTGTGTCCCATAAGGAGACTGGAGATTATAGGCATGCCTGTGTGTCCCATGAAGAAACCGGAGAATATAGGCATGCTTGTGTGTCCCATGAAGAGACCTCAGATTATAGGCATGCCTGTGTGTCCCATGAAGAGACCACAGATTATAGGCAGGCCTGTGTGTTCCATGAAAAGACCGGAGATTATAGGCATGCCTGTGTGTCCCATGAAGAGACCAGAGATTGTAGGCATGCCTGTGTGTCCCATGAAGAGACCGGAGATTGTAGGCATGCTTCTGTGTTCCATGAAGAGACCTCAAATTATAGGCATGCCTGTGTGTCCCATGAAGAGATCTAGGATTATAGGCATGCCTGTGTGTCCCATGAAGGGACCAGAGATTATAGGAATGCCTGTGTGTCCCATGAACAGAGCTTGGATTATAGGCATGCCTTTTTGTCCTATGAAGAGAACTAGGATTATAGGCATGCCTGTGTGTCCCATGAAGAAACCGGAGATTATAGGCATGCCTGTGTGTCCCATGAAGAGACCAGAGATTATAGGCATGCCTGTGTGTCCCATGAAGAGACCGGAGATTATAGGCATGCCTGAGTGTCCCATTAAGTGACCGGAGATTATAGGCATGCCTGTGTGTCCCATGAAGAGACCTGAGATTATAGGAATGCCTGTGTGTCCCATGAAGAGACCGGAGATTATAGGCATGCCTGTGTGTCCCATGAAGTGACTGGAGATTATAGGCATGCCTGTGTGTCCCATGAAGAGACCGGAGATTATAGGCATGCCTGTGTGTCCCATGAAGAGACCGGAGATTATAGGCATGCCTGTGTATCCCATGAAGAGACCGGATATTATAGGCATGCTTGTGTCTCTCATGAAGAGACCTCAGATTATAGGCAAGCCTGTGTGTCCCATGAAGAGACCGGAGATTATAGGCATGCCTGTGTGTCCCATGAAGAGACCAGAGATTATAGGCTTGCCTGTGTGTCCCATGAAGAGACCGAAGATTATAGGCATGCTTGTGAGTCCCATGAACAGACCGGAGATTATAGGCATGCCTGTGTGTCCCATGAAGAGACCGGAGATTATAGGCATGCCTGTGTGTCCCATGAAGAGACCGGAGATTATAGGCATGCCTGTGTATCCCATGAAGAGACCGGATATTATAGGCATGCTTGTGTGTCTCATGAAGAGACCTCAGATTATAGGCAAGCCTGTGTGTCCCATGAAGAGACCGGAGATTATAGGCATGCCTGTGTGTCCCATGAAGAGACTGGATATTTTCGGCATGCCTGTGTGCCCCATGAAGAGACCTAGGATTATAGGCATGCCTGTGTGTCCAATGAAGAGACCTCGGATTATAGGCATGCCTGTGTGTCCCATGAAGAAACCGGAGATTATAGGCATTCCTCTGTGCCCCATGAAGAGACCCGAGATTATTGGCATGTCTGTGTGTCCCATGAAGAGACCGGAGATTATAGGCATGCCTGTGTGTCCCATGAAGAGACCGGAGATTATAGGCATGCCTGTGTTTCCCATGAAGAGACCAGAGATTATAGGCATGCCTGTGTGTCCCATTAAGAGACTGGAGATTATAGGCATGCCTGTGTGTTCCATGAAGAGACCGGAGATTATAGGCATGTCTGTGTGTCCCATGAAGCGACCGGAGATTATAGGCATGCCTGTGTGTCCCATGAAGAGACCGGAGATTATAGGCATGCTTGTGTGTCCCATGAAGAGACCTCGGAATTATAGGCACGTCAGTGTGTCCCATGAAGAGATGTCGGATTATAGGCATGCCTGTGTGTCCCATGAAGAGACCTTTGATTATAGGCAGGCCTGTGTGTCCCATGAAGAGACCTCGGATTATAGGAATGCCTGTGTGTCCCATGAAGAGACCTTTGATTATAGGCAGGCCTGTGTGTCCCATGAAGAGACCTCGGATTATAGGAATGCCTGTGTGTCCCATGAAGAGACCAGAGATTATATGCATGCCTGTGTGTCCCATGAAGAGACCGGAGAATATAGGCATGCCTGTGTGTCCCATGAAGAGAACGGAGATTATAGGCATGCCTGTGTGTCCCATGAAGAGACTGGAGATTGTAGGCATGCCTGTGTGTCCCATGAAGAGACCGGAGATTATAGGCATGCTTGTGTGTCCCATGAAGAGAACTCGGATTATAGGCATGCCTGTGTGTCCCATGAAGAGACCGGAGATTATCGGCATGCCTGTGTGCCCCATGAAAAGACGTCCGATTATAGGGATGCCTGGGTGTCCCATAAAGAAACCGCGGATTATAGGCATGTCTGTGTGTCCCACGGAGAGACCTCGGATTATGGGTATGCCTGTGTATCCCATGAAGAGACCACAGATTATAGGCAGGCCTGTGTGTTCCATGAAGAGACCAGAGATTATAGGCATGCCTGTGTGTCCCATAAGGAGACTGGAGATTGTAGGCATGCCTGTGTGTCCCATGAAGAAACCGGAGAATATAGGCATGCTTGTGTGTCCCATGAAGAGACCTCAGATTATAGGCATGCCTGTGTGTCCCATGAAGAGACCACAGATTATAGGCAGGCCTGTGTGTTCCATGAAAAGACCGGAGATTATAGGCATGCCTGTGTGTCCCATGAAGAGACCGGAGATTGTAGGCATGCCTGTGTGTCCCATGAAGAGACCGGAGATTATAGGCATGCCTGTGTGTCCCATGAAGAGACCGGAGATTGTAGGCATGCCTGTGAGTCCCATGAAGAGACCGGAGATTATCGGCATGCTTCTGTGTTCCATGAAGAGACCTCAAATTATAGGCATGCCTGTGTGTCCCATGAAGAGAACTAGGATTATAGGCATGCCTGTGTGTCCCATGAAGGGACCAGAGATTATAGGAATGCCTGTGTGTCCCATGAAGAGAGCTTGGATTATAGGCATGCCTTTTTGTCCTATGAAGAGAACTAGGATTATAGGCATGCCTGTGTGTCCCATGAAGAGACCGGAGATTATAGGCATGCCTTTGTGTCCCATGTAGAGACCGGAGATTATAGGCATGCCTGTTTGTCCCATGAAGAGACCGGAGATTATAGGCATGCCTGTGTGTCCCATTAAGAGACTGGGGATGTGTCTCCCATGAAGAGACCAGAGATTATAGGCATGTCTGTGTGTCCCATGAAGAGACCAGAGATTATAGGCATGCCTGTGTGTCCCATGAAGAGACCTCGGAATATAGGCATGTCTGTGTGTCCCATGAAGAGACCAGAGATTATAGGCATGCCTGTGTGTCCCATGAAGAGACCTCAGAATATAGGCATTCCTCTGTGCCCCATGAGGAGACCGAAGATTATAGGCATGCCTGTGTGTCCCATGAAGAGACTAAAGATTATAGGTATGCCTGTGTGTCCTGTGAAGAGACCGGAGATTATAGGCAAGTCTGTGTGTCCCATGAAAAGATCGGAGATTATAGGCATGCTTGTGTGTCCCATGAAGAGACTAAAGATTTTAGGTATGCCTGTGTGTCCTGTGAAGAGACCGGAGATTATAGGCAAGTCTGTGTGTCCCATGAAGAGACCGGAGATTATAGGCATGCCTGTGAGTCCCATGAAGAGACTGAGATTGTAGGCATGCCTGTGTGTCCCATGAAGAGACGGGAGATTGTAGGCATGCCTGTGTGTCCCATGAAGAGACCGGAGATTATAGGCATGCTTATGTGTCCCATGAAGAGACCTCAGATTATAGGCATGCCTGTGTGTCCCATGAAGAGAACTAGGATTATAGGCATGCCTGTGTGTCCTATGAAGGGACCGGAGAGTATAGGCATGCCTGTGTGTCCCATGAAGAGACCAGAGATTACAGGCATGCCTGTGTGTCCCATTAAGAGACCGGAGATTATAGGCATGACTGTGTCTCCCATGAAGAGACCGGAGATTATAGGCATGCCTGTGTGTCCCATGAAGAGACCGGAGATTATAGGCATGCTTGTGTGTCCCATGAAGAGACCTCGGATTATAGGCACGCCTGTGTGTCCCATGAAGAGACCTCGGATTATAGGCATGTCTGTGTGTCCCATGAAGAGACCTCGGATTATAGGCATGCCTGCGTGTTCCATGAAGAGACCTTAGATTATAGGCAGGCCTGTGTGTCCCATGAAGAGACCTCGGATTATAGAAATGCCAGTGTGTCCCATGAAGAGACCAGAGATTATAGGCATGCCTGTGTGTCCCATGAAGAGAACGGAGATTATAGGCATGCCTGTGTGTCCCATGAAGAGACCGGAGATTATAGGCATGCCTATATGTCCCATGAAGAGACCGGAGATTATAGGCATGCCTGTGTGTCCCATGAAGAGAACGGAGATTATAGGCATGCCTGTGTGTCCCATGAAGAGACCGGAGATTGTAGGCATGCCTGTGTGTCCCATGAAGAGACCCGAGATTATAGGCATGCTTGTGTGTCTCATGAAGAGATCTCAGATTATAGGCATGCCTGTGTGTCCCATGAAGAGACTAAAGATTATAGGTATGCCTGTGTGTCCTGTGAAGAGACCGGAGATTATAGGCAAGTCTGTGTGTCCCATGAAAAGACCGGAGATTATAGGCATGATTGTGTGTCCCATGAAGAGACTAAAGATTATAGGTATGCCTGTGTGTCCTGTGAAGAGACCGGAGATTATGGGCAAGTCTGTGTGTCCCATGAAGAGACCTCCGATTATAGGGATGCCTGGGTGTCCCATGAAGAGACTGCGGATTATAGGCATGTCTGTGTGTCCCACGAAGAGACCTCGGATTATGGGCATGCCTGTGTGTCCCATGAAGAGACCTCAGATTATAGACAGGCCTGTGTGTTCCATGAAGAGACCGGAGATTATAGGCATGCCTGTGTGTCCCATGAAGAGACCGGAGATTATAGGCATGCCTGTGTGTCTCATGAAGCGACCAGTGATTATAGTTATGCCTGTGTGTCCCATGAAGAGACGGGAGATTGTAGGCATGCCTGTGTGTCCCATGAAGAGACGGGATATTGTAGGCATGCCTGTGTGTCCCATGAAGAGACCGGAGATTATAGGCATGCTTATGTGTCCCATGAAGAGACCTCAGATTATAGGCATGCCTGTGTGTCCCATGAAGAGAACTAGGATTATAGGCATGCATGTGTGTCCTATGAAGGGACCGGAGATTATAGGCATGCTTGTGTGTCCCATGAAGAAATCTCAGATTATAGGCATGCCTGTGTGTCCCATGAAGAGAACTCGGATTATAGGCATGGCTGTGTGTCCCATGAAGAGACCGAAGATTATAGGCATGCCTGTGTGCCCCATGAAGAGACCAGAGATTATAGGCATGCCTGTGTGTCCCATGAAGAGACCGAAGATTATAGGCATGCTTGTGAGTCCCATGAAGAGACCGGAGATTATAGCCATGCCTGTGTGTCCCATGAAGAGACCGGAGATTATAGGCATGCCTGTGTGTCCCATGAAGAGACCGGAGATTATCGGCATGCCTGTGTGCCCCATGAAGAGACCTCTGATTATAGGGATGCCTGGGTGTCCCATGAAGAGACTGCGGATTATAGGCATGTCTGTGTGTCCCACGAAGAGACCTCGGATTATGGGCATGCCTGTTTGTCCCATTAAGAGACCTCAGATTATAGACAGGCCTGTGTGTTCCATGAAGAGACCGGAGATTATAGGCATGCCTGTGTGTCCCATGAAGAGACCGGAGATTATATGCATGCCTGTGTGTCCCATGAAGAGACCGGAGATTATAGGCATGCCTGTGTGTCCCATGAAGAGACCAGAGATTATAGGCATGCCTGTGTGTCCCATGAAGAGACGGGAGATTGTAGGCATGCCTGTGTGTCCCATGAAGAGACCGGAGATTATAGGCATGCTTGTGTGTCCCATGAAGAGAACTAGGATTATAGGCATGCCTGTGTGTCCCATAAGGGACCGGAGATTATAGGCATGCCTGTGTGTCCCATGAAGAGACCAGAGATTATAGTCATGCCTGTGTGTCCCATTAAGAGACCGAAGATTATAGGCATGCCTGTGTGTCCCATGAAGAGACCGGAGATTATAGGCATGCCTATGTGTCCCATGGAGAGAACGGAGATTATAGGCATGCTTGTGTGTCCCATGAATAGACCTCGGATTATAGGCATGCCTGTGTGTCCTATGAAGAGACCTCGGAATATAGGCATGTCTGTGTGTCCCATGAAGAGACCTCGGACTATAGGCATGTCCGTGTGTCCCATGAAGAGACCTTAGATTATAGGCAGGCCTGTGTGTCCCATGAAGAGACCTCGGATTATAGTAATGCCTGTGTGTCCCATGAAGAGACCAGAGATTATATGCATGCCTGTGTGTCCCATGAAGAGGACAGAGATTATAGGCATGCCTGTGTGTCCCATGAAGAGGACAGAGATTATAGGCATGCCTGTGTGTCCCATGAAGAGACCGGAGATTGTAGGCATGCCTGTGTGTCCCATGAAGAGACCGGAGATTATAGGCATGCTTGTGTGTCTCATGAAGAGATCTCAGATTATAGGCATGCCTGTGTGTCCCATGAAGAGACTAAAGATTATAGGTATGCCTGTGTGTCCTGTGAAGAGACCGGAGATTACAGGCAAGTCTGTGTGTCCCATGAAAAGACCGGAGATTATAGGCATGATTGTGTGTCCCATGAAGAGACTAAAGATTATAGGTATGCCTGTGTGTCCTGTGAAGAGACTGGAGCTTATAGGCAAGTCTGTGTGTCCCATGAAGAGACCGGAGATTATAGGCATGCCTGTGTGTCCCATGAAGAGACGGGAGATTGTAGGCATGCCTGTGTGTCCCATGAAGAGACGGGAGATTGTAGGCATGCCTGTGTGTCCCATGAAGAGACCGGAGATTATAGGCATGCTTATGTGTCCCATGAAGAGACCTCGGATTATAGGCATGCCTGTGTGTCCCATGAAGAGAACTAGGATTATAGGCATGCCTGTGTGTCCTATGAAGGGACCGGAGATTATAGGCATGCTTGTGTGTCCCATGAAGAGATCTCAGATTATAGGCATGCCTGTGTGTCCCATGAAGAGAACTCGGATTATAGGCATGGCTGTGTGTCCCATGAAGAGACCGGAGATTATAGGCATGCCTGTGTGTCCCATGAAGAGACCGGAGATTATAGCCATGCCTGTGTGTCCCATGAAGAGACCGGAGATTATAGGCATGCCTGTGTGTCCCATGAAGAGACCGGAGATTATTGGCATGCCTGTGTGCCCCATGAAGAGACCTCCGATTATAGGTATGCCTGGGTGTCCCATGAAGAGACTGCGGATTATAGGCATGTCTGTGTGTCCCACGAAGAGACCTCGGATTATGGGCATGCCTGTGTGTCCCATGAAGAGAATAGAGATTATAGGCTTGCCTGTGTGTCTCATGAAGAGACCAAAGATTATAGGCATGCTTGTGAGTCCCATGAAGAGACCGGAGATTATAGGCATGCCCGTGTGTCCCATGAAGAGACCGGAGATTATAGGCATGCCTGTGTGCCCCATGAAGAGACCGGAGATTATCGGCATGCCTGTGTGACCCATGAAGAGACCTCTGATTATAGGGATGCCTGGGTGTCCCATGAAGAGACCAGAGATTAGAGGCATGCCTGTGTCCCATGAAGAGACCAGAGATTATAGGCATGCCTGTGTATCCCATGAAGAGACCAGAGATTATAGGCATGCTTGTGTGTCCCATGAAGAGACCTCAGATTATAGGCATGCCTGTGTGTCCCATGAAGAGACCTCAGATTATAGGCATGCCTGTGTGTCCCATGAAGAGAACTAGGATTATAGGCATGCCTGTGTGTCCCATGAAGGGACCAGAGATTATAGGCATGCCTGTGTGTCCTATGAAGAGACCTTGGATTTTAGGCATGCATGTGTGTCCCATGAAGAGAACTAGGATTATAGGCATGCCTGTGTGTCCCATGAAGAGACCAGAGATTATAGGCATGCCTGTGTGTCCCATGAAGAGACCAGAGATTATAGGCATGCCTGAGTGTCCCATTAAGTGACCGGAGATTATAGGCATGCCTGTGTGTCCCATGAAGAGACCGGAGATTATAGGCATGCCTGTGTGTCCCATGAAGAGACCGGAGATTATAGGCATGCCTGTGTGTCCCATGAAGAGACCGGAGATTATAGTCATGCCTGTGTGTCCCATGAAGTGACTGGAGATTATAGGCATGCCTGTGTCCCATGAAAAGACTGGAGATTATAGGCATGTCTGTGTGTCCCATGCAGAGACCGGAGATTATAGGCAAACCTGTGTGTCCCATGAAGAGACCGGAGATTATAGGCATGCCTGTGTGTCCCATGAAGAGACCGGAGATTTTCGGCATGCCTGTGTGCCCCATGATGAGACCTCGGATTATAGGCATGCCTGATTGTCCCATTAAGAGACCAGAGATTATAGGCATGCCTGTGTGTCCCATGAAAAGACCGAGATTATAGGCATGCCTGTGTGTCCCATGAAGAGACCGAGATTATAGGCATGCCTGTGTGTCCCATGAAGAGACCGGAGATTATAGGCATGCCTGTGTGTCCCATGAAGAGACCAGAAATTATAGACATGCCTGTGTGTCCCATGAAGATACCGGAGATTATAGGCATGCCTGTGTGTCCCATGAGGAGACCGGAGATTATAGGCATGCCTGTGTGTCCCATGGAGAGACCGGAGATTATAGGCATGCTTGTGTGTCCCATGAAGAGACCTCAGATTATAGGCATGCCTGTGTGTCCTATGAAGAGACCTCGGATTATAGGCATGTCTGTGTGTCCCATGAAGAGACCTCGGATTATAGGCATGCCTGTGTGTCCCATGAAGAGACCTTAGATTATAGGCAGGCCTGTGTGTCCCATGAAGAGACCTCGGATTATAGTAATGCCTGTGTGTCCCATGAAGAGACCAGAGATTATATGCATGCCTGTGTGTCCCATGAAGAGGACAGAGATTATAGGCATGCCTGTGTGTCCCATGAAGAGGACAGAGATTATAGGCATGCCTGTGTGTCCCATGAAGAGACCGGAGATTGTAGGCATGCCTGTGTGTCCCATGAAGAGACCGGAGATTATAGGCATGCTTGTGTGTCTCATGAAGAGATCTCAGATTATAGGCATGCCTGTGTGTCCCATGAAGAAAACTCGGATTATAGGTATGCCTGTGTGTCCCATGAAGAGACCGGAGATTATAGGCATGCCTGTGTGTCCCATGAAGAGACCAGAGATTATAGGCTTGCCTGTGTGTCCCATGAAGAGACCGAAGATTATAGGCATGCTTGTGAGTCCCATGAAGAGACCGGAGATTATAGGCATGCCCCTGTGTCCCATGAAGAGACCGGAGATTATAGGCATGCCTGTGTGTCCCATGAAGAGACCAGAGATTATCGGCATGCCTGTGTGACCCATGAAGAGACCTCTGATTATAGGGATGCCTGGGTGTCCCATGAAGAGACCAGAGATTACAGGCATGCCTGTGTATCCCATGAAGAGACCGGAGATTATAGGCATGCTTGTGTGTCTCATGAAGAGACCTCAGATTATAGGCATGCCTGTGTGTCCCATGAAGAGACCTCAGATTATAGGCATGCCTGTGTGTCCCATGAATAGAACTAGGATTATAGGCATGCCTGTGTGTCCCATGAAGGGACCAGAGATTATAGGCATGCCTGTGTGTCCTATGAAGAGACCTTGGGTTTTAGGCATGCATGTGTGTCCCATGAAGAGAACTAGGATTATAGGCATGCCTGTGTGTCCCATGAAGAAACCGGAGATTATAGGCATGCCTGTGTGTCCCATGAAGAGACCAGAGATTATAGGCATGCCTGTGTGTCCCATGAAGAGACCGGAGATTATAGGCATGCCTGAGTGTCCCATTAAGTGACCGGAGATTATAGGCATGCCTGTGTGTCCCATGAAGAGACCTGAGATTATAGGAATGCCTGTGTGTCCCATGAAGAGACCGGAGATTATAGGCATGCCTGTGTGTCCCATGAAGTGACTGGAGATTATAGGCATGCCTGTGTCCCATGAAGAGACCGGAGATTATAGGCATGTCTGTGTGTCCCATGCAGAGACCGGAGATTATAGGCAAACCTGTGTGTCCCATGAAGAGACCGGAGATTATAGGCATGCCTGTGTGTCCCATGAAGAGACCGGAGATTTTCGGCATGCCTGTGTGCCCCATGAAGAGACCTCGGATTAAAGGCATGCCTGTGAGTCCCATTAAGAGACCAGAGATTATAGGCATGCCTGTGTGTCCCATGAAAAGACCGAGATTATAGGCATGCCTGTGTGTCCCATGAAGAGACCGAGATTATAGGCATGCCTGTGTGTCCCATGAAGAGACCAGAGATTATAGGCATGCCTGTGTGTCCCATGAAGAGACCGGAGATTGTAGGCATGCCTGTGTGTCCCATGAAGAGACCAGAGATTATAGGCATGCTTGTGTGTCTCATGAAGAGATCTCAGATTATAGGCATGCCTGTGTGTCCCATGAAGAAAACACGGATTATAGGCATGCCTGTGTGTCCCATGAAGAGACCGGAGATTATAGGCATGCCTGTGTGTCCCATGAAGAGACCAGAGATTATAGGCTTGCCTGTGTGTCCCATGAAGAGACCGAAGATTATAGGCATGCCTGTGTATCCCATGAAGAGACCGGATATTATAGGCATGCTTGTGTGTCTCATGAAGAGACCTCAGATTATAGGCAAGCCTGTGTGTCCCATGAAGAGACCGGAGATTATAGGCATGCCTGTGTGTCCCATGAAGAGACTGGAGATTTTCGGCATGCCTGTGTGCCCCAAGAAGAGACCTAGGATTATAGGCATGCCTGTGTGTCCAATGAAGAGACCTCGGATTATAGGCATGCCTGTGTGTCCCATGAAGAAACCGGAGATTATAGGCATTCCTCTGTGCCCCATGAAGAGACCGGAGATTATTGGCATGCCTGTGTGTCACATGAAGAGACCGGAGATTATAGGCATGCCTGTGTTTCCCATGAAGAGACCAGAGATTATAGGCATGCCTGAGTGTCCCATTAAGTGACCGGAGATTATAGGCATGCCTGTGTGTCCCATGAAGAGACCTGAGATTATAGGAATGCCTGTGTGTCCCATGAAGAGACCGGAGATTATAGGCATGCCTGTGTGTCCCATGAAGTGACTGGAGATTATAGGCATGCCTGTGTCCCATGAAGAGACCGGAGATTATAGGCATGTCTGTGTGTCCCATGCAGAGACCGGAGATTATAGGCAAACCTGTGTGTCCCATGAAGAGACCGGAGATTATAGGCATGCCTGTGTGTCCCATGAAGAGACCGGAGATTTTCGGCATGCCTGTGTGCCCCATGAAGAGACCTCGGATTAAAGGCATGCCTGTGTGTCCCATTAAGAGACCAGAGATTATAGGCATGCCTGTGTGTCCCATGAAAAGACCGAGATTATAGGCATGCCTGTGTGTCCCATGAAGAGACCGAGATTATAGGCATGCCTGTGTGTCCCATGAAGAGACCAGAGATTATAGGCATGCCTGTGTGTCCCATGAAGAGACCAGAAATTATAGACATGCCTGTGTGTCCCATGAAGATACCGGAGATTATAGGCATGCCTGTGTGTCCCATGAAGAGACCGGAGATTATAGGCATGCCTGTGTGTCCCATGGAGAGACCGGAGATTATAGGCATGCTTGTGTGTCCCATGAAGAGACCTCGGATTATAGGCATGCCTGTGTGTCCCATGAAGAGACCTCGGATTATAGGCATGCCTGTGTGTCCCATGAAGAGACCTTAGATTATAGGCAGGCCTGTGTGTCCCATGAAGAGACCTCGGATTATAGTAATGCCTGTGTGTCCCATGAAGAGACCAGAGATTATATGCATGCCTGTGTGTCCCATGAAGAGACCGGAGATTATAGGCATGCCTGTGTGTCCCATGAAGAGAACAGAGATTATAGGCATGCCTGTGTGTCCCATGAAGAGACCGGAGATTGTAGGCATGCCTGTGTGTCCCATGAAGAGACCAGAGATTATAGGCATGCTTGTGTGTCTCATGAAGAGATCTCAGATTATAGGCATGCCTGTGTGTCCCATGAAGAAAACACGGATTATAGGCATGCCTGTGTGTCCCATGAAGAGACCGGAGATTATAGGCATGCCTGTGTGTCCCATGAAGAGACCAGAGATTATAGGCTTGCCTGTGTGTCCCATGAAGAGACCGAAGATTATAGGCATGCCTGTGTATCCCATGAAGAGACCGGATATTATAGGCATGCTTGTGTGTCTCATGAAGAGACCTCAGATTATAGGCAAGCCTGTGTGTCCCATGAAGAGACCGGAGATTATAGGCATGCCTGTGTGTCCCATGAAGAGACTGGAGATTTTCGGCATGCCTGTGTGCCCCATGAAGAGACCTAGGATTATAGGCATGCCTGTGTGTCCAATGAAGAGACCTCGGATTATAGGCATGCCTGTGTGTCCCATGAAGAAACCGGAGATTATAGGCATTCCTCTGTGCCCCATGAAGAGACCGGAGATTATTGGCATGCCTGTGTGTCCCATGAAGAGACCGGAGATTATAGGCATGCCTGTGTGTCCCATGAAGAGACCGGAGATTATAGGCATGCCTGTGTTTCCCATGAAGAGACCAGAGATTATAGGCATGCCTGTGTGTTCCATTAAGAGACCGGAGATTATAGGCATGCCTGTGTGTCCCATGAAGAGACCGGAGATTATAGGCATGCTTGTGTGTCCCATGAAGAGACCTCGGAATTATAGGCACGTCAGTGTGTCCCATGAAGAGATGTCGGATTATAGACATGCCTGTGTGTCCCATGAAGAGACCTTTGATTATAGGCAGGCCTGTGTGTCCCATGAAGAGACCTCGGATTATAGGAATGCCTGTGTGTCCCATGAAGAGACCAGAGATTATATGCATGCCTGTGTGTCCCATGAAGAGACCGGAGAATATAGGCATGCCTGTGTGTCCCATGAAGAGAACGGAGATTATAGGCATGCCTGTGTGTCCCATGAAGAGACTGGAGATTGTAGGCATGCCTGTGTGTCCCATGAAGAGACCGGAGATTATAGGCATGCTTGTGTGTCCCATGAAGAGAACTCGGATTATAGGCATGCCTGTGTGTCCCATGAAGAGACCGGAGATTATCGGCATGCCTGTGTGCCCCATGAAGAGACGTCCGATTATAGGGATGCCTGGGTGTCCCATAAAGAAACCGCGGATTATAGGCATGTCTGTGTGTCCTACGGAGAGACCTCGGATTATGGGCATGCCTGTGTATCCCATGAAGAGACCACAGATTATAGGCAGGCCTGTGTGTCCCATAAGGAGACTGGAGATTGTAGGCATGCCTGTGTGTCCCATGAAGAAACCGGAGAATATAGGCATGCTTGTGTGTCCCATGAAGAGACCTCAGATTATAGGCATGCCTGTGTGTCCCATGAAGAGACCACAGATTATAGGCAGGCCTGTGTGTTCCATGAAAAGACCGGAGATTATAGGCATGCCTGTGTGTCCCATGAAGAGACCGGAGATTGTAGGCATGCCTGTGTGTCCCATGAAGAGACCGGAGATTATAGGCATGCCTGTGTGTCCCATGAAGAGACCGGAGATTATCGGCATGCTTCTGTGTTCCATGAAGAGACCTCAAATTATAGGCATGCCTGTGTGTCCCATGAAGAGAACTAGGATTATAGGCATGCCTGTGTGTCCCATGAAGGGACCAGAGATTATAGGAATGCCTGTGTGTCCCATGAAGAGAGCTTGGATTATAGGCATGCCTTTTTGTCCTATGAAGAGAACTAGGATTATAGGCATGCCTGTGTGTCCCATGAAGAGACCGGAGATTATAGGCATGCCTTTGTGTCCCATGTAGAGACCGGAGATTATAGGCATGCCTGTTTGTCCCATGAAGAGACCGGAGATTATAGGCATGCCTGTGTGTCCCATTAAGAGACTGGGGATGTGTCTCCCATGAAGAGACCAGAGATTATAGGCATGTCTGTGTGTCCCATGAAGAGACCAGAGATTATAGGCATGCCTGTGTGTCCCATGAAGAGACCTCGGAATATAGGCATGTCTGTGTGTCCCATGAAGAAACCAGAGATTAGAGGCATGCCTGTGTGTCCCATGAAGAGACCTCAGAATATAGGCATTCCTCTGTGCCCCATGAGGAGACCGAAGATTATAGGCATGCCTGTGTGTCCCATGAAGAGACTAAAGATTATAGGTATGCCTGTGTGTCCTGTGAAGAGACCGGAGATTATAGGCAAGTCTGTGTGTCCCATGAAAAGATCGGAGATTATAGGCATGCTTGTGTGTCCCATGAAGAGACTAAAGATTTTAGGTATGCCTGTGTGTCCTGTGAAGAGACCGGAGATTATAGGCAAGTCTGTGTGTCCCATGAAGAGACCGGAGATTATAGGCATGCCTGTGTGTCCCATGAAGAGACGGAGATTGTAGGCATGCCTGTGTGTCCCATGAAGAGACGGGAGATTGTAGGCATGCCTGTGTGTCCCATGAAGAGACCAGAGATTATAGGCATGCTTATGTGTCCCATGAAGAGACCTCAGATTATAGGCATGCCTGTGTGTCCCATGAAGAGAACTAGGATTATAGGCATGCCTGTGTGTCCTATGAAGGGACCGGAGATTATAGGCATGCCTGTGTGTCCCATGAAGAGACCAGAGATTACAGGCATGCCTGTGTGTCCCATTAAGAGACCGGAGATTATAGGCATGACTGTGTCTCCCATGAAGAGACCGGAGATTATAGGCATGCCTGTGTGTCCCATGAAGAGACCGGAGATTATAGGCATGCTTGTGTGTCCCATGAAGAGACCTCGGATTATAGGCATGCCTGTGTGTCCCATGAAGAGACCTCGGATTATAGGCATGTCTGTGTGTCCCATGAAGAGACCTCGGATTATAGGCATGCCTGCGTGTTCCATGAAGAGACCTTAGATTATAGGCAGGCCTGTGTGTCCCATGAAGAGACCTCGGATTATAGAAATGCCAGTGTGTCCCATGAAGAGACCAGAGATTATATGCATGCCTATATGTCCCATGAAGAGACCGGAGATTATAGGCATGCCTGTGTGTCCCATGAAGAGAACGGAGATTATAGGCATGCCTGTGTGTCCCATGAAGAGACCGGAGATTGTAGGCATGCCTGTGTGTCCCATGAAGAGACCCGAGATTATAGGCATGCTTGTGTGTCCCATGAAGAGACCTCAGATTATAGGCATGCCTGTGTGTCCCATGAAGAGAACTCGGATTATAGGCATGGTTGTGTGTCCCATGAAGAGACCGGAGATTATAGGCATGCCTGTGTGTCCCATGAAGAGACCAGAGATTATAGGCATGCCTATGTGTCCCATGAAGAGACCGAAGATTATAGGCATGCTTGTGAGTCCCATGAAGAGACCGGAGATTATAGCCATGCCTGTGTGTCCCATGAAGAGACCGGAGATTATAGGCATGCCTGTGTGTCCCATGAAGAGACCGGAGATTATCGGCATGCCTGTGTGCCCCATGAAGAGACCTCCAATTATAGGGATGCCTGGGTGTCCCATGAAGAGACTGTGGATTATAGGCATGTCTGTGTGTCCCACGAAGAGACCTCGGATTATGGGCATGCCTGTGTGTCCCATGAAGAGACCTCAGATTATAGACAGGCCTGTGTGTTCCATGAAGAGACCGGAGATTATAGGCATGCCTGTGTGTCCCATGAAGAGATCGGAGATTATATGCATTCCTGTGTGTCCCATGAAGAGACCGGAGATTATAGGCATGCCTGTGTGTCCCATGAAGAGACCAGAGATTATAGGCATGCCTGTGTGTCCCATGAAGAGACGGGAGATTGTAGGCATGCCTGTGTGTCCCATAAAGAGACCGGAGATTATAGGCATGCTTGTGTGTCCCATGAAGAGAACTAGGATTATAGGCATGCCTGTGTGTCCCATAAGGGACCGGAGATTATAGGCATGCCTGTGTGTCCCATGAAGAGACCAGAGATTATAGGCATGCCTGTGTGTCCCATGAAGAGAACTCGGATTATAGGCATGGCTGTGTGTCGCATGAAGAGACCGGAGATTATAGGCATGCCTGTGTGTCCCATGAAGAGACCAGAGATTATAGGCATGCCTGTGCGTCCCATGAAGAGACCAAAGATTATAGGCATGCTTGTGAGCCCCATGAAGAGACCAGAGATTATAGGCATGCCTGTGTGTCCCATGAAGAGACCGGAGATTATAGGCATGCCTGTGTGTCCCATGAAGAGACCGGAGATTATAGGCATGCCTGTGTGTCCCATGAAGAGACCGGAGATTATCGGCATGCCTGTGTGCCCCATGAAGAGACGTCCGATTATAGGCATGCCTATGTGTCCCATGAAGAGAACTCGGATTATAGGCATGGCTGTGTGTCGCATGAAGAGACCGGAGATTATAGGCATGCCTGTGTGTCCCATGAAGAGACCAGAGATTATAGGCATGCCTGTGTGTCCCATGAAGAGACCAAAGATTATAGGCATGCTTGTGAGCCCCATGAAGAGACCAGAGATTATAGGCATGCCTGTGTGTCCCATGAAGAGACCGGAGATTATAGGCATGCCTGTGTGTCCCATGAAGAGACCGGAGATTATCGGCATGCCTGTGTGCCCCATGAAGAGACGTCCGATTATAGGCATGCCTGTGTGTCCCATGAAGAGACCGGGGATTATAGGCATGCCTGTGTGTCCCTTGAAGAGACCGGAGATTGTAGGCATGCCTGTGTGTCCCATGAAGAGACCGTGGATTATTGGCATGTCTCTGTGTCCCACGAAGAGACCTCGGATTATGGGCATGACAGTGTGTCCCATGAAGAGACCTCAGATTATAGACAGGCCTGTGTGTTCCATGAAGAGACCGGAGATTATAGGCATGCCTGTGTGTCCCATGAAGAGACCGGAGATTATATGCATGCCTGTGTGTCCCATGAAGAGACCGGAGATTATAGGCATGCCTGTGTGTCCCATGAAGAGACCGGAGATTATAGGCATGCCTGTGTGTCCCATGAAGAGACGGGAGATTGTAGGCATGCCTGTGTGTCCCATGAAGAGACCGGAGATTATAGGCATGCTTGTGTGTCCCATGAAGAGACCTCAGATTATAGGCATGCCTGTGTGTCCCATGAAGAGAACTAGGATTATAGGCATGCCTGTGTGTCCCATGATGGGACCGGAGATTATAGGCATGCCTCTGTGTCCCATGAAAAGACCAGAGATTACAGGCATGCCCGTGTGTCCCATTAAGAGACCGGAAATTATAGGCATGCCTGTGTGTCCCATGAAGAGACCGGAGATTATAGGCATGCCTGTGTGTCCCATGAAGAGACCGGAGATTATAGGCATGCTTGTGTGTCCCATGAAGACACCTCGGATTATAGGCATGCCTGTGTGTCCCATGAAGAGACCTCGGATTATAGGCATGCCTGTGTGTCCCATGAAGAGACCTCGGATTATAGGCATGCCTGTGTGTCCCATGAAGAGACCGGAGATTATAGGCATGCCTGTGTCCCATGAAGAGAACGGAGATTATAGGCATGCCTGTGTGTCCCATGAAGAGACCGGAGATTGTAGGCATGCCTGTGTGTCCCATGAAGAGACCGGAGATTATAGGCATACTTGTGTGTCCCATGAAGAGATCTCAGATTATAGGCATGCCTGTGTGTCCCATGAAGAGAACTCGGATTATAGGCATGGCTGTGTGTCCCATGAAGAGACCGGAGATTATAGGCATGCCTGTGTGTCCCATGAAGAGACCAGAGATTATAGGCATGCCTGTGTGTCCCATGAAGAGACCGAAGATTATAGGCATGCTTGTGAGTCCCATGAAGAGACAGATTATAGGCATGCCTGTGTGTCCCATGAAGAGACCGGAGATTATAGGCATGCCTGTGTGTCCCATGAAGAGACCGGAGATTATCGGCATGCCTGTGTGCCCCATGAAGAGACCTCCGATTATAGGGATGCCTGGGTGTCCCATGAAGAGACTGCGGATTATAGGCATGTCTGTGTGTCCCACGAAGAGACCTCGGATTATGGGCATGCCTGTGTGTCCCATGAAGAGACCTCAGATTATAGACAGGCCTGTGTGTCCCATGAAGAGACCAGAGATTATAGGCATGCCTGTGTGTCCCATGAAGAGACCAGAGATTATAGGCATGCCTGTGTGTCCCATGAAGAGACCGAAGATTATAGGCATGCTTGTGAGTCCCATGAAGAGACCGAGATTATAGGCATGCCTGTGTGTCCCATGAAGAGACCGGAGATTATAGGCATGCCTGTGTGTCCCATGAAGAGACCGGAGATTATCGGCATGCCTGTGTGCCCCATGAAGAGACCTCCGATTATAGGGATGCCTGGGTGTCCCATGAAGAGACTGCGGATTATAGGCATGTCTGTGTGTCCCATGAAGAGACCTCGGATTATGGGCATGCCTGTGTGTCCCATGAAGAGACCTCAGATTATAGACAGGCCTGTGTGTTCCATGAAGAGACCGGAGATTATAGGCATGCCTGTGTGTCCCATGAAGAGACCGGAGATTATATGCATGCCTGTGTGTCCCATGAAGAGACCGGAGATTATAGGCATGCCTGTGTGTCCCATGAAGAGACCAGAGATTATAGGCATGCCTGTGCGTCCCATGAAGAGACCGGAGATTATAGGCATGCTTGTGTGTCCCATGAAGAGACCTCGGATTATAGGCATGCCTGTGTGTCCCATGAAGAGACCTCGGATTATAGGCATGCCTGTGTGTCCCATGAAGAGACCGGAGATTATAGGCATGCCTGTGTCCCATGAAGAGAACGGAGATTATAGGCATGCCTGTGTGTCCCATGAAGAGACCGGAGATTGTAGGCATGCCTGTGTGTCCCATGAAGAGACCGGAGATTGTAGGCATACCTTTGTGTCCCATGAAGAGATCTCAGATTATAGGCATGCCTGTGTGTCCCATGAAGAGAAATCGTATTATAGGCATGGCTGTGTGTCCCATGAAGAGACTGGAGATTATAGGCATGCCTGTGTGTCCCATGGAGACCGAAGATTATAGGCATGCTTGTAAGTCTCATGAAGAGACCAGAGATTATAGGCATGCCTGTGTGTCCCATGAAGAGACCGGAGATTATAGGCATGCCTGTGTGTCCCATGAAGAGACCAGAGATTATAGGCATGCCTGTGTGTCCCATGAAGAGACCGGAGATTATCAGCATGCCTGTGTGTCCCATGAAGAGACCTCCGATTATAGGGATGCCTGGGTGTCCCATGAAGAGACCACGGATTATAGGCATGCCTGTGTGTCCCACGAAGAGACCTCGGTTTATGGGCATGCCTGTGTGTCCCATGAAGAGACCTCAGATTATAGACAGGCCTATGTGTTCCATGAAGAGACCGGAGATTATAGGCATGCCTGTGTGTCCCATGAAGAGACCGGAGATTATATGCATGCCTGTGTGTCCCATGAAGAGACTGAAGATTATAGGCATGCCTGTGTGTCCCATGAAGGGACTGGAGATTATAGGCATGCCTGTGTGTCCTATGAAGAGACCTCAGATTATAGGCATGCCTGTGTGTCCAATGAAGAGACCAGAGATTATAGGCATGCCTGTGTGTCCCACGAAGAAACCGGAGATTACAGGCATGCCTGTGTGTCTCATGAAGAGACTGGAGATTATAGGCATGCCTCTGTGTCCAATGAAGAGATTGGAGATTATAGGCATGCCTTTGTATCCCATGAAGAGACCAGAGATTATAGGCTTGCTTGTGTGTCCCATGAAGAGACCGGAAACTATAGGCATGCCTGTGTGTCCCATGAAAAGACCAGAGATTATAGGCCTGCTTGTGTGTCCCATGAAGAGACCTCAGATTATAAGCATGCTTGTGTGTCCCATGAAGAGAACTCGGATTATAGGCATGCCTGTGTGTCCCATGAAGAGACCAGAGATTATAGGCATGCCTGTGTGTCCTATGAAGAGACCTCGGATTATAGTCATGCCTCTGTGTCCCATGAAGAGACCTCGGATTATAGGCATGCTTGTGTGTCCCATGAAGAGACCGGAGATTATAGGCATGCCTGTGTGTCCCTTGAAGAGACCTCAGATTATAGGCATGCCTGTGTGTCCCATAAGGAGACCGGAGATTATAGGCATGCCTGTGTGTCCCATGAAGAGACCGGAGATTATAGGCATGCCTGTGTGTCCCATGAAGAGACCAATGATTATAGGTATGCCTGTGTGTCCCATTTAGAGACCGGAGATTATAGACATGCCTGTGTGTCCCATGAAGAGACCAGAGATTATAGGCATGCTTGTGTATCCCCTGAAAAGACCGGAGATTATAGGCATGCCTGTGTGTCCCATGAAGAGACCGGAGATTATAGGCATGCCTGTATGTCCCATGAAGAGACCAGTGATTATAGGTATGCCTGTGTGTCCCATTTAGAGACCGGAGATTATAGACATGCCTGTGTGTCCCATGAAGAGACAAAAGATTATAGGCATGCTTGTGTATCCCATGAAGAGACCGGAGATTATAGGCATGCCTGTGTGTCCCATGAAGAGATCAGAGATTATAGGCATGCTTGTGTGTCCTATGAAGAGACCTTAGATTATAGGCATGCCTGTGTGTCCCATGAAGAAACCTCGGATTATAGGCATGCCTGTGTGTCCCATGAAGAGACCGGAGATTATAGGCATGCCTGTGTGTCCCATGAAGAGACGTTGGATTATAGGCATGCCTGTATGTCCCATGAAGAGACCGAAGATTATAGGCATGCTTGTGTGTCCCATGAAGAGACCGGAGATTATAGGCATGCTTGTGTGTCCCATGAAGAGACCGGAGATTATAGGCATGCCTGTGTATCCCATTGAGAGACCGAGATTATAGGCATGCCTGTGTATCCCATGGAGAGTCCGAGATTATAGGCATGCCTGTGTTCCCCATAAAGAGACCGGAGATTATAGGCATGCCTGTGTGTCCCATGAAGAGACCGGAGATTATAGGCATGCATGTGTGTCCCATGAAGAGACCGGAGATTATAGGCATGCCTGTGTGTCCCATGAAGAGACCAGAGATTATAGGCATGCCTGTGCGTCCCATGAAGAGACCGGAGATTATAGGCATGCTTGTGTGTCCCATGAAGAGACCTCGGATTATAGGCATGCCTGTGTGTCCCATGAAGAGACCTCGGATTATAGGCATGCCTGTGTGTCCCATGAAGAGACCGGAGATTATAGGCATGCCTGTGTCCCATGAAGAGAACGGAGATTATAGGCATGCCTGTGTGTCCCATGAAGAGACCGGAGATTGTAGGCATGCCTGTGTGTCCCATGAAGAGACCGGAGATTGTAGGCATACCTTTGTGTCCCATGAAGAGATCTCAGATTATAGGCATGCCTGTGTGTCCCATGAAGAGAAATCGTATTATAGGCATGGCTGTGTGTCCCATGAAGAGACTGGAGATTATAGGCATGCCTGTGTGTCCCATGGAGACCGAAGATTATAGGCATGCTTGTGAGTCTCATGAAGAGACCAGAGATTATAGGCATGCCTGTGTGTCCCATGAAGAGACCGGAGATTATAGGCATGCCTGTGTGTCCCATGAAGAGACCAGAGATTATAGGCATGCCTGTGTGTCCCATGAAGAGACCGGAGATTATCAGCATGCCTGTGTGTCCCATGAAGAGACCTCCGATTATAGGGATGCCTGGGTGTCCCATGAAGAGACCACGGATTATAGGCATGCCTGTGTGTCCCACGAAGAGACCTCGGTTTATGGGCATGCCTGTGTGTCCCATGAAGAGACCTCAGATTATAGACAGGCCTATGTGTTCCATGAAGAGACCGGAGATTATAGGCATGCCTGTGTGTCCCATGAAGAGACCGGAGATTATATGCATGCCTGTGTGTCCCATGAAGAGACTGAAGATTATAGGCATGCCTGTGTGTCCCATGAAGGGACTGGAGATTATAGGCATGCCTGTGTGTCCTATGAAGAGACCTCAGATTATAGGCATGCCTGTGTGTCCAATGAAGAGACCAGAGATTATAGGCATGCCTGTGTGTCCCACGAAGAAACCGGAGATTACAGGCATGCCTGTGTGTCTCATGAAGAGACTGGAGATTATACGCATGCCTCTGTGTCCAATGAAGAGATTGGAGATTATAGGCATGCCTTTGTATCCCATGAAGAGACCAGAGATTATAGGCTTGCTTGTGTGTCCCATGAAGAGACCGGAAACTATAGGCATGCCTGTGTGTCCCATGAAAAGACCAGAGATTATAGGCATGCTTGTGTGTCCCATGAAGAGACCTCAGATTATAAGCATGCCTGTGTGTCCCATGAAGAGAACTCGGATTATAGGCATGCCTGTGTGTCCCATGAAGAGACCAGAGATTATAGGCATGCCTGTGTGTCCTATGAAGAGACCTCGGATTATAGTCATGCCTCTGTGTCCCATGAAGAGACCTCGGATTATAGGCATGCTTGTGTGTCCCATGAAGAGACCGGAGATTATAGGCATGCCTGTGTGTCCCTTGAAGAGACCTCAGATTATAGGCATGCCTGTGTGTCCCATAAGGAGACCGGAGATTATAGGCATGCCTGTGTGTCCCATGAAGAGACCGGAGATTATAGGCATGCCTGTGTGTCCCATGAAGAGACCAATGATTATAGGTATGCCTGTGTGTCCCATTTAGAGACCGGAGATTATAGACATGCCTGTGTATCCCATGAAGAGACCAGAGATTATAGGCATGCTTGTGTATCCCCTGAAAAGACCGGAGATTATAGGCATGCCTGTGTGTCCCATGAAGAGACCGGAGATTATAGGCATGCCTGTATGTCCCATGAAGAGACCAGTGATTATAGGTATGCCTGTGTGTCCCATTTAGAGACCGGAGATTATAGACATGCCTGTGTGTCCCATGAAGAGACAAGATTATAGGCATGCTTGTGTATCCCATGAAGAGACCGGAGATTATAGGCATGCCTGTGTGTCCCATGAAGAGATCAGAGATTATAGGCATGCTTGTGTGTCCTATGAAGAGACCTTAGATTATAGGCATGCCTGTGTGTCCCATGAAGAAACCTCGGATTATAGGCATGCCTGTGTGTCCCATGAAGAGACCGGAGATTATAGGCATGCCTGTGTGTCCCATGAAGAGACGTTGGATTATAGGCATGCCTGTATGTCCCATGAAGAGACCGAAGATTATAGGCATGCTTGTGTGTCCCATGAAGAGACCGGAGATTATAGGCATGCTTGTGTGTCCCATGAAGAGACCGGAGATTATAGGCATGCCTGTGTATCCCATTGAGAGACCGAGATTATAGGCATGCCTGTGTATCCCATGGAGAGTCCGAGATTATAGGCATGCCTGTGTTCCCCATAAAGAGACCGGAGATTATAGGCATGCCTGTGTGTCCCATGAAGAGACCGGAGATTATAGGCATGCATGTGTGTCCCATGAAGAGGCCGGAGATTGTAGGCATGCCTGTGTGTCCCATGAAGATACCGGAGATTATAGGCATGCTTGTGTGTCCCATGAAGAGATCTCAGATTATAAGCATGCCTGTGTGTCCCATGAAGAGAACTCTGATTATAGGCATGCCTGTGTGTCCCATGAAGAGACCAGAGGTTATAGGCATGCCTGTGTGTCCCATGAAAAGACCGGGATTATAGGCATGCCTGTGTGTCCCATGAAGAGACCGAGATAATAGGCATGCCTGTGTGTCCCATGAAGAGACTGGAGATTATAGGCATGCCTGTGTGTCCCATGAAGAGAACGGAAATTATACACATGGCCGTGTGTCCCATGAAGACACCGGAGATTATAGGCATGCCTGTGTGTCCCATGAAGAGACCTCAGATTAAAGGCATGCCTGTGTGTCCCATGAAGAGACCAGAGATTATAGGCATGCCTGTGTGTCCCATGAAGAGACTGGAGATTATAGGCATGCCTGTGTGTCCCATGAAGAGACCGGAGATTATAGGCATGCCTGTGTGTCCCATGAAGAGACCGGAGATTATAGGCATGCCTGTGTGTCCCATGAAGAGACCGGAGATTATAGGCATGCCTGTGTGTCCCATGAAGAGACCAGAGATTGTAGGGATGCCTGTGTGTCCCATGAAGAGACCGGAGATTATAGGCATGCTTGTGTGTCCCATGAAGAGACCGGAGATTATAGGCATGCCTGTGTGTCCCATGAAGAGACCGGAGATTATAGGCATGCCTGTGTGTCCCATGAAGAGACCGGAGATTATAGGCATGCCTGTGTGTCCCATGAAGAGACCGGAGATTATAGGCATGCCTGTGTGTCCCATGAAGAGACCAGAGATTGTAGGGATGCCTGTGTGTCCCATGAAGAGACCGGAGATTATAGGCATGCTTGTGTGTCCCATGAAGAGATCTCAGACTATAGGCATGCCTGTGTGTCCCATGAAGAGAACTCGGATTATAGGCATGCCTGTGCGTCCCATGAAGAGACAGATTATAGGCATGCCCCTGTCCCATGAAGAGACCTCGGATTATAGGCATGCCTGTGTGTCCCATGAAGAGACCGGAGATTATAGGCATGCCTGTGTGTCCCAAGAAGAGACCGGAGATTATAGGCATGCCTGTGTGTCTCATGAAGAGACCGAAGATTATAGGCATGCTTGTGAGTCCCATGAACAGACCGGAGATTATAGGCATGCCTGTGTGTCCCATGAAGAGACCGGAGATTATAGGCATGCCTTTGTGTCCCATGAAGAGACCGGAGATTATCGGCATGCCTGTGTGCCCCATGAAGAGACCTCCGATTATAGGGATGCCTGGGTGTCTGTTGGACCCGGCCTCATGGCGTGGTCCTTAAACACCTCGGATTGTGCCCGTTCCCCGCCCCGGCCTTCACGGGCCACCCTTCTGAACTGCACCGAGGCCCTTCATCCTGAGCTGCACGAGGTCACATACCCCTCGTGGCTCCGCCATCTTGTTGGCATCCACGTGACTCTGGGCACCAGCCAGCGCGACCCCGCTCAACCCGGCCTCGACCCCAGCGAAGCCCCGACATCGAGGCACCACGAACTGACCAGGGGGTGCCGCAGGAACCATTCATCGCCCCCGGCGGAGGACAGTATCGATGGGACCCCCAACTGTCCTCCCCTCTCGAGGTGTGATCGCCCTGCAACTCCCTTGGGCCTGGCGCCTCCCCTGCTGGGCGTCTGGCCACCTCCACCCGGCCTCTCCGCCCCCCCCGGGCGCCTGGGTCCGGACATCAAAGGGCTCCAGACCTATATCTGGGGCGACCCCGCCACAGATCGGCAGTTGTATCCCGGAGTCGAGAGCCCTGCTGATTGAATCGCGGCTGACCCTACGGAGAAGAACTCTTGTCGGAACCATCACGAGCCCTGCTGACTGCGTCGCGGCTCCTTCTTGTGAACACTTTGAACCACCTGGAACATCGGAGCCCTGCTGACGCTGTCGCGGCCCAACCTCGCTGAAACCTCCCTCGGAGCCCTGCTGACGACGTCGCGGCTCGAGCTGAGCAGAAACCATCTTGAGAGCCCTGCTGATTGAATCGCGGCTCTCCACGAACTGTACGCCGGAGCCCTGCTGACGCTGTCGCGGCTCGACCCCTCCGAGATCCGGAGGTCCTCCAGCTTGAGTATAAGAACTGGGCCCCAGGTACCCTCGTACCGCACTCCTGCCAAAGACTGTCCCGCTACCCCTACCCTTCCAAAGAGACCCTGAGACTTTTGGTGGATCCCTCGATCCCTTCGTGTAAATATTGACCTCGTAACCTTTTGATTGCTGATAAAGATTTGCTTGTCGTAAGACAACCTCCTTGAGTCCTGTGTGGTGGTGTTACTGTGCTAGTACCTGATAGGGGAAGGATCTCTCAGGAGACTTCTCGGCACCGCTCGGCTACTTCGTACAGTGTGAGGGCCCCCCCTTGGTGGTCTCGCCGACTCCTCGGGGTACGCCTTCCAACATTTGGTGGCCAGCGACGGGATCCGAGCCGAACGCAGTACGTACCAGCCAGTACCCACTAGCTACCCATCCAAACGAACAGCATCATGAGCAGCCAGGAAAACAACGCGACAATGGAGTTCCAGCCCGAACGGCTGGAGGAATATACGCACAAAGAGTTAAAACAGTTCTGCAAAGACAAAGGCATTGCAACCACCGGCCTAGGTACCAAAGAGGAGATGCAGAAAGCTCTGAGGGCATGGTTGGAGGCCGGGGCAGGCCCCTCCCAGGAAGAAGGTCCCTTGCCCCTGACTGAGACCACATCAACCGCACTGACTCCGGCAACCGGAGGAAGAAAGAGCCTAGAAACCGGCCTCTCCGAAGACGAAATACGAGAGCGGGAGAAGGTCCGGAGCCACGAGCTAGAGCTCGCACGACTGCGGCTGGACCGCGAACTCCAGCTGGCAGAAAAGAAACTGGCCCTAGAGCAGCTACGGCTTCAAGAGGAGATAGAGGAGAAGAGATGACACCGGGAGTTGGAGGAAAAGAAACTAACTCTTGAGCACGAGCGCAGTCTCAAGGAGCTCGAGATCAAGGCCAAGAACGGAGGGACCAACACCCCCAGTACTAGAGACACTCTACCGCCTTCCGAGACCAAGGTACATATCCCGAAAGAGGTCGTCAAGGAGTATTACAAGAATGACGACATCCAACAATGGTTCAAGGCCTACGAGGTGGCCATGACCTCTCATCGGGTGCCCCGAAAAGACTGGGGCGCGGGCCTGTGGGGGCGGTTCCTGAGTGAGGGTCGAGACACGCTGCTCCAGCTGCCGGAGGAGGTGATGACCTCCTACGATCACATGAAGGAGGCCCTGCTCACCCGCTACGGGCTAACCGCGGAAATGTACCGCCAGCGGTTCAGAGACTGCAAGAAAATCCCGGGTACCACATGAGTGGAATATGTGGACTTTTTCAGTCGGGCCCTAGAAGGATGGATCAAAGGGAGCAAAGTAACCACCTACGGGCAGCTGGTCGACCTCATCGTGTGGGAACATCTCTCCAACAATTGCTTTGTGGAACTGAGACAGTACCTCCTCGACAGCAAAATGACCGACCCGCGAAAACTTGCCGTCGAGGCCGATCGATGGGTCAACTCCCGGGTCCCCCGGAACTCAATGAGGGAGTACCAGAGGAACCCCAACGGACCCCCCCGCCAGCGCGGTGGAGGGGGAGGGCCGAACAGGAACCGAGACCCTCCCGCCGGGGCCCCCAGGAGCCCCCCTCAAGGGCCACCGCCGCAACAACTCTCCCCGAGCCTAGCCCGAAGGGGGGCGGCCCCGGCCCGACCCGGACCACGGCCACCAGTGACCTGCTACGGCTGCCAACAAACCGGACACTATGCCAGCGATCCGGTCTGCCCCCTGAACTGAAGAAACGGGGCCGGCGGGCCCCCGCCCCGAAAGCTGGCGGCCGCTGCCCTGGGAGAAGGAGAAGAGGAAGAGGAGGCCCTCGACCGAGGGACCACTGAGTGGGAGCCGGCAGCCATGTGCCTGGTCTGCCTGGGTAGCCGAGAAATGGTACCCTGCACCCCCATCCCAAGCACCACCCAGAAGTACCGGCAGCAGGTCACGGTCAATGGACAACGGGCCGAAGCCCTTCGTGACACCGGCGCCAGTATCACCGCTGTCCGCTGCCACCTGGTGACCCCTGAACAGATTCTACCGAATGTACTGTGCCCCGTACGGACGGCCGACAACAGTGAAAGCCTGTGCCAGATGGCCCTGGTCCCCTTCGAGTGGGGAGGGGTGACGGGCCTGCTGAAGGTGACGGTGCGTGACGACGCCCCTGTCGACTGCCTCCTGGGGAACGACTTGGAGAGTTCCCCCTGGGCTCAAGTAGAGCGACGAGAGCACCTCCGAATGTTGGGACTGGCTGACTGGGCCTGCGCCATCACCCGGTCCATGACCGCCCGGGCCCCCCGCTCATCCTCGGCCTCCGGGGCCGCCCAAGCCGAGGGGCTTACACCCCCTCCCACCAGCAGCGAGGAGGAGGCGGACACCGACCCTGGACCTAGCGAATCCTCCCCCGAAGAGATGGCTTCCCCGAGCGCCCTACCAGAGCTGACACAATGGCGACACGAAGGGGGCCCCACCCGGGAGCAGTTCCAACAAGAGCAGCAGTCCTGCCCCACTCTCGAAGGGGTCCGCCAACAAGCGTCCGCCCAAACCAACGGGGACCAGACCGGCACCCACTGGGTCTACTGGGCCGAGGGCCTGCTCTACAGTGAGCAAAAAGTGGCAGAACTCGGGGCCAGCCGAGTGCTGGTGGTCCCCCTCCGCTTCCGGGAGTTCCTGCTCAACCTGGCACATGATGTGCCCCTCGCCGGACACTTGGGGCAAGACAAAACGTACAGTCGTCTGGTGACCCACTTCTACTGGCCCCGGATGCGGAGAGACGTGGACAACCACTGCCGGTCCTGCCAGACCTGCCAAGCCAGCGGGAAGACGGGGGGGTCGGGTCAAGGCCCCCCTCCAGCCCTTTCCAGCCGTCAGCACCCCGTTCGAACGGGTCGTAATCGACATTGTGGGGCCCCTGGACCCCCAAACCGCCCTGGGCCACCGCTTCATCCTGGTCCTCGTGGACCACGCCACCAGGTACCCGGAGGCGGTCCCGCTAAAAACTATAACGGCCCCTGTGGTAGGCCGAGCCTTAATGGGGATCTTCTCCCGAGTGGGATTTCCCCGCGAAGTGGTGAGCGACCGCGGCACGAACTTTATCTCCAGGTACATGCGGTCCCTGTGGCAGCAGTGCGGGGTCACATACAAGTTCACGACCCCCTATCACCCTCAGGGGAACGGACTGGTTGAGCGGTTCAACCGAACATTAAAAGGGATGATCCAGGGCCTGGAAGAGCCCCTCAGGCGGAGGTGGGATGTCCGGCTGCCGTGCCTCCTGTTTGCCTATCGGGAGGTCCCGCAGAAGTCCCTGGTGTTCAGCCCGTTTGAACTATTGTATGGACACCCGGTCCGCGGACCGCTCAGCCTGGTCAAGGAGGGCTGGGAGATGAAGCCCCAAGGCGCCCCTCCTGACGTCTACCGATACCTCCTGACTCTCCGAAACCAGACCCGCAAGTTCCGAGCCATGGCCGAAGCCAACCTCGAGGCCAGCCAGGAGGACATGAAGCGGTGGTACGATCGGAACTCCTCTACCATAGAATTCGAGACAGGTCAGAAAGTATGGGTCATGGCCCCGGTCGAACCCGGCGCCCTCCAGGACAAGTGGACCGGGCCCTTCAAGGTAGTGGGGAAGAAAAGTCCCGTCACCTACCTGGTCGACCTGGAGTCCCCCCGGAACCCCCTCCAGGTCCTACATGCTAACAGGCTAAAACCCCACTTTGCCCGGACCGAACTGAGCCTGCTGCTGGCGACCGACGAGGGGGGCGAGGACGACTCCGAGCCCCTGCCCGACCTCTTGCAGTCCAACATCCATGATGGATCGATCGAAGGTGTCCAACTCGCCTCTTCCCTGACTCCGGAACAGCGCAACGACTGCCAGCAATTGCTGCGGGACTACGCAGCCCTCTTCTCCCTCACCCCGGGGGTGACCCACTGGTGCGTCCACGACGTCGACACCGGGGAGAGCCCCCCCCGTGAGACACAGAGCCTACCGGGTACCCGACCGAGTGCGGGCCTGCATCCAGGCTGAAGTAACGAAGATGCTGGCCCTGGGGGTCATCGAACCCTCCGACAGCCCGTGGGCCAGCCCTGTCGTCCTGGTGCCCAAGGCCGCAGCTCCCGGCCACCCCCCAGAGTTGCGATTCTGCGTGGACTACCGAGCCCTGAATGCAGTAACCAAGACAGACGCCCACCCGATACCCCGGGCCGACGAACTCATCGACCGCCTAGGGGCCGCTCGCTACTTGAGCACGCTGGACCTCACCGCCGGGTACTGGCAAATCCAGCTCACCCCCGGTGCCCAAGAAAGATCCGCCTTTTCGACCCCGGATGGGCATTACCTCTTTCGGGTGATGCCCTTCGGAATGAAGAATGCCCCGGCCACCTTCCAAAGACTGGTGAACAAGGTTTTGGCCGGGCTTGAGGCCTTCAGCGCGGCCTACCTCGATGACATTGCCGTGTACAGCAACCACTGGGCAGAGCACCTCCTTCACATTAAAGCCGTCCTGGCCGCCCTCCAGCGGGCCGGGCTCACAATCAAGGCCAGCAAATGCCAAATCAGCCACGGATCCGTGACCTACCTGGGCCATCAAGTGGGGAGCGGGCAGGTGGCCCCCCTCCAAGCGAAGATAGATGCCATCCAGGCCTGGGAACCCCCCACTACCCAGACCGCTGTCCAGGCCTTCCTGGGCCTCACCGGATACTACCGGCGGTTTATCCGGGACTATGGGAGCATTGTTGGCCCCCTCACAGAGTTAACGTCCAAAAAGCAGCACAAGAAGGTGCACTGGACACCCCGCTGCCAAGCAGCCTTCGACACCCTAAAGACAGCCATGTGTACTGCTCCGGTGCTGCAGGCCCCGGAATACAATAAGGAGTTCGTGGTGCAGACGGACGCCTCCGAGTATGGGATCGGGGCCGTCCTATCCCAAGCCGATGAAAAGGGGCTCGACCGACCAGTGGCCTTCATCAGCCGACGACTACTGCCCGAGAGCAACGATGGAGCACTATTGAGCGTGAGGCCTTCGCTGTAGTGTGGGCCCTCAAGAAGCTCCAGCCCTACCTCTTTGGTACCCACTTCCGGGTCCAGACCGACCACCGGCCCCTGCGGTGGTTAATGCAAATGCGGGGCGAGAACCCCAAGCTGCTGCGGTGGTCCATCTCGCTACAAGGGATGGACTTTGACGTCGAACACCGGCCCGGCAATGACCATGCCAACGCCAACGGCCTGTCCCGCTTCTTCTGCCTCGACGAGGAGAATCCCCAAGGAGATGGGTGACTCTCCATGCCTTCGGCTGGGGGGGGACGCCTGTTGGACCCGGCCTCGTGGCGTGGTCCTTAACCCCACGGATTGTGCCCGTTCCCCGCCCCGGCCTTCATGGGCCACCCTTCTGAACTGCACGAGGCCCTTCATCCTGAGCTGCACGAGGTCGCATACCCCTCGTGGCTCCGCCATCTTGTTGGCATCCACCTGACTCTGGGCACCAGCCAGCGCGACCCCGCTCAACCCGGCCTCGACCCCAGCGAAGCCCCGACATCGAGGCACCACGAACTGAACAGGGGGTGCCGCAGGAACCATTCATCGCCCCCGGCGGAGGACAGTATCGATGGGACCCCCAACTGTCCTCCCCTCTAGAGGTGTGATCGCCCTGCAACTCCCTTGGGCCTGGCGCCTCCCCTGCTGGGCGTCTGGCCACCTCCACCCGGCCTCTCCGCCCCCCCCGGGCGCCTGGGTCCGGACATCAAAGGGCTCCAGACCTATATCTGGGGCGACCCCGCCACAGATCGGCAGTTGTATCCCGGAGTCGAGAGCCCTGCTGATTGAATCGCGGCTGACCCTACAGAGAAGAACTCTTGTCGGAACCATCACGAGCCCTGCTGACTGCGTCGCGGCTCCTTCTTGTGAACACTTTGAACCACCAGGAACATCGGAGCCCTGCTGACGCTGTCGCGGCCCAACCTCGCTGAAACCTCCCTCGGAGCCCTGCTGACGACGTCGCGGCTCGAGCTGAGCAGAAACCATCTTGAGAGCCCTGCTGATTGAATCGCGGCTCTCCACGAACTGTACGCCGGAGCCCTGCTGACGCCGTCGCGGCTCGACCCCTCCGAGATCCGGAGGTCCTCCAGCTTGAGGATAAGAACTGGGCCCCAGGTACCCTCGTACCACACTCCTGCCAAAGACTGTCCCGCTACCCCTACCCTTCCAAAGAGACCCTGAGACTTTTGGTGGATCCCTCGATCCCTTCGTGTAAATATTGACCTCGTAACCTTTTGATTGCTGATAAAGATTTGCTTGTCGTAAGACAACCTCCTTGAGTCCTGTGTGGTGGTGTTACTGTGCTAGTACGTGATAGGGGAAGGATCTCTCAGGAGACTTCTCGGCAGCGCTCGGCTACTTCGTACAGTGTGAGGGCCCCCCCTTGGTGGTCTCGCCGACTCCTCGGGGAATGCCTTCCAACATTTGGTGGCCAGCGACGGGATCCGAGCCGAACGCAGTACGTACCAGCCAGTACCCACTAGCTACCCATCCAAACGAACAGCATCATGAGCAGCCAGGAAAACAACGCGACAATGGAGTTCCAGCCCGAATGGCTGGAGGAATATACGCACAAAGAGTTAAAACAGTTCTGCAAAGACAAAGGCATTGCAACCACCGGCCTAGGTACCAAAGAGGAGATGCAGAAAGCTCTGAGGGCATGGTTGGAGGCCGGGGCAGGCCCCTCCCAGGAAGAAGGTCCCTTGTCCCTGACTGAGACCACATCAACCGCACTGACTCCGGCAACCGGAGGAAGAAAGAGCCTAGAAACCGGCCTCTCCGAAGACGAAATACGAGAGCGGGAGAAGGTCCGGAGCCACGAGCTAGAGCTCGCACGACTGCAGCTGGACCGCGAACTCCAGCTGGCAGAGAAGAAACTGGCCCTAGAGCAGCTACGGCTTCAAGAGGAGATAGAGGAGAAGAGACGACACCGGGAGTTGGAGGAAAAGAAACTAACTCTTGAGCACGAGCGCAGTCTCAAGGAGCTCGAGATCAAGGCCAAGAACGGAGGGACCAACACCCCCAGTACTAGAGACACTCTACCGCCTTCCGAGACCAAGGTACATATCCCGAAAGAGGTCGTCAAGGAGTATTACAAGAATGACGACATCCAACAATGGTTCAAGGCCTACGAGGTGGCCATGACCTCTCATCGGGTGCCCAGAAAAGACTGGGGCGCGGGCCTGTGGGGGCGGTTCCTGAGTGAGGGTCGAGACACGCTGCTCCAGCTGCCGGAGGAGGTGATGACCTCCTACGATCACATGAAGGAGGCCCTGCTAACCCGCTACGGGCTAACCGCGGAAATGTACCGCCAGCGGTTCAGAGACTGCAAGAAAATCCCGGGTACCACATGGGTGGAATATGTGGACTTTTTCAGTCGGGCCCTAGAAGGGTGGATCAAAGGGAGCAAAGTAACCACCTACGGGCAGCTGGTCGACCTCATCGTGTGGGAACATCTCTCCAACAATTGCTTCGTGGAACTGAGACAGTACCTCCTCGACAGCAAAATGACCGACCCGCGAAAACTTGCCGTCGAGGCCGATCGATGGGTCAACTCCCGGGTCCCCCGGAACTCAATGGGGGAGTACCAGAGGAACCCCAACGGACCCCCCCGCCAGCGCGGTGGAGGGGGAGGGCCGAACAGGAACCGAGACCCTCCCGCCGGGGCCCCCAGGAGCCCCCCTCAAGGGCCACCGCCGCAACAACTCTCCCCGAGCCTAGCCCGAAGGGGGGCGGCCCCGGCCCGACCCGGACCACGGCCACCAGTGACCTGCTACGGCTGCCAACAAACCGGACACTATGCCAGCGATCCGGTCTGCCCCCTGAACTGAAGAAACGGGGCCGGCGGGCCCCCGCCCCGACAGCTGGCGGCGGCCGCCCTGGGAGAAGGAGAAGAGGAAGAGGAGGCCCTCGACCGAGGGACCACTGAGTGGGAGCCGGCAGCCATGTCCCTGGTCTGCCTGGGTAGCCGAGAAATGGTACCCTGCACCCCCATCCCAAGAAACACCCAGAAGTACCGGCAGCAGGTCACGGTCAATGGACAACGGGCCGAAGCCCTTCGTGACACCGGCGCCAGTATCACCGCTGTCCGCTGCCACCTGGTGACCCCTGAACAGATTCTACCGAATGTACTGTGCCCCGTACGGACGGCCGACAACAGTGAAAGCCTGTGCCAGATGGCCCTGGTCCCCTTCGAGTGGGGAGGGGTGACAGGCCTGCTGAAGGTGACGGTGCGTGACGACGCCCCTGTCGACTGCCTCCTGGGGAACGACTTGGAGAGTTCCCCCTGGGCTCAAGTAGAGCGACGAGAGCACCTCCGAATGTTGGGACTGGCTGACTGGGCCTGCACCATCACCCGGTCCATGACCGCCCGGGCCCCCCGCTCATCCTCGGCCTCCGGGGCCGCCCAAGCCGAGGGGCTCACACCCCCTCCCACCAGCAGCGAGGAGGAGGCGGACACCGACCCTGGACCTAGCGAATCCTCCCCCGAAGAGATGGCTTCCCCGAGCGCCCTACCAGAGCGGACACAATGGCGACACGAAGGGGGCCCCACCCGGGAGCAGTTCCAACAAGAGCAGCAGTCCTGCCCCACTCTCGAAGGGGTCCGCCAACAAGCGTCCGCCCAAACCAACGGGGACCAGACCGGCACCCACTGGGTCTACTGGGCCGAGGGCCTGCTCTACAGTGAGCAAAAAGTGGCAGAACTCGGGGCCAGCCGAGTGCTGGTGGTCCCCCTCCGCTTCCGGGAGTTCCTGCTCAACCTGGCACATGATGTGCCCCTCGCCGGACACTTGGGGCAAGACAAAACGTACAGTCGTCTGGTGACCCACTTCTACTGGCCCCGGATGCGGAGAGACGTGGACAACCACTGCCGGTCCTGCCAGACCTGCCAAGCCAGCGGGAAGACGGGGGGTCGGGTCAAGGCCCCCCTCCAGCCCTTTCCAGCCGTCAGCACCCCGTTCGAACGGGTCGTAATCGACATTGTGGGGCCCCTGGACCCCCAAACCGCCCTGGGCCACCGCTTCATCCTGGTCCTCGTGGACCACGCCACCAGGTACCCGGAGGCGGTCCCGCTAAAAACTATAACGGCCCCTGTGGTAGGCCGGGCCTTAATGGGGATCTTCTCCCGAGTGGGATTTCCCCGCGAAGTGGTGAGCGACCGCGGCACGAACTTTATCTCCAGGTACATGCGGTCCCTGTGGCAGCAGTGCGGGGTCACATACAAGTTCACGACCCCCTATCACCCTCAGGGGAACGGACTGGTTGAGCGGTTCAACCGAACATTAAAAGGGATGATCCAGGGCCTGGAAGAGCCCCTCAGGCGGAGGTGGGATGTCCGGCTGCCGTGCCTCCTGTTTGCCTATCGGGAGGTCCCGCAGAAGTCCCTGGTGTTCAGCCCGTTTGAACTTTTGTATGGACACCCGGTCCGCGGACCGCTCAGCCTGGTCAAGGAGGGCTGGGAGATGAAGCCCCAAGGCGCCCCTCCTGACGTCTACCGATACCTCCTGACTCTCCGAAACCAGACCCGCAAGTTCCGAGCCATGGCCGAAGCCAACCTCGAGGCCAGCCAGGAGGACATGAAGCGGTGGTACGATCGGAACTCCTCTACCATAGAATTCGAGACAGGTCAGAAAGTATGGGTCATGGCCCCGGTCGAACCCGGCGCCCTCCAGGACAAGTGGACCGGGCCCTTCAAGGTAGTGGGGAAGAAAAGTCCCGTCACCTACCTGGTCGACCTGAAGTCCCCCCGGAATCCCCTCCGGGTCCTACATGCTAACAGGCTAAAACCACACTTTGCCCGGACCGAACTGAGCCTGCTGCTGGCGACCGACGAGGGGGGCGAGGACGACTCCGAGCCCCTGCCCGACCTCTTGCAGTCCAACATCCATGATGGATCGATCGAAGGTGTCCAACTCGCCTCTTCCCTGACTCCGGAACAGCGCAACGACTGCCAGCAATTGCTGCGGGACTACGCAGCCCTCTTCTCCCTCACCCCGGGGGTGACCCACTGGTGCGTCCACGACGTCGACACCGGGGAGAGCCCCCCCGTGAGACACAGAGCCTACCGGGTACCCGACCGAGTGCGGGCCTGCATCCAGGCTGAAGTAACGAAGATGCTGGCCCTGGGGGTCATCGAACCCTCCGACAGCCCGTGGGCCAGCCCTGTCGTCCTGGTGCCCAAGGCCGCAGCTCCCGGCCACCCCCCAGAGTTGCGATTCTGCGTGGACTACCGAGCCCTGAATGCAGTAACCAAGACAGACGCCCACCCGATACCCCGGGCCGACGAACTCATCGACCGCCTAGGGGCCGCTCGCTACTTGAGCACGCTGGACCTCACCGCCGGGTACTGGCAAATCCAGCTCACCCCCGGCGCCCAAGAAAGATCCGCCTTTTCGACCCCGGATGGGCATTACCACTTTCGGGTGATGCCCTTCGGAATGAAGAATGCCCCGGCCACCTTCCAAAGACTGGTGAACAAGGTTTTGGCCGGGCTTGAGGCCTTCAGCGCGGCCTACCTCGATGACATTGCCGTGTACAGCAACCACTGGGCAGAGCACCTCTTTCACATTAAAGCCGTCCTGGCCGCCCTCCAGCGGGCCGGGCTCACAATCAAGGCCAGCAAATGCCTAATCGGCCACGGATCCGTGACCTACCTGGGCCATCAAGTGGGGAGCGGGCAGGTGGCCCCCCTCCAAGCGAAGATAGATGCCACGAGGCCTGGGAACCCCCCACTACCCAGACCGCTGTCCGGGCCTTCCTGGGCCTCACCGGATACTACCGGCGGTTTATCCGGGACTATGGGAGCATTGTTGGCCCCCTCACAGAGTTAACGTCCAAAAAGCAGCACAAGAAGGTGCACTGGACACCCCGCTGCCAAGCAGCCTTCGACACCCTAAAGACAGCCATGTGTACTGCCCCGGTGCTGCAGGCCCCGGACTACAATAAGGAGTTCGTGGTGCAGACGGACGCCTCCGAGTATGGGATCGGGGCCGTCCTATCCCAAGCCGATGAAAAGGGGCTCGACCGACCAGTGGCCTTCATCAGCCGACGACTACTGCCCGAGAGCAACGATGGAGCACTATTGAGCGTGAGGCCTTCGCTGTAGTGTGGGCCCTCAAGAAGCTCCGGCCCTACCTCTTTGGTACCCACTTCCGGGTCCAGACCGACCACCGGCCCCTGCGGTGGTTAATGCAAATGCGGGGCGAGAACCCCAAGCTGCTGCGGTGGTCCATCTCGCTACAAGGGATGGACTTTGACGTCGAACACCGGCCCGGCAATGACCATGCCAACGCCGACGGCCTGTCCCGCTTCTTCTGCCTCGACGAGGAGAATCCCCAAGGAGATGGGTGACTCTCCATGCCTTCGGCTGGGGGGGACGCCTGTTGGACCCGGCCTCGTGGCGTGGTCCTTAACCCCACGGATTGTGCCCGTTCCCCGCCCCGGCCTTCATGGGCCACCCTTCTGAACTGCACGAGGCCCTTCATCCTGAGCTGCACGAGGTCGGATACCCCTCGTGGCTCCGCCATCTTGTTGGCATCCACCTGACTCTGGGCACCAGCCAGCGCGACCCCGCTCAACCCGGCCTCGACCCCAGCGAAGCCCCGACATCGAGGCACCACGAACTGAACAGGGAGTGCCGCAGGAACCATTCATCGCCCCCGGCGGAGGACAGTATCGATGGGACCCCCAACTGTCCTCCCCTCTAGAGGTGTGATCGCCCTGCAACTCCCTTGGGCCTGGCGCCTCCCCTGCTGGGCGTCTGGCCACCTCCACCCGGCCTCTCCGCCCCCCCCGGGCGCCTGGGTCCGGACATCAAAGGGCTCCAGACCTATATCTGGGGCGACCCCGCCACAGATCGGCAGTTGTATCCCGGAGTCGAGAGCCCTGCTGATTGAATCGCGGCTGACCCTACGGAGAAGAACTCTTGTCGGAACCATCACGAGCCCTGCTGACTGCGTCGCGGCTCCTTCTTGTGAACACTTTGAACCACCAGGAACATCGGAGCCCTGCTGACGCTGTCGCGGCCCAACCTCGCTGAAACCTCCCTCGGAGCCCTGCTGACGACGTCGCGGCTCGAGCTGAGCAGAAACCATCTTGAGAGCCCTGCTGATTGAATCGCGGCTCTCCACGAACTGTACGCCGGAGCCCTGCTGACGCCGTCGCGGCTCGACCCCTCCGAGATCCGGAGGTCCTCCAGCTTGAGGATAAGAACTGGGCCCCAGGTACCCTCATACCGCACTCCTGCCAAAGACTGTCCCGCTACCCCTACCCTTCCAAAGAGACCCTGAGACTTTTGGTGGATCCCTCGATCCCTTCGTGTAAATATTGACCTCGTAACCTTTTGATTGCTGATAAAGATTTGCTTGTCGTAAGACAACCTCCTTGAGTCCTGTGTGGTGGTGTTACTGTGCTAGTACGTGATAGGGGAAGGATCTCTCAGGAGACTTCTCGGCAGCGCTCGGCTACTTCGTACAGTGTGAGGGGCCCCCCCTTGGTGGTCTCGCCGACTCCTCAGGGTACGCCTTCCAACAGTGTCCCATGAAGAGACCTCGGATTATAGGCATGTCTGTGTGTCCCATGAAGAGACCTCGGATTATAGGCATGACTGTGTGTCCCATGAAGAGACCTCAGATTATAGGCAGGCCTGTGTGTTCCATGAAGAGACCGGAGATTGTAGGCATGCCTGTGTGTCCCATGAAGAGACCGGAGATTAAATGCATGCCTGAGTGTCCCATTAAGTGACCGGAGATTATAGGCATGCCTGTGTGTCCCATGAAGAGACCGGAGATTATAGGCATGCCTGTGTGTCCCATGAAGAGACCGGAGATTATAGGCATGCCTGTGTGTCCCATGAAGTGACTGGAGATTATAGGCATGCCTGTGTCCCATGAAGAGACCGGAGATTATAGGCATGTCTGTGTGTCCCATGCAGAGACCGGAGATTATAGGCAAACCTTTGTGTCCCATGAAGAGACCGGAGATTATAGGCATGCCTGTGTGTCCTATGAAGAGACCGGAGATTTTCGGCATCCCTGTGTGCCCCATGAAGAGACCTCGGATTATAGGCATGCCTGTGTGTCCCATTAAGAGACCAGAGATTATAGGCATGCCTGTGTGTCCCATGAAAAGACCGAGATTATAGGCATGCCTGTGTGTCCCATGAAGAGACCGAGATTATAGGCATGCCTGTGTCCCATGAAGATACCGGAGATTATAGGCATGCCTGTGTGTCCCATGAAGAGACCGGAGATTATAGGCATGCCTGTGTGTCCCATGGAGAGACCGGAGATTATAGGCATGCTTGTGTGTCCCATGAAGAGACCTCGGATTATAGGCATGCCTGTGTGTCCTATGAAGAGACCTTGGATTATAGGCATGTCTGTGTGTCCCATGAAGAGACCTCGGATTATAGGCATGCCTGTGTGTCCCATGAAGAGACCTTAGATTATAGGCAGGCCTGTGTGTCCCATGAAGAGACCTCGGATTATAGTAATGCCTGTGTGTCCCATGAAGAGACCAGAGATTGTATGCATGCCTGTGTGTCCCATGAAGAGACCGTAGATTGTAGGCATGCCTGTGTGTCCCATGAAGAGACCGGAGATTGTAGGCATGCTTGCGTGTCTCATGAAGAGATCTCAGATTATAGGCATGCCTGTGTGTCCCATGAAGAAAACACGGATTACAGGCATGCCTGTGTGTCCACGAAGAGACCAGAGATTATAGGCATGCCTGTGTGTCCCATGAAGAGACCAGAGATTATAGGCATGCCTGTGTGTCCCATGAAGAGACCAGAGATTATAGGGATGCCTGGGTGTCCCATGAAGAGACCAGAGATTACAGGCATGCCCGTGTGTCCCATGAAGAGACCGGAGATTATAGGCATGCCTGTGTATCCCATGAAGAGACCGGAGATTATAGGCATGCTTGTGTGGCTCATGAAGAGACCTCAGATTATAGGCAAGCCTGTGTGTCCCATGAAGAGACCGGAGATTATAGGCATGCCTGTGTGTCCCATGAAGAGACTGGAGATTTTCGGCATGCCTGTGTGCCCCATGAAGAGACCTCGGATTATAGGCATGCCTGTGTGTCCAATGAAGAGACCTCGGATTATAGGCATGCCTGTGTGTCCCATGAAGAAACCGGAGATTATAGGCATTCCTCTGTGCCCCATGAAGAGACCGGAGATTATTGGCATGCCTGTGTGTCCCATGAAGAGACCGGAGATTATAGGCATGCCTGTGTGTCCCATGAAGAGACCGGAGATTATAGGCATGCCTGTGTTTCCCATGAAGAGACCAGAGATTATAGGCATGCCTGTGTGTCCAATTAAGAGACCGGAGATTATAGGCATGCCTGTGTGTTCCATGAAGAGACCAGAGACTATAGGCATGCCTGTGTGTCCCATGAAGAGACCTTTGATTATAGGCAGGCCTGTGTGTCCCATGAAGAGACCTCGGATTATAGGAATGCCTGTGTGTCCCATGAAGAGACCAGAGATTATATGCATGCCTGTGTGTCCCATGAAGAGACCGGAGATTATAGGCATGCCTGTGTGTCCCATGAAGAGAACGGAGATTCTAGGCATGCCTGTGTGTCCCATGAAGAGACCGGAGATTGTAGGCATGCCTGTGTGTCCCATGAAGAGACCGGAGATTATAGGCATGCTTGTGTGTCCCATGAAGAGATCTCAGATTATAGGCATGCCTGTGTGTCCCATGAAGAGAACTCGGATTATAGGCATGCCTGTGTGTCCCATGAAGAGACCAGAGATTATCGGCATGCCTGTGTGCCCCATGAAGAGACGTCCGATTATAGGGATGCCTGGGTGTCCAATGAAGAAACCGCGGATTATAGGCATGTCTGTGTGTCCCACGGATAGACCTCGGATTATGGGCATGCCTGTGTGTCCCAAGAAGAGACCGGAGATTATAGGCATGCCTGTGTGTCCCATGAAGAGACCAAAGATTATAGGCATGCTTGTGAGCCCCATGAAGAGACCAGAGATTATAGGCATGCCTGTGTGTCCCATGAAGAGACCGGAGATTATAGGCATGCCTGTGTGTCCCATGAAGAGACCGGAGATTATCGGCATGCCTGTGTGCCCCATGAAGAGACGTCCGATTATAGGGATGCCTGGGTGTCCCATGAAGAAACTGCGGATTATAGGCATGCCTGTGTGTCCCGCGGAGAGACCTCGGATTATGGGCATGCCTGTGTATCCCATGAAGAGACCACAGATTATAGGCAGGCCTGTGTGTTCCATGAAGAGACCAGAGATTATAGGCATGCCTGTGTGTCCCATAAGGAGACTGGAGATTGTAGGCATGCCTGTGTGTCCCATGAAGAGACCAGAGATTATAGGCATGCTTGTGTGTCCCATGAAGAGACCTCAGATTATAGGCATGCCTGTGTGTCCCATGAAGAGACCAGAGATTATAGGCAGGCCTGTGTGTTCCATGAAAAGACCGGAGATTATAGGCATGCCTGTGTGTCCCATGAAGAGACCGGAGATTGTAGGCATGCCTGTGTGTCCCATGAAGAGAACGGAGATTATAGGCATGCCTGTGTGTCCCATGAAGAGACTGGAGATTGTAGGCATGCCTGTGTGTCCCATGAAGAGACTGGAGATTATAGGCATGCTTGAGTGTCCCATGAAGAGACCTCAAATTATAGGCATGCCTGTGTGTCCCATGAAGAGAACTAGGATTATAGGCATGCCTGTGTGTCCCATGAAGGGACCAGAGATTATAGGAATGCCTGTGTGTCCCATGAAGAGAGCTTGGATCATAGGCATGTCTGTGTGTCCTATGAAGAGAACTAGGATTATAGGCATGCCTGTGTGTCCCATGAAGAGACCGGAGATTATAGGCATGCCTTTGTGTCCCATGTAGGGACCGGAGATTATAGGCATGCCTGTTTGTCCCATGAAGAGACCGGAGATTATAGGCATGCCTGTGTGTCCCATTAAGAGACTGGGGATGTGTCTCCCATGAAGAGACCGGAGATTATAGGCATGTCTGTGTTTCCCATGAAGAGACCAGAGATTATAGGCATGCCTGTGTGTCCCATGAAGAGACCTCGGAATATACATACATGCTAACAGGCTAAAACCCCACTTTGCCCGGACCGAACTGAGCCTGCTGCTGGCGACCGACGAGGGGGGCGAGGACGACTCCGAGCCCCTGCCCGACCTCTTGCAGTCCAACATCCATGATGGATCGATCGAAGGTGTCCAACTCGCCTCTTCCCTGACTCCGGAACAGCGCAACGACTGCCAGCAATTGCTGCGGGACTACGCAGCCCTCTTCTCCCTCACCCCGGGGGTGACCCACTGGTGCGTCCACGACGTCGACACCGGGGAGAGCCCCCCCGTGAGACACAGAGCCTACCGGGTACCCGACCGAGTGCGGGCCTGCATCCAGGCTGAAGTAACGAAGATGCTGGCCCTGGGGGTCATCGAACCCTCCGACAGCCCGTGGGCCAGCCCTGTCGTCCTGGTGCCCAAGGCCGCAGCTCCCGGCCACCCCCCAGAGTTGCGATTCTGCGTGGACTACCGAGCCCTGAATGCAGTAACCAAGACAGACGCCCACCCGATACCCCGGGCCGACGAACTCATCGACCGCCTAGGGGCCGCTCGCTACTTGAGCACGCTGGACCTCACCGCCGGGTACTGGCAAATCCAGCTCACCCCCGGCGCCCAAGAAAGATCCGCCTTTTCGACCCCGGATGGGCATTACCACTTTCGGGTGATGCCCTTCGGAATGAAGAATGCCCCGGCCACCTTCCAAAGACTGGTGAACAAGGTTTTGGCCGGGCTTGAGGCCTTCAGCGCGGCCTACCTCGATGACATTGCCGTGTACAGCAACCACTGGGCAGAGCACCTCTTTCACATTAAAGCCGTCCTGGCCGCCCTCCAGCGGGCCGGGCTCACAATCAAGGCCAGCAAATGCCTAATCGGCCACGGATCCGTGACCTACCTGGGCCATCAAGTGGGGAGCGGGCAGGTGGCCCCCCTCCAAGCGAAGATAGATGCCATCCAGGCCTGGGAACCCCCCACTACCCAGACCGCTGTCCGGGCCTTCCTGGGCCTCACCGGATACTACCGGCGGTTTATCCGGGACTATGGGAGCATTGTTGGCCCCCTCACAGAGTTAACGTCCAAAAAGCAGCACAAGAAGGTGCACTGGACACCCCGCTGCCAAGCAGCCTTCGACACCCTAAAGACAGCCATGTGTACTGCCCCGGTGCTGCAGGCCCCGGACTACAATAAGGAGTTCGTGGTGCAGACGGACGCCTCCGAGTATGGGATCGGGGCCGTCCTATCCCAAGCCGATGAAAAGGGGCTCGACCGACCAGTGGCCTTCATCAGCCGACGACTACTGCCCGAGAGCAACGATGGAGCACTATTGAGCGTGAGGCCTTCGCTGTAGTGTGGGCCCTCAAGAAGCTCCGGCCCTACCTCTTTGGTACCCACTTCCGGGTCCAGACCGACCACCGGCCCCTGCGGTGGTTAATGCAAATGCGGGGCGAGAACCCCAAGCTGCTGCGGTGGTCCATCTCGCTACAAGGGATGGACTTTGACGTCGAACACCGGCCCGGCAATGACCATGCCAACGCCGACGGCCTGTCCCGCTTCTTCTGCCTCGACGAGGAGAATCCCCAAGGAGATGGGTGACTCTCCATGCCTTCGGCTGGGGGGGGGACGCCTGTTGGACCCGGCCTCGTGGCGTGGTCCTTAACCCCACGGATTGTGCCCGTTCCCCGCCCCGGCCTTCATGGGCCACCCTTCTGAACTGCACGAGGCCCTTCATCCTGAGCTGCACGAGGTCGGATACCCCTCGTGGCTCCGCCATCTTGTTGGCATCCACCTGACTCTGGGCACCAGCCAGCGCGACCCCGCTCAACCCGGCCTCGACCCCAGCGAAGCCCCGACATCGAGGCACCACGAACTGAACAGGGGGTGCCGCAGGAACCATTCATCGCCCCCGGCGGAGGACAGTATCGATGGGACCCCCAACTGTCCTCCCCTCTAGAGGTGTGATCGCCCTGCAACTCCCTTGGGCCTGGCGCCTCCCCTGCTGGGCGTCTGGCCACCTCCACCCGGCCTCTCCGCCCCCCCCGGGCGCCTGGGTCCGGACATCAAAGGGCTCCAGACCTATATCTGGGGCGACCCCGCCACAGATCGGCAGTTGTATCCCGGAGTCGAGAGCCCTGCTGATTGAATCGCGGCTGACCCTACGGAGAAGAACTCTTGTCGGAACCATCACGAGCCCTGCTGACTGCGTCGCGGCTCCTTCTTGTGAACACTTTGAACCACCAGGAACATCGGAGCCCTGCTGACGCTGTCGCGGCCCAACCTCGCTGAAACCTCCCTCGGAGCCCTGCTGACGACGTCGCGGCTCGAGCTGAGCAGAAACCATCTTGAGAGCCCTGCTGATTGAATCGCGGCTCTCCACGAACTGTACGCCGGAGCCCTGCTGACGCCGTCGCGGCTCGACCCCTCCGAGATCCGGAGGTCCTCCAGCTTGAGGATAAGAACTGGGCCCCAGGTACCCTCGTACCGCACTCCTGCCAAAGACTGTCCCGCTACCCCTACCCTTCCAAAGAGACCCTGAGACTTTTGGTGGATCCCTCGATCCCTTCGTGTAAATATTGACCTCGTAACCTTTTGATTGCTGATAAAGATTTGCTTGTCGTAAGACAACCTCCTTGAGTCCTGTGTGGTGGTGTTACTGTGCTAGTACGTGATAGGGGAAGGATCTCTCAGGAGACTTCTCGGCAGCGCTCGGCAACTTCGTACAGTGTGAGGGCCCCCCCTTGGTGGTCTCGCCGACTCCTCAGGGTACGCCTTCCAACAGTGTCCCATGAAGAGACCTCGGATTATAGGCATGTCTGTGTGTCCCATGAAGAGACCTCGGATTATAGGCATGACTGTGTGTCCCATGAAGAGACCTCAGATTATAGGCAGGCCTGTGTGTTCCATGAAGAGACCGGAGATTGTAGGCATGCCTGTGTGTCCCATGAAGAGACCGGAGATTAAATGCATGCCTGAGTGTCCCATTAAGTGACCGGAGATTATAGGCATGCCTGTGTGTCCCATGAAGAGACCGGAGATTATAGGCATGCCTGTGTGTCCCATGAAGAGACCGGAGATTATAGGCATGCCTGTGTGTCCCATGAAGTGACTGGAGATTATAGGCATGCCTGTGTCCCATGAAGAGACCGGAGATTATAGGCATGTCTGTGTGTCCCATGCAGAGACCGGAGATTATAGGCAAACCTTTGTGTCCCATGAAGAGACCGGAGATTATAGGCATGCCTGTGTGTCCTATGAAGAGACCGGAGATTTTCGGCATCCCTGTGTGCCCCATGAAGAGACCTCGGATTATAGGCATGCCTGTGTGTCCCATTAAGAGACCAGAGATTATAGGCATGCCTGTGTGTCCCATGAAAAGACCGAGATTATAGGCATGCCTGTGTGTCCCATGAAGAGACCGAGATTATAGGCATGCCTGTGTCCCATGAAGATACCGGAGATTATAGGCATGCCTGTGTGTCCCATGAAGAGACCGGAGATTATAGGCATGCCTGTGTGTCCCATGGAGAGACCGGAGATTATAGGCATGCTTGTGTGTCCCATGAAGAGACCTCGGATTATAGGCATGCCTGTGTGTCCTATGAAGAGACCTCGGATTATAGGCATGTCTGTGTGTCCCATGAAGAGACCTCGGATTATAGGCATGCCTGTGTGTCCCATGAAGAGACCTTAGATTATAGGCAGGCCTGTGTGTCCCATGAAGAGACCTCGGATTATAGTAATGCCTGTGTGTCCCATGAAGAGACCAGAGATTGTATGCATGCCTGTGTGTCCCATGAAGAGACCGTAGATTGTAGGCATGCCTGTGTGTCCCATGAAGAGACCGGAGATTGTAGGCATGCTTGCGTGTCTCATGAAGAGATCTCAGATTATAGGCATGCCGGTGTGTCCCATGAAGAAAACACGGATTACAGGCATGCCTGTGTGTCCCAGGAAGAGACCGGATGTTATAGGCATGCCTGTGTGTCCCATGAAGAGACCAGAGATTATAGGCATGCCTGTGTGTCCCATGAAGAGACCAGAGATTATAGGGATGCCTGGGTGTCCCATGAAGAGACCAGAGATTACAGGCATGCCCGTGTGTCCCATGAAGAGACCGGAGATTATAGGCATGCCTGTGTATCCCATGAAGAGACCGGAGATTATAGGCATGCTTGTGTGGCTCATGAAGAGACCTCAGATTATAGGCAAGCCTGTGTGTCCCATGAAGAGACCGGAGATTATAGGCATGCCTGTGTGTCCCATGAAGAGACTGGAGATTTTCGGCATGCCTGTGTGCCCCATGAAGAGACCTCGGATTATAGGCATGCCTGTGTGTCCAATGAAGAGACCTCGGATTATAGGGATGCCTGTGTGTCCCATGAAGAAACCGGAGATTATATGCATTCCTCCGTGCCCCATGAAGAGACCGGAGATTATTGGCATGCCTGTGTGTCCCATGAAGAGACCGGAGATTATAGGCATGCCTGTGTGTCCCATGAAGAGACCGGAGATTATAGGCATGCCTGTGTTTCCCATGAAGAGACCAGAGATTATAGGCATGCCTGTGTGTCCAATTAAGAGACCGGAGATTATAGGCATGCCTGTGTGTTCCATGAAGAGACCGGAGACTATAGGCATGCCTGTGTGTCCCATGAAGAGACCTTTGATTATAGGCAGGCCTGTGTGTCCCATGAAGAGACCTCGGATTATAGGAATGCCTGTGTGTCCCATGAAGAGACCAGAGATTATATGCATGCCTGTGTGTCCCATGAAGAGACCGGAGATTATAGGCATGCCTGTGTGTCCCATGAAGAGAACGGAGATTCTAGGCATGCCTGTGTGTCCCATGAAGAGACCGGAGATTGTAGGCATGCCTGTGTGTCCCATGAAGAGACCGGAGATTATAGGCATGCTTGTGTGTCCCATGAAGAGATCTCAGATTATAGGCATGCCTGTGTGTCCCATGAAGAGAACTCGGATTATAGGCATGCCTGTGTGTCCCATGAAGAGACCAGAGATTATCGGCATGCCTGTGTGCCCTATGAAGAGACGTCCGATTATAGGGATGCCTGGGTGTCCAATGAAGAAACCGCGGATTATAGGCATGTCTGTGTGTCCCACGGATAGACCTCGGATTATGGGCATGCCTGTGTGTCCCAAGAAGAGACCAGAGATTATAGGCATGCCTGTGTGTCCCATGAAGAGACCAAAGATTATAGGCATGCTTGTGAGCCCCATGAAGAGACCAGAGATTATAGGCATGCCTGTGTGTCCCATGAAGAGACCGGAGATTATAGGCATGCCTGTGTGTCCCATGAAGAGACCGGAGATTATCGGCATGCCTGTGTGCCCCATGAAGAGACGTCCGATTATAGGGATGCCTGGGTGTCCCATGAAGAAACTGCGGATTATAGGCATGCCTGTGTGTCCCGCGGAGAGACCTCGGATTATGGGCATGCCTGTGTATCCCATGAAGAGACCACAGATTATAGGCAGGCCTGTGTGTTCCATGAAGAGACCAGAGATTATAGGCATGCCTGTGTGTCCCATAAGGAGACTGGAGATTGTAGGCATGCCTGTGTGTCCCATGAAGAGACCAGAGATTATAGGCATGCTTGTGTGTCCCATGAAGAGACCTCAGATTATAGGCATGCCTGTGTGTCCCATGAAGAGACCAGAGATTATAGGCAGGCCTGTGTGTTCCATGAAAAGACCGGAGATTATAGGCATGCCTGTGTGTCCCATGAAGAGACCGGAGATTGTAGGCATGCCTGTGTGTCCCATGAAGAGAACGGAGATTATAGGCATGCCTGTGTGTCCCATGAAGAGACTGGAGATTGTAGGCATGCCTGTGTGTCCCATGAAGAGACTGGAGATTATAGGCATGCTTGAGTGTCCCATGAAGAGACCTCAAATTATAGGCATGCCTGTGTGTCCCATGAAGAGAACTAGGATTATAGGCATGCCTGTGTGTCCCATGAAGGGACCAGAGATTATAGGAATGCCTGTGTGTCCCATGAAGAGAGCTTGGATCATAGGCATGTCTGTGTGTCCTATGAAGAGAACTAGGATTATAGGCATGCCTGTGTGTCCCATGAAGAGACCGGAGATTATAGGCATGCCTTTGTGTCCCATGTAGGGACCGGAGATTATAGGCATGCCTGTTTGTCCCATGAAGAGACCGGAGATTATAGGCATGCCTGTGTGTCCCATTAAGAGACTGGGGATGTGTCTCCCATGAAGAGACCGGAGATTATAGGCATGTCTGTGTTTCATATGAAGAGACCAGAGATTATAGGCATGCCTGTGTGTCCCATGAAGAGACCTCGGAATATAGGCATGCCTGTGTGTCCCATGAAGAGACGAGAGATTATAGGCATGCCTGTGTGTCCCATGAAGAGACCTCGGAATATAGGCATTCCTCTGTGCCCCATGAAGAGACCGAAGATTATAGGCATGCCTGTGTGTCCCATGAAGAGACTAAAGATTATAGGTATGCCTGTGTATCCTGTGAAGAGACCGGAGACTATAGGCAAGTCTGTGTGTCCCATGAAAAGACCGGAGATTATAGGCATGCTTGTGTGTCTCATGAAGAGACTAAAGATTATAGGTATGCCTGTGTGTCCCATGAAGAGACGGGAGATTGTAGGCATGCCTGTGTGTCCCATGAAGAGACCGGAGATTGTAGGCATGCCTGTGTGTCCCATGAAGAGACGGGAGATTGTAGGCATGCCTGTGTGTCCCATGAAGAGACCGGAGATTATAGGCATGCTTATGTGTCCCATGAAGAGACCTAAGATTATAGGCATGCCTGTGTGTCCCATGAAGAGAACTAGGATTATAGGCATGCCTGTGTGTCCTATGAAGGGACCGGAGATTATAGGCATGCCTGTGTGTCCCATGAAGAGACCAGAGATTACAGGCATGCCTGTGTGTCCCATTAAGTGACCGGAGATTATAGGCATGCCTGTGTGTCCCATGAAGAGACCGGAGATTATAGGCATGCCTGTGTGTCCCATGAAGAGACCGGAGATTATAGGCATGCTTGTGTGTCCCATGAAGAGACCTCGGATTATAGGCATGCCTGTGTGTCCCATGAAGAGACCTCGGATTATAGGCATGTCTGTGTGTCCCATGAAGAGACCTCGGATTATAGGCATGCCTGTGTGTCCCATGAAGAGACCTTAGATTATAGGCAGGCCTGTGTGTCCCATGAAGAGACCTCGGATTATAGAAATGCCTGTGTGTCCCATGAAGAGACCAGAGATTATAGGCATGCCTGTGTGTCCCATGAAGAGACCTCGGAATATAGGCATTCCTCTGTGCCCCATGAAGAGACCGAAGATTATAGGCATGCCTGTGTGTCCCATGAAGAGACTAAAGATTATAGGTATGCCTGTGTGTCCTGTGAAGAGACCGGAGATTATAGGCAAGTCTGTGTGTCCCATGAAAAGACCGGAGATTATAGGCATGCTTGTGTGTCCCATGAAGAGACTAAAGATTATAGGTATGCCTGTGTGTCCTGTGAAGAGACCGGAGATTATAGGCAAGTCTGTGTGTCCCATGAAGAGACCGGAGATTATAGGCATGCCTGTGTGTCCCATGAAGAGACGGGAGATTGTAGGCATGCCTGTGTGTCCCATGAAGAGACGGGAGATTGTAGGCATGCCTGTGTGTCCCATGAAGAGACCAGAGATTATAGGCATGCTTATGTGTCCCATGAAGAGACCTCAGATTATAGGCATGCCTGTGTGTCTCATGAAGAGAACTAGGATTATAGGCATGCCTGTGTGTCCCATGAAGAGAACTAGGATTATAGGCATGCCTGTGTATCCTATGAAGGGACCGGAGATTATAGGCATGCCTGTGTGTCCCATGAAGAGACCAGAGATTACAGGCATGCCTGTGTGTCCCATTAAGAGACCTGAGATTATAGGCATGCCTGTGTGTCCCAAGAAAGAGACCGGAGATTATAGGCATGCCTGTGTGTCCCATGAAGAGACCGGAGATTATAGGCATGCTTGTGTGTCCCATGAAGAGACCTCGGATTATAGGCATGCCTGTGTGTCCCATGAAGAGACCTCGGATTATAGGCATGTCTGTTTGTCCCATGAAGAGACCTCGGATTATAGGCATGCCTGCGTGTCCCATGAAGAGACCTTAGAATATAGGCAGGCCTGTGTGTCCCATGAAGAGACCTCGGATTATAGAAATGCCTGTGTGTCCCATGAAGAGACCAGAGATTATAGGCATGCCTGTGTGTCCCATGAAGAGACCTCGGAATATAGGCATTCCTCTGTGCCCCATGAAGAGACCGAAGATTATAGGCATGCCTGTGTGTCCCATGAAGAGACTAAAGATTATAGGTATGCCTGTGTGTCCTGTGAAGAGACCGGAGATTATAGGCAAGTCTGTGTGTCCCATGAAAAGACCGGAGATTATAGGCATGCTTGTGTGTCCCATGAAGAGACTAAAGATTATAGGTATGCCTGTGTGTCCTGTGAAGAGACCGGAGATTATAGGCAAGTCTGTGTGTCCCATGAAGAGACCGGAGATTATAGGCATGCCTGTGTGTCCCATGAAGAGACGGGAGATTGTAGGCATGCCTGTGTGTCCCATGAAGAGACGGGAGATTGTAGGCATGCCTGTGTGTCCCATGAAGAGACCGGAGATTATAGGCATGCTTATGTGTCCCATGAAGAGACCTCAGATTATAGGCATGCCTGTGTGTCCCATGAAGAGAACTAGGATTATAGGCATGCCTGTGTGTCCTATTAAGGGACCGGAGATAATAGGCATGCCTGTGTGTCCCATGAAGAGACCAGAGATTACAGGCATGCCTGTGTGTCCCATTAAGAGACCGGAGATTATAGGCATGCCTGTGTGTCCCATGAAGAGACCGGAGATTATAGGCATGCCTGTGTGTCCCATGAAGTGACCGGAGATTATAGGCATGCTTGTGTGTCCCATGAAGAGACCTCGGATTATAGGCATGCCTGTGTGTCCCATGAAGAGACCTCGGATTATAGGCATGCCTGCGTGTCCCATGAAGAGACCTTAGATTATAGGCAGGCCTGTGTGTCCCATGAAGAGACCTTGGATTATAGAAATGCCAGTGTGTCCCATGAAGAGACCAGAGATTATAAGCATGCCTGTGTGTCCCATGAAGAGACCGGAGATTATAGGCATGCCTGTGTGTCCCATGAAGAGAACGGAGATTATAGGCATGCCTGTGTGTCCCATGAAGAGACCGGAGATTGTAGGCATGCCTGTGTGTCCCATGAAGAGACCGGAGATTATAGGCATGCTTGTGTGTCCCATGAAGAGATGGATTAGTTACTTACCTGTAATCCTAGTTCTCTTCCAGGGGTATCCTCATCAAAGTCATAAGCATTAGAATATTCCCGCCAATGTGCGGGATCCCGGAAACAGTATATTATATGTGCCCCACATATATATATCCATACATATATATCTATATGTATAGACAAGCAATTGCAGCCCCTAACACTCTAGAGCTGAACCATGCTGTAAGGAATTTCCACTACATATAAGAAAATAGCATTATAAACATGAGAAACAACATTATAACTTGTTTGGAAACTGTTTTAATGCTTAGAAAACAGCAGAAAATCTTAGAAAACACTGAAAGCATAGGAAGCTCCCAGGCTGCATTGCAAATACCCAGTCTAAAAAGACTGAAAAGCTAACTCATAGCTACATAGCAAAAACTGACACCGTGCCTTTAAGGCACACCTGACCCCCACCTTCCCATCATGCCTCAGGGGTGGCAGTTAGGTCAGTTGTTCTTTGCGGAGACTGAAAAGTCATGGCACAAAGAAAAATAACAACCTCTGAAAATTATTACACCTTTGCCCGGGGAGGCGGGAGGGTTGCTTATGACTTTGATGAGGATACCCCTGGAAGAGAACTAGGATTACAGGTAAGTAACTAATCCTTCTCTTCCAGGGGATCCTCATCAATAGTCATAAGCATTAGAATAGAATAGCGAGCCTCACCTCATCCCCCTGCGGGCAAAGGAAAGAAAATAAACAGAGAAGGAACAGTATGCTCAGATAGCTCAGCTACCCAAACAGGTTCCTCAAGGAGGCTTGGCCTACTTGGGCATCCGCCCTGGAATCGGATTCGAGGCAGTAGTGCCTGGTAAAGGTGTGAACCGATTTCCAAGTGGCCGCCTTGCAGATCTCTGCCATTGGAACGTCATGCAAGAAAGCTACTGTGGCCGCTTTCCCCCTAGTAGAATGAGCCTTAGGGGCCAAAGGTAAGGGCCTTTTCGCCAGCTGGTAGGCTAGGGTAATGCAGGAAACAATCCATCTGGAAATGGATCGTTTAGCCGCTGGGAAGCCTGTTCTCATGGCGCCATAGTTGACAAACAGCTGGTCCGTCTTCCTAATGCCTCTGGTACTTGCCAGGTAGAATTTAAGTACCCTCTTGAGGTCTAAGGAGTGGAGCGACCGCTCAGCCGGGGTCGCTGGATTCGGGAAGAAGGATGGCAGAGAAATGGACTGATTAATATGAAAATCAGACACTACCTTAGGGAGAAAGGATGGATGTGCCCTTAAGACCACTTTGTGTTGGTGAAAAACTGTGTACGGTTCTTTAGTACACAGAGCCTGGATTTCGCTTACTCTGCGTGCCGATGTAATGGCTACCAGAAAAGCGGCCTTCCACGACAGATGCTGTAAAGAAGCTTTGTGGATCGGCTCAAAAGGTGGGCCCATCAACTTGGATAACACTAAGTTCAACTCCCACGGAGGCGAAGGGTTTCGAACAGGGGGGTAAACTTTTTTCAACCCCTGCAAGAAGTCCTTGACCACCTGCATCTGGAAAAAGGAAGGTTGACTGGGAGACCTCCTGTAAGCTGTAATGGCAGACAAATGGACCCTGATGGATGCATACTTCAAGCCTGATCTAGCTAAGTGAAGGAGGTACGGAAGGATGACGTCCTCCTGCCCCTTTGTAGGATCATGGTGATGCTCCCTACACCAAATGAAGAACCTCTTCCACTTAAACGCATAAGACGCTCTTGTGGAGGGTCGCTTCGCTTCCTTGAGAATATGCATGCAGTCAGGTGGTAGACCTAAATGTCCGTATTGCAGGACCTCAGGAGCCATGCTGTTAAGTTCAGTGAGGGAAGGTTGGGATGCAGAATCCTCCCGCCCATCTTGGACAGCAAGTCCGGCCTGCAAGGCAGCCGCCTGTGAGGTTGAACTGAGAGATGAAGAAGGTCCGGGTACCACCACTGGCGCGGCCAGTCCGGAGCTATGAGGATCATCTTCATGTCGGATCTGAGCAGCTTGGATACCACCTTCGGAATCAGAGGCAGGGGCGGAAAGGCGTAGGCAAATGTCCCTGACCAGTCCATCAAAAGAGCATTCCCCCTGGTCCCTGGACGGTGGAATCTGGACGCGAAGGCGTGGCATTTTGAATTTTCGTCGTCTGCAAACAGATCGATGTCTGGACGACCCCACCAACGGAACAGGTCCGCCACCACGTCGTCGTGCAGCACCCAGTCGGGCTGATCTTCGAAGTGCCTGCTGAGTGCGTCTGCCTTGATATTCAACTCCCCTGGAAGGTGTACTGCCACCACCGAGAGGTTCCGGGCGAGCAGCCAGTGCCAGATCGCCTGCGCCTCCAGGGAGAGGGGGCGTGACCGAGTCCCGCCCTGTTTGTTCAGGTAAAACATGGTCGTGGTGTTGTCGGTCTGCACCAGGACTGAGTCGGTCTCGATTGCTGGGAGGAACGCCTTTAGAGCAAGATGGACTGCTCGAAGCTCTAGCATATTTATGTGGTAGCCCTGTTCTTTTGCAGACCACTGACCTTGTATCTGGAGGCACCCCATGTGGGCCCCCCATCCTTGTAGCGACGCGTCTGTTACCACTGTTTGCACCGGAAGTGGCTGGTGAAACGGGACTCCCACCGACAGATTGTTCTGACGAGTCCACCATGCTAGGGAAGATTTCGCCACCTGGGAGAGAGAGATTCGGTCTCCCCAACGGCCTGTGGACTGATCCCATTGGTCCTCCAGAGCTTGCTGCAAAGGTCTCATTCGCAGCCTGGCGTAGGGAATTAGAAAAATGCAGGACGCCATGGAACCCAGCAGAGATGCTACCTGCCGAACTGACGGCTTCCGCATCTGCTGCATAAGCCTGCATTTTCTCTTCATTGAAGACAGTCTCTCCTCCGAAGGATACGCTCTTCCCACGCTTGTGTCCAGAACGGAGCCAAGGTAGTGGATGGACTGAGTGGGCTGCTGCACGGACTTCGCATGTTGACGTGAAGGCCGAGAGCGTGCAACTGTCTCAGACAGATTTGGAAGTCTTTCTTCACCTGCTGTTGGGTTGGAGCCTTCAGTAACCAGTCGTCCAGGTAAGGGTAGACGAAGAGACCCTGCTTGTGTAGGCAGGCCGCCACCACTGCCATACATTTGGTGAAGACTCGCGGGGCCGACTTGAGTCCGAATGGGAGCACTTTGTACTGGTAGTGCTTGCCTCCAACCACAAACCGTAGGTACCTGCGGTGATGTTTCGCTATTGGAATGTGAAAGTACGCATCTTGGAGGTCCACCGAACACATCCAATCTCCGACTTGTAGATGTGGACATATTTGGTGGAGCGCCAACATACGGAACTTCTCCTTGACGATGACTTTGTTTAGGAGACGAAGGTCCAGAATCGGCCGAAACTTGTGCTCTTGATCTTTCTTGGGCACCAGGAAGTACCGGGAGTACACTCCTTTTCCGACCTGCGAAGGAGGAACCCTTTCTATGGCTTGCTTTTTCAGAAGGGACCTCACCTCCTGCTTGAGCAGGTTGAGGTGGTGAGGACGGGACCTCTTTGGCGGGATGTCTCTGGGACGAGCTCGAAAACGTAGCGCATATCCATGACGCAGTATATTCAGCACCCAGCGATCTTTTGTGATGCTGTCCCACTCTGCTAGATGTTGTGATGCACTTCCTCCCACTGGAGTGGGCAACGGCCGTAGAGGAAGCCACAGCTCATGACTTTCCTCCTCTTGTGGTAGTGGAGGACTGTTGCTGGTGTCCACCTCTGCCCCTGCCAGACTTTCCGCCTCGAAACTGGGTTTTCCCTTGGGGTTTGCTCTGAGACCACTGAGGGGTTTGAACCCTCTGTTGAGGCCCCTTGCGTTGGGTGGGTCGAAAACGGCGCTTGAATTCCTTTTTCTTCTCCAAGCCCACGGCTTTGAGGGTGTCCAGCTCCGTTTTCATGCGCCCCATCTCCTCATCCGTGTGAGTGCCGAAGAGGGAGTTGCCAGAGAACGGGAGGTTTAAAATCCGTTGCTGTGCGTCTGGCTTGAGCCCTGTCAGACGTAACCAGGACGACCTCCTGGCGCAGACGCCGTGTGTGTAAGAGTGGGCTGAGATTAGCGCACCATCCGCCGCTGTGCTAATCGACTGATTAGCCACCAGTGCCCCTTCCGTAACAATCTCCTCAAAGTCCTTTTGGTCCTCTTTGGGGAGCTTGGATTTGAAACGCTCCATCGAGTCCCAGAGGGCCCTGTCGTACCTGCCCAGAAGCGCCGCCGCGCTGGAGATCTTGAGGGCCGCTGCCGCAGAAGAGCAGGCCCTGCGTCCCCATGAGTCCTGGGTTCTGCTCTCCTTATCTGGAGGGACGGAAGAGGAGGCCGACGCCGTCTGACCCTTCCTTGCCGCTGCCACTATGACAGAGTCCGCAGGTGGGTCTATCTTCACAAAGACGGGGTCAGAGGTAGCTGGCTTGTATTTTTTCAGGATACGAGCCGGAACGGCTTTGACAGTCGCCGGGGTGAGAAAAGTGTCCATGACTGGTTCCATGATTCCTGGGACCAAAGGCAGCAGCGGGCGAGAGGCAGACTTTTGGTGAAGTGTTTCAAAAATCACCGAGGTGGTGACTTGGGGGACTGACATCTCAATCCCCAGCTTCTGTGCTCCCCGCTGCAACACCTCCTGGTAGGTGTTGATGTCGTCTACGGGCGAGACCCTGGACACTGGGCTGCCCGAGAGCGCGGGAGAATAGTCTCTGATGGAGGACCTGGAGGACGAGGAAGAGGACGATGATGGAGTCCTTCTGCGCTTCCGGCGATGATCACGAGCCCGTGAACCAGGTGAACGCTCCTCCCGTCTGGGGGAGCGCGATCTGCGTCGCCTGTCGTCCGGAGACCTCTGACGTGCTGGCCTGGGGGGACTAGCTCTGTCCACAGCCGCCACCAGCCGTTGCAGCGGAGAATCATGCACTGGACTAATGTATTCCCGCATCCTCTTTGTAGGCCCTGAGTCCTGCCAATGATGTGCTGGCAGTAGCCATCTGGGCGACAGATTAATGGTCTGAGTCTGAGGAGAAGACCTACGGGGTTGAACCGCAGGTTCTCGTGGATTTGCCGGTCGTGGAGAGGCCCCTGAGTGGGAGGAGGAATGGCGAGACGCCGACTCTGTCACCAGGACCACCGACCTGTCCGAGGCCTGTCTCGACGTCGAGCGCGGTCTTGACGTCGATCCGTGGTGTCGTCTCTTTTCTCGCCGGGACTCTCTCGACGTCGAACGCCGTCTCGATGTGGACCGGCGGCCATGTTCAGTGGGCGAAGCCTGCCGCCTCGACGTCGAGCGGCGATGTGAAGCCGACGACGGAGGCCTTCTCTCCCTCGACGCCGAACGCCGCGGGGACGCCGGCGGAGATGCTGCCACTCTCGACGTCGAGACGGATGCCAACCTCGACGCCGAACGTCGCTTGGATGACGACGGCGGAGGATCCTGTTGCCTCGACGTCGAACGCCGATGGAGCCTCGACGACGGAGGGGATGGTGCCCTCGACGACGGAGGGGTGACACTCCTCGACGCCGGTCGTCGCCTGGTTGACGACGGCGGAGGGTCCATGCTCCTCGACGCCGATCGACGTTGAGATGTCGTCGACGGCGGAGGGTCCCTGCTCCTCGACGCCGAACGCCGCTGGGTTGGCGACGGCGGAGGCTCTCTGCTCCTCGACGCCGATCGTCGCCTGGTTGACAACGGCGGAGGTTCCCTGCTCCTCGACGCCGATCGCCGCCGGGTTGACGACGGCGGAGGGGTGGTGTCTCTCGACGCCGAACGTCGCCGGGTTGACGACGGCGGAGAGGCTCTGGATCTCGACGCCGATCGTCGCCGAGTTGACGATGGCGATCTGGACTTCGACGTCGACGTCGTACCTGCTCTCGACGGCGAGCCCGCTGTCGAGAACCTCTTTTTCGAAACACGACCTACCGGAACATCTTTTCTCAGCGCCGAGCCCAACGCTGAGGTGGAAGGACGAGAGGACTTGCTTCTAGATGAATCTTTATGCCTCTTGGAGCCCTTCCTCACTGGAGATCGGCCTCTGGATGGTTGTGCCAGGCCATAAGCGCGACTTCGCTCTCTGTCCTTCAAAGTTCTTTTGGACAGGCCCTGGCAGTGAGGACATGTGCTGGTATCATGATCCTCCGGTAGACACAGGATACAGACCCTATGAGAGTCAGTCCTGGCCTTTTTCTTGCCACATGCAGGGCAAGAATCGAAAAGAGAGGGCATTTTAAGATGGAAAAAATGCCCAAAAATGCCTAAAAAATGCAGCCTCTTACTGACTTAGATGAAAAACGTCGAAGTAAGGGAAAAAACAGTTGAAAAACAGATAATATTTTCTGAGAAACTCAGAAAAAAGTGGAGCTCTGTTGCCAGGATCCTTCCAGAAGGAGCCGGAAAGAACAACTGACCTAACTGCCACCCCTGAGGCATGATGGGAAGGTGGGGGTCAGGTGTGCCTTAAAGGCACGGTGTCAGTTTTTGCTATGTAGCTATGAGTTAGCTTTTCAGTCTTTTTAGACTGGGTATTTGCAATGCAGCCTGGGAGCTTCCTATGCTTTCAGTGTTTTCTAAGATTTTCTGCTGTTTTCTAAGCATTAAAACAGTTTCCAAACAAGTTATAATGTTGTTTCTCATGTTTATAATGCTATTTTCTTATATGTAGTGGAAATTCCTTACAGCATGGTTCAGCTCTAGAGTGTTAGGGGCTGCAATTGCTTGTGTATACATATAGGTATATATGTATGGATATATATATGTGGGGCACATATAATATACTGTTTCCGGGATCCCGCACATGGGCGGGAATATTCTAATGCTTATGACTATTGATGAGGATCCCCTGGAAGAGAACTCAGATTATAGGCATGCCTGTGTGTCCCATGAAGAGAGGGGAGATTGTAGGCATGCCTGTGTGTCCCATGAAGAGACCGGAGATTATAGGCATGCTTGTGTGTCCCATGAAGAGAACTAGGATTATAGGCATGCCTGTGTGTCCCATAAGGGACCGGAGATTATAGGCATGCCTGTGTGTCCCATGAAGAGACCAGAGATTATAGGCATGCCTGTGTGTCCCATTAAGAGACCGGAGATTATAGGCATGCCTGTGTGTCCCATGAAGAGACCGGAGATTATAGGCATGCCTGTCCGTCCCATGGAGAGACCGGAGATTATAGGCATGCTTGTGTGTCCCATGAAGAGACCTCGGATTATAGGCATGCCTGTGTGTCCTATGAAGAGACCTCGGATTATAGGCATGTCTGTGTGTCCCATGAAGAGACCTCGGATTATAGGCATGCCTGTGTGTCCCATGAAGAGACCTTAGATTATAGGCAGGCCTGTGTGTCCCATGAAGAGACCTCGGATTATAGTAATGCCTGTGTGTCCCATGAAGAGACCAGAGATTATATGCATGCCTGTGTGTCCCATGAAGAGGACAGAGATTATAGGCATGCCTGTGTGTCCCATGAAGAGGACAGAGATTATAGGCATGCCTGTGTGTCCCATGAAGAGACCGGAGATTGTAGGCATGCCTGTGTATCCCATGAAGAGACCGGAGATTATAGGCATGCTTGTGTGTCTCATGAAGAGATCTCAGATTATAGGCATGCCTGTGTGTCCCATGAAGAAAACTCGGATTATAGGCATGCCTGTGTGTTCCATGAAGAGACCGGAGATTATAGGCATGCCCGTGTGGGCCATGAAGAGACCAGAGATTATAGGCTTGCCTGTGTGTCCCATGAAGAGACCGAAGATTATAGGCATGCTTGTGAGTCCCATGAAGAGACCGGAGATTATAGGCATGCCCGTGTGTCCCATGAAGAGACCGGAGATTATAGGCATGCCTGTGTGTCCCATGAAGAGACCGGAGATTATCGGCATGCCTGTGTGACCCATGAAGAGACCTCTGATTATAGGAATGCCTGGGTGTCCCATGAAGAGACCAGAGATTACAGGCATGCCTGTGTCCCATGAAGAGACCGGAGATTATAGGCATGCCTGTGTATCCCATGAAGAGACCAGAGATTATAGGCATGCTTGTGTGTCCCATGAAGAGACCTCAGATTATAGGCATGCCTCTGTGTCCCATGAAGAGACCTCAGATTATAGGCATGCCTGTGTGTCCCATGAAGAGAACTAGTATTATAGGCATGCCTGTGTGTCCCATGAAGGGACCAGAGATTATAGGCATGCCTGTGTGTCCTATGAAGAGACCTTGGATTTTAGGCATGCATGTGTGTCCCATGAAGAGAACGAGGATTATAGGCATGCCTGTGTGTCCCATGAAGAAACCGGAGATTATAGGCATGCCTGTGTGTCCCATGAAGAGACCAGAGATTATAGGCATGCCTGTGTGTCCCATGAAGAGACCGGAGATTATAGGCATGCCTGAGTGTCCCATTAAGTGACCGGAGATTATAGGCATGCCTGTGTGTCCCATGAAGAGACCGGAGATTATAGGCATGCCTGTGTGTCCCATGAAGAGACCGGAGATTATAGGCATGCCTGTGTGTCCCATGAAGTGACTGGAGATTATAGGCATGCCTGTGTCCCATGAAGAGACCGGAGATTATAGGCTTGTCTGTGTGTCCCATGCAGAGACCGGAGATTATAGGCAAACCTGTTTGTCCCATGAAGAGACCGGAGATTATAGGCATGCCTGTGTGTCCCATGAAGAGACCGGAGATTTTCGGCATGCCTGTGTGCCCCATGAAGAGACCTCGGATTATAGGCATGCCTGTGTGTCCCATTAAGAGACCAGAGACTATAGGCATGCCTGTGTGTCCCATGAAGAGACTGGAGAGAATAGGCATGCCTGTGTGTCCCATAAGGAGACCGGAGATTATAGGCATGCCTGTGTGTCCCATGAAGAGACCTCGGATTATAGGCATGTCTGTGTTTCCCATGAAGAGACCGGAGATTATAGGCATTCCTGTGTCCCATGAAGAGACCTCGGATTATAGGCATGCCTGTGTGTCCCATGAAGAGACCGGAGATTATAGGCAAGCCTGTGTGTCCCATAAAGAGATCGGAGATTATAGGCATGCCTGTGTGTCACATGAAGAGACCTCGGATTACAGGCATGCCTGTGTGTCCCAGGAAGAGACCTCGGATTATAGGCATGCCTGTGTGTCCCATGAAAAGACCAACGATTATAGGCATGCTTGTGTGTCCCATGAAGAGACCAAAGATTATAGGCATGCCTGTGTGTCCCATGAAGAGACCGGAGTTATAGGCATGCTTGTGTGTCCCATGAAGAGATCTCACAATATGAGCATGCCTGTGTGTCCCATGAAGAGACCTCGGATTATAGGCATGCCTGTGTGTCCCATGAAGAGACCTCAGATTATAGGCATGCCTGTATGTCCCATGAAGAGACCGGAGATTATAGGCATGCCTCTGTGTCCAATGAAGAGACCGGATATTATAGGCATGCCTGTGTGTCCCATGAAGAGACCGGAGAGAATAGGCATGCCTGTGTGTCCCATAAGGAGACCGGAGATTATAGGCATGCCTGTGTGTCCCATGAAGAGACCTCGGATTATAGGCATGTCTGTGTGTCCCATGAAGAGACGGGAGATTGTAGGCATGCCTGTGTGTCCCATGAAGAGACTGAGATTATAGGCATGCTTGTGTGTCCCATGAAGAGAACTAGGATTATAGGCATGCCTGTGTGTCCCTTAAGGGACCGGAGATTATAGGCATGCCTGTGTGTCCCATTAAGGGACCATAGATTATAGGCATGCCTGTGTGTCCCATTAAGAGACCGGAGATTATAGGCATGCCTGTGTGTCCCATGAAGAGACCGGAGATTATAGGCATGCCTGTGTGTCCCATGGAGAGACCGGAGATTATAGGCATGCTTGTGTGTCCCATGAAGAGACCTCGGATTATAGGCATGCCTGTGTGTCCTATGAAGAGACCTCGGATTATAGGCATGTCTGTGTGTCCCATGAAGATACCTCGGATTATAGGCATGCCTGTGTGTCCCATGAAGGGACCTTAGATTATAGGCAGGCCTGTGTGTCCCATGAAGAGACCTCGGATTATAGTAATGCTTGTGTGTCCCATGAAGAGACCAGAGATTATATGCATGCCTGTGTGTCCCATGAAGAGGACAGAGATTATAGGAATGCCTGTATGCCTTATGAAGAGGACAGAGATTATAGGCATGCCTGTGTGTCCCATGAAGAGACCGGAGATTATAGGCATGCCTGTGTGTCCCATGAAGAGACCAGATATTATAGGCTTGCTTGTGTGTCCCATGAAGAGACCGAAGATTATAGGCATGCCTGTGAGTCCCATGAAGAGACCGGAGATTATAGGCATGCCCGTGTGTCCCATGAAGAGACCGGAGATTATAGGCATGCCTGTGTGTCCCATGAAGAGACCGGAGATTATCGGCATGCCTGTGTGACCCATGAAGAGACCTCTGATTATAGGGATGCCTGGGTGTCCCATGAAGAAACCAGAGATTACAGGCATGCCTGTGTCCCATGAAGAGACCGGAGATTATAGGCATGCCTGTGTATCCCATGAAGAGACCAGAGATTATAGGCATGCTTGTGTGTCCCATGAAGAGACCTCAGATTATAGGCATGCCTTGTGTCCCATGAAGAGAACTAGGATTATAGGCATGCCTGTGTCCCATGAAGGGACCAGAGATTATAGGCATGCCTGTGTGTCCCATGAAGAGACCAGAGATTATAGGCATGCCTGTGTGTCCCATGAAGAGACCGGAGATTATAGGCATGCCTGAGTGTCCCATTAAGTGACCGGAGATTATAGGCATGCCTGTGTGTCCCATGAAGAGACCTGAGATTATAGGCATGCCTATGTGTCCCATGAAGAGACCGGAGATTATAGGCATGCCTGTGTGTCCCATGAAGTGACTAGAGATTATAGGCATGCCTGTGTCCCATGAAGAGACCGGAGATTACAGGCATGTCTGTGTGTCCCATGCAGAGACCGGAGATTATAGGCAAACCTGTGTGTCCCATGAAGAGACCGGAGATTATAGGCATGCCTGTGTGCCCCATGAAGAGACCTCCGAATATAGGGATGCCTGGGTGTCCCATGAAGAGACCGGAGATTACAGGCATGCCTGGGTGTCCCATGAAGAGACTGGAGATTATAGGCATGCCTGTGTATCCCATGAAGAGACCGGAGATTATAGGCATGCTTGTGTGTCCCATGAAGAGAACTAGGATGATAGGCATGCCTGTGTGTCCCATGAAGGGACCGGAGATTATAGGCATGCCTGTGTGTCCCATGAAGAGACCTTGGATTTTAGGCATGCCTGTGTGTCCCATGAAGAGAACTAGGATTATAGGCATGCCTGTGTGTCCCATGAAAAGACCGGAGATTATAGGCATGCCTGTGTGTCCCATGAAGAGACCGGAGATTATCGGCATGCCTGTGTGCCCCATGAAGAGACCTCCGATTATAGGGATGCCTGGGTGTCCCATAAAGAAACCGCGGATTATAGGCATGTCTGTGTGTCCCACGGAGAGACCTCGGATTATGGGCATGCCTGTGTATCCCATGAAGAGACCACAGATTATAGGCAGGCCTGTGTGTTCCATGAAGAGACCAGAGATTATAGGCATGCCTGTGTGTCCCATAAGGAGACTGGAGATTGTAGGCATGCCTGTGTGTCCCATGAAGAAACCGGAGAATATAGGCATGCTTGTGTGTCCCATGAAGAGACCTCAGATTATAGGCATGCCTGTGTGTCCCATGAAGAGACCACAGATTATAGGCAGGCCTGTGTGTTCCATGAAAAGACCGGAGATTATAGGCATGCCTGTGTGTCCCATGAAGAGACCGGAGATTGTAGGCATGCCTGTGTGTCCCATGAAGAGACCGGAGATTATAGGCATGCCTGTGTGTCCCATGAAGAGACCGGAGATTGTAGGCATGCATGTGAGTCCCATGAAGAGACCGGAGATTATCGGCATGCTTCTTTGTTCCATGAAGAGACCTCAAATTATAGGCATGCCTGTGTGTCCCATGAAGAGAACTAGGATTATAGGCATGCCTGTGTGTCCCATGAAGGGACCAGAGATTATAGGAATGCCTGTGTGTCCCATGAAGAGAGCTTGGATTATAGGCATGCCTTTTTGTCCTATGAAGAGAACTAGGATTATAGGCATGCCTGTGTGTCCCATGAAGAGACCGGAGATTATAGGCATGCCTTTGTGTCCCATGTAGAGACCGGAGATTATAGGCATGCCTGTTTGTCCCATGAAGAGACCGGAGATTATAGGCATGCCTGTGTGTCCCATTAAGAGACTGGGGATGTGTCTCCCATGAAGAGACCAGAGATTATAGGCATTTCTGTGTGTCCCATGAAGAGACCAGAGATTATAGGCATGCCTGTGTGTCCCATGAAGAGACCTCGGAATATAGGCATGTCTGTGTGTCCCATGAAGAGACCAGAGATTATAGGCATGCCTGTGTGTCCCATGAAGAGACCTCAGAATATAGGCATTCCTCTGTGCCCCATGAGGAGACCGAAGATTATAGGCATGCCTGTGTGTCCCATGAAGAGACTAAAGATTATAGGTATGCCTGTGTGTCCTGTGAAGAGACCGGAGATTATAGGCAAGTCTGTGTGTCCCATGAAAAGATCGGAGATTATAGGCATGCTTGTGTGTCCCATGAAGAGACTAAAGATTTTAGGTATGCCTGTGTGTCCTGTGAAGAGACCGGAGATTATAGGCAAGTCTGTGTGTCCCATGAAGAGACCGGAGATTATAGGCATGCCTGTGTGTCCCATGAAGAGACGGAGATTGTAGGCATGCCTGTGTGTCCCATGAAGAGACGGGAGATTGTAGGCATGCCTGTGTGTCCCATGAAGAGACCGGAGATTATAGGCATGCTTATGTGTCCCATGAAGAGACCTCAGATTATAGGCATGCCTGTGTGTCCCATGAAGAGAACTAGGATTATAGGCATGCCTGTGTGTCCTATGAAGGGACCGGAGATTATAGGCATGCCTGTGTGTCCCATGAAGAGACCAGAGATTACAGGCATGCCTGTGTGTCCCATTAAGAGACCGGAGATTATAGGCATGACTGTGTCTCCCATGAAGAGACCGGAGATTATAGGCATGCCTGTGTGTCCCATGAAGAGACTGGAGATTATAGGCATGCTTGTGTGTCCCATGAAGAGACCTCGGATTATAGGCATGCCTGTGTGTCCCATGAAGAGACCTCGGATTATAGGCATGTCTGTGTGTCCCATGAAGAGACCTCGGATTATAGGCATGCCTGCGTGTTCCATGAAGAGACCTTAGATTATAGGCAGGCCTGTGTGTCCCATGAAGAGACCTCGGATTATAGAAATGCCAGTGTGTCCCATGAAGAGACCAGAGATTATATGCATGCCTATATGTCCCATGAAGAGACCGGAGATTATAGGCATGCCTGTGTGTCCCATGAAGAGAACGGAGATTATAGGCATGCCTGTGTGTCCCATGAAGAGACCGGAGATTGTAGGCATGCCTGTGTGTCCCATGAAGAGACCCGAGATTATAGGCATGCTTGTGTGTCCCATGAAGAGACCTCAGATTATAGGCATGCCTGTGTGTCCCATGAAGAGAACTCGGATTATAGGCATGGTTGTGTGTCCCATGAAGAGACCGGAGATTATAGGCATGCCTGTGTGTCCCATGAAGAGACCAGAGATTATAGGCATGCCTATGTGTCCCATGAAGAGACCGAAGATTATAGGCATGCTTGTGAGTCCCATGAAGAGACCGGAGATTATAGCCATGCCTGTGTGTCCCATGAAGAGACCGGAGATTATAGGCATGCCTGTGTGTCCCATGAAGAGACCGGAGATTATCGGCATGCCTGTGTGCCCCATGAAGAGACCTCCAATTATAGGGATGCCTGGGTGTCCCATGAAGAGACTGCGGATTATAGGCATGTCTGTGTGTCCCACGAAGAGACCTCGGATTATGGGCATGCCTGTGTGTCCCATGAAGAGACCTCAGATTATAGACAGGCCTGTGTGTTCCATGAAGAGACTGGAGATTATAGGCATGCCTGTGTGTCCCATGAAGAGATCGGAGATTATATGCATTCCTGTGTGTCCCATGAAGAGACCGGAGATTATAGGCATGCCTGTGTGTCCCATGAAGAGACCAGAGATTATAGGCATGCCTGTGTGTCCCATGAAGAGACGGGAGATTGTAGGCATGCCTGTGTGTCCCATAAAGAGACCGGAGATTATAGGCATGCTTGTGTGTCCCATGAAGAGAACTAGGATTATAGGCATGCCTGTGTGTCCCATAAGGGACCGGAGATTATAGGCATGCCTGTGTGTCCCATGAAGAGACCAGAGATTATAGGCATGCCTGTGTGTCCCATGAAGAGAACTCGGATTATAGGCATGGTTGTGTGTCGCATGAAGAGACCGGAGATTATAGGCATGCCTGTGTGTCCCATGAAGAGACCAGAGATTATAGGCATGCCTGTGTGTCCCATGAAGAGACCAAAGATTATAGGCATGCTTGTGAGCCCCATGAAGAGACCAGAGATTATAGGCATGCCTGTGTGTCCCATGAAGAGACCGGAGATTATAGGCATGCCTGTGTGTCCCATGAAGAGACCGGAGATTATCGGCATGCCTGTGTGCCCCATGAAGAGACGTCCGATTATAGGCATGCCTGTGTGTCCCATGAAGAGAACTCGGATTATAGGCATGGCTGTGTGTCGCATGAAGAGACCGGAGATTATAGGCATGCCTGTGTGTCCCATGAAGAGACCAGAGATTATAGGCATGCCTGTGTGTCCCATGAAGAGACCAAAGATTATAGGCATGCTTGTGAGCCCCATGAAGAGACCAGAGATTATAGGCATGCCTGTGTGTCCCATGAAGAGACCGGAGATTATAGGCATGCCTGTGTGTCCCATGAAGAGACCGGAGATTATCGGCATGCCTGTGTGCCCCATGAAGAGACGTCCGATTATAGGCATGCCTGTGTGTCCCATGAAGAGACCGGGGATTATAGGCATGCCTGTGTGTCCCTTGAAGAGACCGGAGATTGTAGGCATGCCTGTGTGTCCCATGAAGAGACCGGAGATTATAGGCATGCCTGTGTGTCCCATGAAGAGACCTTAGATTATAGGCATGCCTGTGTGTCCAATGAAGAGACCAGAGATTACAGGCATGCCTGTGTGTCCCACGAAGAAACCGGAGATTATAGGCATGCCTGTGTGTCCCATGAAGAGACCGGAGATCCTAGGCATGCCTGTGTGTCCCATGAAGAGACCGGAGATTATAGGCATGCTTGTGTGTCCCATGAAGAGATCTCATATTATAGGCATGCCTGTGTGTCCCATGAAGAGAACTCGGATTATAGGCATGGCTGTGTGTCCCATGAAAAGACCAGAGATTATAGGCATGCCTGTGTGTCCCATGAAGAGACCAGAGATTATAGGCATGCCTGTGTGTCCCATGAAGAGACCAGAGATTATAGGCATGCCTGTGTGTCCCATGAAGAGATCAGAGATTATAGGCATGCCTGTGTATCCCATGAAGGGACCGGAGATTATAGGCATGCCTGTGTGTCCCATGAAGAGACCGGAGATTATCGGCATGCCTGTGTGCCCCATGAAGAGACCTCCGATTATAGGGATGCCTGGGTGTCCCATGAAGAGACCGTGGATTATTGGCATGTCTCTGTGTCCCACGAAGAGACCTCGGATTATGGGCATGACAGTGTGTCCCATGAAGAGACCTCAGATTATAGACAGGCCTGTGTGTCCCATGAAGGGACCGGAGATTACAGGCATGCCTGTGTGTCCCACGAAGAAACCGGAGATTATAGGCATGCCTGTGTGTCCCATGAAGAGACCGGAGATCCTAGGCATGCCTGTGTGTCCCATGAAGAGACCGGAGATTATAGGCATGCTTGTGTGTCCCATGAAGAGATCTCATATTATAGGCATGCCTGTGTGTCCCATGAAGAGAACTCGGATTATAGGCATGGCTGTGTGTCCCATGAAAAGACCAGAGATTATAGGCATGCCTGTGTGTCCCATGAAGAGACCAGAGATTATAGGCATGCCTGTGTGTCCCATGAAGAGACCAGAGATTATAGGCATGCCTGTGTCCCATGAAGAGATCAGAGATTATAGGCATGCCTGTGTGTCCCATGAAGGGACCGGAGATTATAGGCATGCCTGTGTGTCCCATGAAGAGACCGGAGATTATCGGCATGCCTGTGTGCCCCATGAAGAGACCTCCGATTATAGGGATGCCTGGGTGTCCCATGAAGAGACCGTGGATTATTGGCATGTCTCTGTGTCCCACGAAGAGACCTCGGATTATGGGCATGACAGTGTGTCCCATGAAGAGACCTCAGATTATAGACAGGCCTGTGTGTTCCATGAAGAGACCGGAGATTATAGGCATGCCTGTGTGTCCCATGAAGAGACCAGAGATTATATGCATGCCTGTGTGTCCCATGAAGAGACCGGAGATTATAGGCATGCCTGTGTGTCCCATGAAGAGACCGGAGATTATAGGCATGCCTGTGTGTCCCATGAAGAGACAGGAGATTGTAGGCATGCCTGTGTGTCCCATGAAGAGACCGGAGATTATAGGCATGCTTGTGTGTCCCATGAAGAGACCTCAGATTATAGGCATGCCTGTGTGTCCCATGAAGAGAACTAGGATTATAGGCATGCCTGTGTGTCCCATGATGGGACCGGAGATTATAGGCATGCCTCTGTGTCCCATGAAAAGACCAGAGATTACAGGCATGCCTGTGTGTCCCATTAAGAGACCGGAAATTATAGGCATGCCTGTGTGTCCCATGAAGAGACCGGAGATTATAGGCATGCCTGTGTGTCCCATGAAGAGACCGGAGATTATAGGCATGCTTGTGTGTCCCATGAAGACACCTCGGATTATAGGCATGCCTGTGTGTCCCATGAAGAGACCTCGGATTATAGGCATGCCTGTGTGTCCCATGAAGAGACCTCGGATTATAGGCATGCCTGTGTGTCCCATGAAGAGACCGGAGATTATAGGCATGCCTGTGTCCCATGAAGAGACCGGAGATTATCGGCATGCCTGTGTGCCCCATGAAGAGACGTCCGATTATAGGCATGCCTGTGTGTCCCATGAAGAGAACTCGGATTATAGGCATGGCTGTGTGTCGCATGAAGAGACCGGAGATTATAGGCATGCCTGTGTCCCATGAAGAGACCGGAGATTATCGGCATGCCTGTGTGCCCCATGAAGAGACGTCCGATTATAGGCATGCCTGTGTGTCCCATGAAGAGAACTCGGATTATAGGCATGGCTGTGTGTCGCATGAAGAGACCGGAGATTATAGGCATGCCTGTGTGTCCCATGAAGAGACCAGAGATTATAGGCATGCCTGTGTGTCCCATGAAGAGACCAAAGATTATAGGCATGCTTGTGAGCCCCATGAAGAGACCAGAGATTATAGGCATGCCTGTGTGTCCCATGAAGAGACCGGAGATTATAGGCATGCCTGTGTGTCCCATGAAGAGACCGGAGATTATCGGCATGCCTGTGTGCCCCATGAAGAGACCTCCAATTATAGGGATGCCTGGGTGTCCCATGAAGAGACTGCGGATTATAGGCATGTCTGTGTGTCCCACGAAGAGACCTCAGATTATGGGCATGCCTGTGTGTCCCATGAAGAGAACTCGGATTATAGGCATGGCTGTGTGTCGCATGAAGAGACCGGAGATTATAGGCATGCCTGTGTGTCCCATGAAGAGAACTCGGATTATAGGCATGGCTGTGTGTCGCATGAAGAGACCGGAGATTATAGGCATGCCTGTGTGTCCCATGAAGAGACCAGAGATTATAGGCATGCCTGTGTGTCCCATGAAGAGACCAAAGATTATAGGCATGCTTGTGAGCCCCATGAAGAGACCAGAGATTATAGGCATGCCTGTGTGTCCCATGAAGAGACCGGAGATTATAGGCATGCCTGTGTGTCCCATGAAGAGACCGGAGATTATCGGCATGCCTGTGTGCCCCATGAAGAGACGTCCGATTATAGGCATGCCTGTGTGTCCCATGAAGAGACCGGGGATTATAGGCATGCCTGTGTGTCCCTTGAAGAGACCGGAGATTGTAGGCATGCCTGTGTGTCCCATGAAGAGACCGGAGATTATAGGCATGCCTGTGTGTCCCATGAAGGGACTGGAGATTATAGGCATGCCTGTGTGTCCTATGAAGAGACCTTAGATTATAGGCATGCCTGTGTGTCCAATGAAGAGACCAGAGATTACAGGCATGCCTGTGTGTCCCACGAAGAAACCGGAGATTATAGGCATGCCTGTGTGTCCCATGAAGAGACCGGAGATCCTAGGCATGCCTGTGTGCCCCATGAAGAGACCGGAGATTATAGGCATGCTTGTGTGTCCCATGAAGAGATCTCATATTATAGGCATGCCTGTGTGTCCCATGAAGAGAACTCGGATTATAGGCATGGCTGTGTGTCCCATGAAAAGACCAGAGATTATAGGCATGCCTGTGTGTCCCATGAAGAGACCAGAGATTATAGGCATGCCTGTGTGTCCCATGAAGAGACCAGAGATTATAGGCATGCCTGTGTGTCCCATGAAGAGATCAGAGATTATAGGCATGCCTGTGTGTCCCATGAAGGGACCGGAGATTATAGGCATGCCTGTGTGTCCCATGAGACCGGAGATTATCGGCATGCCTGTGTGCCCCATGAAGAGACCTCCGATTATAGGGATGCCTGGGTGTCCCATGAAGAGACCGTGGATTATTGGCATGTCTCTGTGTCCCACGAAGAGACCTCGGATTATGGGCATGACAGTGTGTCCCATGAAGAGACCTCAGATTATAGACAGGCCTGTGTGTTCCATGAAGAGACCGGAGATTATAGGCATGCCTGTGTGTCCCATGAAGAGACCAGAGATTATATGCATGCCTGTGTGTCCCATGAAGAGACCGGAGATTATAGGCATGCCTGTGTGTCCCATGAAGAGACCGGAGATTATAGGCATGCCTGTGTGTCCCATGAAGAGACAGGAGATTGTAGGCATGCCTGTGTGTCCCATGAAGAGACCGGAGATTATAGGCATGCTTGTGTGTCCCATGAAGAGACCTCAGATTATAGGCATGCCTGTGTGTCCCATGAAGAGAACTAGGATTATAGGCATGCCTGTGTGTCCCATGATGGGACCGGAGATTATAGGCATGCCTCTGTGTCCCATGAAAAGACCAGAGATTACAGGCATGCCTGTGTGTCCCATTAAGAGACCGGAAATTATAGGCATGCCTGTGTGTCCCATGAAGAGACCGGAGATTATAGGCATGCCTGTGTGTCCCATGAAGAGACCGGAGATTATAGGCATGCTTGTGTGTCCCATGAAGACACCTCGGATTATAGGCATGCCTGTGTGTCCCATGAAGAGACCTCGGATTATAGGCATGCCTGTGTGTCCCATGAAGAGACCTCGGATTATAGGCATGCCTGTGTGTCCCATGAAGAGACCGGAGATTATAGGCATGCCTGTGTCCCATGAAGAGAACGGAGATTATAGGCATGCCTGTGTGTCCCATGAATAGACCGGAGATTGTAGGCATGCCTGTGTGTCCCATGAAGAGACCGGAGATTATAGGCATGCTTGTGTGTCCCATGAAGAGATCTCAGATTATAGGCATGCCTGTGTGTCCCATGAAGAGAACTCGGATTATAGGCATGGCTGTGTGTCCCATGAAGAGACCAGAGATTATAGGCATGCCTGTGTGTCCCATGAAGAGACCAGAGATTATAGGCATGCTTGTGAGTCCCATGAAGAGACAGATTATAGGCATGCCTGTGTGTCCCATGAAGAGACCGGAGATTATAGGCATGCCTGTGTGTCCCATGAAGAGACCGGAGATTATCGGCATGCCTGTGTGCCCCATGAAGAGACCTCCGATTATAGGGATGCCTGGGTGTCCCATGAAGAGACTGCGGATTATAGGCATGTCTGTGTGTCCCACGAAGAGACCTCGGATTATGGGCATGCCTGTGTGTCCCATGAAGAGACCTCAGATTATAGACAGGCCTGTGTGTCCCATGAAGAGACCGGAGATTATAGGCATGCCTGTGTGTCCCATGAAGAGACCAGAGATTATAGGCATGCCTGTGTGTCCCATGAAGAGACCGAAGATTATAGGCATGCTTGTGAGTCCCATGAAGAGACCGAGATTATAGGCATGCCTGTGTGTCCCATGAAGAGACCGGAGATTATAGGCATGCCTTTGTGTCTCATGAAGAGACCGGAGATTATCGGCATGCCTGTGTGCCCCATGAAGAGACCTCCGATTATAGGGATGCCTGGGTGTCCCATGAAGAGACTGCGGATTATAGGCATGTCTGTGTGTCCCATGAAGAGACCTCGGATTATGGGCATGCTTGTGTGTCCCATGAAGAGACCTCAGATTATAGACAGGCCTGTGTGTTCCATGAAGAGACCGGAGATTATAGGCATGCCTGTGTGTCCCATGAAGAGACCGGAGATTATATGCATGCCTGTGTGTCCCATGAAGAGACCGGAGATTATAGGCATGCCTGTGTGTCCCATGAAGAGACCAGAGATTATAGGCATGCCTGTGCGTCCCATGAAGAGACCGGAGATTATAGGCATGCTTGTGTGTCCCATGAAGAGACCTCGGATTATAGGCATGCCTGTGTGTCCCATGAAGAGACCTCGGATTATAGGCATGCCTGTGTGTCCCATGAAGAGACCGGAGATTATAGGCATGCCTGTGTCCCATGAAGAGAACGGAGATTATAGGCATGCCTGTGTGTCCCATGAAGAGACCGGAGATTGTAGGCATGCCTGTGTGTCCCATGAAGAGACCGGAGATTGTAGGCATACCTTTGTGTCCCATGAAGAGATCTGATTATAGGCATGCCTGTGTGTCCCATGAAGAGAAATCGTATTATAGGCATGGCTGTGTGTCCCATGAAGAGACTGGAGATTATAGGCATGCCTGTGTGTCCCATGGAGACCGAAGATTATAGGCATGCTTGTGAGTCTCATGAAGAGACCAGAGATTATAGGCATGCCTGTGTGTCCCATGAAGAGACCGGAGATTATAGGCATGCCTGTGTGTCCCATGAAGAGACCAGAGATTATAGGCATGCCTGTGTGTCCCATGAAGAGACCGGAGATTATCAGCATGCCTGTGTGTCCCATGAAGAGACCTCCGATTATAGGGATGCCTGGGTGTCCCATGAAGAGACCACGGATTATAGGCATGCCTGTGTGTCCCACGAAGAGACCTCGGTTTATGGGCATGCCTGTGTGTCCCATGAAGAGACCTCAGATTATAGACAGGCCTATGTGTTCCATGAAGAGACCGGAGATTATAGGCATGCCTGTGTGTCCCATGAAGAGACCGGAGATTATATGCATGCCTGTGTGTCCCATGAAGAGACTGAAGATTATAGGCATGCCTGTGTGTCCCATGAAGGGACTGGAGATTATAGGCATGCCTGTGTGTCCTATGAAGAGACCTCAGATTATAGGCATGCCTGTGTGTCCAATGAAGAGACCAGAGATTATAGGCATGCCTGTGTGTCCCACGAAGAAACCGGAGATTACAGGCATGCCTGTGTGTCTCATGAAGAGACTGGAGATTATAGGCATGCCTCTGTGTCCAATGAAGAGATTGGAGATTATAGGCATGCCTTTGTATCCCATGAAGAGACCAGAGATTATAGGCTTGCTTGTGTGTCCCATGAAGAGACCGGAAACTATAGGCATGCCTGTGTGTCCCATGAAAAGACCAGAGATTATAGGCATGCTTGTGTGTCCCATGAAGAGACCTCAGATTATAAGCATGCCTGTGTGTCCCATGAAGAGAACTCGGATTATAGGCATGCCTGTGTGTCCCATGAAGAGACCAGAGATTATAGGCATGCCTGTGTGTCCTATGAAGAGACCTCGGATTATAGTCATGCCTCTGTGTCCCATGAAGAGACCTCGGATTATAGGCATGCTTGTGTGTCCCATGAAGAGACCGGAGATTATAGGCATGCCTGTGTGTCCCTTGAAGAGACCTCAGATTATAGGCATGCCTGTGTGTCCCATAAGGAGACCGGAGATTATAGGCATGCCTGTGTGTCCCATGAAGAGACCGGAGATTATAGGCATGCCTGTGTGTCCCATGAAGAGACCAATGATTATAGGTATGCCTGTGTGTCCCATTTAGAGACCGGAGATTATAGACATGCCTGTGTGTCCCATGAAGAGACCAGAGATTATAGGCATGCTTGTGTATCCCCTGAAAAGACCGGAGATTATAGGCATGCCTGTGTGTCCCATGAAGAGACCGGAGATTATAGGCATGCCTGTATGTCCCATGAAGAGACCAGTGATTATAGGTATGCCTGTGTGTCCCATTTAGAGACCGGAGATTATAGACATGCCTGTGTGTCCCATGAAGAGACAAAAGATTATAGGCATGCTTGTGTATCCCATGAAGAGACCGGAGATTATAGGCATGCCTGTGTGTCCCATGAAGAGATCAGAGATTATAGGCATGCTTGTGTGTCCTATGAAGAGACCTTAGATTATAGGCATGCCTGTGTGTCCCATGAAGAAACCTCGGATTATAGGCATGCCTGTGTGTCCCATGAAGAGACCGGAGATTATAGGCATGCCTGTGTGTCCCATGAAGAGACGTTGGATTATAGGCATGCCTGTATGTCCCATGAAGAGACCGAAGATTATAGGCATGCTTGTGTGTCCCATGAAGAGACCGGAGATTATAGGCATGCTTGTGTGTCCCATGAAGAGACCGGAGATTATAGGCATGCCTGTGTATCCCATTGAGAGACCGAGATTATAGGCATGCCTGTGTATCCCATGGAGAGTCCGAGATTATAGGCATGCCTGTGTTCCCCATAAAGAGACCGGAGATTATAGGCATGCCTGTGTGTCCCATGAAGAGACCGGAGATTATAGGCATGCATGTGTGTCCCATGCAGAGACCGGAGATTATAGGCATGCCTGTGTGTCCCATGAAGAGACCAGAGATTATAGGCATGCCTGTGCGTCCCATGAAGAGACCGGAGATTATAGGCATGCTTGTGTGTCCCATGAAGAGACCTCGGATTATAGGCATGCCTGTGTGTCCCATGAAGAGACCTCGGATTATAGGCATGCCTGTGTGTCCCTTGAAGAGACCGGAGATTATAGGCATGCCTGTGTCCCATGAAGAGAACGGAGATTATAGGCATGCCTGTGTGTCCCATGAAGAGACCGGAGATTGTAGGCATGCCTGTGTGTCCCATGAAGAGACCGGAGATTGTAGGCATACCTTTGTGTCCCATGAAGAGATCTCAGATTATAGGCATGCCTGTGTGTCCCATGAAGAGAAATCGTATTATAGGCATGGCTGTGTGTCCCATGAAGAGACTGGAGATTATAGGCATGCCTGTGTGTCCCATGGAGACCGAAGATTATAGGCATGCTTGTGAGTCTCATGAAGAGACCAGAGATTATAGGCATGCCTGTGTGTCCCATGAAGAGACCGGAGATTATAGGCATGCCTGTGTGTCCCATGAAGAGACCAGAGATTATAGGCATGCCTGTGTGTCCCATGAAGAGACCGGAGATTATCAGCATGCCTGTGTGTCCCATGAAGAGACCTCCGATTATAGGCATGCCTGTGTGTCCCACGAAGAGACCTCGGTTTATGGGCATGCCTGTGTGTCCCATGAAGAGACCTCAGATTATAGACAGGCCTATGTGTTCCATGAAGAGACCGGAGATTATAGGCATGCCTGTGTGTCCCATGAAGAGACCGGAGATTATATGCATGCCTGTGTGTCCCATGAAGAGACTGAAGATTATAGGCATGCCTGTGTGTCCCATGAAGGGACTGGAGATTATAGGCATGCCTGTGTGTCCTATGAAGAGACCTCAGATTATAGACATGCCTGTGTGTCCCATGAAGAGACCCGAGATTATAGGCATGCTTGTGTATCCCATGAAGAGACCGGAGATTATAGGCATGCCTATGTGTCCCATGGAGACCAAGATTATAGGCATGCCTGTGTATCCCATGAAGAGACTGAAGATTATAGGCATGCCTGTGTGTCCCATGAAGAGACCTAGGATTATAGGCATGCCTGTATGTCCCATTAAGAGATCGGAGATTATAGGCATGCCTGTGTATCCCATGAAGAGACCGGAGATTATAGGCATGCCTGTGTGTCCCATGAAGAGACCGAAGATTATAGGCATGCTTGTGTGTCCCATGAAGAGACCGGAGAATATAGGCATGCCTGTGTGTCCCATGAAGTAACCGGAGATTATAGGCATGCCTGTGTGTCCCATGAAGAGACCAGAGATTATCGGCAGGCCTGTGTGCCCAATGAAGAGACCTCGGATTATAGGGATGCCTGGGTGTCCCATGAAGCGACCTCGGATTATAGGCATGCCTGTGTGTCCCATGAAGAGACCGGAGATTATAGTCATGCCTGTGTCCCATGAAGTGATTGGAGATTATAGGCATGCCTGTGTGTCTCATGAAGAGACTGGAGATTATAGGCATGCCTGTGTGTCCCATGAAGAGACCAGAGATTATAGGCATGCCTGTATGTCCCATGAAGAGACTGGAGATTATAGGCATGCCTCTGTGTCCAATGAAGAGATTGGAGATTATAGGCATGCCTGTGTGTCCCATGAAGAGACTGGAGATTATAGGCATGCTTGTGTGTCCCATGAAGAGACCGGAAACTATAGGCATGCCTGTGTGTCCCATGAAGATACTAAAGATTATAGGCATGCTTGTGTGTCCCATGAAGAGACCTCAGATTATAAGCATGCCTGTGTGTCCCGTGAAGAGAACTCGGATTATAGGCATGCCTGTGTGTCCCATGAAGATACTAGAGATTATAGGCATGCTTGTGTGTCCCATGAAGAGACCTCAGATTATAAGCATGCCTGTGTGTCCCATGAAGAGAACTCGGATTATAGGCATGCCTGTGTGTCCCATGAATAGACCGGAGATTATAGGCATGCCTGTGTATCCCATGAAGAGACCGGAGATTATAGGCATGCCTGTGTATCCCATGAAGAGATCGGAGATTATAGGCATGCCTGTGTGTCCCATGAAGAGACCGGAGATTATAGGCATGCCTGTGTGTCCCATGGAGAGACCAAGATTATAGGCATGCATGTGTATCCCATGAAGAGACTGAAGATTATAGGCATGCCTGTGTGTCCCAGGAAGAGACCTCGGATTATAGGCATGCCTGTATGTCCCATTAAGAGATCGGAGATTATAGGCATGCCTGTGTATCCCATGAAGAGACCGGAGATTATAGGCATGCCTGTGTGTCCCATGAAGAGACCGAAGATTATAGGCATGCTTGTGTGTCCCATGAAGAGACCGGAGATTATAGGCATGCCTGTGTGTCCCATGAAGAAACCGGAGATTATAGGCATGCCTGTGTGTCCCATGAAGAGACCAAAGATTATCGGCAGGCCTGTGTGCCCAATGAAGAGACCTCGGATTATAGGGATGCCTGGGTGTCCCATGAAGCGACCTCGGAATATAGGCATGCCTGTGTGTCCCATGAAGAGACCGGAGATTATAGTCATGCCTGTGTCCCATGAAGAGATCGGAGATTATAGGCATGCCTGTATGTCCCATGAAGAGACTGGAGATTATAGGCATGCCTTTGTGTCCAATGAAGAGATTGGAGATTATAGGCATGCCTGTGTGTCCCATGAAGAGACCGGAGATTATAGGCATGCTTGTGTGTCCCATGAAGAGACCGGAAACTATAGGCATGCCTGTGTCCCATGAAGATACTAGAGATTATAGGCATGCTTGTGTGTCCCATGAAGAGACCTCAGATTATAAGCATGCCTGTGTGTCCCATGAAGAGAACTCGGATTATAGGCATGCCTGTGTGTCCTATGAAAATACTAGAGATTATAGGCATGCTTGTGTGTCCCATGAAGAGACCTCAGATTATAAGCATGCCTGTGTGTCCCATGAAGAGAACTCGGATTATAGGCATGCCTGTGTGTCCTATGAAAATACTAGAGATTATAGGCATGCTTGTGTGTCCCATGAAGAGACCTCAGATTATAAGCATGCCTGTGTGTCCCATGAAGAGAACTCGGATTATAGGCATGCCTGTGTATCCCATGAAGAGACCGGAGATTATAGGCATGCCTGTGTATCCCATGAAGAGATCGGAGATTATAGGCATGCCTGTGTGTCCCATGAAGAGACCTCGGATTATACGCATGCCTGTGTGTCCCATGAAGAGACCGGAGATTATAGGCATGCCTGTGTGTCCCATGAAGAGACCTCGGATAATAGGCATGCCTATGTGTCCCAGGAAGAGACCTCGGATTATAGGCATGCCTGTGTATCCCATGAAGAGACCGAAGATTATAGGCTTGCTTGTGTGTCCCATGAAGAGACCAAAGATTATAGGCATGCCTGTGTGTCCCATGAAGAGACCGGAGATTATAGGCATGCTTGTGTGTCCCATGAAGAGACCTCAGAATATAAGCATGCCTGTGTGTCCCATGAAGAGAACTCAGACTATAGGCATGCCTGTGTGTCCCATGAAAAGAGCTCGGATTATAGGCATGCCTGTGTGTCCCATGAAGAGATCGGAGATTATAGGCATGCCTGTGTATCCCATGAAGAGACCGGAGATTATAGGCATGCCTGTGTGTCCCACGAAGAGACCGGAGATTATAGGCATGCTTGTGTGTCCCATGAAGAGACTGGAGATTATAGGCATGCCTGTGTGTCCTATGAAGAGACCGGAGATTATAGGCATGCCTGAGTGTCCCATGAAGAGACCGGAGATTATAGGCATGCCTGTGTGTCCCATGAGGAGACTGGAGATTATAGGCATGCCTGTGTGTCCCATGAAGAGACCTCGGATTATAGGCATGCCTCTGTGTCCCATGAAGAGACCAAAGATTATAGGCATGCCTGTGTGTCCCATGAAGAGACCGGAGTTATAGGCATGCTTGTGTGTCCCATGAAGAGATCTCAGAATATGAGCATGCCTGTGTGTCCCATGAAGAGACCTCGGATTATAGGCATGCCTGTGTGTCCCATGAAGAGACCTCAGATTATAGGCATGCCTGTATGTCCCATGAAGGGACCAGAGATTATAGGCATGCCTGCGTGTCCCATGAAGAGACTGGAGAGAATAGGCATGCCTGTGTGTCCCATGAAGAGACCAAAGATTATAGGCATGCTTGTGAGTCTCATGAAGAGACAGAGATTGTAGGCATGCCTGTGTGTCCCATGAAGAGACCAGAGATTATAGGCATACCTGTGTGTCCCATGAAGAGACGGGAGATTGTAGGCATGCCTGTGTGTCCCATGAAGAGACCGGAGATTATAGGCATGCTTGTGTGTCCCATGAAGAGAACTAGGATTATAGGCATGCCTGTGTCCCAAAAGGGACCGTAGATTATAGGCATGCCTGTGTGTCCCATGAAGAGACCAGAGATTATAGGCCTGCCTGTGTGTCCCATTAAGAGACCGGAGATTATAGGCATGCCTGTGTGTCCCCTGAAGAGACCGGAGATTATAGGCATGCTTGTGTGTCCCATGAAGAGATCTCAGATTATAGGCATGCCTGTGTGTCCCATGAAGAGAACTCGGATTATAGGCATGGCTGTGTGTCCCATGAAGAGACCGGAGATTATAGGCATGCCTGTGTGTCCCATGAAGAGACCAGAGATTATAGGCATGCCTGTGTGTCCCATGAAGAGACCAAAGATTATAGGCATGCTTGTGAATCTCATGAAGAGACAGAGATTGTAGGCATGCCTGTGTGTCCCATGAAGAGACCGGAGATTATAGGCATGCCTGTGTGTCCCATGAAGAGACCGGAGATTATCGGCATGCCTGTGTGCCCCATGAAGAGACCTCCGATTATAGGGATGCCTGGGTGTCCCATGAAGAGACTGCGGATTATAGGCATGTCTGTGTGTCCCACGAAGAGACCTCGGATTATGGGCATGCCTGTGTGTCCCATGAAGAGACCTCAGATCATAGACAGGCCTGTGTGTCCCATGAAGAGACCGGAGATTATAGGCATGCCTGTGTGTCCCATGAAGAGACCAGAGATTATAGGCATGCCTGTGTGTCCCATGAAGAGACCGAAGATTATAGGCATGCTTGTGAGTCCCATGAAGAGACCGAGATTATAGGCATGCCTGTGTGTCCCATGAAGAGACCGGAGATTATAGGCATGCCTGTGTGTCCCATGAAGAGACCGGAGATTATCGGCATGCCTGTGTGCCCCATGAAGAGACCTCCGATTATAGGGATGCCTGGGTGTCCCATGAAGAGACTGCGGATTATAGGCATGTCTGTGTGTCCCACGAAGAGACCTCGGATTATGGGCATGCCTGTGTGTCCCATGAAGAGACCTCAGATTATAGACAGGCCTGTGTGTTCCATGAAGAGACTGGAGATTATAGGCATGCCTGTGTGTCCCATGAAGAGACCGGAGATTATATGCATGCCTGTGTGTCCCATGAAGAGACCGGAGATTATAGGCATGCCTGTGTGTCCCATAAAGAGACCGGAGATTGTAGGCATGCCTGTGTGTCCCATGAAGAGATCTTAGATTATAGGCATGCCTGTGTGTCCCATGAAGAGAAATCGTATTATAGGCATGGCTGTATGTCCCATGAAGAGACCAGAGATTATAGGCATGCCTGTGTGTCCCATGGAGACCGAAGATTATAGGCATGCTTGTGAGTCTCATGAAGAGACCAGAGATTATAGGCATGCCTGTGTATCCCATGAAGAGACCGGAGATTATAGGCATGCCTGTGTGTCCCATGAAGAGACCAGAGATTATAGGCATGCCTGTGTGTCCCATGAAGAGACCGGAGATTATCGGCATGCCTGTGTGTCCCACAAAGAGACCTCGGTTTATGGGCATGCCTGTGTGTCCCATGAAGAGACCTCCGATTATAGACAGGCCTATGTGTTCCATGAAGAGACCGGAGATTATAGGCATGCCTGTGTGTCCCATGAAGAGACCGGAGATTATATGCATGCCTGTGTGTCCCATGAAGAGACCGGAGATTATAGGCATGCCTGTGTGTCCCATGAAGGGACTGGAGATTATAGGCATGCCTGTGTGTCCTATGAAGAGACCTCGGATTATAGGCATGCCTGTGTGTCCCATGAAGAGACCAGTGATTATAGGTATGCCTGTGTGTCCCATTTAGAGACCGGAGATTATAGACATGCCTGTGTGTCCCATGAAGAGACCCGAGATTATAGGCATGCTTGTGTATCCCATGAAGAGACCGGAGATTATAGGCATGCCTGTGTGTCCCATGGAGAGACCAAGATTATAGGCATGCCTGTGTATCCCATGAAGAGACTGAAGATTGTAGGCATGCCTGTGTGTCCCATGAAGAGACCAGAGTTATAGGCATGCTTGTGTGTCCCATGAAAAGATCTCAGAATATGAGCATGCCTGTGTGTCCCATGAAGAGACCTCGGATTATAGGCATGCCTGTGTGTCCCATGAAGAGACCTCAGATTATAGGCATGCCTGTATGTCCCATGAAGAGACCGGAGATTATAGGCATGCCTGTGTGTCCCATAAAGAGACCGGAGATTGTAGGCATGCCTGTGTGTCCCATGAAGAGATCTCAGATTATAGGCATGCCTGTGTGTCCCATGAAGAGAAATCGTATTATAGGCATGGCTGTATGTCCCATGAAGAGACCAGAGATTATAGGCATGCCTGTGTGTCCCATGGAGACCGAAGATTATAGGCATGCTTGTGAGTCTCATGAAGAGACCAGAGATTATAGGCATGCCTGTGTGTCCCATGAAGAGACCTCAGATTATAGGCATGCCTATGTATCCCATGAAGAGACTGAAGATTATAGGCATGCCTGTGTGTCCCATGAAGAGACCTAGGATTATAGGCATGCCTGTATGTCCCATTAAGAGATCGGAGATTATAGGCATGCCTGTGTATCCCATGAAGAGACCGGATATTATAGGCATGCCTGTGTGTCCCATGAAGAGACCGGAGAGAATAGGCATGCCTGTGTGTCCCATAAGGAGACCGGAGATTATAGGCATGCCTGTGTGTCCCATGAAGAGACCGGAGATTATAGGCATGCCTGTGTGTCCCATGAAGAGACCAGTGATTATAGGTATACCTGTGTGTCCCATTTAGAGACCGGAGATTATAGACATGCCTGTGTGTCCCATGAAGAGACCGGAGATTATAGGCATGCTTGTGTATCCCATGAAGAGACCGGAGATTATAGGCATGCCTGTGTGTACCATGAAGAGACCGGAAACTATAGGCATGCCTGTGTATCCCATGGAGAGACCAAGATTATAGGCATGCCTGTGTGTCCCATGAAGAGACCTAGGATTATAGGCATGCCTGTATGTCCCATTAAGAGATCGGAGATTATAGGCATGCCTGTGTATCCCATGAAGAGACCGGATATTATAGGCATGCCTGTGTGTCCCATGAAGAGACCGGAGAGAATAGGCATGCCTGTGTGTCCCATAAGGAGACCGGAGATTATAGGCATGCCTGTGTGTCCCATGAAGAGACCGGAGATTATAGGCATGCCTGTGTGTCCCATGAAGAGACCAGTGATTATAGGTATACCTGTGTGTCCCATTTAGAGACCGGAGATTATAGACATGCCTGTGTGTCCCATGAAGAGACCGGAGATTATAGGCATGCCTGTGTGTCCCATGAAGAGACCACAGATTATAGGCATGCCTGTGTATCCCATGAAGAGACCGGAGATTATAGGCATGCCTGTGTATCCCATGAAGAGACCGGAGATTATAGGCATGCCTGTGTGTCCCATGAAGAGACCAGAGATAATAGGCATGCCTGTGTGTCCCATGAAGAGACCAGAGATTATAGGCATGCCTGTATGTCCCATGAAGAGACTGGAGATTATAGGCATGCCTGTGTGTCCCATGAAGAGACCGAAGATTATAGGCATGCCTGTGTGTCCCATGAAGAGACCAGAGATTATAGGCATGCCTGTGTGTCCCATGAAGAAACCAGAGATTATAGGCATGCCTGTGTGTCCCATGAAGAGACCTCGGATTATAGGCATGCCTGTGTGTCCCATGAAGAGACCAGTGATTATAGGTATGCCTGTGTGTCCCATTTAGAGACCGGAGATTATAGACATGCCTGTGTGTCCAATGAAGAGACCCGAGATTATAGGCATGCTTGTGTATCCCATGAAGAGACCGGAGATTATAGGCATGCCTGTGTGTCCCATGGAGAGACCAAGATTATAGGCATGCCTGTGTATCCCATGAAGAGACTGAAGATTATAGGCATGCCTGTATGTCCCATTAAGAGATCGGAGATTATAGGCATGCCTGTGTATCCCATGAAGAGACCGGAGATTATAGGCATGCCTGTGTGTCCCATGAAGAGACCGAAGATTATAGGCATGCTTGTGTGTCCCATGAAGAGACTGGAGATTATAGGCATGCCTGTGTGTCCCATGAAGAAACCGGAGATTTTAGGCATGCCTGTGTGTCCCATGAAGAGACCAGAGATTATCGGCAGGCCTGTGTGCCCAATGAAGAGACCTCGGATTATAGGGATGCCTGGGTGTCCCATGAAGCGACCTCGGATTATAGGCATGCCTGTGTGTCCCATGAAGAGACCGGAGATTATAGTCATGCCTGTGTCCCATGAAGAGATCGGAGATTATAGGCATGCCTGTGTGTCTCATGAAGAGACTGGAGATTATAGGCATGCCTGTGTGTCCCATGAAGAGACCAGAGATTATAGGCATGCCTGTATGTCCCATGAAAAAACTGGAGATTATAGGCATGCCTCTGTGTCCAATGAAGAGATTGGAGATTATAGGCATGCCTGTGTGTCCCATGAAGAGACCGGAGATTATAGGCATGCTTGTGTGTCCCATGAAGAGACCGGAAACTATAGGCATGCCTGTATGTCCCATGAAAAAACTGGAGATTATAGGCATGCCTCTGTGTCCAATGAAGAGATTGGAGATTATAGGCATGCCTGTGTGTCCCATGAAGAGACCGGAGATTATAGGCATGCTTGTGTGTCCCATGAAGAGACCGGAAACTATAGGCATGCTTGTGTGTCCCATGAAGAGACCTCAGATTATAAGCATGCCTGTGTGTCCCATGAAGAGAACTCGGATTATAGGCATGCCTGTGTGTCCCATGAAGAGACCGGAGATTATAGGCATGCCTGTGTATCCCATGAAGAGACCGGAGATTATAGGCATGCCTGTGTGTCCCATGAAGAGATCGGAGATTATAGGCATGCCTGTGTGTCCCATGAAGAGATCTCGGATTATACGCATGCCTGTGTGTCCCATGAAGAGACCGAAGATTATAGGCTTGCTTGTGTGTCCCATGAAGAGACCAAAGATTATAGGCATGCCTGTGTATCCCATGAAGAGACCGGAGATTATAGGCATGCTTGTGTGTCCCATGAAGAGAACTCGGACTATAGGCATGCCTGTGTGTCCCATGAAAAGAGCTCGGATTATAGGCATGCCTGTGTGTCCCATGAAGAGATCAGAGATTATAGGCATGCCTGTGTATCCCATGAAGAGACCGGAGATTATAGGCATACCTGTGTGTCCCATGAAGAGACCGAAGATTATAGGCATGCTTGTGTGTCCCATGAAGAGACCGGAGATTATAGGCATGCCTGTGTGTCCCATGAAGAGACCGGAGTTATAGGCATGCTTGTGTGTCCCATGAAGAGATCTCAGAATATGAGCATGCCTGTGTGTCCCATGAAGAGACCTCGGATTATAGGCATGCCTGTGTGACCCATGAAGAGACCTCAGATTATAGGCATGCCTGTATGTCCCATGAAGGGACCGGAGATTATAGGCATGCCTCTGTGTCCAATGAAGAGACCGGATATTATAGGCATGCCTGCGTGTCCCATGAAGAGACCAGAGAGAATAGGTATGCCTGTGTGTCCCATTTAGAGACCAGAGATTATAGACATGCCTGTGTGTCCCTTGAAGGGACCGGAGATTATAGGCATGCTTGTGTATCCCATGAAGAGACCGGAGATTATAGGCATGCCTGTGTGTACCATGAAGAGACCGGAAACTATAGGCATGCCTGTGTATCCCATGGAGAGACCAAGATTATAGGCATGCCTGTGTATCCCATGAAGAGACTGAAGATTATAGGCATGCATGTGTGTCTTATAAAGAGACCTCAGATTATAGGCATGCCTGTGTGTCCCTTGAAGAAACCTCGGATTATAGGTATGCCTGTGTGTCCCATGAAGAGACCGGAGATTATAGTCATGCCTGTGTCCCATGAAGAGATCGGAGATTAAATGCATGCCTGTGTGTCCCATGAAGAGACCGGAGATTATAGGCATGCCTGTGTGTCCCATGAAGAGACCGGAGATTGTAGGCATGCCTGTGTGTCCCATGAAGATACCGGAGATTATAGGCATGCTTGTGTGTCCCATGAAGAGACCTCAGATTATAAGCATGTCTGTGTGTCCCATGAAGAGAACTCTGATTATAGGCATGCCTGTGTGTCCCATGAAGAGACCGGAGATTATAGGCATGCCTGTGTGTCCCATGAAGAGACCTCGGATAATAGGCATGCCTGTGTGTCCCATGAAGAGATCAGAGATTATAGGCATGCCTGTGTATCCCATGAAGAGACCGGAGATTATAGGCATGCCTGTGTGTCCCATGAAGAGACCGAAGATTATAGGCATGCTTGTGTGTCCCATGAAGAGACCAGAGATTATAGGCATGCCTGTGTGTCCCATGAAGAAACCGGAGATTATAGGCATGCCTGTGTGTCCCATGAAGAGACCGGAGATTATCGGCATGCCGGTGTGCCCAATGAAGAGACCTCGGATCATAGGGATGCCTGGGTGTCCCATGAAGCGACCTCGGATTATAGGCATGCCTGTGTGTCCCATGAAGAGACCGGAGATTATAGTCATGCCTGTGTCCCATGAAGAGATCGGAGATTATAGGCATGCCTGTGTGTCCCATGAAGAGACTGGAGATTATAGGCATGCCTGTGTATCCCATGAAGAGACTGGAGATTATAGGCATGTTTGTGTGTCCCATGAAGAGACCGGAGATCATAGGCATGCCTGTGTGCCCCATGAATAGATCGGAGATTATAGGCATGCCTGTGTGTCCCATGAAGAGACCTCGGATTATACGCATGCCTGTGTGTCCCATGAAGAGACCGGAGATTATACGCATGCTTATGTGTCCCATGAAGAGACCAGAAACTATAGGCATGCCTGTGTGTCCCATGAAGAGATCAGAGATTATAGGCATGCCTGTGTGTCCCATGAAGAGAACTCGGATTATAGGCATGCCTGTGTGTCCCATGAAGAGACCTCAGATTATAGGCATGCCTGTGTGTCCCAGGAAGAGACCTTGGATTATAGGCATGCCTGTGTGTCCCATGAAGAGACCGAAGATTATAGGCTTGCTTGTGTGTCCCATGAAGAGACCAAAGATTATAGGCATGCCTATGTGTCCCAAGAAGAGACCGGAGATTATAGGCATGCTTGTATGTCCCATGAAGAGACCTCAGAATATAAGCATGCCTGTGTGTCCCATGAAGAGAACTCGGACTATAGGCATGCCTGTGTGTCCCATGAAGAGACCAGAGATTATAGGCATGCTTGTGTGTCCCATGAAGAGACCACAGATTATAAGCATGCCTGTGTGTCCCATGAAGAGAACTCAGATTATAGGCATGCCTGTGTGTCCCATGAAGAGACCAGAGATTATAGGGATGCCTGGGTGTCCCATGAAGCGACCCCGGATTATAGGCATGCCTGTGTGTCCCATGAAGAGACCGGAGATTATAGTCATGCCTGTTTCCCATGAAGAGATCGGAGATTATAGGCATGCCTGTGTGTCCCATGAAGAGACTGGAGATTATAGGCATGCCTGTGTATCCCATGAAGAGACTGGAGATTATAGGCATGTTTGTGTGTCCCATGAAGAGACCGGAGATCATAGGCATGCCTGTGTGCCCCATGAAGAGATCGGAGATTATAGGCATGCCTGTGTCCCACATGAAGAGACCTCGGATTATACGCATGCCTGTGTGTCCCATGAAGAGACCGGAGATTATAGGCATGCTTATGTGTCCCATGAAGAGACCGGAAACTATAGGCATGCCTGTGTGTCCCATGAAGAGATCAGAGATTATAGGCATGCCTGTGTGTCCCATGAAGAGAACTCGGATTATAGGCATGCCTTTGTGTCCCATGAAGAGACCTCAAAATATAGGCATGCCTATGTGTCCCAGGAAGAGACCTTGGATTATAGGCATGCCTGTGTGTCCCATGAAGAGACCGAAGATTATAGGCTTGCTTGTGTGTCCCATGAAGAGACCTCAGAATATAAGCATGCCTGTGTGTCCCATGAAGAGAACTCGGACTATAGGCATGCCTGTGTGTCCAATGAAGAGACAGGAGATTATAGGCATGCCTGTGTGTCCCATGAAGAGACCTCGGATTATAGGCATGCCTGTGTGTCCCATGAAGAGACCGGAGATTATATGCATGCCTGTGTGTCCCATGAAGAGACCGGAGATTATAGGCATGCCTGTGTGTCCCATGAAGAGACCGGAGATTATAGGCATGCCTGTGTGTCCCATGAAGAGACTGGAGATTATAGGCATGTTTGTGTGTCCCATGAAGAGACCGGAGATCATAGGCATGCCTATGTGCCCCATGAAGAGACCGGAGATTATAGGCATGCCTGTGTGTCCCAGGAAGAGACCTCGGAAAAAAGGCATGCCTGTGTGTCCCATGAGACCAGAGATTTTCGGCATGCCTGTGTGCCCCATGAAGAGACCGGAGATTATAGGCATGCCTGTGTGTCCCATGAAGAGACCTCAGATTATAGGCATGCCTGTGTGTCCCATGAAGAGACCTCAGATTATAGGCATGCCTCTGTGTCCCATGAAGAGACCTCGGATTATAGGCATGCCTGTGAGTACCATGAAAAGACTGGAGATTATAGGCATGCCTGTGTGTCCCATGAAGAGACCACAGATTATAGGCATGCCTGTGTATCCCATGAAGAGACCGGAGATTATAGGCATGCCTGTGTATCCCATGAAGAGACCGGATATTATAGGCATGCCTGTGTGTCCCATGAAGAGACCGAGATTATAGGCATGCCTGTGTGTCCCATGAAGAGACCGGAGATTATAGGCATGCCTGTGTGTCCCATGAAGAGACCTCGGATTATAGGCATGTCTGTGTGTCCCATGAAGAGACCTCGGATTATAGGCATGCCTGTGTCCCCCATGAAAAGACCTCGGATTATAGGCATGCCTGTGTGTCCCATGAAGAGACCGGAGATTATAGGCATGCCTGTGTGTCCCATGAAGAGACCAGCGCTGAGATAATAGGCATGCTTGTGTGTCCCATGAAGAGACCGGAGATTAGAGGTATGCATGTTTGTTCCATGAAGAGACCAGTGCATCACAGCACTCAGATTCTACGTATGCATGTTTGTCCCATGAAGAGACCAGAGATTAGAGGCATGCATGTTTGTCTCATGAAGAGACCAGAGATTAGAGGCATGCATGTTTGTCCCATGAAGATACCAGTGCACCACAGCACTCAGATTAGATGTATGCATGTTTGTATCATGAAGAGACCAGAGATTAGAGGTATGCATGTTTGTCCCATGAAGAGACCAGAGATTAGAGGTATACAGGTTTGTCCCATGAAGAGACCAGTGCATCACAGCACTCAGATTAGACGTATGCATGCTTGTCCCATGAAGAGACCAGAGATTAGAGTGGTGATTGTTTGTCCCATGAAGAGACCAGTGCATCACAGCACTCAGATTAGATGTATGCATGTTTGTCCCATGAAGAGACTAAAGATTAGAGGTATGCATGTTTGTCCCATGGTATGATACCATGTGCAATAACCTTTGGACAGGTGTGGAGATGAAGGATACAGTCTACATAGGAGCCACCTGACAGAGCAGACAGTTGTTCTATGTCACTTTGGTGTTTACCCTGAGATTGTATATGAATGGACACAGCAGACTGCAAAAGTATTAGCCATAGCAGTGGTCTGCATTCTTAGACTTTGGAGAATGGAACTTTGTCTTACCCATCGAATCTTGGTTACAGGAATGTACAATGGTGTCTCTTAGGAACGTGGGATTTATACACTGAATGACCAAAAAATAGTGCCTACAACCTGTCCCCTTATGCTACACGTTTTTGGTACAGCCAGGAGAAACAAAACGAGAGCCAGGTTGCCTTGAACCAACTGTACAACACGGTGCTGTGGCTCTGCTGGTAGCAAAAGCACCTTAGTGATGACATAAGCTCAAGGCAAGCTGCAAACCATGAACCTAAAACCTTTTCCCTAGGCTAAACATGTGTAGTTGATGGTTGTCGAAGTTCCTGGTCCACCTAGAAAGGGAAAAAGAGGGAGTGTGCCTACAACCTGTCCCTGAACTAAACATTATTGGAGCAGACACCATAAGCAAAATGAGAGCGAGGTTGCCTTGAACCAACTGTAAAATGTGATGCTGTGGGTCTTAAGTAAGCAAAAGCACCTCAGTGAGGGATTGGAGGAAGGCAAACTGCAAACCATGAATCTACAAAATGACTCTAGACTCTAGTTCTTCAACCCTCTCAGCGTTTTGTAAAAGTAAATCTTTGTCAGGTGTGACAGATTGGTGATCCTATTAGTTTACACATCACACAGATTAAAATGAATTAACTGATCAGTGAAGTGTGCCATGAGCACACAGGATGCTCTAGTATGCAACATGCAAACCATGAACCTACAACCTTTCTCTAGGCTAAACATGTATAGTTAATGGATGTCGAAGTTCCTGGTCCACCTAGAAAGGGAAGAAGAGGGAGTCTGCCTACAACCTGTCCTTATGCTAAACGTTTTTGGTACAGCCAGGAGAAACAAAACGAGAGCCAGGTTGCCCTAAACCAACTGTACAACGCAGTGCTGTGGTTCTGCTGGTAGCAAAAGCAACTCAGTGAGGGCATCAGCTCATGGCAAGTGGCAAACCATGAACCTACAACCTTTCCCTATGCTAAACGTGTAGTTGATAGTTGTCGAAGTTCCTGGTCCACCTAGAAAGGGAAAAGGAGGGAGTGTGCCTACAACCTGTCCCTGAACTAAACATTATTGGTGCAGACACCATAAGCAAAATGAGAGCGAGGTTGCCTTGAACCAACTGTAAAATGTGATGCTGTGGGTCTTAAGTAAGCAAAAGCACCTTAGTGAGGGATTGGAGGAAGGGAAACTGCAAACCACGAAACTACAAACTTTCTCTAGGCTGAACGTTTAGATGATGGTTGTCGAAGTTCCTGGTCCACCTAGAAAGGGAAGAAGGAGTGTGCCTGCAACCTGTCTCTTAACTAAACATTCTTGGTGCAGACAGCAGAAACAAAATGAGAGCAAGGTTGCCTTGAACCAACTGTAAAATGTGATGCTGTGGGTCTTAAGTAAGCAAAAGCACCTCAGTGAGGGATTGGAGGAAGGCAAACTGCAAACCATGAATCTACAAAATGACTCTAGACTAACTAGGTTTATTTTAGCAAGTTTACTGGTCCACCTGCAAAAGAAAGTATGCCTATAACCTGACCCTATGCTACTCATGCTGAAAGAGTAGGGAATAGAACCGGATTCCCAGAAAGTATACCAAGTTGCTTTTTGTGGGTTTCCCCGGAGGTCCACAGATTTGGCATACCTTCTAGTCACCGACTTACCTTACTGACACCGCTTCAACAATGGTCAACAGTCTTGCCTGCAGGGCAACATGTTTGTTTATGTTCTTCAGTCCGCCTCCAGCACACCCCTTATCACAGTGTTCTCACATGTTCTGTTTCCACCATGAAAAGATAAAAACTTTTCAAATTAGGCAAAGATAGTCAACAGGTCTTCACCTCAATAGTTGTGCAAATAAAGCTGTATCTAAATGTGCTGTTGAGGTGGCAAACTCTTGCATCTTTTTGACTCCTCAATCAGGCAAAGACTAAAGGTTGTCCCTGGCAAGAACTTCACCCCGTTCAACAGAAAACTGCATTACTACTCCCTTACCCCTCCCTTTCACCAAATATAAATGCTCAGGAAGAATAAATCAGCAGATATTTGCTAGTAAGGCCCTCACTGAAATTCTAATGGTAGCCCAGTCTCTAGCCTCCTTCACTACTATGTATGGGTTGCCACACTGCAGACACAGAAATGCAGGCAATTTACTAATGCTGTCTGGAGAGGCTGTGTCCATCATTACCATTGATGTTGCTCTGACTGTTTCAGTGGGTGGCACACTCAGAGCTGCAGGCCCACTAGTAGCATTTAATTTACAGGCCCTGGGCACGTGTAGTGCACTGAACTAGGTACATATAGGTTAATTAAATATGTCAATTGAATATAAGCCAATTCTGCCATGTCTTAGGAAGAAAACACATTGGCACTAGTTATATGTGCAGAATCCGAAGGCCAGCAAAAACAAAGTCAGCAAAAACAGGAGGTCTGAGAGCAAAAATAAAAGGGGAAATCACGCCAATGATGCCAGCTCTAACAGACATCTTCAAATGCCTCCATAAACCAAACATCGATAGCACTTGCACATGCAGGAGCTAACCAATACAGATATCCCAAACAATAATATGAAGCAGACAATCACTAACTTTCAGAAATCAACATGCAGTATCAGAAAGATATGCAAGTACTCCCCCTGAACAAATGGTTGCACTTAGTCACATCATGGGGTCTCATCAACAGTATCTAGAATACTTAGTGTCAGACATTTACCATAAAACCTTCATGTTTACTGCCTGACAAGAGGACACGCTATCAGGCCCTGTCAAGAAAGGACTCTTGAAACCAAAATACAGCACAGAAATTCAAGGAGGCCACTGCGCATTAGAACTTACTAACCAGCAAGAATGCTTACAAGAACCCCATAAAGACTATGTAGGTCATCATACTAACACGCACATCAGAGCAACAAATACCATTATATAATCTTATACATTGAAACGCTTTCTAAAAAACTACTTCACACCTTCATAAACCTTTTCAGACACTCGTATCTCTTAGAAAGAACAGCAGACACAAAGGCATGTCTTCAGATACCACAGCTTTGAATGCCCATACGCACCCACGTAACCCTCAGATATAGGAAATCAATAGTTGACCCTTTGTAAGCCATAGCACACACCTGCCATCCAGGGTCACTGTCCAACATCCACACCACAATACTTCATGTACATACGACACCCATGCATTCAAACTCTTTCAGACATCCACACCTACCACCAGACACCTATACAGACCACCATTCATATATTCCCAATGAGAGATACTTACTTCCAGAAACCAGTACTGACACCGAAATGCACACGTGCTGGCCAGAACCTTCAAATACATGCCATCAGATACTTGCACCAACCTTATGAGATCATTTCAGTCCCGTACAACCCTATAATTACACTCAAGCTCCGAGAGACAACCTAAGGCACACAGGGAACTGGCAACTCATAGGCATGTTGTTACATATGCATGTAATAACATGTCCGTGGATATGATGTTCACATAGCACACTATCAGTTATCCATCTCACACACGTGCACACACATGCGCGCTGTTGGAAATGGCCCTTTTTGCAGGGTTTTGACTAAACTTTTTGCTTCTTCCTCCTATTTTTTCCTGACCTGTGTGTGTTGGTTTTAGGACTCTGGGCACTTTACTACTGCTGATCAGTGCTAAAGTGCATATGCTATCTGTGTAAACTGTGTTTTGATTGGCGTTTCCATGATTGGCCTATTTGATTTATGTGTCAGTCCCTAGTAAAGTGCACTGCGAGTGCCAGGGCCTATAAATCAAATGCTGTTGGTGGGCTGCAGCACTGGATTGTGCCACCCACGCAAACAGCCCATAAAGTGTAACTCTGGCCTGCCATTGCAGAGCCTGTGCGCAGCCTGGGGCTGCCATGTCGACTTGGCAAGTGCACACACTTGCAAGCCACTAAACCTTCCCTTTCTTACATGTGAGGCGCCCCTCTGGTAGGCCCAAGGTACCCCCATGGGCAGGGTGCATTGTATGTGAGAGGTAGGACATGCCCTGGTGTGTGTGGCATGTCCTGATAGGGAATTACAGCCTACTTCGTTTTTCACTATTGCAAGCCTACCTGTTCCCCATAGGCCAGAATGGCCAGTTTGATTATTCATCCTATAATCTTAAGTGACCCCGGGAACATGGTAGAAATTCGAGTTTAGTATGCCTGAACTCAGAATGATAAACTACATCTTTTAGTGAAGTTGGTTTCAACATTGTGTTTGAAAATACCACTTTTAGACAGTAGGTATTTTCTTATCTAACCATCCAAACCTGCCTCTGCTAGGTTGTGTATTCCTTGTCTGGAGTTTGAGCGACAGGGGCTGGGGGATTCCAGGAGACGGATTGAGCCAGCACAGGGCTGAATAGAGAGATCTGCATGTAGATGGGTGGGAGGAGTTGCATCGGGGACCTGAATAGGACTGTGCCTTCCCTCCCCAATGCTGGCTCCACCTCCTATGGTGCGTCTGATGTCCCCGGCCTGCACTGTGAAAGGAAAGAAGGAGGAACACGCCGTTACACTAGGAACCCTGCTCAGGCGACTGCCGAAATCTGAAGTACATGTGAAATACACCATACTTCGTTAAGCTTTCAAGACTTGCTTTATTTTCAAGAACAAATACATTGATTCAAGCCCTGATGAAGGTCCCCTTGAGGGAATGAAACGCGTTGGCTGACCATCCTTTTACCAACCCAAATCTATTTTTGAATTAAAGAGGACATTTAGTTACAACGTTTTGGCTCATTGGACTATCTCATTCGTGCACCCCCTCTTTCATTTGTTTATGAAAGAAGGAGTTGTCAACAAAGTGTTCCAGGGCTGACCAGAACGGGTTTAAACTAGGCAAAGGCCTCTCTGCCTTCAGAGAACAAAGAAACTGATATAAATATTGGGGCCCAGACCCCAGAGATTTAGATTACTTCTGAACTAAGGAACCTGCCAGGAAGAAAAACCGGGAAAGCGGGAGGAGGAGTACTGCCCCTATGCTGCATGTTGAGGCGTTGGCCTGCAGTGGTTGCTTCTGTCTTGGGTAGGGAAAGGACTGGACTGTGCTTTCATCATCCTGCTGTTAGAATTTTCTCCAAGGGCTTGGAAGTCTCAGGGATAGAAAAGACTTCAGAGAACTCGCTGGAATCAAGGAACCTGCACGGAAGAAGAGCTGGAAGAGCTCCCAGGAGGAGTACTGCCCCTTTGCTGTGTTGTTGTTTTGTTGGGTTGGCCTGCAGCTGCTGCTTCTGCCTTGGGTCGTGAAAGGACTGAACTTGCTCTACTTGTGCGGAGTATCTCCAAGGGCCTGAAACAGAGCTGGCCTCCTGTTAGGAAGTCTCAGGGACTGCAAAGACTTCACCAACCTCTGGGTACCGCTCCTGTAACCGCCGTTTCAGTTGCCACAGAGAAGAGGGAACCGTGACCGACTCCGTCATCCAACTCAGTCGCCGGCCTTGTGTCCTGAAGGCACCGCAGGCCGCACCGTCTCGCCCTGCACCGCACGCCTTGGTCTCACCGACACCTTCTGCATGATCGTCTGCCTGCGCCGCATCAAGAGGCACCGCAACCCGCATCGCCTCGCTTCACTTTGGCTCGAAACCTGTGACCGCCTCGTCACGCACAGCTGTCCGGCTCGGCCAGCACCAATTTCTACCAACCGGCTCTGTCGCTTGCATCGCAACTTGCCAGCACCGCATCGAGCACCGTCTTGCCCTGCACCGCACGCCTTGGTCTCACCAACGCCATCTGGACGATCGTCACCGAACCGCTGCCTGCACCGAATCGACGGACACCGCACTGTCCACCGCTTCCACTTTGCACCGTAACCGCGACGGACATCACGACCGGCTCGGTCACCTGCACCGCAACCTGCCAGCACCATCTCGCCCTGCACCATAAGCCTTGGTATCACCAACGCCGTCTGGCCGATCGTCACCGAACCGCTGCCTGCACCGCATCGAGAGGCACCGCACCGTGCACCGCTTCCACTTTGCATCGCAACCGCAACGGATGCCAAGACCGACTTGCACCTCCGTCTGAGCCGCACTAAGAAAGGTACTGTTAACGAGTCTGTCCCGCTGTTGCTGGCCCGTACCGACGTGGTCAGCGGGAACTGCAAGACTGTTTTCAGCATAGCGGTAGGCTCGGACTGAGCTACCGACTTGTACGAACTGTGTTTTCAACGTATTCTTGCAATTTAAAGAAAGCTTGACAATTAACTTTCTTTGAAGTACTGTATTGTGGATTTTTATCGTATTTGGTCTTGTTTTTAAGTACAACTCGTTTGCGACATTTTGGTTGTTTTGCTACAGAAGCCAGGTACTTTGTAAGTAAAAGGGTCGCAGAGACCACTGCTTTGAACTGAACTCCTCTTTGCACACACTGAACTATTTTGACAGCATTGAGAATAATCCTATTTTACAGTATTGTGTCTTTTTACCGTTATTGGTCTTGTGTTAAGTCTATATATAAAGATACTTATTTTTTTTATAACTACTTGTGTGGTGTCCCTTTGTAGTGTTCTTCACTGTGTTACTGTGTATGGTCATAAATGCTTCACACACTGCCTCAGATAAGCCTAGCTGCTCGTGCTACGTTACCACAGGGTTGAGCAGGGGTGTAGCCCTCTTACTCTCACTTAGGAAGAAGGGTCCCTACTTGGACAGTGGCCAGCCATTGCCAACTAGACACCCCCATTTCTAACACCTCCCATCAAAACAAACAGCAGCGTATTCCCAGTTCCCACCCCTCAATGAAGCACAGCAGCGTATCCCTAGGTAACACTCCTCACTGAAGCACAGCAGCAACCTCCATTACAACCCCTCATTCTCCCAGTAACCACCCCTCAATTAAGCACAACAGCGCACACTCCCAGTTACCACCCATCAAGAAAAGCACAGCTGCGTACTGTTACCACCCCTCAGTGAAGCTCAGCAGCATTATTAGTCATCACTGCTCAAAAAAGCACAGTAGTGAAGTCCATTACCACCCTTCATAATCTTATTCCCTGCCCTTCAAAGCCTGGCTGTGTAGTCCTGGTTAGCATTCCTCAGTTAAGTACAGCAGCGTATTTCCAGTTACCACCTCTCAAATAAGCACAGCAGGGAACTCCGTTAACACCCCTCAATGAAGCACAGCAGCGTACTACATGTTCCCACCCATCAATTAAGCACAGTGGTGTACTCCGTTAGTACACCTCATTGAAGTACAGCAGCGCACTTCCAGTTAAAACCTGTCAATGAAGCAAAGCAGCGTTCTTCGTTACCACCCCTCCATGAACCACAACGGCGTTCTCCATTACAACCCCTCAATGAAGCACAGCAGCGTATTCCTAGTTAATCTTCTATACTGAAGCACAGCAGTGAACTCTGATACAACCCCTCATACTCCATTACCACCCCTCACTTATGCACAGCAGTGCTCTCCCAGTTACAACCCATCAAGAAAGCACAACTGCATACTCTGTTACCAACCCTCAGTGAAGCTCATCAGCGTACTTCGTTATCACCAGTCAAAAATAGCAAAGCAGCGAAGTCCATTGTCACCCCTCATAATCCCATTCACCACCCCTCAAAGCACAGCAGCATAGCCACAGTTACTAACCCCCAGTTAAGCACAGCAGGGTACTCCTTACAACCCTCAATTAAGCACAGCAGTGAACTATGTAATCAGCCCTCTGAAGCACAGAGGAGGACTCCGTTAGCACACCTCATTAAAGCACAGCAGCATACATCCAGTTACTACATCTCATTTAAGAAAGTGAAGCGTACTCTCAATAAACACCCTTTAATGAAGCACAGCAACATGCGTACTTCCTGTTACCACCACTCAATGCACAACGGCGTACTACATTGCACCTCTCAATGAAGCACAGCTGTCTTCTCCCAGTTACCACCCATCAAAAAACAAAAGCAGTGGCATATTCCCAGTTCCCACACCTAAATGAAGCACAGCAGTGTATTCCTAGTTAACTCTCCTCACTGAAGCACAGCAGCGACCTTAGTTACAACCCCTCATTCTCCCAGTTACCACCCCTCAATTAATCACAACTGCGCACTCCCAGTTACCACCCAAAAAAAGCACAGTAGTGAAGTCCATTACCACCCTTCTTAATCGTGTTCACTGCCCTTCAAAGCCCTGCTGTGTAGTCCTGGCTAGCATTCCTCAGTTAAGTACAGCAGCGCACTTCCAGCTACTACCTCTGAAATAAGCACAGCAGGGTACTCCCAGTTACCAACCCTCAATAATGCACAACAGCTTACTCAGTTATTACCCCTCAGTGAAGCACAGCACCATATTTCCAGTTACCACACTCCATTAAACCAAGTCAGCGTACTTTTATTTACCACTTCTCAATGAAGCACAGCAACATACTTGCAGTTATTGCCCTTCAATGAAACACAGCAGCATAGTCTGTTACCAGCCCTCGTACTCCCAGTTAGCACACCTCAATTAAGCACAGCAGCGTACTCCGTTACCACCCCTAGGGAAAACACAGCAGCACACTGGCCATCCTTCAGTTAACCACAGCAGTGTACTTCGTTCCCACTGCTCAATGAAGCACAGCAGTGTAGTGCATTACCACCCATCAATGAAGCACAACGCACTCCCAGTAACCACCTGTCAAACCTGGTACCATTAGCGTGGATCTCACTTCCATTTTTTGCTGTTGCCTTCTGTGTTTTTGCTACATGTTTTGCTGGTATAGATGCTTTGGGCACTTTGCCACTGCTAATCAGAGCCAAAGTGCAAGTGCTCCCAATTGTTATTATAATGGATTAGTGACTCCATGATTGGCTTATTTGGTAAACTTGTCAGACCCTAGTACAGTGCACAGCTTGTGCAGAGGGCCTGTAAATCAAATTCTGCTGGTGGGCTTGCAGCACCGATTGTGCCACCCACCGGAGCAGCTTGTAAATTATGGCTCAGGCCTGCCATCACAGAGCCTGTGTGCAGTCTGGGACTACCATGTCGACTTGGCAAGTGCACACACTTGCCGGTCCCCAAACCTTCCATTTTATACGTGTCAGCCACCCCTAAGGTAGGCCAAAGGACTGGGTGCATTGGATGTGTGTGGCATGTTCTGATTGTGAATTACAGCCATTTTCGTTTTTTACTTTTGCAAGGCTACCTTCTCCCATAGGCCCGAATGAGCAGTTTGATTATAACACCTTATTATCCAAACTGACCCAGGGAACAAGGTAGAAATTCGAGTTTAGTATGCCTGAAAGCAGAATGTTAAAATACATCTTTTAGTGTGGGTGATTTTTACATTCTGTGTTTGAATATACTACTTTTAGAAAGGTGGTATTTTCTTGCCTAGCCATTCAGCATGCCTCTGCTAGGTGTGTGTATTCCATGTCTGGTTTGTGAGTGACAGGGGGCTGGAGAGGGCTTTGGCTACAGCAGTCTAATGAGTCAGGGCTGGGCTGAGTAGGACCAGCATGGACTAGAGAGTGGGGGGGCAGAGATTTCCTTTCACTGACCTGAGCACTCAGAATGGAGAGGAGGAGGAGGAGATTTCCTTTCAGCTGCCTGGACCAGGTCTGCTCTCAGACAATGCTGTCTCCACCTCCTGCCGGGAAGCTGCACAGAACTGGCTTTGGCTAGGCACAGGACTCCCTGCCTTCAGAGCAAAGGATTTACCGGTATAAATATTGGGGCCCACACCCCAGAACTTTAGATCACTTTCGGGAATCAAGACGAACCTTTGCTAAGGAGAAGAAACAAGAAAGCTGAAGGAGACTGCCCCTGTGCTGTGCTATTTCTGGGGTTGGCCTGCAGTGGATACTTTATCTACCAAGGAAAGGGGAAGAGAACTTTTCATAATCTTTAAGAAGAATCTCCAAGGGCTTGAAGTGTGCTGGTCTCCTGCCTGAAGTCTCAGGGATACAAGACTTCACCACCAGCTCCCCTGAATTCCCTTGCTGGGGATTCTACCTGCAGAGAGGTGCCTACTGTTGTTTGGGCCCTCTAAGACTGCGTGTCACTGGGAGCTGGAAGCGCGACGCAACAAGGAGAAGCGTGTCACTGCCGCAGCAGGTGCCGTTGCATCGCCGAAGCGTGCCGCCGCCGCAGCTGTTCACCATCGCATCATCGACGAAGCGCGTTGCAGAACCGGAGAAACGTGTTGCCGCCGCAAAGGTCATCGTCGCATCACCGGAGAAGTATGTCGCAGGGCCTGTCGTGACTCAGAAGGCACTGAGTCGCCAAACGGCCGTCGGGCGTGCACGCATCACATCCACGTTGTCGCATGGCATCCAAGACGCCATTTTGTCGCATCGGATCATCGCATCACATCGAGACGCCATCCTGTTGCATCATAACCGGAGAGCAGTAAGAAACCGACGCATCACCTCACACAGTAAGGAGGCGAGCATCAACTCCCCTGCGCAGCAGTAAGGAACCGGCGCATCCACTCCCCTGAGTGTAAGGGACCGACATCACCATCCCTGCGACCCTTTTGTATGTATTGCGTGACGCATCCAAGGTACTGTGAGTAAAGTGTTGCATTTACCATCTACATTGAACTAAGCAATTTCCTACCATTTTAAAGAATTTTTGATTACAGTATTGAGGATTGTCGTCGTTGTGTTAAGTCTAGTAAAGGTTACTTATTTTTCTAAATCTGTGTGGTGTCAATTTGTAGTGTTTTCACTGTATTACTGTAGGTGTTCACAAATGCTTTACACATTGCCTCTGAGCTAAGACTGTCTGCTCATGCCAAGCTACCAAAGGGGTGAGCAGGGGTTATCCAGAAGTGTACCCCCCCTTTCCCTGACTAGAAGCAAGGGTCCCTATTTGGTCAAAGGTACCTACCTCTGCCAACTAGAGACCCCCAGTTCTAACACCACCCATCAGTGAAGCACAGCGGCATACTCCCAATTACCACACCTCATTAAAGCACAGCAGTGTACTCCCAGTTAAGACCCTTCAATGAAGCACAGCAGCATACTCAGTTACCACCCCTCAGTGAAGCGCAGCAGCTTATTCCCAGTAACAACCCCTCAGTGAAGCACAGCAAAGTACTCCCAGTTACCACTGTGAAACATAAGGTGCCTGATAGGCAAACTACTTCAAAAACAATCAGCATGAGTCTGTTCATTTCAGGTAGACGCAAGATGCAAGTCCCAAGAATGTAAGGGGTACAGTTCAAACTCACCAGTATTTATCCAGGGACCCTGCATTTCCTTCAATGTCTCTGGCTGGAAAATCGTAAATGGACTTGGCTGCCTTCAAGTCATCCACATGGGCACACTGTAGAAGAGAGCAAAGTGAGAAGTCAATTCCACAGAGCAAGTCAGAGGCATGCACAGAGACCAGTGTATGAAACTACTGAAAAGTTAATTACGTAGATTGAGGTATGCAAGATCGGCTCATGAAAAGACAAGAGTACCAAAGCACTGAGAAGTCAATTATGCAGAACAAGTCAGAGGTATACAAGATCGCCTCACAAAGAAACCAGTGCATCAAATACTGATAAGTCAATCAACGTAGCTTTATTTGGTTTTGAGGATACAAACCATAAAACCAAACAAGTACAATAAAAACTTAAGATAGTAAAGATGAAAAGAAATGCAAATAAAACATAGGATTAAAAAAAAAAAAAAAAAAAAAATCAGCTAATCTTTGTACGTTTCTGAACATGCAGAAGTGGTTATTCAGTACATCGTCGCAGTTACTAGAGAACTTAAGACTCGGAGCCTATTCAAGGCTATTCCTCAGCCTTACAGAAACCTTTATAAAGCTAAGTACGCTAAAAATATTATCTCCGGAAAGCAGCTGTAGGCACATAAGAGCAGGCCTAACTTGTAAAAAAATGTCCCTTAACCCAAGCATAATCTGCCTTACAGAGCTCCTTAGGAGCCTAAAAAGGTCATTCCTGCCTAAGTCCTGCAAAGAGGTCCTGATATACTTAAGACACGGGCACATGAAATGCAGGATCCAGGGACAAATCTTTTAGAATCTCCCTACTTTAAGACCTGCCTTTAACCAGATCCTCAACTAAAGTGCAAGGAGGGTGAAAGGCCACAATACAATATAAAATCTATGTCCAATTACTCATACATCCTTATCCACCAAAAAAGAGGTGGTACTTTGAGGAAGACACAAAAGCCTCCATAAAAACTTAATTTCTACTATTTGCAGCTCCAAATGGTTAGCACAACCTCGGATTTCACTCCCATAGATTACTTCAGAAATACATTTTGCACTGTAAATCTTTTCCTTGTAATAAAAGGAAGCCAACTCAGTGCTGAATCGAATACCATTCTGAAATATAATACTCTGGTCTTGGAAAGAACACTGGATCCTAATTTAAAACTAGTTGATTTAGAGTACCATCACAAAGGATTTCTTCTCATTAATCGAGAAGTCCAAATGTTCTATGAACTTAGAAAAGGATCTCAACAGGGATTGTAAACCTCTAGCTGTCTTAGCGATGAGGACCGCAATATCCGCATATAAATACTGGTAGACTACGTGACCCACATTCGGACAATCTGATTTCACATCAATCGGGGCCTGCTCTAATCTGTCAATGTATAGATTAAACAAAAACAGCCAAAATACAACCATGCCACACCCCTCCTTTAATCCTAAAACTAGGTGAGCACTCCAGGTCTTCAGGGAAACTGACCGATGCCTCTGTGTCCCTATAAAGGTCTCTCAAAAACAAAATGTCCATCTCCACCCCCAGTGAAACATGACTTGCCACAATTTTGTTCCGTTTACCCCGTCAAACGCAAATTAAAGGTCCATAAATCCTAAGTGTAGGAGACCAGAACGGGCAACTGTGTATTTCTCTAAAATAAAGTATCAGTTCAAACACTTGAGTACAGTGGACCATCCAGCACAAAAGCCATACTGAGATTCTGACAGCACATTGTTTTACTCAGCCCACACTGACAGTCTTTCCAGTAAAATACGACCTACAACCTTCACTACAGAATTGAGTAGGGAGATTGGCATACAGTAGGATGGGCTTTCTGTCCCAGCTTAAAAAAATTGGTAAAATGATGGACATAGCCCAAGACTGAGGTGGACCTACCAACACCGCTGCATTAAGTGCAGTTAGAAAAGGCACTCTGATATCACTCACGAATATATCAGGCGGAATGCCATCCAAGCTTGGTGCTTTGGTAATGGGTAAACCCATAAAGCTCCTTAACTTTCTCTCAGAAAAAGGTCAACTTAGCGGACCCAATCATCACAGAATTGCAGTTCTTTTGTTCCAACTGGCCTATCTTGTATGTATCCTTAAAGTAAGCTGCCCATGCATCTTCCGGACCAATATCAGGGGCCACTAATAATAATACTCCAGAATCTTGAGCTGCTATTCAGATGCTTACCTCAATTAGACCTGTCCAGGCCTCCTCCTTTATGTCCTTTTTACGGTTTGGCTGTTCTTTTATACAAACAGTGACATTTCTTTATGCTGGCTAGATCCCATGGCTCAACACTCAGAGCACTCTTAAGCTCCCTCAGTGCTTTCAAGCATACAGAGTCAAACCACCTGGGACGATTAGTTCACGTGAAGGACTTGGGTGTCTCCAGCAAACCAAACACTACTTTAGAGATCTCAACATTGGTCCTTAAAATCTCCCAGGCATTACTTGTAATGGACATAGAAATATCTAGCCCCCTTTCGCTATTGGAGTCCAAGAACTAGTAAAAAGCCTCAGGTATTATCTGGGTCCACTTATGTCTACCAAACTGGCTTGTAACCTTTACCACTTGGACACCGACCCTTGGGTTTTTTGTCAGTGCAGACTAACAGATAGAGACACATACTGTATTATGGTTGCTGAAAGGGCTCATCTGTATCCAAAATTTGGAAATATGCATTAAAAGTGGAGTGGAGACAAAAAAAACAAGCATAGACATAGCCAATAGGGCTCGCTTTTGGGACCTTATAAGTGTTTAGCCATGCAACAGTTGGTGTTGTTGCACCAAGGATTTTGTGCTGCATAACTAAATACTTATAAGGTCCCAAAGGCGAGACCTAATGGCTATGCCAATGCTTGTTCTGGGTGGAGGTAGTTGGAGGGGTAGCGAGTCAGATGTGGGCGGATCCACCCCTGGGGGGGGGGAGTGGGGTGGGGAGTAGGAAGCACAGGCGAAGGAGGCTTCATTGGAGGATGATTAAGAAAAATAAGTGAGAAAGAGTCTGGGAATCGAAGGTTATTGGGAGAAAGGTGAAAAGAATGAGTGAAGCAAGATGGTGTGAGAATGCTGGGGTGGAGAAAGGGATCATGTTTAAGAAGTTTTGATGTTATGATAAACATTGAAGCGGTTTAAATGCTTGCATTCGTGTCCTAATAAATGTTCTTTTACACATCACTGGAGCGTGGCACGTGATTGTCTCATGATGATGAGGAGCGAGGGGCTGAGGGAGATGGGACTGGGGTGGGTGATGAGGGTGCAGGGTTCCATGCACTGGTTGTGCGCTTAGGCAAAATGAGGGCGAGCTGCAGGAGAAGAGGCAGGGGGCAGCAGGTCAAGGCTCCAAACATCCGGGTGGAGGAGGCCCTGGCACAGTGAGGGGAGAGGCGTCTGCTTTGAGGGAGAGGCGCGCATCTGCTGAGTGGGCGGGTTTTGCACGCCAGCTAGGTGTCTACGGTGCACCCACCATAAAGATCTGGAGGATGAGGGAGGAGATACGGTGGCCGGGACTGGTCAGCTTGAGGTTTGGGGGCAGGAGAATCAGGCAGGTACGGGAGGTGGGAATTGGATGTACGAGAATGTGAGGGAAAAAAGAGTGGAATGGGGGAACAGGCAAAACAAGACTGAGGCAAGCAAGAGTGAGAGTGAAAGAGGAAACAGGATGCATAACTAAAAGAGGTAAAAGTGAGAAAGAAATGAGGGAATATGCGGAAGCAGAAGCAGCAACAACAAAAAAGCAGGAGACCAACAAAAGGGTTACAGCGAATTGGAGCAAGAATGAGAGACAAAGAGAGAGAAGGAAGGGGCAAAACAACAGAAAACAGAGGAAATAAAGAGACAGAGAAAAGGGTGCAAGAGTGCAAACAAGCATTGGCCGCACGGCAGTAAAAGTAACGCCGCGCAGCCGTAAAAGCGAAAGTCATTGCGATCACTCTGAAAGCGAAAGTGATCGCGATGACGCGCTAAAGCACGCTAGGGATGCGTGCGCAGCAGCGGGGGGAGGGGCGGAGATGGTGCTGAAGGCTGGAACAGGAAAGGCCGATGGCTGGGCGAGAAGGGAGGGGTGAATGCGGGGAGCAGCTGTGCGCGTGCACGCCATCGTGCACTCCAGCTTGTAGCCAGCACAAAAATGTGGGTAGCACTTTGAAAACCCACCTACTAAATGTCTCGCAGGGCAGCGCATGTGCTGGCTCAGGCGAGACCTAAAAACCAAAGGAAAGAACGAGCTGGTTATGCGCCCTTTTCACATTTGAAATATAAGCTAAGAACTAGGAGTGATCCGATTCCACTTAACGCTGCTACACGAAAAGGTCATTAACATTCTCTTCTAGCTGGCTGTTGATCATTTTAACTTTTTGGTGATTATTTTTCTCAATTCCAGAGCATAAGGTTCACCTTTAAAATAAATTGGGCTATGGGGATTTTGTTCCAATCCAAAGCTCATGTTTGTTACTGTTTAGGAGTTGTTTCTCAGTGGCCTCAACCAGTTTCAGCACAGAATATTGAAAAGGCACTAAATGTAAATCTCAAGCCCCAAAATGCAGTCTCTAAATATTGATCACCAACCGTGAACACTCCTGAAGGACAAGTAGAAGTGATTTATTCCACATATAAAAGAGGCTGCTTCCTTAGGAGGCCTCAATACAATTAGCTACTGATGGATACTTCTAACTGCAATTTCCTCAAGTTGAAAAATATGCCCAGAGATGCACCCCGTAGAAGATCATTAATTACTGCCTGAAGTGGGAGCAACCTGTTAAAATTGAGGGTCTACACTGTCTCTCTACACCAGCAACGATGACTCATGTAATCACGAGATATGGGCAAGCGCAGATTCGGAATTGGTTTGATGCGGTTGTTGATGATGTTTTTGTTGATTGTATGTAATCCTACGATACTGGATAAGACGTGGACTGTAACTTCTCTCCTTCTTCTAAATGTTATCATTCATATGTCCATCATTGTACGGAAATCCTGTATTGATCTCTATAAAATCAATAAAATGTGTTCCCCCCCAAAAAATACACCCAGGTGCCAAACTAGATACAGATAATTCTTCCAGCAATGCTCCTACATGTAGATGTGCTGTATGGCTCCATGGGAGTGCCATGCCACCCCATAAGTGACAGAGCAGAGCCACATTTAAGCCCCACCCATGAATGCCTGTGTCAATTTCTTACATTTTTCTGCTTCCACACCCTCAGACGTTGAGTGCAGAACAAACAGACAGATTCCTAACTTAGAATCTATTTAGCAAAACCTTGTTCTTATGCTAGATACTACTAACCACAGAATCCAGATCATTGTGATTGTTAGGATAGATACAATAGCAGTATGTCCAAAAAGAGGAGGGACTGAAAAGTAGAGCACAAAGTCCAGTAGAACAGAGGGTGAAGTGGCCTCTCCACTGTACCGGCCTGCCATGGCAGTCATTTCCTCAACATATGCACCAAACCCACATAGAAACCTGGCGGATGCCTAGAACAGGTACCCCGCATACCATAGGCATCATACTGATGTAAAAGCTCAAAGTTCTTTTATGGTAAAGTTGATGGAACCTTTCCTCCTCCTTCAAGGAGCGAGGCAGTGCAAAATATGCTGGCAGAGTAATTGATTGGCCAATGTGAAGGGAGTCACCAGCTTTGCTTGGAAGGTCACCCTGGTCCTTAATACCACATTGTCTGGAAAGGAGGAGGTGTCAGGTGGTTGCACCGACCGCATCAGAAATTGACTCATGGGACGTGCTGACATAACCTGAATGAGGAAGACAGTTTTCAGCGTGAAGAGTCATAAGTTACAGCTGTACATATCCACAAAGGGCTTCAAAGTGAAACGTCAAGAGAAAGTTCAGGTCCTATTGAGGCAACACAAACGGTTTGTGGGTGAAACATGTGTCAAACATTTTATAAAATGCATCACTACCGGTGACTTAAAGATCGTTGGTCAGGCAACACAGAAATATCAACAGGACAATGAATAATCCTTCACTGTGCCTACTGCAATATACTTTATTGGGCTAATGAACGAACAAACCAAAGAACATTAGAAAGGTTGGCTTGTATGGTGTGTGTTTTGAGAACCACACCAAACAAAAAAAATTCCAGCTTCCAGCATAATTCAACTTTGAGGAAGGGCGCTTGGCTTCTGCGATGACATCAATCACTTTGGTTAGCAAGTCACACACATTTACGTTTGGAGGTGTAGGTTGTGGAGACTCTGTTGCAGGACCCTACCCTACTACTGAGAGAGCAGGTCCTCCTGAAGTAGAAACCTGATCCGAGGACAAATACTAAGGCTCAGGAGCTCTGGGTGACACTTTGTCTTGGCCCCGTCCAGACACTGAGAATGTCTTGGGCCTGATCTGTATTGATCTTTCTAAGAACCCAGGAGAGAGAGAGAGGTGGAAACGTGTAAAGGAGGCCATCCTTCCATTCCATCTAGAATGCAGTTCCTAAAGAGCATCATGGAGGAAACTCCAATACCAGAATTGTTGACACTGTGCATTCAATGGTGGCGAACAGCTACAAGGCAGGGAATGCTCCATTGCTCAAAGACTCACTTCCCCACCTCAGGATGCAGCCACCACTCACGATCTGCCAGACAAAGCTTGCTCAGGTAATCCACGCTGACTTTCATGGACCCTGCTAGGGGGTTGGCCATCAGGAAGATCTTTTGATGGTCCAGAGGCACATGGCCTCCTGGCATCGGATACAGAACCCACTTTCTTCTGCTTGTTGCAGTATCACATAGCCATTGTGTTGTCAATGGGGAACTGTACCTGCCACCCTATAATGGATGGGGTAGGAAAGGCCAGACTGATTATCCAAAGCTCCACAAAACAGTTGGCTCTCCACTGGAAACCAGAGGCATCTGGTCTCCACCCCTCCCAGATGACCCCTTAACGCAGCAGTGATGCATCGGCCATCACAAAGATCTCTGGGTGGGAGCTGCCATAGGTCAAGTTGGCATCTACCAGCCACCACTGCAGATCTGCGCCGTCTCCTTGAGGATCTGAAAGGAGTCAGAGAGGAAATCCTGATGCTGGGCCTACTGAGTTCTGAAGGTCCAATGCAAGGCCTGCATGCGTCACCTAGCATTCAGCATAAGCAGGATACTCAAGACCAGTAGGCCAAGAAGTGTCAGAGTAATGCTCACCAAAACTCAGGCCTGTTCCAGAAACATCTGGATCATTTCCTGAACATACTGGACTCAAGCAGCGGAGGAAAAGCTTTGAACATCACCATGTTCAGAATCGCCACAATAAATTGAATAATCTGTTTGGGGCTAAGTCAGGACTTCTACCCATCGATGGTAAATGCCACCGATATCAGGACATCGGCCATCGTTGGGAGGTGGTCTATGACTAACTGCAGCGAGCCTGCTTTTAGCAACAAGTCTTTAAGGTATGAGAATAAACATACTGAGGACCTCGAAATATAGGCAGCAACCATTAATAACACTCCAACATTTTCATGAATACCTGAGGGTCAGAGGCGGGGCTGAATGGGAGCACAGTAAACCAAAACTGTTCCTGGCCTCCCTTGAACCTCAGAATACCCCTGTAGGACTGTAGGATGAGCCTATGGAAATGGATGCCCTGCAAGCCTAAGGACGCCATCCCACCCCCGGCATCCAAAGGGGACAGGATCTAAGCCAGAGTGAGCATTTTGAATCTGTAAAGAGTGGGAGGAGGTTAGAAAAGTAGGCCTGGGGCCCACACCATACTCCAGAATGAGGAAGTAACGCAAATAGTATCCTTGCCCTTTCTCCAAGCCTGGTCTCTCTCTATGGCACCCTTGAACAACAAAATGCTGACTTCTGCAAAAGGATTGCAGAGTGCTCCTCAGAGTCGCTTCGGTGTTGGAGGAATGTGGGTTGGTGAGAAGAGAAAGGGTATAGCCCTTTTGAACAACATGTAGGACCCACCTTCCTGATGGAGATGGGACTGGAACTGGGCAGAAATGCCATATTATGCCTCAAGGGACTGAAAAATAAGGCGGCTTGACAGTAGCAGGGCTGGGAGAATTTAAGGACTGTTGGAAGAATTCTCCAGATTCAGTCCAGTGCCTGGAGATATTGTAAAGGTGAGGAATCTGTGGCTAGTCGAGTACCCACCAGAAAGAGCTTTACCAAAGTTAAGTAACTTGTTAATTAGCACTAAGAAGCTGTGGGGTGAAAACTGTTCAGAAAGATGAAAGGTCACTAGTCCAGAAGTATACAAGGCTGATTGTAAATCACTGGCCAATAGGAATGAACTGCGTGCAGTCGCGACACTCTGGACGTCAAACCTATGAAATAGTAATTCCTTTGGATATACAAGTCTATCCCCCTAATCCATAATGCTGTACATATTATGCTGTCTAGAGCAGCAATACTCGCATTAGATTAAGTTAATTGTGTTAAAGGTTTCGAAGCTGTATCCAGAATCGCATCCAAGGAATGCTGAGGTTGACTCAGCCAATCAGAAGGCTTAAATATAATCAGCTTGTCTGCTGATGCCTGCCTTCAATGTAAGTTGAGTAGACATGTAAGGCACGAACATGAAGCACACATGAACAGCTGAAATAGTTTAGTGTTGAGTATGGGGTTGGGTAGACCGAGGCCTCATGGCCCACATGCCACCAGGCCTTTGGCCCTCGCACATAACTGGAGGGTAAAATACTACTCTGGGCAGAAGGCAATGCTATCTAACAAGCACATTTATTGAAATGTTGAGAGCCAGGCAGCAATCCGAACGCCCTTAATGCAGTCCATACCTACTAGTAAGGTTAGTCAGCGAAAGTAGTCGTATATTGAAACACCTTATTGCAGAAAGGACAGTCAGAAAGGGGAAATATGGTAGCCATGTGGTAATTAATGCTACCTGAAAGGCGTGATTTCTGTTGGAATAAGAAGCTTTACATTTTTTTGTAGTAAATCCTTATGGCCATTTAAACGAAAGTGATCGTGAAAGTGAAAGTAATCTCGGTCAAGCGCGGTGAGCGCGCCCGCACACATGCACTGTAGCTCTAGGCTGGCCTGGTAGCACTTTTTGGAGCCCTCATAAAATGTCTCGCCAGACAAGCGCATGCACTGGGTCAGGCGAGACCTCAAAATCTATGTATGATTAACAACCTCTTCCTATAAAAGTAGGACTAACATCCCTTCTAGTTAGCAACATTACATCCAATGTAAAGGCTAAATTAATCTCATTCAACAAGGTGTTTAATCTAATGCCCTAACGAATGTGTTATAGATGTGTTCCAGATACAAGAGCGCACCCAACATCCAAAACCCCCAATTCCCTCGGGACCACACAGGTGAACATTAAAGTCCCCATCCACCATAATATATGCCAAAGAAGTTTTAAAGTACATCAGATTTTTAATCAACTAACCCAATATCTGTACATTGCATTCCTCATGAGGAAAAGATTGAGCATAATACAAATTTACCATTACACTTGATGTGGGCCAGCGGAGGAGACTAATAAAGCTGCATGGTGGGGACTCCAGTTGGTAACACCTAAAACCTCCCTTTTAATGCAAGTGAGAAAAATAATCAGCCAGCCCGCCCCTCTTCGCTCGTCCAGCTCAGGATTCTAATGCTGTTGAAAAAAAGGGTTTAGAAGCGCTACAAAAATTAACTACCCAATTCTCTTGGAAAAAAATTACTTCAAACCTCTAATAAAAGGCCAACCATTTTGGGTACTCCAATTTCCCAGCAATACCCGTCACATTCCAACAAATAAACTTACAAATGTTCCTGGTGTTACAAATCGTTTGGGCCTCTTTTTGCAGCAGTGTAGGTACCATTGCTTCACTGACTTCTGGGGTGTTAAGCCCATTCACCTCTCAAAGTCAATCACATGCATCCAGCCAGGACAAAGAGCGATATCTGTTAAAGATATTCAACTCGGAGGCAGCCACTGACCACCCAACCTCTGCCTGCTGTTTTGGGATCTGCCAATGGTCATGTATGGAGACATCAGCCAGTGATTAATAGAAAGAAAACAAAACAGTGGGAGTGTGGGAATAGAGGAAACCGGGCCATTAAAAGTGTTACCCCTAAATAATTTTAAAATTATTCCTGCCACATGCGGTCTGTTAAAATGTATGACCACACAATCTGCATCCAAAGTTTTCGCCCTTTTCTAACCAGCTTACGCGACGAACCTGGTTGATATAAGACCCTATAACTGCAAGCTGAGTAGAACGCAGCATTGCTGTAGGGAGGGGACAAACAGGAGCAGACGAAGGGTGGGCTTCCACATGCAATATAGAATGATTGTATTTAGAAAGCTCTGTGGTAAAGATAGTACAGTATAGCCCAGCTTCGACGCAAGTTATTCTTTATTGGCAATATCCAGAATATGGAAAGAATACATCCACAAGTTACATAAAGAAAGAGCCCAAGGGCCGACCACTGATCTTCACAGTCTCACCTGCCTGCTCCTACCTCGCCACTCTGCCAATGCTCTGGAACATTTTCATCCACACTGTCAACTGCACACACCAGCTATACCACAATTGAGCTTCCATATCATCATAATTCTCTATTTCGGTAATATACCATACAAGAGGTGCAATACAAATCACTCCTGCGTCAGTTCTGTGTAGAGTTTAGATCCATGTTCCAGGACATCGAGTAGAGGTGTCTTTATATCTGTATGTATGGAATGCTCCAATGTCATAGCAAGCTGAGACTTGGTAAACAATGTAATAGAGACGCTAAAAGCTCAAGACAGGCTCGAGACTGAAGCCCACCCAGGCTCAGCTCAAGGTCCTGTTCGAACCTCGAGCCCATATTCAGCTGAGCATTGGCTTCTGCCTGCCACCCTCCCTCTACACAGGATGCAGTGTTAGGATCAGAGAAGCGGACTGAACTTGAGAACCAGGTTTGAGTGTCCGCATTGGCTTACCATCCTGTGATTGCGGGACATTCACTTAAACTAATCACACCAGTAAACAATGCATGTGATCTTGTGTAATGTATCCGGTGCTCATTTAAAGCACTCCAATACCTTCAGGTTGAGTTTGCGCTTTATTTCAAAGACTGTAGAAAAACGCACTAAAAGGTAAAAATAAAACATTAACATAAGGAAAGGCAAACAGATACCCATTTACTGGATGATTTGTACAAAGCGAAGCCAGAAAACCTAAATAAACCAGGGCATCCCCACTTAAATGGTGGGATCTTAGGCAAATATTTCACCAAAACATTTTACAAAGCCCAAATATCAGAGTTCAGACTGCGAGTGGTAGAAAACTATCACTTTAAACAAGTACTCACCTTACACCTGAACTGCGAGGTCCATGGTGTGGGCTACGACTCCCCTATGAGAAGGAGCTAAGGTGTTTTTCAAAGATGAGACAGGGGTCAGTGAGGGGCAGAGTGCAAATAAGTGCAAAGATGATAAATTAAACTATCTCCAGGGGTCCAAGTATACTTTATTCAGTAGGCCTCTAGGATAGACTTTAAAAAGAGGACTAGGGATTAAGCAAATATATCCCTATCAATGGTCAACATGTTTCTGTCCATATATGGTCCCTTAAAAGGGGACCGGAGCATTCGTCAGGACCTTAAGAGTTGTGTGGTCACTCTGCAAAGGCTTGCAATAGTGAGGAAAATGTGAAAAAATATATGTACTGGCCACCACACGATCAAAGCGGCAAGGGTAACGATGACCCATATTATTCAGAGAGCACCGTCTTTGAAATAAGAGAAATGGAGTCCACTCTCGAAGCACTTGGTACGTCTTGTGGTGCCCAACTCTTTGGTCGGTGCGGATTCCAAATAGACGTTCTTGCGAGAGTCATGCCAATGTACAACCCATGGAACACTCCTGCCACAAAGTAGCACTTAGCATTACTTTGCATTATGTTAGGTAACTATCCAATGCAAATCAGGATGTGTGTTGGAAAGTAAATTGTAGTACTACACATTGGCCATGGCTTTGCGTCACTGTTTCTTTAAGATGCAATCCTGGTGAAAACAAATTCTCCTTGAGCCTTTCTGCCGGTCTATCTTATACTGTGTGCAGCATGCAATTCATTTTTAACTGTCCTACATATTCACAGTGCTTTCAATCCCAGGATGGGACCTCATAGGTCTATAACCACACAAGTCACAAGTCCCCAGTGCACCAACCAGTTATACATACATATATCTCAAGTAATAATACACTAGAGGTGAGATGAGCCATGGAAAGCTTGTTCAAGCTCAAGCCTGACCCTGGTTTGGATCGATGTTTAATCATCAAGCCCATAACAAGCCAAGCCTTCATGTGGCTTATGGCTGCCACTCATGCACAAAAAATGACAAAACATTAACATTGAGGTAAAAAGGAGATACAAATAAATACCAATTTAGTGGCCGATTTGTACAAAGTGAAACCAGAAATGTTTTAGAAATGCACTTTTTATGGATTTTGAACTGACATTATCATATTTTAAGTGATGTTTGGTGTATGATTTTTATGGTAAACTATTTTCAAGACTTGCCTGTGCACAGCCTAAGCCAAGCCAGTCCTTTGGCTCAGCTCTGACTCCGCTCGCCCTGTAAATTAGTAAATTATGCAAACAGTGCTGCATAATGTGCCACTTTTTGTGTTGGTATCACTTCACTATATTGCCTTTTTTAGAAACTGTAACACTGTATGGGCAAGGGTTTCATCTCCTTAGTACCGGTTTAACACCTAAAGGTTGTATACATGTTTTATGTGGTGATCAGAGTTGTGCCCCTACCATGTGTTTTCGCTGCTGTTATGCATGACTTTAAGGTAAAAAGGATTGAGAGACAGGTTGCTCTCGACTGATTCTAATGTATGGATCAAGTGTGTGGGTGACTTGTAGCCTATGTTTGGACTATTCTGGTATGAGAAGAGTACCAACCTTCAGAAGTGCAATCCTAGGGTTTCACACAGTTAAAAAGCCTATACATGCACCATATCCCCCTCAAAGCAGATTTCATAGAAGGAAAACTTGACATGCACTGTACAATATACAGCACCCACAATATAGTTTTCTAAATGCACTAATTACTGGGAATGAGAAGAGCAGGTGGTCATGGAAGGCTGGGCCATTACATAAATTCACTTTTAGAACCGGATGACAGAATATTACTTTTTTCACAAAAGATTCTCATTTTATACTGTATTGTAATTGAATTAATGGTGCTTACTTTTCCTGGTGATGCATTGAAGCGCTTTACAACGGGCAGCTCGTGAAAACATCTGGGTAAATTTGAGGTTGAAATGAAAGGCTCTTCAGAGAGGAGTTTTTCCAAAAGCATTTTGAATACTGAAAGACAGTGCTTCTTAACATTTTGATTTTTGAGTAAATTAAGCATCTAGAAAATACAAATTATGCAATGTAGTGCAACAACTTTTATGAGTATAATGTAGGGTGATCAGATTCTCAAAAGAAAAAACAGGCATTCCACGAGTGCTGTGTGGGGGTATCTATTGTTAAAGACAAAGCGCACATAGAGCGCTGCAGATACATACAAGCAGCTGCAATTGCAGAAGCCACCGTCCCACGAGTGCTGTGTGGGGCGCAACTCAGTCATTCTTAAAGTGAAAATGCACATGGCATGCTGCAAATACAATAAGAGTCCGCATTGCCGAAGCCGGCATCATGTGGGTGCTGTGTGGGGCGGCAGCCATTGTTAACGTGAAAGCAAACATGGCTTCACTGCAAATACAAACAAGATCAGGCACCATTGCTATGCGCTCCGTCTGGCCTGCTTCAGCAAGACATGAAGTAAATAGGGCTCACTAACTGCTAATGAAAGCTAGAGTGTATGGATATTTGTAAGAGAGGCTGTCCTTATGGGAGGAAACAGAAGAAAGGGAGGTTTTAAGGAGGGACTACTGTTAGACCTGGCACCATTGGCGTGGGTCTCCCTTCCATTTTACGCTGTGGTCTCCTCTGTTATTGCTGGTATTAGATGCTCTGGGCGCTGTGCCACTGCCATTCAGTACCACAGCGTGAATGCTCCCTGTGTAAATATGACATGTGAATTGGTATATCCATGATTGGCATATTTGGTTTGCCTGTTAGTCCCTAGTAGCGTGGCCTGTGTGCGCCCAGGGCTGGTAAACCAAATGCTGCTGGTGGTGCTAACCAAAGATCATCGCATCGTGTTTATCGCTTCACGACATCGCAGCGCGGACGCTGAGTGTTCGCCATTTTCATTGCATCAGGATCGTCGCTTCCTCGCGGGGCGCGATTTCTTTTCATCGTAACAGGCTTGGCGCATCATCCTCCCTTCGCGGCAAGGATTTCAACGCATCGCCGGCTTAGCGTAGAGAAGTTTGTCGCTTTGTTCTGCAAACAGATCAGCGCATCATCCTCCCTTGCGGCAAGGATTCAACGCATCACTGATCACGCGTGAGGAAAATCATCGCTACAACTCCTTAGCGACATTTTGGTTGCTTTGCTACAGAATCCAGGTATTTTGTGAGTAAAAGGGTCGCAAAGACCACTGCCTTGAACTGAACTCCTCTTTGCACACTTTGAACTATTTTTGCAGCATTTTAAGAGTAACCCTATTTTTCTAGTATTGTGGATTTTTACTGTTATTGGTCTTGTGTTAAGTCTATATATAAAGATACTTATTTTTATAACTCCTTGTGTGGTGTCCCTTTGTAGTGTTCCTCACTGTGTTACTGTGTATGATCATAAATGCTTCACACACTGCCTCTGAGATAAGCCTGTTTGTGCTACGTTACCACAGGGTTGAGCAGGGGTTATCAAAGGGTGTAGCCCGCTTACTCTGACTTAGGAAGAAGGGTCCCTACTTGTACAGTGGCCAGCCATTGCCAACTAGAGACCCCCATTTCTAACAACTACTAAGCCCATTCATGAAGCAAAAGCCATTATTTACAAAGGATAGGAAGAAGAGTCATTTGTAAAGATGAGCGGAAAATGAGGAGATTAAAGTCCATATCTGAAAACAGCAAGTCCCAAAGAGACGGCGCAAGCACTGCCTAGGACTCAAGGGTTAGGAAAGCACTATAGAAATGCCAATATATTAAAACAATGCAGCTGTCTTGCTCATTTATATTTTAAAGAAATCTTGCATAACCTCTCCAGTATAGTAAAGAGTGCAACATGGTACTACTGCAGTGTATTTCTCATTGGGGGGAGATATGCTAATGAAGCCATTCATCTCAGTTTCCTTATCCCTACCAAGTCTTTAATTGACACCTTGCAAGTGGGATGTAGGGAGCGCATACTGTAGGGGGCAAAAGTAGCAATAAAAACACCAGACTCCTCGACTTTTAAAAGGCCTTTGAAGGAACTATGAAATACTGCAGTCTAGAACACAGATCACATAAGAATCCTCTGTGCCATAGGCGTTGCAGGCTTGGACACGGGTAAAGAGTCAGCAGCCCGTTTCAAATATTTTCCTTTTTCAGCCCCCATGAAGCCAATAAAGTTCAAACTGGATCTACATTGTACCCCCCCCCTCCAAAATATGGGAGTATAAATCCCTCACGTCCCCCACAGTTCCTAATCCCATGGGCCCACTTTATGTCACTTCTGCCACCTTCATAATAACAGTATTTCAGGAGTGTACTAAAGAAATATTTAAGCTGTAACGATACCCATGCCAACAATAACAAGCACTGATGCGCAGGTCCCTTCTCACCAACTGCACCTTCTGGATGGTTGCAGAGTCCTGATGAATAGGAGCCATTCAAAAGCATCTGTGATGCGGCCATCACCTCTATACATGTCTGAACTCTCAGTATCTCCGGAGCTCTGTCAAGCCCCTCAGCAAGGATAACGGCCTAATACCAGACTGTGCAACCATAAGCAAGGCTAGACACCTACAGCCTACTGTAAAAACTGGGGGATGCACACCCCTGAGAGAAGTGGCCTAATGCCTGCAGTGCCCAGGATGGTGTATCGGCCCCAGCACAGCCCCCAGAAAGGGGTATTGTTGTGTACAGCTTTACGTCACTGTCACTACACAAGCTATTGAATTTATTTGGAGCGTGAAGGACCGTTGCTGGAGGATAACGGTTGAGTGCACTGTTGGTGGTGTTTATTTCTACAATCAATCAATTCTGGCTTGAGTATCTACTTGGCAAAGGGTATGCCCCTGTAATGCTTTCTGTTGATAGTGGGGCAGAAGCCAGTCTTATCAGAACCAGGGGTGCAGCTCTGGTATTGCGGGAAAACAGCCTTGGATGTCGCAGAGCTCCTATCCAGGGTAGCCTTTTAATCAGTGCATTCTTTGGGCCCCTAACATGTGGGGGGTGCACAGGGCTGTAAGGCTTTTCTGGCTTCTTGTGCTATGTAATACTTTACAGACATTGTGTCCAATTAACACCTCACATGTACGATCCGTAATTCGCACACGGATCCTCGACGAATCGAGCAATGGCTGTCGATGTGGTAAAGCTAACAAGCATTGACTATGCCAATAGGTCTTGCCGAATAAGATACTTTAGAGGAGTGAAGAGTAGTGTTATTAAGTAGCTTAAGGTGTTGTGAACTGTGTTGTAGAGGGAGTATAGTGCCACATGCATAAACATTTGGATTTGCATTTCCTGTATATCGATTTTTAAGGAATCGCAAATCCTAATGCATGTATGAATCGCAAAACAAATTACAATTCCTTATTACCCATTAGCGATCCGCGAATTGCAAATAGCTATTAGATAATGTTACTCCATTCATTCCTATGGGCCTATAGGTCCAAAGGAATGAATGGCAACGCATTTGAAAATTGCGATTACCAAATTGGTAATCACAAATTGCGAATGCAATTCCGAGGGTGCAAGGGGGCCTAAGGCCCCCCTGATGCACCACCACATCAAAAAGGTAAGTGTGTACTTGTGGTGCACACGCCACATGTCACTTTGAAAAATGCACTTTTGTGCATTTTTTCAAAGAATGAGAAAATTACCATCAACTTCAAGTTGATGGTAATTAGCGTTTCCTAAATGCACAGTGTGCATTTAGGAAAGGCTTAATGCATTGCCTTTAGGAAATCGCAAATTGCGATTCCCTAAATTCATTTGCAACTTAGGTAATCGCAAAAAATTGTGATTACCTTAGTGGATAGATGGAGTTGTGTACATTGTTGAATAGTGGATTATTGCAGTAGCCCCCAATCTGCCCCCCAAAGCCCACTAGAAACCAGGGGATTTTTTTATTGACATTGGGGTGTGGGCTGGCCAAAAAGGGCATGGCAATGCCATCTCCCCTCCCCCCAGAGAAATGGCAGTCTTTCCACCCCCAGGGGGCAGACGGGGGCAGTAGCCCCCAATCTACCCCCAGGGAGCAGAAAGCCCACTAGAAACCAGGGATTTTTTTTTATTGATGTTTGCGTGGGGGCTGCACAAAATGGTCATGACAATGCTCCCACCCCAGTGAAATTCCAGTTTTTCTGCCCCACCGGGGGGCAGATGGGTCAGTAGACCTTAATCTGCCCCCTCGGGGGGGGGCAGATAGCCCATCAGAAACCAGGGATTTTTTTTATTGATGTAGGGGTGGGGGCTGCCCAAGATGGGCAGTGAATGACCCCACCCCCAAAAAATGCAAGCCTTTCTTCTCCCCCCAGGGGCAGATGGGGGCAATAGCCCCTGATCTCCCCGGGGGGCAGAAAGCCCACTAGGACTCAGGAATATATATATGTTTTTAATTCAGGGATGAGGTCAGTTGAGAATGGGCATGCCAATACTCTGACCTAACCAAAAAAATGCCAGTCTTTCTGCCCCCTTGGGAAACCTAGCAAACCTATGCATTTTTTAAAACTAGACACCAGGGGAATCAAGGATGGGGTGACTTGTCTGGCTCTCACCAGGTTCTGTTACCCAGAATCCCTTGCAAACCTCAGAATTTGTCAAAAAACATTTTCCTCACAGTTGTGGTGGAAAGTTCTGGAATCTACGTGGATCCATAAAATTCCACCTACCCCGCATTCCCAAAAGTCTTATGGGAAAAATGGTACCTCACTTGTGTGGGTGGGCCTAGTGCCCGCGGATGGAAAAGGCCCAAAAAGCTACGTACATGGACACTGTTAGACCTGGTACCATTGGCATGCGTCTCCCTTCCATCTTTCGCTGGTGTCTCCTCTGTTTTTGCTGGTATTAGATGCTCTGGGCGCTGTGCCACTGCCATTCAGTGCCACAGTGCGAATGCTCCCTGTGTAAATATGACATGTGAATTGGTATACCCATGATTGGCTTATTTGGTTTACCTGTTAGTCCCTAGTAGCGTGACCGGTGTGTGCCCAGAGTAGACCAAATGCTGCTGGTGGGCCTGCAGCGCTGGTTTGCGCCACCCACAGAAGCAGCTTGTAAAGTGTGTGTCAGACCTGCCACTGCAGAGTCTGTGTGCTGTCCACAACTGCCATCTTGGCTGTGAAGTGCACCCACTTCCCAGCCCCTGTACCTTCCCTTGGCATCATGTAAGTCACCCCTATGGTAGGGTGCATTGTATGTGTAAGGTAGGACATGCCTTGGTGTATGTAGCATGTCCTGGTAGTGAATTACACCCAATTTCGTTTTTCACTACTGTAAGGCTACCTGTTCTCCATAAGCCAGAATGGGCAGTTTGACTATTACACTCTATAGTCCTAACTAACCCCAGGAACATGGTAGAAAAACGAATTTCGTATGCCTGAGCTCAGAATATTAAAATACATCTTTTATTGAAGGTTATTTTTATATTCTGTGTTTGAAAATACCACTTTTAGAAAGTAGGCATTTTCTTGCCTAAGCCTTCCAGTGTGCTCCGCTGTTATGTATATTGGCTGTCTGGTTTTGGAGGGACAGGGCAGGCTGAGTCAGACCTGGGTTGAATAGAGAGATCTGCATTTGGAGTATGGGGAGGGGTAGCTCCTTGACCTGAATAGGGCTGTGCCTGGCAAGGTGAATGCTGGCTCCACCTCCTACTGTGCATCTGATGGCAGACCCCCTCTTCCTGAAAGGAAGAATGCAGCCTGGTAAACAAAATGCTCCAGGACTGGTTCTGGCTGGGTTCAGTGACTTGTAGCTTTTGAGAACAAATACTTTTGGGGTATAAATATCTGTGCTGAACCCCCTACAATTTGTATTGCTCCTGGACATCAAGAAGAACCTCTGTTCATGTAACTGAAGGAATCTGCAGGAGGTGACTATCCTTGTGCTTGTGTGCTGTTTCCTGGATTGGCCTGCAGTGGTTACTATTGGACTTGGAAGAAGAGGGAAAAGGACTTGAGAGAACTTTTATTTAGCTTGGTAAAGCAATCACCCAAGTGCTAGAAGAGAGCTAGCCTCCTGCTGAAGTCTCAGGCACACCAGACTTCACCACCAGCCTCCTGATTCCTCCCAGCGAGGATTTCTATCTGCAGGTGAGGCTCCTGTGAGTTCCAGGGCCTCTAGTTCTACTACAGAGAAGAGAGTGCTGAAATCGTCGCTAACGCCCGTTTGCGAAACGTCGCAGCCAAAAGCGCTCGGAAAATCATCGCGCTGCTGCCGCTGAGTGCTCGCAACCAAAGATCAACTCATCGCACGTTTGCGGGCCGCCAAGTGCTCGCTAACTCCTAGAGATCATTGCATCGAGATCGTCACTTCACGACATCGCAGCGCGGACGCTGGGCGGCCGCCATTTTTATCGCATCAGGATCGTAGCTCCCTCGCGGAGCGCCATTTCTTCGCATCGCAACCTGTCGCGTCGCATTGTCTCCTCCCTCGCAGCAAGGAGTCATCGCATCAACGGCCTAGCATGCAGAAGTTTGTCGCATCGTCTCCGCACGCATCAGCAGATCGGCGCATCAGTCTCCATAGCGGCAAGGATTCAACACATCGCCAGCCTCCCGTGTGCAGAAAATCATTGCTACAGCTCCTTTGTGACATTTTGGTTGTTTTGCTACGAAATCCAGGTACTTTGTAAGTAAAAGGGTCGCAGAGACCACTGCTTAGAACTGAACTCCTCTTTGCACACTTTGAACTATTTTTGCATCATTTCAAGAATAATCCTATTTTACAGTATTGTGGCTTTTTACCGTTATTGATCTTGTTTTAAGTCTATATATAAAGATACTTTTCTTCACTGTGTTACTGTGTATGGTCATAAATGCTTCACACACTGCCTCTGAGATAAGCATAGCTGCTCGTGCTACCTTACCACAGGGTTGAGCAGGGGTTATCAAAGGGTATAGCCCTCTTACTCTGACTTAGGAAGAAGGGTCCATACTTGGACGGTGGCCAGCCATTGCCAACTAGAGACCCCCATTTCTAACATTGGTGGTCAGCGGTGAGGATCTGGACTTGCATTTATGATCACATACAGTAATTATAGTGTACACTACTAATGAGTGCAGACCATAACGCAACCACATACGTTTTGAGTTTTTTTTAAATTCTATTTTTGGTTGATATTGCCAGTTATTGCTACAATGGGCAAGCCCAGATCCAATGCCTCGGAGGATCTCTACTGGGAGGAAGAGAAATTAGAAACCTACACTTCCAAGCAGCTCAGATATTTCTGCAAGCAATTCACAGTCCCCATCACAGGTCTCACTAGAAGGGAGGAGTATTACAAGGCGCTGAAGGCCTGGCTAGAAGCCAGGGATGCCCCTAGGAATGTGGGAGAGCTTGTGGAGGAGGGACAGAATGCAGGAAAGCAGCAGGGTGAAGTAGTAGATTTGGTGGGAGATAAAGCAATTTCCAGCCCGGGCACTAGGGTGTCCGCAAGGGGTCTGTCCCCAGAAGAGATGGAGGACAGGGAGAGAGATAGGCGGCATATGGAGATGGCTACGCTTAAAATAGATGGTCAGAGGGACCTAGAGAACAAAAAGTTAGAATTTGAGATTATGAAGATGAAACTTGAGCATGAGAGAATATTGAGGGAGTTGGAGATTAAAGCAAAGTGTGTAGACATCTCCCCCTCTGGTGGCAGCATACCTGTAGTGCATACTGAGAGTAGAGTGTATATACCCAAGGAGGTTATTAAGGATTTCCACAAAAGTGAAGATATTGGGCAATGGTTTGCAGCTTATGAATTAGCCATGGTGTCCCACTGGGTCCCTGAGAAGGATTGGGGAGCGGGGTTGTGGGGACGCTTTGTGAGTGAGGGGAGGGATACCTTGTTGGGCCTTCCCCCAGAATGTAGGATGGTTTATGCCCACATGAAAGAAGCTTTGATTACCCGCTATGGTTTGACCCCTGAGATGTATAGGCAGAGGTTTAGAACCTGCAAGAAGCTAGAGGGTACCACGTGGGTTGAATGTGTGTCTCTTTTTTGCAGAGCTGGGTAAAAGGTAGCAAAGTAGAAACTTTTGAGCAGCTTTATGATTTGATTGCATGGGAGCATTTATCTAGTAACTGTTTTCCTGAGCTACGCCAGCACCTGATTGATTGTAAGCTGACTAACCCTAGGAAGCTTGCTGAGGAGGCAGACCGCTGGGTGAGCACCCGGGTTCGCAAGGGTCTAGTGGGAGACTTCGCCAAAGGTAGGCAGGGTCCCCAGCAGAGAAGTGGGGGGGGGGACAGGGGTAAACCAAGGGAGTTCCACAGAGGGACCCACCAAGCAGTGGTGTCCCAGTCTCCGCAAGATAAGAAGCCAGTGCATCCCGGCAGGTAGGCCTGTTCAGAGGGGGCCCCTCACTTGTTATAAGTGTGGTCAAGTGGGCCACAGGTACTTTGATCCCCAGTGTCCTCAGAAGGATACCAATGCACCACCCGGTGCACCACCCCGCCAGCTTGTTAGTGTAGCCCTGGGAGGGGAGGAGATTGGTGCCCAAGGTGAGTGGGATCCCGTAGAATTTACCCTTGTCTCATTAGGAGACTTTGAGATGGTCCCTAAGCCTGCACTGCCTGAAGACACTAAAAAGTACAGGCAGTGGGTGACCAACAATGGCCATAGAGTGGAGGCTCTAAGAGACACAGGAGCCAGTGTAACTGCTATCAGCTCCCAGTTGGTGTCCAAAGAGCAAGTTGTCCCTCATGCATTCTACCCAGTAGTGTCCGTAGACAACTGAGAGCCAATGTGAGGTGGCTCAGATTCCCTTTGAGTGGGGGGGTCTCAGGAACTCTTCAGGTGACTGTGAGGCCCGCCATGCCTGTAGACTGTCTGTTGGGAAATGATTTAGAGAACTCCCCATGGGCTACGGTGGAGAGGAGATCTCACGTAGAAATGTTGGGTCTGCCCGAGTGGGCGTGTGCTACCACTCAGTCCATGGCAGCCAAGAAGGGTGTTGAGAAGGACCTGGAGCCTGAGAGTATGGCCCAGATCCCTGCCTTACAGAGAAGGGGCAGGGGGCGCAGGAAGCCGGCCCCCTTGGTTCCCACGGCCCAGGAGGGAGCAGACCCTGAGGGGGATGCCCTGGAGCCTACCGGGGAGCAGATCACCAAACTGGGGGACCTGCCTGAGCAGACCCATTGGCAGCAGGAAGGCGGACCCACCAGGGAGGAGTTTTGTGAGCAGTAAAGAGTTTGCCCTTCTCTTGAGGGTATGCGGCGACAGGCTGCAGCCCAGGCAGAAGGTGACATGTCTGGTTCACATCTGATTTATTGGGAGAACAGTCTCCTGTATAGCGAGCCTAAGGCTGCTTAGCCGGGGTCAGCCCGTGTGCTGGTGGTACCCGAGTGCTTCAGAGCCTTCCTACTGGGGTTGGCTCATGACATTCCATTGGCAGGACATCTGGGGCAGACCAAGACCTTTGAGATGCTGGCTACCCACTTTTATTGGCCCCAGATGCGCAAGAGCTCAGACACTTATTGCAGAACATGTGAGGCTTGCCAGGCAAGTGTGAAGAGTGGGGGGGAGATCAAGGCCCCACTCCAGCCCTTTCCAGTTGTTAGTACCCCATTCGAGCGAGTGGGCATTGACATTGTGGGGCCTCTGGAACCCAAGACAGCCATGGACAACAAGCACATCCTGGTCTTGGTCGACCATGCCACCCGGTACCCTGAAGCCATCCTGCTCAGGACAGTGACTGCCCCCGTGGTGGGACGTGCACTGATGGGGATCTTCTCCTGTGTGGGGTTCCCCAGAGAGGTGTTGTCTGACAGGGGGACCAACTTCATCTCCCACTATATGAAGTCTCTGTGGAAGGAGTGTGTAATGGTCTGGTTGAAAGGTTCAACCGGACCTTGAAGGGCATGATGATGGGCCTAGAAGAGCCCCTGAGGCATAAGTGGGACGTCCTCTTGCCCTGCCTGTTTGCCTACCGTGTGGTGCCACAGAAGTCCTTACGGTTCAGTCCCTTTGAACTGCTCCATGGCCATCCGGTAAGAGGGCCTCTGAGTCTGGTCAAGGAAGGCTGGGAGCAATCTCCCAGGAAACCTCCCCAAGATGTATTTAGCTACATGTTGGCCTTCAGGAACCAGACTCAGCGTTTCAGAAAAATAGCTGAGCCAAATCTGGAAGCCAGCCAGGAGGAGATGAAACGCTGGCACGACCAGAATGCCACTCTGGTCCAGTTTCAACCTGGTCAGAAGGTTTGGGTACTGGCCCCAGTGGAGCCTTGTGCACTCCAAGATAAGTGGACAGGTCAATTTGAGGTGGTGGAGCGCAAAAGTCCATTTACCTACTTGGTGGACTTTAAGTCTCCCAGGAACCCCCTGTGGGTCCTGCATGTGAACCGCCTGAAGCCCCACTTTGAGAGGTCTGAAGTGGGCATGCTTCTTGCCATAGATGCAGGGATGGAGGAGGAGAGTGAGCCTCTTCCTGACCTCCTGTGTGCAGGAGAGACGGATGGGTCAGTGGAGGGCGTGGTCCTCTCCACCACACTGACCCCTGAGCAGTAGAAAGATTGCCACCAGCTGTTGGGGCAATTTCCTGATTTGTTTTCCCTGGTGTCCGGTGTCACTGATTGGTGCGTCCATGAGGTAGACACCAGGGACAGTCCTCCTGTTAACCACAAGGCTTACAGAGTGACTGACAGGGTCAGGGCCTACGCTAAGGAGGAAGTCTCCAAAATGTTTGCCCTAGGGGTGATTGAGTCCTCTAGCAGCCCCTGGTCCAGCCCCGTGGTCTTGGTACCAAAAGCTGCAGCGCCTGGTGACACTCCTGAACTTAGGTTCTGTGTGGACTACCGAGGTCTCAATGCGGTCATGAAGACCGACGCGCACCCCATTGGGCAGATTGGGCAGGGATCTGTGGTGTACTTGGGACACCAGGTGGGGAGTGGCCAGTAAAGTGCACCAGGAGTGCCCAGGGCTTGTAAATACAAATGATGCTGGTGGGCTTGCAGCACTGGTTGTGCCACCCACAGAAGCGGCCTGGTAAAATGTGTCTAAGGTCTGCCACTGCAGGACCTGCGTGCAGTCTGGTACTGTCATGCTGACTGGGCAAGTGAACCCACTTGCCAGTCCCTAAACCTTCCCTTAACTTCATATTAGTCACCCCTATGGTAGGCCCAAGGGCAGGGTGCATTGTAAGCATAAGGTAAAACAAGCCCTGATGTGTGTGGCATGTCCTAATAGTGAATTACAGCCATTTTCGTTTTTCACTATTGCAAGGCTACCTGTTCTCATAGGCCAGAATGGGCTGTTAGAATTGTTACATTCTATGATCCTAACAGACCCAGGGAAAATTGTAGAAATTCGAGTTTAGTATGCCTGAACTCAGAATAATAAAATACATCTTTTAGTAAAGTTTATTTTAATATTCTGTGTTTGCAAATGCCACTTTTAGAAAGCTGGTATTTGCTTGCCTTACCATTTCAGCCCGCCTCTGCTAGGATGTGTATCTGCTGTCTGGTTTCTGTGAGTGACAGGGCTGGGGAATTCCAGGAGACAGGCTGGTGCAGCCCAGTGGTGAATAGAGAGATTTACATCCAGATGGGTGGGAGGAGTACACCTGGACTCTGAATAGGGCTGTGCTCTGCCACCACAATGCTGGCTCCACCTCCTGCGGAGCGGCTGATGTCTCTGCCCTGCACTCTGAATGGAAAGTCAGAGACATATCAACAAAGTGCTCAGGAACTGGTTTGGACAGGGCAAAGGCCCCTCTACCCCAGAGGAACAAAGGAATTAGGAGTATAAGTATTGGGACCCTGCTCCCAAGAAATTAGATCCTGCTTGACAAGAAGAACCTCTGCCTGAGGAGAAGGAACTGGGAAAGCTGTAAGGAGGAGTACTGTCCCTGACCTGGGGGATTGGCCTGCAGTGGTTGCCTTGCTGCTGAAGGAGAGGAGAAAGACTACAAAAGACTTTATTTCAACTTGTGCTTAAAAAGATCTCCAAGGGCCTGAGTAGAGCTGGCCTCCTGTTAAGAAGTCCCAGGAACAAAAGGACTTCACCCCCAGCTTCCCCCTGAACTCTGCTGTGTGAGTTCTGCCCCTCCTAGAGTGCTGGAGCCAGTTTTGGGGCCTCTGGGAGCTGTGCCTGCTGTGGGAAGCTGGCCAAGAAGAAAGAAACCAATGATCTCCACTTTTTCACGCACAGCCGGCTTAGCGAGAAAATTCCCGTCGCACCACTCGTTCATTTTATCGCTGAAGACATCGTCACAGAGCCTGCTGCCACTGAGCTCGATCAGCGCTGGGAAAATCGTCGCCCCACTCGTTAGCGGACCGAATTTGATCGCTACCAGCCCAGATCCCGGCTCTGCCTGTTAGCAGGCAGAATTCTATCGCTGCGAACATCGTTGCAGAGCCTGCTGCCGCTGAACCCGATCAGCGCTGGGAAAATCGTCGCCCCGCTCGTTAGCGGGCCGAATTTGATCGCTACCAGCCCAAGATCCACACTCCGCCTGTTAGCGGGAAGAATTCTATCGCTGCGAACTTCGTCGCAGAGCCTGCCGCTGCTGTGTGAAATCGTCGCAGAACAAGCCAAGATCATCGCACCGCTCTTTAGCGCGAGTAATTTTATAGCTGCGAAAATCATCGCAGACCCAACCAAGATAACTGCTGGTGAAATTGTCGCCCCGCTCGTTAGCGGGCCGAAGTTTGTCGCATTGTGCCTTAGCGAGTACATTTCTACCGGATAAGCTACACCTTGATTTTCAACGCTGGAGTGCCGCTAGGAACTTTTTATCACATCATAAGGTACTGTGGGTTAAAACAGATGCTAAGGTGAATGATTTTGTCACTAACCTAAGAACTCTTTCTGAAATCATATTCTTGAACTGGGTATGTCATTTTGGTCGTTATTTGGTCTTGTGCTAAGTCTTTATATAAAAGATCACTATTTTTTATATAAATCTAGTGTGGTGTCCATTTGTGGTGTTGTCACTGAGTTACTGTATATGGTCACAAATGCTTAACCTATAACGCTCTGAGAAGCCTTGTCTGCTCGCGCCAAGCTACCTAGAGGGTGAGCAGGGGTTGTGTTAGGAGTGTAACCCCTTACCCTGACTAGAGGAGAGGGTCCCTGCTTGTCACAAGTACCTACCTGTGCCAACCAGAGATCCCCAATTCGAACATTGGTGGTCAACGGTGAGGATCCTGAATTTGCATTTGTGATTCATGTACAGTGATTGGTGAACACCACATAGTGAGTTCAGACCATAACGCAGCTACATACCTTTTGATTTTTGGTTGCCAACCAGAGATCCCCAATTCTAACAAGCGCAAAAGTCCAGTTACCTACTTGGTGGACTTTGTCTCCCAGGAACCCATTGCGGGTCCTGCATGTGAACCACCTGAAGCCCCACTTTGAGAGCTCTGAAGTTTGCATGCTTCTTGCCACAGATGCTGGGATGGAGGAGAGGGAGCCTCTTCCTGGCCTCCTGTGTGCAGGAGAGAAGGATGGGTCAGTGGAGGGTGTGGTCCTCTCCACCACACTGACCCCTGAGCAGCGGAGAGATTGTCACCAACTGTTGGGGCAATTTTCTGATTTGTTGTGCCTGGTTTCACTGATTGGTGCGTCCATGAGGTGGACACCGGGGACAGTCTTCCTGTCAAGCACAAGGCTTACAGAGTGACTGACAGGTTCAGGGCCTACATTAAGGAGGAGGTCTCCAAAATGTTTGTCCTAGGGGTGATTGAGTCCTCTAGCAGCCCCTGGTCCAGCCCCGTGGTCTTGGTACCAAAAGCTGCAGCGCCTGGTGCCACCCCTGAACTTAGGTTCTGTGTGGACTACCACGGTCTCAATTCGGTCACGAAGACCGACGCGCATCCTATCCCCAGAGCTAATGAGCTCATAGATCGGTTAGGGGCTGCCCGGTACCTCAGCACGTTTGATCTGACATCAAGGCAGATCGCCTTGACTGAAGGGGCAAAGGAGAGGTCAGCATTCTCCACACCAGATGGGCACTACCAGTTCCGAGTGATGCCCTTTGCGATGAAGAATGCCCCTGCCACCTTTCAGAGGTTGGTCAACCAGGTGTTGGTTGGGCTGGAAGATTTCAGTGCAGCCTACCTGGATGACACTGCAGTGTTTAGTTCCTCCTGGGAGGACCACTTGCGCCTCTCCTCTGGGAAGTGTTGATGGCGCTGCGCAGAGCAGGCCTCACAATCAAGGCCAGTAAGTGCCAGATTGGGCAGGGTTCTGTGGTGTTCTTGGGACACCAGGTTGGGAGTGGCCCGGTGGCACCCCTGCAGCCCAAGATTGAAACCATTCCGGCTTGGGAGCCCCCCAAGGTCCCAGACCCAGGTGAGGGCATTCTCAAGACTCACGGGTTACTACAGGAGGTTTGTCAAGGGGTATGGCAACATTGTTGCACCCTTGACTGAGCTGACTTCCAAGAAGCAGCCAAGGATTGTGAACTGGACTGACACCGGTCAGAAAGCTTTTGATGCCCTCAAGACTGCCATGTGTACAGCACCCGTACTCCAGGCGCCCAATAATGCTAAGGAATATATTGTCCAGACAGACGCTTCAGAGCATGAGGTGGGGGCCATTCTGTCACAGAAAAATGAGGAGGGACTAGACCAACCTGTAGCCTTCATCAGTAGGAGGTTACTTCCACGGGAACAGAGGTGGAGTGCAATTGAGCGTGAGGCATTTGCTGTGGTCTGGGCAGTGAAGAAGCTGAGACCATACCTGTGTGGGACTCACTTCCGGGTTCAGACAGACCACAGGCTCCTCAGATGGTTGCTGCAGATGAGGGGTGAGAATCCCAAGTTGTTGAGGTGGTCCATTTCCCTACAGGGAATGGACTTCACGGTGGAACACCGTCCTGGTACAGAACACGCCAATGCTGATGGTCTGTACAGATGTTTCCACCTTAGTGATGAGAACTTCCAAGGGGATGGGTAGTTCTCCCCACATTTCAGCTGGAGGGTACCACGTCAAAGGTGTTAGACCTAGCACCATTGACGTGGGTCTCCCTTCCATTTTTCGCTGTTGTCTCCTCTGTTTTGCTGGTATTAGATGCTCTGGGCGCTGTGCCACTGCCATTCAGTGCCACAGCGCCAATGCTCCCTGTGTAAATAGGACATGTGAATTGGTATACCCATGATCGGCTTATTTGGTTTACCTGTTAGTCCCTAGTAGCGAGGTCTGTGTGCGCCTGAGAAAATTCGATTTTCGATCGTGATCGAATCGACCCGCCATTTTGTGCTCCACTGCCATTTTGTGTTGCCCTCACTCAGGCAGCACGGCGAACAAAGTCTTTTCTGCTTTTCCTGCAGCATCGTGTCAAAATAAGCCTTCTGCCTCTATTTACAAAGCTGGTGTTGGGACTGGCCGAGTACACTAATCCCCGTCTGGTTTTTCTAATCCATGTCTCAACTATCTGTTGGTTCACACTATTCTCTTCTGACTTTATCTTATCGTCTGGCCTTGTTATGTTATGAGAATTTCTAATGCGCGCGAATCACCCGGGGGCCTCTCGGCGCTTGCTTGTCGTTACTGAAAGAGAGGAAGGAGGGAAGGGCACTACGTTCAGCTTTACGGAGTCAGGAATAGAAAGGTTTTCAGTTTTTTCCTAAATACAGCGAGAGAGGGGCATTTCCGGATGGCGATAGGAAGTGAATTCCAGTAGCGCGGAGCAAGACTAGAAAAGGACTTAGCCCCTGAGCGGGCGCGGCGAACTCTAGGGGTCTTTAGCAATTCCATGGCATTGGACCGTAAGTTAAAGATTGAGGTCTTGTTTATTAATTTTTTAGTCAAGTATTTGGGGCCCAAGCCGTTCAGGGCTTTGTACGTGAGACAGCAGGTCTTAAACTGGGCACGCTTCCTAATTGGCAGCCAGTGGAGCTCTGATAAGATGGGGGCAGAAGGTGAGCCGGCAGGGCGATAAAGAATCATTCGGGCAGCCGTGTTCTGGATGACCTGTAATTTTCTTAGCAGGGAAGGACCGAGTTCGGCAAGCATCGCGTTGCCGTAATCAAGACGACAGATCACCATTGCCTGTACTAGCGTTCTACGGTGTTTAGTGGGAAGATAAGGGAGCATCTTTCGCAACAATTGCAGGCTGTAATAACAGGAGCTAGTGATTGTGGCAGCATGGTCTTTCATAGAAAGTGCCTGGTCTAGTGTGAATCCTAGGTTCTTCACACTTTTCTTCGGAACCGGGGCACTTCCGAGATCCTTAGGCCACCATTCTGTGGACCAGGAAAGAGAGGCTTTTCCTACAAGCAGGATCTCCGTCCTGCTTGGGTTCAGCTGGAGGAGATTCTCTGTCATCCAGTTGGAGATTGCAGACATACCTTCTGCGAAACGTAGGTTTTCTAATGAGGTATTAGGGTCGATTTAAAAAATAAGTTGGGTATCGTCCGCGTATGAGACAATCTCAAACCCGCAGGATTGGCTAACGGGGACATATAAAGATTGAACAAAGTAGGACTTAGGCAAGAACCCTGAGGGACACCTTTGTCCAGGCCATGTTTGCTTGATCTAAATGGCCCTAGCATAGTTGTTTGGTTTCTTTCTATCAGGAAGTTTTGAAGCCACTTCAGGGCTTGATCTTGAATGCCACAATATCTCAGTCTTTCTAGCAGTTTGGAATGTGATATCGTGTCAAATGCAGCGGAGAGATCTAGGAGGACCAGAATGGCTGATCCTCCCGCATCTATTTCTAGCCTCAGGGAATCTGTGACCGCAAGGATAGCAGTTTCCGTACTGAAACCCGGTCTGAAGCATGATTGAGAAGGATGTAGATGTTCGTTCACTTCGAGATAATGGCTCAGCTGTTTGTTTATGGCTGCTTACAGTGATTTAGCCTGCAAAGGGAGTAGTGATACAGGCCGGTAATTAGCGAGGGTAAGGGGGTCTGCCGTTGGTTTTTTCAAGATGGGGCGGACGAAGGCTTCCTTCCAACTCGGGGGGATAGTGCCTGTTTCTATGGAACTATTGAAAATCGCTCGGACTTCCGAGGCACAGCATGGTGCTATTAGGGCCATAACCCTCGGAGGGCATAGGTCACCGGGTGACCCTGACTTAGCCGATGAGAGCAAGGAGTGTACTTCCGTGACAGTAGACGGTGCAAAATGTCTAAGCTTGCTCGAAGGTTGTGACTTCGGTTCGGCATAGCTTGAGAGTAGGGTGTTGGTGTGTGTTTGTGTAGGAGCAAGATTTGCGTAGATCGGGTTGATTTTTTCCTCAAAGTGGATTGCTAATGAGTCGCATAGGGTTTGCGACTCTGTTTGAGGCAGTCTACACGCCTGAGGATTAACAAAGTCTTTGACTATGGTGAAAAGGGTTTTTGAGGAGTTGGACGCTAGGTCGATTTGTTTTAGTATAAACGCTTTCCTGGCTGATTTTATATTCTGGTGGTAATTTGTCAGAGAAAGTTTATACATCCTTCGGTCCGAAGGAGTTTGACTGGTTCTCCAGGATCTCTCTAGGACTTTGCATCTTGATTTTTCTGACCTAAGCTCTTCTGTGTACCATAGGGCAGATTTACGTTGTTTGGCGGGACCAAACTTTTTTATAGGGATTAGAGTGTCAAATACTATGGTAAGTTTGGTCGAAAAAGACTTCAACAGCTCTGACGTGTCTGCGCCTGAAGGTAGAGGCGCCGAGGGTAGGGCGTTGTAGGCAGCCGATAGGTTGTACCAGGGTCTCCGACATTGAGAGGAGCGAGGTTCCGCTTTAGTTAGAATAGTGGGGTTATGTTGTTGAAGAGTAAAAGGGACCATAAAATGTTCAGACTATGTTAGAGGAAGGGGGGAGAGAACAGTGAGATTCGTCATAGAAGAGAAGATCAAATCAAGAGCGTGGCCTGCTCTATGCATGGGGGCATTAGAGAGGAGAGAGAGGCCGTCCTCGCTGTCCTCTGCTCTTATTCTCTCGTTTCACAACTGTCCTCCAAAACACATGAACGTATCTCGCCACCTGCAAATCAGTTACAAACAAGTTAATACCTTAACCTGTGGGAGGGATGGCAAACACCGTTGGAGGAGAGGTTTCTTCGAGTTACCTGAAACTTTATTTTCAAACCTTTCCTATTGGTGCTGTTCTGTTTTCTAACCTTTCCTATTGGATATTTTAGGTGTGTTTTCTGGTTAATGTATATGTCTTCTACACCAATATAAGATTGTGCGCCACGGAGTGAAGTGGCAGTCTCCTGAGAACATACCGTGTGTGTACTTCTAGGACAACTGTACTAGCTGCAGCTAATAAAATCTGATCTTTTACGCCGACAGAGTGTCCCCGTGTCTCTGTGTAGCTGAGCAGGAGAACCTAGGAGATTAAGGCGTACCCTGCGCCGCCAGACCCAAAAGGTTCTGGTTCTTCAACTGGCGCCCAACGTCGGGTGGCTTCAGAGGTAGTGGTTCTGCCTGAAGGTCGTGAGGAACCCCGCATGAAAATTCTGGAGGAATCGCGAGCCACGTCAAGCGACCCCTGTATGTCGAAAGTGGCCCGAAGGTCTTTCGCAGCGTGGTTACTCCTTCCTGACGGCTACTGACGACTGCTACCCTGACTGCCGCCCTGCCTTGGCCCTCTTTCGATGATGTATGGTAAGGCGAGACAATAGACGGGGTCTCTGTTGGTGTAAGAAGACATCCTTAGTTAAGTATTTGGTGGCTCGCTCCCACAATTTTGGGTCTTTGTTCCTTTGTTTCCTTTGGTCCTTAGATTCGACTATTGCAATAGCCGAAGCCGAGGGGTAAGTGCATTTGTGCTGCGTAAACTGAGTTTGCCCCCTTGATGTTTGTGAACAGTCCGGTGAAATCACGAGATGCCTGGTCTGACTAAGTTTGGAAAGCTTTGTTGCTTTGGTTGTAATAGGGATTCCCGGATTGAGGACTCTTGTCCGATTCCTTTGGTTGGAACTCCCACTTATGAGCTCTATTCTAAACATGGTGTTGGCCCCATTGCCTTTAATGAGGCATGGATCCGATACACGAAGAATGATGGTGTTTTAAAATGGCCAGAAAATGGTAGTTTTGAGCCTGATATATTAGATAATTTAGAAGCAGTTCTATTCAAAAGAAACGCCCGGCCGGCAATATTTTACTCTTTCCGCCTTTGGCGTAAGGAAGCCAAACAGAGGAAAATTAAGCAAGAAAAACGAGATAAGAAAGCACAGGGTATGACCATTATACAGGCTGCTCAACAATTTAAAGATGATGAGGTCGACAATGCGATGGAAATTTCAGAGAGACAGCATCGTATGGCGATAGATAAATGCTATCCGATGTTGCCAGCTTCCTCTTCCGATAAAAGAAAGGTCTCAGAGGAAGATCCCTTGATGTCTCACTTATTGAGATTGCCTCCGCCCTATGAACAAGGTGCTAATGCACCCCAGTTGTTACAGCCTGTTCAGCCACCAGTTGCGCCTCCGCTTGCTCCGGCTCTTCCACATTTGCCTCCTCAAGTATTGCCGCCTCTACCGGCTTGCCTTCGACTCCTTTGCCTTCATCTTCTTTGCCTTCCGCTCCTCTGGTAATTACCGATTTCCCTTCCGTTAGTTCGCCTAATACTTTGTCCCCTGTTCTTATGTCCAATTCTCCGTCTATGCGTAAACTGCTCAGATACGGTCTCTGGTCTTTTATCACCTTTCTTTGAAGCGTTAAATGTGTCCCAGCTTCCGAAGAACGAGAAATGTTAGACTCTCTTGCCCGTAAATGGATTGAAAAGGGTCCTCGGTATAGTGTACCTGACATTATGCCTACCATCTCACAGTGGAATGCGCCTACGCAGAGATATGTCTTCAATGCTATGTGTGATACTCTAGTCAAAGGATGGGAGGATATGGATTTGGGTTCAGTTCCTCAGGGTCTGTTAGACATTCAGGCTGACTTTGATAAGGCTCTCATTGTGGGTTCCAAGGTTGAGGACGCTGTAAAGACACTTGTTACCTTTAGAACCTTATTTTCCTCACAGACTTTTCTAGATTCCGATCCTTCAATTAGGTTAACACTGAAAAATTATCGAATGAGAGAGGTTCCTCCAGTGTGGAGAGAAGAGGTTGCGGGAGTAGGTGGTAATCAACCTATTCCTGCTCATTTCCAGCGTATATGGGTACATGTTCCCTGGAAAAGATCTGAAGTTTTAGCCCTTAAACAGTCTCTACCGGATCCTCGTAAGAACCTGCAGGTTATTATAAAGAGTTGTCACAAACTGTTGAAGCCTGCATCAAGAATTTAGAAGATATTGATATGTTGATGGGGAATGTAGTTCCACAAGCATTATGGGCTAGGATTTGTAAAGAAAATCATGCCCAAGAATTAGGTGGAGACTGGGATGCTATAATTGCCGCAGACAGAAACCAAGTGGGTGGTGCGAAGCCTGATGCTTTGATTTCAGAACTCCCTGGTAGGATTATTACATTAATGAAAACAATGATGCCTGCCTTGAGAGTTAACTGGGATAAACTAGCCGCGTGTAAACAGAAGAAAGATGAGTGTCTCTGATTTCTTTACTCGTTTCGAAGAGATATTCATTGATCACAGTGGTCAGGATATGACTACAGAGGGTGGACAGCGATTATTTGTAGACAAGTTCGTATTTAATTTGCTTTGTCGCATAAGTTGAAAGACTCCGAAAGTTCATGGGCTGTCTCTTCTTCAGCTCAGATATTGGCTACTGCTCAATATTATGAAAATAGAGATAAAGAAGAAAGAGATAAGCAAGAGAAATAGACTAAAGAATTAAAAACGAAGGTTCTCTTGCAACAGGCTTATCCACCTCGTTATGCTCAGCCCCAGTTTCAACAGCCTCCACAGTTTCAGAGGGTGTATCAAAGCCTGAGCCATATATTCCGCGACCTTTGTTAGGTCCTAATCAATGTGCCTATTGTAGAGAGGAAGGTCACTTCAAGAATAGTTGTCCGGTTTTATTGCAGCGAAATGGGACACTATCTGCTCCACGAGGTCGTGCTGGCCTCCAGTCAGCAAACAGAGGTAGAGGTCGAGGTATGTTGACCCAAGAACAGCGTTCCCTTCCTCCTCCTAATTCAGTGAATTACTTTGATCAGCAAAACGCTCGGTCTACACAGTACTACAATGAGGATTATTACATTGAAGACGGGAATTAAAGTCTTCATGCTAACTAGGACAGCCATGGACAACGTAAGGGAGTTGTGTCGATTCCAGTAGATCAGAAGGGACCTTATGTTAATATCACTACAATGGGTGTTTCAGAGCCATTTCTTTTAGATACTGGTGCGATGAGAAGTTCTATCATTCATTCTAAACTCCCTGGGGCACCTTTGTCTGGCTTAACGAATGTATCTGTAGGATTTTCTGGCGCCCCTGTTCGTAATCCGGTTTCTTGCCCTTTGCCTATTTCAATTGGCCCTTATGATTTGGAAGCTCCGCTTCTTTTGACGAATGGTTGTGGTGAGAATCTATTGAAAAGATTGCATGCAACGGATATCTTGTTCTCCTTCTGGTGTACATCTTACTTTAGGACAGAAACTGACTTCTCCAATGTATTTGTCCAAAGATCAGTTTCCACCTGAATTGCTTTCTCTTCCGGCAACGCTTTGGGCCACGGGTCCGAACGATGTTGGCTGTCTTGAGATTCCACCTTATGTAGTCACTCTCAAGCCTAATGTTGAATTGCCACGTATTCCGCAGTACAGAATTTCTACTGACGGTGAAAAAGCGCTTTTGGAAATCATTCATGATTTGATTCAGAAGGGTGTGGTTGAAGAAACGAGAGGAAACATATGCAATAGTCCTATTCTTCCTGTTCTTAAACGCACAGATCCTTCTCAGCTTCCTGTATATCGTTTCGTAATTGATCTTCGGGAGGTAAACAAAATTGTTGTACCACAATTTCCTGTTGTCCCAGATATTACTGCTCTGTTGACAATGATACATTCCACAGCGACTTGGTTTTCTGTGATCGATCTAAAGAATGCGTTCTTTAGTATTCCCATTGCTGAAGAGAGTAGGGATGTTTTTGGCTTCTCTCTTGGAGGCCGAAGCTTCCGGTTCAAGCGCGCACCTCAGGGCTATTGTGAAAGTCCTTCTATTTATAGCCAAGCTTTGAAATGTCATCTTGAGGCTTTTCATTTGCCGTCTGGTGCTGCTCTTATCCAGTACATGGACGACCTGTTAATCGCTGCTGATTCAGAAGATATTTGCAAAAATGTGACTGTTGCATTGTTACGCCATTTGTTTTATCTGAATCATAAGGTTTCACCTTCCAAACTACAATATGTTCGTCGAGAGGTTACCTATTTGGGTCATCTCCTATCAAAGGAGGGACGGCGGGTAAACCCAGAACGCATCCAAGCTATTGCGCAAATGTCCGTGCCATCCACACAAAGGGAGGTCCGTGCCTTCCTAGGTATTACTTCCTATTGTAGGCAGTGGATCCCTAACTTCTCTCTATTGGCCAAACCTTTGTTGGCACTCACTTTGAAAGATACGCCTCAGCCCCTTCCATGGACTGACTAATGTCAGAAGAGTTTCACTGACTTACGTACTGCGCTATGTTCTGCTACTGTATTGGGTACTCCCGATTACAGTAAGCCAGTCACGCTTTACGTTCATGAGAAAGAGGGTTGTGCGTTGTCAGTTTTAACACAGCGTTTTGGAGACAAACGACCATGTGCATATTTTTCAGCTACGTTAGATCCAGTAGCCAAAAGCATTACCTAGTTGTCTTAAAGCGACAGCAGCAGCAGCAATTTCTATTCGACAGTCTGCTGGAATAGTGTTAGATAACACACTTATTGTTATGGTGCCGCATGCATTGGATACCTTACTAAACGGAACGAAAACACAACATCTTACGAGTGCTCGCTTGACTGGATATGAGCTGACACTTTTGGCTAGTCATGTGCACATCAAACGATGTAACACTTTAAATCCAGCTACTTTGTTGCCTCTTCCAGTAGATAAGGGTGTTCAAAACCAACATGATTGTTTCCTCCGTACTGAGGACGAGACAAAAGGAAGAATTGATCTGACAGATACGCCATTAGTGAATCCGGATGGAACGCTATGGGTAGATGGTTCCTGTTTCAAGCTCCCTAACGGAGATACAGTTTCAGGCTATGATGTTACTACTTTGCATACAGTTGTGGAAGCAGCACGCATCAAACACAATTTAGCTCAAGCAGCAGAACTGATAGTCCTAACTAGAGCATGAGTGTTGTCAAAAGGAAAAAGAGTGAATGTGTATACTGACAGTCAGTATGCGTTTGGTGTAGCGTTCAATTTTGGGCGTCTTTGGAAAGAGAGGGGATTCCTTACTTCACATGGCACTAAAATACAACATGGTCAGTTGGTGACTGATCTTCTTGAGTCACTTTCTTTACCTGCTCAGATAGCAATTGTGAAGTGTAGTGCACACAAGAAGATTACAGATGATGTTGGTCGAGAAAATGCATTTGCAGATGAAGTAGCTAAAAAGACAGCGAGAGATGCTACAAGTCGAATGTATGTTGCTGGTCCTGCGAACTGGGTTAGAGAGAGGAATGTATGAGGATACAGTAGAAAGTGTAAGGTCAATTCAGGAAGAGGCTACAGAGAAAGAATTGAGCAAGTGGAAAGAAAGTACAGGCAATTAGACGAGATGGGATGTTGGGTGGAATTATCTGAACACCAACGTTGGCTGTTAATAGATGCCTATGTACTCCCAGTAGTTACTATGGCGCATGGTCCAGCCCACTTAAGTGCGAAAGGTATATGCAAGCTTCTGGCTCCAGTGTGGCAAAATGAAGGAATCCCAAAGTGTGCAGACAATGTAGTGAAACATTGTATTGTATGTTTGATGTACAATCCGGGAAAGGGAACCCCAACTCCAACTTTGCTCCTCCGACATATCCATTTGAGGTGTTGCAGATCGATTACATTCATATGGAACGATGCAACAACCTCAAATATGTTCTGGTGGTGGTATGCGCCGTTTCTAGGTGGATAGAAGCATACCCTCTAAAATACAATACAGCCTTATCCACAGCCAAAGTTCTACTAAAAGAATTCTTCCCCAGGTTTGGTTTGCCGCGCATTGTCTGGAGTGACAATGGGAGCGAGTTCGTGGGCCAAGTCATGCAAAAAGTTTGTGCGGGTCTTGGTATCAAGCAAAAGTTCCATGTGGTAAACCATCCACAGTCAGCGGGTTTAGTGGAATGCTACAATGGAACTTTGAAACTTAAACTAGCGAAAGTGCAGGCTAGAACAGACTTAATTGGCCCGATGCTTTACCATTGGCTCTTCTATCCACCAGAACTGCTGTACACTCGTTTGGGACTTGGCCCTTACGAGGTGGTTTTTGGGCGCCCAGCTAATATATGGGGAGTCCCTCGCCGTAAGAAATACTCAGACTTGCCATATCCAATGTTGATTGATTACTTGCATGAACTTACAACTAAATTGCGTGTTCTCCATCAACAGGTTCAGAGTGCTTTGCCAGAGGCTTCCACAGACCAAGGTCATTCCAGCCGACCAGGTGACTGGGTCTGCATAAAGAATTTCCAAAGGACGAAGAATTTGGAGCCCAGGTGGAGGGAGCCTCGGTTGGTTCTCTTAACCACGAGAATAGCAGTAAAAGTCGAAGGGAAGAAAAACTGGATTCACGGCGTGCATTGTAAGAAAGTGCCTTTGCCTCTACCCTTCGATCAATGGGTGCGTAAGGGTAATAGTGACTCAGAGTGAGAAGGTTCCACGATTTGTACCTTTTAGCGATGCACGCCTGAAAGGAACATTGTCTGAGAAAGAGGACGACGATATTCTTCAGGAAGCGATAAAACCACATCGTCGCTTGAATACGACAAATCTGCGAACATTGTTCCGAGACCAAACTTCACCTGATAAAGAACACTATAATCTAAGACCTAGACCAAAGAACACTTAAGATTTTTCTCTCTCCTATGTAGTATTCTATCCCGGTTGCAGGGTCACGGTAGGAGTCTTGGTAGTGACCTGAGTAGTGGCAATAGGCATGCAGGACGTGCAGTGTCATAGGACGGCAGATAATCATAATCAAGTGATTGGGAAGATTGCCGTGAGCATCCATTTAGAAAGATGGAAACTACATTAGGAAAAAGAGAGAGAAAGGATATAATAAAAAAAGAATTCTGTAGATTAATGTACAGTCATTTTAGTATAGCCTTATGTATTATATTATTGTGTATCCTTTTGGCGTGTATAAGTTGGATTATTTATGCTCTGCAGCAAAAAGTTGTCTCTCCTTCTACCTTTTCGTCTTCTTCTACTGTCTCTCCACATCTATTTCATACCCTTCCCCAACATGAACTCATTAGACGAACCAAATATTACAACAATTCGTTTGTCCAGTTATTACATCAACACCAATTAGTGATAAATACAACTGACTGTTGGGTGTGTGGACTTATGCCACATACCACAGAAAAAGGAATGCCGTATTTAGTTCTTCCGTTCTCCTATGAGGGTTATGCTTGGGCTTATTTTGTTATCTTCTCCAATGCCTATCAAAGCAAATTCAGACGATCCGTTAGTTCACATATTGGTGGTCCGGATTTCAGCCATAGTTCATTGATAAAGGGAATGGTAGCTTCCTAAAATCATGGAAAATAGTAACATTTCCATTGACGAAAGAAAAGCGTACACTAACTGGAACGTCACCCATTATGTCACTAGCCTTAGTGATAAGGGTAAACGAGGAAAATATCCACCGATTTGGACTATTCCTCATCAGGGAAATTTTTGTCTGCAAATAAATGGTCACTGTACTGACACCGTACAAAGAAACAACTGTTCCCACACATACGTCTACTCCTCTCAAAACTCACCGCCTCTAGTACCATCTCAAGGCACGTATTTTATCTGCCACAATAGGGCTTACACGTGGTTGCCAACTGGTTTTTCTGGTACCTGTTATATAGCTTTTCTACTTCCCCCTACATACACCGCTTCTGCAAACCATCATCGAAACAGATATGGCAGAGGGATTATTGATTCTAAAGACACAGCAGGACAAGAGGGAGGAGATTTCCTCAAAGGATTTCTTCCTTTTTGGGGTCCAATGGCCAACAGCAGAAACATAAGGCAACTGGTTCGTGTCGTAGAAACCACTATAGACATCACTGTAGGAGCCTTAAGTAATATCACGGCAGAACTACAGGCGGATCGTCTTATGACTTTACAAAACCGAGTTGCCTTAGACTTTGTTCTTGCGGACCGTGGTGGATTGTGCAAATTGATCGGGTCAAGTTGCTGTATTTTCATACCTGATGACGCTCCGACAGTATACCAAGCTATCTCTAAGTTACATATAATCTCTGAGTCGATTCATCAGGACAAAGGAGATTGGTCATTATTGGAGTGGTTTTGGGGACTACTGTCCAAATGGGGTTGGAAGGTATTGACATTCCTTGGAGTAGTTTTGGCCATCATTTTTTCTTGTTGCCTATGTATGCACTGTGGTCCCGCCATCTGCGACCTTTGTGCTACTATGTGCATCCCTAAACCCAAATCACAAAGAACAGAGAATATTAGAATGATGCTACAGCAACAGCTCGATGACCTCATGGCCATCGACATTGACTCAGATTAACATGAGTAAGTATCTTGCCTGAGTTCTGGCAAAAGGAGGGTCTGAGAAAAATCGATTTTCGATCGTGATCGAATCGACCCGCCATTTTGTGCTCCGCCGCGATTTTGTGTTGCCCTCACTCAGGCAGCACGGTGAACAAAGTCTTTTCTGCTTTTCCTGCAGCATCGTGTCAAAATAAGCCTTCTGCCTCTATTTACAAAGCTGGTGTTAGGACTGGCCGAGTACCCTAATCCCCATCTGGTTTTTCTAATCCCGGTCTCAACTATCTGTTGGTTCACACTATTCTCTTCTGACTTTATGTTATCGTCTGACCTTCGCTGTCCTCTGCTCGTATTCTCTCGTTTCACAACTGTCCTCCAAAACACACGAACGTATCTTGCCACCTGCAAACCAGTTACAAACAAGTTAATACCTTAACCTGTGGGAGGGATGGCAAATACCTGATACTTTATTTTCAAACCTTTCCTATTGGCTCTGTTCTGTTTTCTAACCTTTCCTATTGGATGTTTTAGGTGTGTTTTCTGGTTAATGTATATGTCTTCTACACCAATATAAGATTGTGCGCCACGGAGTGAAGTGGCAGTCTCCTGAGAACATACCGTGTGTGTACTTCTAGGACAACTGTACTAGGTGCAGCTAATAAAATCTGAACTTTTACGGCGACAGAGTGTCCCCGTGTCTCTGTGTAGCTGAGCAGGAGAACCTAGGATATTAAGGCATACCCTGCGCCGCCAGACCCAAAAGGTTCTGGTTCTTCACGCCCAGGGCTGGAAGACCAGATGCTGCTGGTGGGCCTGCAGCGCTGGTTTGCGCCACCCACAGAAGCAGCTTGTAAAGTGTGTCTCAAACCTGCCACTGCAGAGTTTGTGTGCAGTCCAGAACTGCCATCTTGGCTGTGAAGTGCACCCACTTCTCAGCCCCTGGACCTTCCCTTGGCATCATGTAAGTCACCCCTATGGTAGGGTGGCATTGTATGTGTAAGGTAGGACATGCCTTGGTGTGTGTAGCATGTCCTGGTAGTGAATTACAGCAAATTTCGTTTTTCACTACTGTAAGGCTACCTGTTCTCCATAGGCCAGAATGGGCAGTTTGACTATTACACTCTATAGTCCTAACTGACCCCAGGAACATGGTAGAAAAACGAATTTAGTATGCCTGAGCTCAGAATATTAAAATACACATTTTATTGAAGTTTAGTTTTATATTCTGTGTTTGAAAATACCACTTTTAGAAAGTAGGTATTTTCTTGCCTAAGCCTTCCAGTGTGCTCTGCTGTTATGTGTATTGGCTGTCTGGTTTTGGAGGGACAGGGCAGGCTGAGTCAGACCTGAGTTGAATAGAGAGATCTGCATTTGGAGTATGGGGAGGGGTAGCTCCTTGACCTGAATAGGGCTGTGCCTGGCAAGGTGAATGCTGGCTCCACCTCCCACTGTGCGTCTGATGGCTGACCCCCTCTTTCTGAAAGGAAGGATGCAGCCTGGTAAACAAAGTGCTCCAGGACCGAGCAGAACTGGTTCTGGCTAGGTTCAGTGACTTGCAGCTTTTGAGAACAAAGACTTTTGGGGTATAAATATCTGTGCTGAAAGAAACCCCTACAATTTGTATTGCTCCTGGACATCAAGAAGAACCTCTGTCCATGTAACTGAAGGAATCTGCAGGAGGTGACTATCCTTGTGCTTGTGTGCGGTTTCCTGGATTGGCCTGCAGTGGTTACTATTGGACTTGGAAGAAGAGGGAAAAGAACTTGAGAAAACTTTTATTTATCTTGCTAAAGCAATCACCTAGGGGCTAGAAGAGAGCTAGCCTCCTGCTGAAGTCTCAGGCACATCAGACTTCACCACCAGCCTCCTGATTCCTCCCAGCGAGGATTTCTATCTGCAGGTGAGGCTCCTGTGTGTTCCAGGGCCTCTAGTTCTACTACAGAGAAGAGAGTGCTGAAATCGTTGCTAACGCCCGTTTGCGAGCCGACGCAGCCGAAAGCACTCGGAAAATCGTCGCGCTGCTGCCACTGAGTGCTCGCAACCAAAGATCAACCCGTCGCACGTTTGTGGGCTTCCAAGTGCTAGCTAACTCCAAGAGATCATCGCATCGTCGCATCATCTCCTCCCTCGCAGCAAGGAGTCATCGCATCAACAGCCTAGCGTGCAGAAGTTTGTCGCATCGTCTCCGCACGCATCAGCAGGTCGGCGCATCATCCTCCCTAGTGACAAGGATTCAACGCATCGCCAGCCTCGCGTGCAGAAAATCATCGCTACAGCTCCTTTGCGACATTTTGGTTGTTTTGCTATAAAATCCAGGTACTTTGTAAGTAAAAGGCTCGCAGAGACCACTGCTTTGAACTGAACTCCTCTTTGCACACTTTGAACTATTTTTGCAGCATTTGAAGAATAATCCTATTTTACAGTATTGTGGCTTTTACCGTAATTGGTCTTGTGTTAAGTCTATATATAAAGATACTTATTTTTTTATAACTACTTGTGTGGTGTCCCTTTGTAGTGTTCTTCACTGTGTTACTGTGTATGGTCATAAATGCTTCACACACTGCCTCTGAGATAAGCCTACCTGCTCGTGCTACGTTACCACAGGGTTGAGTAGGGGTAATCAAAGGGTGTACCCCTCTTACTCGGACTTAGGAAGAAGGGTCCCTACTTGGACGGTGGCCAGCCATTGCCAACTAGAGACCCCCACTTCTAACAGACCCACCACATATTCACAGTGAAAACTGACACTTTTTTTTTGCAAAGTGCCTAGCTGTAGATTTTGAACCCTAGTTCTCCTGCACCTAGGAAAACCTAGCAACCCTATACATTTCTGAAAACTAGACACCCAGGGGAATCCAGGATGGGGTGACTTGTCTGGCTCTCGCCAGGTTCTGTTACCCAGAATCCCTTGCAAACCTCAAAATTTGTTTTAAAAAAAAAACACAATTGTAGAGCAACAATCATTACCTATTGACTTTTGATGCATTTCTGTCTTCAAAATGAAAGAATGTGTTATGGGTATGATTACAATTCCTTATGTCAGCCCTTCCCAGTATTAAGTGCCATGATATTGGTAGGTCTGAGTATCGCAGAATATTGAATACAATAAGAAGCATTGTTAACACTTTACCAAGATAGTAAAAGCATGTTTTATTTGGTGTATTATATTGTTACACAATAGTTAAACACTAGACGCCAGGGATTTTTTTTATGGGCCAGGGGTGGGAGCTGAGCAGAATGGGCATGCCAATGCCCCCTCCCTATCTCCCCAAAGCAGGCATAAGACTTTCTGCCACCCCCAGGAGGCAGATGAGGCAACAGCCACTGATCTGCCCCCCCTCCCGAGGGGGCAGAAAGCCAACTAAACCCCAGCGACTTTTTTCCTTCAAAGTTCGGGTGGGAGCTGCCCAGAATAGGCATGTCAATGCGCCAACCCTCAAAAACGTACCAGTCTTTCTGCCCCCCCCAAGGCAGATGGGGCAATAGTCCCTTATCTGCCGCCTCGGGGTAGAATCCCACTAGGCACCAGGGGTATCGTTTTTCAAATTTCAGGGGTGGGGGCTGCCCAGAATGGGCATGCATGCCAATGCCCCCAACCCCCCAAAAAAGCCAGTCTTTCTGCCCTCCAGAACGCAGTTTGGGCAGTAGCCCTTCCACCGCGTCCACCACCACCACGTCCACCACCACCACGTCCACCACCACCACGTCCACCACCACCACGTCCACCACCACGTCCACCACAAGCACCACCACGTCCACCACAAGCACCACCACGTCCACCACGTCCACCACAACCACCACCACGTCCACCACAACCACCACCACCACGTCCACCACAACCACCACCACCACGTCCACCACAACCACCACCACGTCCACCACAACCACCACCACTTCCCCCACCACCACTTCCCCCACAACCACCACCACGTCGTCCACCACAACCACCACATCCAACACCACCACCCGTGACAGGTAAAGTGTCACTGGAGGGCAGGGGTAATAGGAGTGTCAACCCCGGCTGTACATGGGACATTTAAGGATGCATTGGGTGCGAGAAGACAGGAATAGGGGCTAGAAGTATTACACCAGACCCAAGATACATTTTGAAGAGGCGCAATGTCACAGGGGCTCCTGGAAAATTACTCACAGCATCACTACCTCACAGTGGCATACCTGCACGAGCCACTCACTCAAAACAAGCATTGGCATAGCCAATAGGTCTCGCCTTTGGGACCTTATAAATGTTTAGCCATGCAACACGATGTTGTTGCACCAAGGATATTGTGCTGGATAACTAAACACTTATAAGGTCCCAAAGGCGAGACCTATTGGCTATGCCAATGCTTGTTGGGAGACCTGGCGGAACGCTGGGTGGTAAAAAATTTGTGGATCCACGCAGATTCCAGAAATTTCCATCACAGAAATGAGGCAAATGTCTTTTTTTTTTTACAAAGTTTGAGGTTTGCAAGGGGTTCTGGGTAACAGAACCTGGTGAGAGCCAGACAAGTCACCCAATCCTGGATTCCCCTGGGAGTCTAGTTTTCAAAAATGTATAGGTTTGCTGGGTTTCCTAGGTGGCGGCAGAGCTAGGGTTCAAAATCTACAGCTAGGCACTTTGCAAAAAAAGGGTCAGTTTTCACTGTGAAAATGGGTTATGTCCACATTGCGTGTTAGGCTGTTTCCGGTCACAGGTACCAGGCCTACCCACACAAGTGAGGTACCATTTTTATTGGAGACTTAGGGTAACACAGAATTGTAGAGCAACCGTTACCTATTGAATTTCGATGCATTTCTGACCTCCAAATTTAAGACAATGTGTAAAAAAGAAGTCACTTTGAAAAATGTCCCATAATTCTCATGCTAGTTTGGGTACTTACAATTTCGGATATGTGCCAATAGCTACTGTTTCTAAACTCTATTTTATTCCAATTTCAGAAATTCATAAGTGTCTTTCATCCCGATTTTTCACTTTATATATTTTCCCAAATTAATTGCTATATACTCGGTACATAATAATAAAAAAACATTGCAAGACGCTGCTCATTATTGGCTCTGGGTTAGTCAGGTTCTTGGTGAACCTCTAACTCCTATATATCCCCACAACCAGAAAGGTCCAGTGGATGTAACTGTATATTGCTTTCAAACATCTGTCATAATTAGAAGTTACAGGTGAAAACGTTGGCACAAATGTCTGGTTTTTTTTTTTAACTCATTTTCAATTTTTCCTATTTTCAACTGTTATTTTCTTTAAAGAAACCTTGAAGGAGCTACACTAATGACACCTTGCTGGATTCTGAATTGTGTCTACTTTTCTAAAATGTATAACTTTCCAGGATCCATTATTGATTTCATACCTATTTCGACCATTAACGGAAAGAAGGTTGAAAGCACAAAAAAATAGCAAAAATAGGCGATGTCCCAGTAAAATGCCAAAACTGTGTAAAAAATGTGGGTTTTCTGACAAAAGTGGGTCAGCTCCTGAAAGCTGGGAAAATTGTGATATCAGCCCCACAAACCCTTTGCAGGGAAAACAGATGCTTTCATTTGTAGCACTTTCCCTTCATTTTTCCACCAAAAATGTAGCTGTATTTTGGCTAATTTCTGGGTCCGCTCCAGGGGAATCCACAAACCCTGGGTACCTTGGGAATCCCCAAGATGTTGGAAGAAAAGGATGCAATTTTGGCGTGGATACCTTTTGTGGCCAATAAGTTACAGGGGCCTAAGCGCAAACAACTCCAAATAGCCAAAAAAAAGGCTTAGCACAGGGGGGAAAAGGCCTAGTAGCGAAGGGGATAGAGTGCTGTGGTATAGTGTACAGCAGTGTAAAGTATATTGTAGTTTTATACAGTGCAATGGTGTAGAGTGTTATAGAATTATAGTTTTATAGAGTGGATTGGTGCAGAGTAGTGTTGGGTACAGTGTAGTGACATTAAGTGCAGTAGAGTTGAGGTGCTGAGTGAAGTAATATAGAATGTAGTGGCATACAGTGTAGTTATGCAGAATAGAGCGTTGGAGTGTATGTTTAAATAGGGTTGTGTTGCACTGTGGCTAAGTATAGTGGTGCAGAAAGGAGTGAGGTAGAGTACTGTGGTGCATAATAGAATACAGTAATATGTAGTCACAGATAATGTAAAGGAGTAGAGTGATGTAGTGTGCTGTAGTATATAGTAGAATGTCGTTCCTGGCCTGAGTGATCCTGAGGTGGTGGTGTGCTGGTGCGAAGGCGATGCAGAGTGATACTGAGGCGATGCTTAGTGATGCTGAGTTGGTGCTGAGTGGTGGAGGAAAAGAAACTGAATACATGCAAAAAGGAAAAAAGCGGTAACCTCTTAGAATGATGGGCAGGGTGTGCCTGACAAGAGACCCGGAGTGGATCAGGACTACGCAGCCTTGATTATTGCTGCACCAACATTTAATAGAGCCAACCTCTGGCTCTTGAGCCAAATTGTTGTAATTTTTAATCTTAAGGCTTCACATCAATATTTATCACCAAAAAAGTATGGGAGCTCTGGCAAATGACCCATCGGCTCCATAGTGCTGGAGGCCCCCGCGTGTGTCTGGGGCTTTCTTTAGTCCCGGCCCCTGGAGATTCTGCCTGTATGGTCTCAGGCGCTCAGACAAACCTCCTAAAAGCGGTGAGGCAACCTCCCACCCGGCCCATGCCGAAAGGACCATAATTAATCTTCCTGCACACCTGACCCTAAAATGGCAGCTAATAGGTAGCACGGAGGAGTATCCTACTGTGACAGCCCTGGAGACACCTAAAGAACTGCGCAAATTACCCTTGAGGCCCCTGAGAATACAAAGGGGAAAGGTAAAAATGGGGTCTGGCTGAATGGAACACAAGGAGCAGAACCTCTTGCCTGACCCCAAGATGGCCACCACAGTGGTCCTTTACCACGATGAGCTACTACTCTTGGGACAAAAATTGGACATCGTCCAGACCTCAAGCATATCCCCCATCCGGCTTGCCCATCAGGACACTAAACCTGTGATCTTGCCCGGAGAGAATAGGCATGCCTGTGTGTCCCATGAGGAGACCAGAGATTATAGGCATGCCTGTGTGTCCCATGAAGAGACCGAGAATATAGGCATGCCTGTGTGTCCTATGAAAAGACCAGTGATTATAGGTTTGCCTGTGTGTCCCATGAAGAGACCTCGGAATATAGGCATGCCTGTGTGTCCCATGAAGAGACCGGAAACTATAGGCATGCCTGTGTCCCATGAAGAGACCGGAGATTATAGACATGCCTGTGTGTCCCATGAAAAGACCAGTGATTATAGGTATGCCTGTGTGTCCCATGAAGAGACCTCGGAATATAGGCATGCCTGTGTGTCCCTTAAGGAGACCGGAGATTATAGTCATGCCTGTGTCCCATGAAGAGACCGGAGATTATAGGCATGCCTGTGTGTCCCATGAAGAGACCGGAGATTATAGACATGCCTGTGTGTCCCATGAAGAGATCGGAGATTATAGGCATGCCTGTGTGTCCCATGAAGAGACCTCGGAATATAGGCATGCCTGTGTGTCCCATGAAGAGACCGGAAACTATAAGCATGCCTGTGTATCCCATGGAGAGACCGAGATTATAGGCATGCCTGTGTGTCCCATAAAGAGACTGAAGATTATAGGCATGCCTGTGTGTCCCATGAAGAGACCGGAGATTATAGGCATGCTTGTGTGTCCCATGAAGGGACCTCAGATTATAGGCATGCCTGTGTGTCCCATGAAGAAACGTCGGATTATAGGCATGCCTGTGTGTCCCATGAAGAGACCGGAGATTATAGGCATGCCTGTATGTCCCATGAAGAGACCCCGGATTATAGGCATGCCTGTATGTCCCATGAAGAGACTGAAGATTATAGGCATGCTTGTGTGTCCCATGAAGAGACCGGAGATTATAGGCATGCTTGTCTGTCCCATGAAAAGACCGGAGATTATAGGCATGCCTGTGTGTCCCATGAAGAGACCAGAGATTATAGGCATGCCTGTGTGTCCCATGAAGAGACCGGAGATTATAGTCATGCCTGTGTGTCCCATGAAGAGACCGGAGATTGTAGGCATTCCTGTGCGTCCCATGAAGATACCGGAGATTATAGGCATGCTTGTGTGTCCCATGAAGAGAAGTCGGATTATAGGCATGCCTGTGTGTCCCATGAAGAGACCAGAGATTATAGGCATGCCTGTGTGTCCCATGAAGAGACCTCGGATTATAGGCATGCCTGTGTGTCCCATGAAGAGATCAGAGATTATAGGCATGCCTGTGTATCCCATGAAGAGACCGGAGATTATAGGCATGCCTGTGTGTCCCATGAAGAGACCGAAGATTATAGGCATGCTTGTGTGTCCCATGAAGAGACCGGAGATTATAGGCATGCCTGTGTGTCCCATGAAGAAACCAGAGATTATAGGCATGCCTGTGTGTCCCATGAAGAGACCGGAGATTATCGGCATGCCTGTGTGCCCAATGAAGAGACCTCGGATTATAGGCATGCCTGTGTGTCCCATGAAGAGACCAGAGATTATAGTCATGCCTGTGTCCCATGAAGAGACCGGAGATTATAGGCATGCTTGTGTGTCCCATGAAGAGAAGTCGGATTATAGGCATGCCTGTGTGTCCCATGAAGAGACCAGAGATTATAGGCATGCCTGTGTGTCCCATGAAGAGACCTCGGATTATAGGCATGCCTGTGTGTCCCATGAAGAGATCAGAGATTATAGGCATGCCTGTGTATCCCATGAAGAGACCGGAGATTATAGGCATGCCTGTGTGTCCCATGAAGAGACCGAAGATTATAGGCATGCTTGTGTGTCCCATGAAGAGACCGGAGATTATAGGCATGCCTGTGTGTCCCATGAAGAAACCAGAGATTATAGGCATGCCTGTGTGTCCCATGAAGAGACCGGAGATTATCGGCATGCCTGTGTGCCCAATGAAGAGACCTCGGATTATAGGCATGCCTGTGTGTCCCATGAAGAGACCAGAGATTATAGTCATGCCTGTGTCCCATGAAGAGACCGGAGATTATAGGCATGCCTGTGTGTCCCATGAAGAGACCGGAGATAATAGGCATGTCTGTGTGTCCCATGAAGAGACCGGAGATCATAGGCATGCCTGTGTGACCCATGAAGAGACCGGAGATTATAGGCATGCCTGTGTGTCCCAGGAAGGGACCTCAGATTATAGGCATGCCTGTGTGTCCCATGAAGAGACCAGAGATTATAGGCATGCCTATGTGTCCCATGAAGAGACCGAATATTATAGGCATGCCTGTGTGTCCCATGAAGAGACCTCATATTATAGGCAGGCCTGTGTGTTCCATGAAGAGACCTCAGATTATGAGCAAGCCTGTGTGTCCTATGAAGAGACCGGAGATTATATGCATGCCTGTGTGTCCCATGAAGAGACCAGAGTTTATAGGCATGCCTGTGTGTCCCATGTAGAGACCGGAGATTATAGGTATGCCTGTGTGTCCCATGAAGAGACCGGAGATTATAGGCATGCCTGTGCATCCCATGAAGAGACCGGAGATTTTAGGCATGCGTGTGTGTCCCATGAAGAGACCTCATATTATAGGCATGCCTGTGTGTCCCATGAAGAAACCGGAGATTATAGGCATGCCTGTGTGTCCCATGAAGAGACCAGAGATTATAGGCATGCCTGTGTGTCCCATGAAGAGACTGGACATTATAGGCATGCCTGTGTGTCTCATGAAGCGACCAGTGATTATAGTTATGCATGTGTGTCCCATTTAGAGACCGGAGATTATAGACATGCCTGTGTATCCCATGAAGAGACTGGAGATTATAGGCATGCTTGTGTGTCTCATAAAGAGACTGGAGATTATAGGCATGCCTGTGTGTCTCATGAAGAGATTGGAGATTATAGGCATGCCTGTGTGTCCCATGAAGAGACCTCAGATTATAGGCATGCCTGTATGTTCCATGAAGAGACCAGAAACTATAGGCATGCCTGTGTGTCCCATGAAGAGACCGGAGATTATAGGCATGCTTTTGTGTCCCATGAAGAGACCGGAGATTATAGGCATGCCTGTGTGTCCCAAGTAGAGACCAGAGATTATAGGCATGCTTGTGTGTCCCATGAAGAGACCTCAGATTATAGGCATGCCTGTGTGTCCCATGAAGAGACCTCTGATTATAGGCATGCCTGTGTGTCCCATGAAGAGACCGGAGATTATAGGCATGCTTGTCTGTCCCATGAAGAGACCGGAGATTATAGGCATGCCTGTGTGTCCCATGAAGAGACCAGAGATTATAGGCATGCCCGTGTGTCCCATGAAGAGACCGGAGATTATAAGCATGCCTGTATGTCCCATGAAGAGACAGGAGATTATAGGCATGCCTCTGTGTCCAATGAAGAGATTGGAGATTATAGGCATGCCTGTGTGTCCCATGAAGAGACCGGAGATTATAGGCATGCTTGTGTGTCCCATGAAAAGACCGGAAACTATAGGCATGCCTGTGTGTCCCATGAAGAGACCAGAGATTATAGGCATGCTTGTGTGTCCCATGAAGAGATCTCAGATTATAAGCATGCCTGTGTGTCCCATGAAGAGAACTCGGATTATAGGCATGCCTGTGTGTCCCATGAAGAGACCAGAGATTATAGGCATGCCTGTTTGTCCCATGAAGAGACCTCAGATTATAGGCATGCCTGTGTGTCCCATGAAGAGACCGAAGATTATAGGCATGCCTGTGTGTCCCATGAAGAGACCGAAGATTATAGGCATGCCTGTGTATCCCATGAAGAGATTAGAGATTATAGGCATGCCTGTGTGTCCCATGAAGAGACCTCGGATTATAGGCATGGCTGTGTGTCCCAGGAAGAGACCTCGGATTATAGGCATGCCTGTGTGTCCCATGAAGAGACCAAAGAATATAGGCATGCTTGTGTATCTCATGAAGAGACCAAAGATTATAGGCATGCCTGTGTGTCCCATGAAGAGACCGGAGTTATAGGCATGCTTGTGTGTCCCATGAAGAGACCTCAGAATATGAGCATGCCTGTGTGTCCCATGAAGAGACCTCGGATTATAGGCATGCCTGTGTGTCCCATGAAGAGACCTCGGATTATAGGCATGCCTGTATGTCCCATGAAGAGACCAGAGAGAATAGGCCTGCCTGTGTGTCCCATGAGGAGACCGGAGATTATAGGCATGCCTGTGTGTCCCATGAAGAGACCAAGAATAAAGGCATGCCTGTGTGTCCCATAAGGAGACCGGAGATTATAGGCATGCCTGTGTGTCCCATGAAGAGACCGGATATTATAGGCATGCCTGTGTGTCCCATGAAGAGACCGGAGAGAATAGGCCTGCCTGTGTGTCCCATGAGGAGACCGGAGATTATAGGCATGCCTGTGTGTCCCATGAAGAGACCGAGAATATAGGCATGCCTGTGTGTCCCATAAGGACACCGGAGATTGTAGGCATGCCTGTGTGTCCCATGAAGAGACCGGAGATTATAGGCATGCCTGTGTGTCCCATGAAGAGACCAGTGATTATAGGTATGCCTGTGTGTCCCATTTAGAGACCGGAGATTATAGACATGCCTGTGTGTCCCATGAAGAGACCGGAGATTATAGGCATGCTTGTGTATCCCATGAAGAGACCGGAGATTATAGGCATGCCTGTGTGTCCCATGAAGAGACCGGAGATTATAGGCATGCCTGTGTGTCCCATGAAGAGACCGGAAACTATAGGCATGCCTGTGTATCCCATGGAGAGACTGAGATTATAGGCATGCCTGTGTATCCCATGAAGAGACTGAAGATTATAGGCATGCCTGTGTGTCCTATGAAGAGACTAGAGATTATAGGCATGCTTGTGTGTCCTATAAAGAGACCTTAGATTATAGGCATGCCTGTGTGTCCCATGAAGAAACCTCAGATTATAGGCATGCCTGTGTGTCCCATGAAGAGACCGGAGATTATAGGCATGCCTGTGTGTCCCATGAAGAGACCTCGGATTATAGGCATACCTGTATGTCCCATGAAGAGAAATGAGATTATAGGCATGCCTGTGTATCCCATGAAGAGACCGGAGATTATAGGCATGCCTGTGTCCCCCTGATGAGACCGGAGATTATAGGCATGCCTGTGTTTCCCATGAAGAGACCGGAGATTATAGGCATGCCTGTGTGTCCCATGAAGAGACCGGAGATTGTAGGCATGCCTGTGTGTCCCATGAAGATACCGGAGATTATAGGCATGCTTGTGTGTCCCATGAAGAGACCTCAGATTATAAGCATGCCTGTGTGTCCCATGAAGAGAACTCGGATTATAGGCATGCCTGTGTGTCCCATGAAGAGACCAGAGATTATAGGCATGCCTGTGTGTCCCATAAGGATACCTTGGATTATAGGCATGCCTGTGTGTCCCATGAAGAGATCTGAGATTATAGGCATGCCTGTGTATCCCATGAAGAGACCGGAGATTATAGGCATGCCTATGTGTCCCATGAAGAGACCGAAGATTATAGGCATGCTTGTGTGTCCCATGAAGAGACCGGAGATTATAGGCATGCCTGTGTGTCCCATGAAGAAACCGGAGATTATAGGCATGCCTGTGTGTCCTATGAAGAGACCGGAGATTATCGGCATGCCTGTGTGCCCAATGAAGAGACCTCGGATTATAGGGATGCCTGGGTGTCCCATGAAGCGACCTCGGATTATAGGCATGCCTATGTGTCCCATGAAGAGACCGGAGATTATAGTCATGCCTATATCCCATGAAGAGATCAGAGATTATAGGCATGCCTGTGTGTCCCATTAAGAGACTGGAGATTATAGGCATGCCTGTGTGTCCCATGAAGAGACCAAGAATAAAGGCATGCCTGTGTGTCCCATAAGGAGACCGGAGATTATAGGCATGCCTGTGTGTCCCATGAAGAGATCGGATATTATAGGCATGCCTGTGTGTCCCATGAAGAGACCAGAGAGAATAGGCCTGCCTGTGTGTCCCATGAGGAGACCGGAGATTATAGGCATGCCTGTGTGTCCCATGGAGACCGAGAATATAGGCATGCCTGTATGTCCCATAAGGAGACCGGAGATTATAGGCATGCCTGTGTGTCCCATGAAGAGACCAGAGATTATAGGCATGCCTGTGTGTCCCATGAAGAGACCAGTGATTATAGGTATGCCTGTGTGTCCCATTTAGAGACCGGAGATTATAGACATGCCTGTGTGTCCCATGAAGAGACCGGAGATTATAGGCATGCTTGTGTATCCCATGAAGAGACCGGAGATTATAGGCATGCCTGTGTTTCCCATGAAGAGACCAGAGATTATAGGCATGCCTGTGTGTCCCATGAAGAGATCGGAAACTATAGGCATGCCTGTGTGTCCCATGAAGAGACCGGAGATTATAGGCATGCCTGTATGTCCCATGAAGAGACTGGAGATTATAGGCATGCCTCTGTGTCCAATGAAGAGATTGGAGATTATAGGCATGCCTGTGTGTCCCAAGAAGAGACCGGAGATTATAGGCATGCTTGTGTGTCCCATGAAGAGACCGGAAACTATAAGCATGCCTGTGTGTCCCATGAAGAGACCAGAGATTATAGGCATGCTTGTGTGTCCCATGAAGAGATCTCAGATTATAAGCATGCCTGTGTGTCCTATGAAGAGAACTCTGAATTTAGGCATGCCTGTGTGTCCCATGAAGAGACCAGAGATTATAAGCATGCTTGTGTGTCCCATGAAGAGACCTCAGATTATAAGCATGCCTGTGTGTCCCATGAAGAGAACTCGGATTATAGGCATGCCTGTGTGTCCCATGAAGAGACCAGAGATTATAGGCATGCCTGTGTGTCCCATGAACAGACCTCAGATTATAGGCATGCCTGTGTGTCCCATGAAGAGACCGAAGATTATAGGCATGCCTGTGTGTCCCATGAAGAGACCAAAGATTATAGGCATGCTTGTGTGTCCCATGAAGAGACCAAAGATTATAGGCATGCCTGTGTGTCCCATGAAGAGACCGGAGTTATAGGCATGCTTGTGTGTCCCATGAAGAGACCTCAGAATATGAGCATGCCTGTGTGTCCCATGAAGAGACCGAAGATTATAGGCATGCCTGTGTGTCCCATGAAGAGACCGAAGATTATAGGCATGCCTGTGTATCCCATGAAGAGATTGGAGATTATAGGCATGCCTGTGTGTCCCATGAAGAGACCTCGGATTATAGGCATGCCTGTGTGTCCCAGGAAGAGACCTCGGATTATAGGCATGCCTGTGTGTCCCATGAAGAGACCAAAGATTATAGGCATGCTTGTGTGTCCCATGAAGAGACCAAAGATTATAGGCATGCCTGTGTGTCCCATGAAGAGACCAGAGTTATAGGCATGCTTGTGTGTCCCATGAAGAGACCTCAGAATATGAGCATGCCTGTGTGTCCCATGAAGAGACCGGAGATTATAGACATGCCTGTGTGTCCCATGAAGAGACCGGAGATTATAGGCATGCTTGTGTATCCCATGAAAAGACCGGAGATTATAGGCATGCCTGTGTATCCCATGGAGAGATTGGAGATTATAGGCATGCCTGTGTGTCCCATGAAGAGACTGGAGATTATAGGCATGCCTGTGTGTCCCATGAAGAGACCGGAGATTATAGGCATGCCTGTATGTCCCATGAAGAGACTGGAGATTATAGGCATGCCTCTGTGTCCAATGAAGAGATTGGAGATTATAGGCATGCCTGTGTGTCCCAAGAAGAGACCAGAGATTATAGGCATGCTTGTGTGTCCCATGAAGAGACCGGAAACTATAGGCATGCCTGTGTGTCCCATGAAGAGACCAGAGATTATAGGCATGCTTGTGTGTCCCATGAAGAGATCTCAGATTATAAGCATGCCTGTGTGTCCTATGAAGAGAACTCTGAATTTAGGCATGCCTGTGTGTCCCATGCAGAGACCAGAGATTATAAGCATGCTTGTGTGTCCCATGAAGAGACCTCAGATTATAAGCATGCCTGTGTGTCCCATGAAGAGAACTCGGATTATAGGCATGCCTGTGTGTCCCATGAAGAGACCAGAGATTATAGGCATGCCTGTGTGTCCCATGAAGAGACCTCAGATTATAGGCATGCCTGTGTGTCCCATGAAGAGACCGAAGATTATAGGCATGCCTGTGTGTCCCATGAAGAGACCGAAGATTATAGGCATGCCTGTGTATCCCATGAAGAGATTGGAGATTATAGGCATGCCTGTGTGTCCCATGAAGAGACCTCGGATTATAGGCATGCCTGTGTGTCCCAGGAAGAGACCTCGGATTATAGGCATGCCTGTGTGTCCCATGAAGAGACCAAAGATTATAGGCATGCTTGTGTGTCCCATGAAGAGACCAAAGATTATAGGCATGCCTGTGTGTCCCATGAAGAGACCGGAGTTATAGGCATGCTTGTGTGTCCCATGAAGAGACCTCAGAATATGAGCATGCCTGTGTGTCCCATGAAGAGACCTCAGATTATAGGCATGCCTGTGTGTCCCATGAAGAGACCGGAAACTATAGGCATGCCTGTGTATCCCATGGAGAGACCGAGATTATAGGCATGCCTGAGTATCCCATGAAGAGACTGAAGATTATAGGCATGCCTGTGTATCCCATGAAGAGATCAGAGATTATAGGCATGCTTGTATGTCCCATGAGGAAACCTCGGATTATAGGCATGCCTTTGTGTCCCATGAAGAGACCGGAGATTATAGGCATGCCTGTGTGTCCCATGAAGAGACCTCGGATTATAGGCATGCCTGTATGTCCCATGAAGAGACCGAAGATTATAGGCATGCTTGTGTGTCCCATGAAGAGACCGGAGATTATAGGCATGCCTGTGTGCCCCATGAAGAGACTAGAGATTATAGGCATGCTTGTGTGTCCCATGAAGAGACCTCAGATTATAAGCATGCCTGTGTGTCCCATGAAGAGAACTCTGATTATAGGCATGCTTGTGTGTCCCATGAAGAGACCTCAGATTATAAGCATGCCTGTGTGTCCCATGAAGAGAACTCTGATTATAGGCATGCCTGTGTGTCCCATGAAGAGACCAGAGATTATAGGCATGCCTGTGTGTCCCATGAAGAGACCTCGGAATATAGGCATGCCTGTGTGTCCCATGAAGAGATCGGAGATTATAGGCATGCCTATGTATCCCATGAAGAGACCGGAGATTATAGGCATGCCTGTGTGTCCCATGAAGAGACCTCGGCTTATAGGCATGCCTGTATGTCCCATGAAGAGACCGGAGATTATAGGCATGCCTGTGTATCCCATGAAGAGACCGGAGATTATAGGCATGCCTGTGTGCCCCATGAAGAGACCGGAGATTATAGGCATGCCTGTGTGTCCCATGAAGAGACCGGAGATTATAGGCATGCCTGTGTGTCCCATGAAGAGACCGGAGATTGTAGGCATGCCTGTGTGTCCCATGAAGATACCAGAGATTATAGGCATGCTTGTGTGTCCCATGAAAAGACCTCAGATTATAAGCATGCCTGTGTGTCCCATGAAGAGATCGGAGATTATCGGCATTACTGTGTGCCCAATAAAGAGACCTCGGATTATAGGGATGCCTTGGTGTCCCATGAAGCGACCTCGGATTATAGGCATGCCTGTGTGTCCCATGAAGAGACCGGAGATTATAGTCATGCCTGTGTCCCATGAAAAGATTGGAGATTATAGGCATGCCTGTGTGTCCCATGAAGAGACTGGAGATTATAGGCATGCCTGTGTGTCCCATGAAGAGACCGGAGATTATAAGCATGCCTGTATGTCCCATGAAGAGACGGGAGATTATAGGCATGCCTCTGTGTCCAATGAAGAGATTAGAGATTATAGGCATGCCTGTGTGTCCCATGAAGAGACCGGAGATTATAGGCATGCTTGTGTGTCCCATGAAAAGATCGGAAACTATAGGCATGCCTGTGTGTCCCATGAAGAGACCAGAGATTATAGGCATGCTTGTGTGTCCCATGAAGAGACCTCAGATTATAAGCATGCCTGTGTGTCCCATGAAGAGAACTCGGATTATAGGCATGCCTGTGTGTCCCATGAAGAGACCAGAGATTATAGGCATGCCTGTGTGTCCCATGAAGAGACCTCAGATTATAGGCATGCCTGTGTGTCCTATGAAGAGACCGAAGATTATAGGCATGCCTGTGTGTCCCATGAAGAGACCGAAGATTATAGGCATGCCTGTGTATCCCATGAAGAGATTGGAGATTATAGGCATGCCTGTGTGTCCCATGAAGAGACCTCGGATTATAGGCATGCCTGTGTCTCCCAGAAAGAGACCTCGGATTATAGGCATGCCTGTGTGTCCCATGAAGAGACCAAAGATTATAGGCATGCTTGTGTGTCCCATGAAGAGACCAAAGATTATAGGCATGCCTGTGTGTCCCATGAAGAGACCGGAGTTATAGGCATGCTTGTGTCCCATGAAGAGACCTCAGAATATGAGCATGCCTGTGTGTCCCATGAAGAGACCTCGGATTATAGGCATGCCTGTGTGTCCCATGAAGAGACCTCGGATTATAGGCATGCCTGTATGTCCCATGAAGAGACCGGAGAGAATAGGCCTGCCTGTGTGTCCCATGAGGAGACCGGAGATTATAGGCATGCCTGTGTGTCCCATGAAGAGACCAAGAATAAAGGCATGCCTGTGTGTCCCATAAGGAGACCGGAGATTATAGGCATGCCTGTGTGTTCCATGAAGAGACCGGATATTATAGGCATGCCTGTGTGTCCCATGAAGAGACCGGAGAGAATAGGCCTGCCTGTGTGTCCCATGAGGAGACCGGAGATTATAGGCATGCCTGTGTATCCCATGAAGAGACCGAGAATATAGGCATGCCTGTGTGTCCCATAAGGAGACCGGAGATTATAGGCATGCCTGTGTGTCCCATGAAGAGACCGGAGATTATAGGCATGCCTGTGTATCCCATGAAGAGACCAGTGATTATAGGCATGCTTGTGTGTCCCATGAAGAGATCTCAGATTATAAGCATGCCTGTGTGTCCTATGAAGAGAACTCTGAATTTAGGCATGCCTGTGTGTCCCATGAAGAGACCAGAGATTATAAGCATGCTTGTGTGTCCCATGAAGAGACCTCAGATTATAAGCATGCCTGTGTGTCCCATGAAGAGAACTCGGATTATAGGCATGCCTGTGTGTCCCATGAAGAGACCAGAGATTATAGGCATGCCTGTGTGTCCCATGAAGAGACCTCAGATTATAGGCATGCCTGTGTGTCCCATGAAGAGACCGAAGATTATAGGCATGCCTGTGTGTCCCATGAAGAGACCGAAGATTATAGGCATGCCTGTGTATCCCATGAAGAGATTGGAGATTATAGGCATGCCTGTGTGTCCCATGAAGAGACCTCGGATTATAGGCATGCCTGTGTGTCCCAGGAATTGACCTCGGATTATAGGCATGCCTGTGTGTCCCATGAAGAGACCAAAGATTATAGGCATGCTTGTGTGTCCCATGAAGAGACCAAAGATTATAGGCATGCCTGTGTGTCCCATGAAGAGACCGGAGTTATAGGTATGCTTGTGTGTCCCATGAAGAGACTTCAGAATATGAGCATGCCTGTGTGTCCCATGAAGAGACCTCGGATTATAGGCATGCCTGTGTGTCCCATGAAGAGACCGGAAACTATAGGCATGCCTGTGTATCCCATGGAGAGACCGAGATTATAGGCATGCCTGTGTATCCCATGAAGAGACTGAAGATTATAGGCATGCCTGTGTATCCCATGAAGAGATCGGAGATTATAGGCATGCTTGTATGTCCCATGAGGAAACCTCGGATTATAGGCATGCCTTTGTGTCCCATGAAGAGACCGGAGATTATAGGCATGCCTGTGTGCCCCATGAAGAGACTGGAGATTATAGGCATGCTTGTGTGTCCCATGAAGAGACCTCAGATTATAAGCATGCCTGTGTGTCCCATGAAGAGAACTCTGATTATAGGCATGCTTGTGTGTCCCATGAAGAGACCTCAGATTATAAGCATGCCTGTGTGTCCCATGAAGAGAACTCTGATTATAGGCATGCCTGTGTGTCCCATGAAGAGACCAGAGATTATAGGCATGCCTGTGTGTCCCATGAAGAGACCTCGGAATATAGGCATGCCTGTGTGTCCCATGAAGAGATCGGAGATTATAGGCATGCCTGTGTATCCCATGAAGAGACCGGAGATTATAGGCATGCCTGTGTGTCCCATGAAGAGACCTCGGCTTATAGGCATGCCTGTATGTCCCATGAAGAAACCGGAGATTATAGGCATGCCTGTGTATCCCATGAAGAGACCGGAGATTATAGGCATGCCTGTGTGCCCCATGAAGAGACCGGAGATTATAGGCATGCCTGTGTGTCCCATGAAGAGACCGGAGATTATAGGCATGCTTGTGTGTCCCATGAAAAGACCGGAAACTATAGGCATGCCTGTGTGTCCCATGAAGAGACCAGAGATTATAGGCATGCTTGTGTTCCATGAAGAGATCTCAGATTATAAGCATGCCTGTGTGTCCCATGAAGAGAACTCGGATTATAGGCATGCCTGTGTGTCCCATGAAGAGACCAGAGATTATAGGCATGCCTGTTTGTCCCATGAAGAGACCTCAGATTATAGGCATGCCTGTGTGTCCCATGAAGAGACCGAAGATTATAGGCATGCCTGTGTGTCCCATGAAGAGACCGAAGATTATAGGCATGCCTGTGTATCCCATGAAGAGATTGGAGATTATAGGCATGCCTGTGTGTCCCATGAAGAGACCTCGGATTATAGGCATGCCTGTGTGTCCCAGGAAGAGACCAAAGAATATAGGCATGCTTGTGTATCCCATGAAAAGACCAAAGATTATAGGCATGCCTGTGTGTCCCATGAAGAGACCGGAGTTATAGGCATGCTTGTGTGTCCCATGAAGAGACCTCAGAATATGAGCATGCCTGTGTGTCCCATGAAGAGACCTCGGATTATAGGCATGCCTGTGTGTCCCATGAAGAGACCTCGGATTATAGGCATGCCTGTATGTCCCATGAAGAGACCGGAGAGAATAGGCCTGCCTGTGTGTCCCATGAGTAGACCGGAGATTATAGGCATGCCTGTGTGTCCCATGAAGAGACCAAGAATAAAGGCATGCCTGTGTGTCCCATAAGGAGACCGGAGATTATAGGCATGCCTGTGTGTCCCATGAAGAGACCGGATATTATAGGCATGCCTGTGTGTCCCATGAAGAGACCGGAGAGAATAGGCCTGCCTGTGTGTCCCATGAGGAGACCGGAGATTATAGGCATGCCTGTGTGTCCCATGAAGAGACCGAGAATATAGGCATGCCTGTGTGTCCCATAAGGACACCGGAGATTGTAGGCATGCCTGTGTGTCCCATGAAGAGATCGGAGATTATAGGCATGCCTGTGTGTCCCATGAAGAGACCAGTGATTATAGGTATGCCTGTGTGTCCCATTTAGAGACCGGAGATTATAGACATGCCTGTGTGTCCCATGAAGAGACCGGAGATTATAGGCATGCTTGTGTATCCCATGAAGAGACCGGAGATTATAGGCATGCCTGTGTGTCCCATGAAGAGACCGGAGATTATAGGCATGCCTGTGTGTCCCATGAAGAGACCGGAAACTATAGGCATGCCTGTGTATCCCATGGAGAGACTGAGATTATAGGCATGCCTGTGTATCCCATGAAGAGACTGAAGATTATAGGCATGCCTGTGTGTCCTATGAAGAGACTAGAGATTATAGGCATGCTTGTGTGTCCTATAAAGAGACCTTAGATTATAGGCATGCCTGTGTGTCCCATGAAGAAACCTCGGATTATAGGCATGCCTGTGTGTCCCATGAAGAGACCGGAGATTATAGGCATGCCTGTGTGTCCCATGAAGAGACCTCGGATTATAGGCATACCTGTATGTCCCATGAAGAGAAATGAGATTATAGGCATGCCTGTGTATCCCATGAAGAGACCGGAGATTATAGGCATGCCTGTGTGCCCCATGACGAGACCGGAGATTATAGGCATGCCTGTGTTTCCCATGAAGAGACCGGAGATTATAGGCATGCCTGTGTGTCCCATGAAGAGACCGGAGATTGTAGGCATGCCTGTGTGTCCCATGAAGATACCGGAGATTATAGGCATGCTTGTGTGTCCCATGAAGAGACCTCAGAATATAAGCATGCCTGTGTGTCCCATGAAGAGAACTCGGATTATAGGCATGCCTGTGTGTCCCATGAAGAGACCGGAGATTATAGGCATGCCTGTGTGTCCCATAAGGAGACCTCGGATTATAGGCATGCCTGTGTGTCCCATGAAGAGATCTGAGATTATAGGCATGCCTGTGTATCCCATGAAGAGACCGGAGATTATAGGCATGCCTATGTGTCCCATGAAGAGACCGAAGATTATAGGCATGCTTGTGTGTCCCATTAAGAGACTGGAGATTATAGGCATACCTGTGTGTCCCATGAAGAGATCGGATATTATAGGCATGCCTGTGTGTCCCATGAAGAGACCGGAGATTATAGGCATGCTTGTGTATCCCATGAAGAGACCGGAGATTATAGGCATGCCTGTGTTTCCCATGAAGAGACCGGAGATTATAGGCATGCCTGTGTGTCCCATGAAGAGATCGGAAACTATAGGCATGCCTGTGTGTCCCATGAAGAGACTGGAGATTATAGGCATGCCTGTGTGTCCAATGAAGAGATTGGAGATTATAGGCATGCCTGTGTGTCCCAAGAAGAGACCGGAGACTATAGGCATGCTTGTGTGTCCCATGAAGAGACCGGAAACTATAAGCATGCCTGTGTGTCCCATGAAGAGACCAGAGATTATAGGCATGCTTGTGTGTCCCATGAAGAGATCTCAGATTATAAGCATGCCTGTGTGTCCTATGAAGAGAACTCTGAATTTAGGCATGCCTGTGTGTCCCATGAAGAGACCAGAGATTATAAGCATGCTTGTGTGTCCCATGAAGAGACCTCAGATTATAAGCATGCCTGTGTGTCCCATGAAGAGAACTCGGATTATAGGCATGCCTGTGTGTCCCATGAAGAGACCAGAGATTATAGGCATGCCTGTGTGTCCCATGAAGAGACCTCAGATTATAGGCATGCCTGTGTGTCCCATGAAGAGACCGAAGATTATAGGCATGCCTGTGTGTCCCATGAAGAGACCGAAGATTATAGGCATGCCTGTGTATCCCATGAAGAGATTGGAGATTATAGGCATGCCTGTGTGTCCCATGAAGAGACCTCGGATTATAGGCATGCCTGTGTGTCCCAGGAAGAGACCTCGGATTATAGGCATGCCTGTGTGTCCCATGAAGAGACCAAAGATTATAGGCATGCTTGTGTGTCCCATGAAGAGACCAAAGATTATAGGCATGCCTGTGTGTCCCATGAAGAGACCAGAGTTATAGGCATGCTTGTGTGTCCCATGAAGAGACCTCAGAATATGAGCATGCCTGTGTGTCCCATGAAGAGACCGGAGATTATAGACATGCCTGTGTGTCCCATGAAGAGACCGGAGATTATAGGCATGCTTGTGTATCCCATGAAGAGACCGGAGATTATAGGCATGCCTGTGTATCCCATGGAGAGATTGGAGATTATAGGCATGCCTGTGTGTCCCATGAAGAGACTGGAGATTATAGGCATGCCTGTGTGTCCCATGAAGAGACCGGAGATTATAGGCATGCCTGTATGTCCCATGAAGAGACTGGAGATTATAGGCATGCCTCTGTGTCCAATGAAGAGATTGGAGATTATAGGCATGCCTGTGTGTCCCAAGAAGAGACCGGAGATTATAGGCATGCTTGTGTGTCCCATGAAGAGACCGGAAACTATAGGCATGCCTGTGTGTCCCATGAAGAGACCAGAGATTATAGGCATGCTTGTGTGTCCCATGAAGAGATCTCAGATTATAAGCATGCCTGTGTATCCTATGAAGAGAACTCTGAATTTAGGCATGCCTGTGTGTCCCATGAAGAGACCAGAGATTATAAGCATGCTTGTGTGTCCCATGAAGAGACCTCAGATTATAAGCATGCCTGTGTGTCCCATGAAGAGAACTCGGATTATAGGCATGCCTGTGTGTCCCATGAAGAGACCAGAGATTATAGGCATGCCTGTGTGTCCCATGAAGAGACCTCAGATTATAGGCATGCCTGTGTGTCCCATGAAGAGACCGAAGATTATAGGCATGCCTGTGTGTCCCATGAAGAGACCGAAGATTATAGGCATGCCTGTGTATCCCATGAAGAGATTGGAGATTATAGGCATGCCTGTGTGTCCCATGAAGAGACCTCGGATTATAGGCATGCCTGTGTATCCCAGGAAGAGACCTTGGATTATAGGCATGCCTGTGTGTCCCATGAAGAGACCAAAGATTATAGGCATGCTTGTGTGTCCCATGAAGAGACCAAAGATTATAGGCATGCCTGTGTGTCCCATGAAGAGACCGGAGTTATAGGCATGCTTGTGTGTCCCATGAAGAGACCTCAGAATATGAGCATGCCTGTGTGTCCCATGAAGAGACCTCAGATTATAGGCATGCCTGTGTGTCCCATGAAGAGACCGGAAATTATAGGCATGCCTGTGTATCCCATGGAGAGACCGAGATTATAGGCATGCCTGTGTATCCCATGAAGAGACTGAAGATTATAGGCATGCCTGTGTATCCCATGAAGAGATCGGAGATTATAGGCATGCTTGTATGTCCCATGAGGAAACCTCGGATTATAGGCATGCCTTTGTGTCCCATGAAGAGACCGGAGATTATAGGCATGCCTGTGTGTCCCATGAAGAGACCTCGGATTATAGGCATGCCTGTATGTCCCATGAAGAGACCGAAGATTATAGGCATGCTTGTGTGTCCCATGAAGAGACCGGAGATTATAGGCATGCCTGTGTGCCCCATGAAGAGACTGGAGATTATAGGCATGCTTGTGTGTCCCATGAAGAGACCTCAGATTATAAGCATGCCTGTGTGTCCCATGAAGAGAACTCTGATTATAGGCATGCTTGTGTGTCCCATGAAGAGACCTCAGATTATAAGCATGCCTGTGTGTCCCATGAAGAGAACTCTGATTATAGGCATGCCTGTGTGTCCCATGAAGAGACCAGAGATTATAGGCATGCCTGTGTGTCCCATGAAGAGATCGGAGATTATAGGCATGCCTGTGTATCCCATGAAGAGACCGGAGATTATAGGCATGCCTGTGTGTCCCATGAAGAGACCTCGGCTTATAGGCATGCCTGTATGTCCCATGAAGAGACCGGAGTTTATAGGCATGCCTGTGTATCCCATGAAGAGACCGGAGATTATAGGCATGCCTGTGTGCCCCATGAAGAGACCGGAGATTATAGGCATGCCTGTGTGTCCCATGAAGAGACCGGAGATTATAGGCATGCCTGTGTGTCCCATGAAGAGACCGGAGATTGTAGGCATGCCTGTGTGTCCCATGAAGATACCAGAGATTATAGGCATGCTTGTGTGTCCCATGAAAAGACCTCAGATTATAAGCATGCCTGTGTGTCCCATGAAGAGATCGGAGATTATCGGCATTACTGTGTGCCCAATAAAGAGACCTCGGATTATAGGGATGCCTTGGTGTCCCATGAAGCGACCTCGGATTATAGGCATGCCTGTGTGTCCCATGAAGAGACCGGAGATTATAGTCATGCCTGTGTCCCATGAAAAGATTGGAGATTATAGGTATGCCTGTGTGTCCCATGAAGAGACTGGAGATTATAGGCATGCCTGTGTGTCCCATGAAGAGACCGGAGATTATAAGCATGCCTGTATGTCCCATGAAGAGACGGGAGATTATAGGCATGCCTCTGTGTCCAATGAAGAGATTGGAGATTATAGGCATGCCTGTGTGTCCCATGAAGAGACCGGAGATTATAGGCATGCTTGTGTGTCCCATGAAAAGATCAGAAACTATAGGCATGCCTGTGTGTCCCATGAAGAGACCAGAGATTATAGGCATGCTTGTGTGTCCCATGAAGAGACCTCAGATTATAAGCATGCCTGTGTGTCCCATGAAGAGAACTCAGATTATAGGCATGCCTGTGTGTCCCATGAAGAGACCAGAGATTATAGGCATGCCTGTGTGTCCCATGAAGAGACCTCAGATTATAGGCATGCCTGTGTGTCCTATGAAGAGACCGAAGATTATAGGCATGCCTGTGTGTCCCATGAAGAGACCGAAGATTATAGGCATGCCTGTGTGTCCCATGAAGAGACCGAAGATTATAGGCATGCCTGTGTATCCCATGAAGCGATTGGAGATTATAGGCATGCCTGTGTGTCCCATGAAGAGACCTCGGATTATAGGCATGCCTGTGTCTCCCAGAAAGAGACCTCGGATTATAGGCATGCCTGTGTGTCCCATGAAGAGACCAAAGATTATAGGCATGCTTGTGTGTCCCATGAAGAGACCAAAGATTATAGGCATGCCTGTGTGTCCCATGAAGAGACTGGAGTTATAGGCATGCTTGTGTCCCATGAAGAGACCTCAGAATATGAGCATGCCTGTGTGTCCCATGAAGAGACCTCGGATTATAGGCATGCCTGTGTGTCCCATGAAGAGACCTCGGATTATAGGCATGCCTGTATGTCCCATGAAGAGACCGGAGAGAATAGGCCTGCCTGTGTGTCCCATGAGGAGACCGGAGATTATAGGCATGCCTGTGTGTCCCATGAAGAGACCAAGAATAAAGGCATGCCTGTGTGTCCCATAAGGAGACCGGAGATTATAGGCATGCCTGTGTGTTCCATGAAGAGACCGGATATAATAGGCATGCCTGTGTGTCCCATGAAGAGACCGGAGAGAATAGGCCTGCCTGTGTGTCCCATGAGGAGACCGGAGATTATAGGCATGCCTGTGTATCCCATGAAGAGACCGAGAATATAGGCATGCCTGTGTGTCCCATAAGGAGACCGGAGATTATAGGCATGCCTGTGTGTCCCATGAAGAGACCGGAGATTATAGGCATGCCTGTGTATCCCATGAAGAGACCAGTGATTATAGGCATGCTTGTGTGTCCAATGAAGAGATCTCAGATTATAAGCATGCCTGTGTGTCCTATGAAGAGAACTCTGAATTTAGGCATGCCTGTGTGTCCCATGAAGAGACCAGAGATTATAAGCATGCTTGTGTGTCCCATGAAGAGACCTCAGATTATAAGCATGCCTGTATGTCCCATGAAGAGAACTCGGATTATAGGCATGCCTGTGTGTCCCATGAAGAGACCAGAGATTATAGGCATGCCTGTGTGTCCCATGAAGAGACCTCAGATTATAGGCATGCCTGTGTGTCCCATGAAGAGACCGAAGATTATAGGCATGCCTGTGTGTCCCATGAAGAGACCGAAGATTATAGGCATGCCTGTGTATCCCATGAAGAGATTGGAGATTATAGGCATGCCTGTGTGTCCCATGAAGAGACCTCGGATTATAGGCATGCCTGTGTGTCCCAGGAAGAGACCTCGGATTATAGGCATGCCTGTGTGTCCCATGAAGAGACCAAAGATTATAGGCATGCTTGTGTGTCCCATGAAGAGACCAAAGATTATAGGCATGCCTGTGTGTCCCATGAAGAGACCGGAGTTATAGGTATGCTTGTGTGTCCCATGAAGAGACCTCAGAATATGAGCATGCCTGTGTGTCCCATGAAGAGACCTCGGATTATAGGCATGCCTGTGTGTCCCATGAAGAGACCGGAAACTATAGGCATGCCTGTGTATCCCATGGAGAGACCGAGATTATAGGCATGCCTGTGTATCCCATGAAGAGATCAGAGATTATAGGCATGCTTGTATGTCCCATGAGGAAACCTCGGATTATAGGCATGCCTTTGTGTCCCATGAAGAGACCGGAGATTATAGGCATGCCTGTGTGTCCCATGAAGAGACCTCGGATTATAGGCATGCCTGTATGTCCCATGAAGAGACCGAAGATTATAGGCATGCTTGTGTGTCCCATGAAGAGACCGGAGATTATAGGCATGCCTGTGTGTCCCATGAAGAGACCTCAGATTATAAGCATGCCTGTGTGTCCCATGAAGAGAACTCTGATTATAGGCATGCCTGTGTGTCCCATGAAGAGACCAGAGATAATAGGCATGCCTGTGTGTCCCATGAAGAGACCTCGGAATATAGGCATGCCTGTGTGTCCCATGAAGAGATCGGAGATTATAGGCATGCCTGTGTATCCCATGAAGAGACCGGAGATTATAGGCATGCCTGTGTGTCCCATGAAGAGACCTCGGCTTATAGGCATGCCTGTATGTCCCATGAAGAGACCGGAGATTATAGGCATGCCTGTGTATCCCATGAAGAGACCGGAGATTATAGGCATGCCTGTGTGCCCCATGAAGAGACCGGAGATTATAGGCATGCCTGTGTGTCCCATGAAGAGACCGGAGATTATAGGCATGCCTGTGTGTCCCATGAAGAGACCGGAGATTGTAGGCATGCCTGTGTGTCCCATGAAGATACCAGAGATTATAGGCATGCTTGTGTGTCCCATGAAAAGACCTCAGATTATAAGCATGCCTGTGTGTCCCATGAAGAGCTTGGAGATTATTGGCATTACTGTGTGCCCAATAAAGAGACCTCGGATTATAGGGATGCCTTGGTGTCCCATGAAGCGACCTCGGATTATAGGCATGCCTGTGTGTCCCATGAAGAGACCGGAGATTATAGTCATGCCTGTGTCCCATGAAAAGATTGGAGATTATAGGCATGCCTGTGTGTCCCATGAAGAGACTGGAGATTATAGGCATGCCTGTGTGTCCCATGAAGAGACCGGAGATTATAAGCATGCCTGTATGTCCCATGAAGAGACGGGAGATTATAGGCATGCCTCTGTGTCCAATGAAGAGATTGGAGATTATAGGCATGCCTGTGTGTCCCATGAAGAGACCGGAGATTATAGGCATGCTTGTGTGTCCCATGAAAAGATCGGAAACTATAGGCATGCCTGTGTGTCCCATGAAGAGACCAGAGATTATAGGCATGCTTGTGTGTCCCATGAAGAGACCTCAGATTATAAGCATGCCTGTGTGTCCCATGAAGAGATCTCGGATTATAGGCATGCCTGTGTGTCCCATGAAGAGACCAGAGATTATAGGCATGCCTGTGTGTCCCATGAAGAGACCACAGATTATAGGCATGCCTGTGTGTCCCAGGAAGAGACCTCGGATTATAGGCATGCCTGTGTGTCCCATGAAGAGACCAAAGATTATAGGCATGCTTGTGTGTCCCATGAAGAGACCAAAGATTATAGGCATGCCTGTGTGTCCCATGAAGAGACCAGAGTTATAGGCATGCTTGTGTGTCCCATGAAGAGACCTCAGAATATGAGCATGCCTGTGTGTCCCATGAAGAGACCGGAGATTATAGACATGCCTGTGTGTCCCATGAAGAGACCGGAGATTATAGGCATGCCTGTGTATCCCATGGAGAGATTGGAGATTATAGGCATGCCTGTGTGTCCCATGAAGAGACTGGAGATTATAGGCATGCCTGTGTGTCCCATGAAGAGACCGGAGATTATAGGCATGCCTGTATGTCCCATGAAGAGACTGGAGATTATAGGCATGCCTCTGTGTCCAATGAAGAGATTGGAGATTATAGGCATGCCTGTGTGTCCCAAGAAGAGACCGGAGATTATAGGCATGCTTGTGTGTCCCATGAAGAGACCGGAAACTATAGGCATGCCTGTGTGTCCCATGAAGAGACCAGAGATTATAGGCATGCTTGTGTGTCCCATGAAGAGATCTCAGATTATAAGCATGCCTGTGTGTCCTATGAAGAGAACTCTGAATTTAGGCATGCCTGTGTGTCCCATGAAGAGACCAGAGATTATAAGCATGCTTGTGTGTCCCATGAAGAGACCTCAGATTATAAGCATGCCTATGTGTCCCATGAAAAGAACTCGGATTATAGGCATGCCTGTGTGTCCCATGAAGAGACCAGAGATTATAGGCATGCCTGTGTGTCCCATGAAGAGACCTCAGATTATAGGCATGCCTGTGTGTCCCATGAAGAGACCGAAGATTATAGGCATGCCTGTGTGTCCCATGAAGAGACCGAAGATTATAGGCATGCCTGTGTATCCCATGAAGAGATTGGAGATTATAGGCATGCCTGTGTGTCCCATGAAGAGACCTCGGATTATAGGCATGCCTGTGTGTCCCAGGAAGAGACCTCGGATTATAGGCATGCCTGTGTGTCCCATGAAGAGACCAAAGATTATAGGCATGCTTGTGTGTCCCATGAAGAGACCAAAGATTATAGGCATGCCTGTGTGTCCCATGAAGAGACCGGAGTTATAGGCATGCTTGTGTGTCCCATGAAGAGACCTCAGAATATGAGCATGCCTGTGTGTCCCATGAAGAGACCTCAGATTATAGGCATGCCTGTGTGTCCCATGAAGAGACCGGAAACTATAGGCATGCCTGTGTATCCCATGGAGAGACCGAGATTATAGGCATGCCTGTGTATCCCATGAAGAGACTGAAGATTATAGGCATGCCTGTGTATCCCATGAAGAGATCAGAGATTATAGGCATGCTTGTATGTCCCATGAGGAAACCTCGGATTATAGGCATGCCTTTGTGTCCCATGAAGAGACTGGAGATTATAGGCATGCCTGTGTGTCCCATGAAGAGACCTCAGATTATAGGCATGCCTGTATGTCCCATGAAGAGACCGAAGATTATAGGCATGCTTGTGTGTCCCATGAAGAGACCGGAGATTATAGGCATGCCTGTGTGCCCCATGAAGAGACTGGAGATTATAGGCATGCTTGTGTGTCCCATGAAGAGACCTCAGATTATAAGCATGCCTGTGTGTCCCATGAAGAGAACTCTGATTATAGGCATGCTTGTGTCCCATGAAGAGACCTCAGATTATAAGCATGCCTGTGTGTCCCATGAAGAGACCAGAGATTATAGGCATGCCTGTGTGTCCCATGAAGAGACCTCGGAATATAGGCATGCCTGTGTGTCCCATGAAGAGATCAGAGATTATAGGCATGCCTGTGTATCCCATGAAGAGACCGGAGATTATAGGCATGCCTGTGTGTCCCATGAAGAGACCTCGGCTTATAGGCATGCCTGTATGTCCCATGAAGAGACCGGAGATTATAGGCATGCCTGTGTATCCCATGAAGAGACCGGAGATTATAGGCATGCCTGTGTGCCCCATGAAGAGACCGGAGATTATAGGCATGCCTGTGTGTCCCATGAAGAGACCAGAGATTATAGGCATGCCTGTGTGTCCCATGAAGAGACCGGAGATTGTAGGCATGCCTGTGTGTCCCATGAAGATACCAGAGATTATAGGCATGCTTGTGTGTCCCATGAAAAGACCTCAGATTATAAGCATGCCTGTGTGTCCCATGAAGAGATCGGAGATTATCGGCTTTACTGTGTGCCCAATAAAGAGACCTCGGATTATAGGGATGCCTTGGTGTCCCATGAAGCGACCTCGGATTATAGGCATGCCTGTGTGTCCCATGAAGAGACCGGAGATTATAGTCATGCCTGTGTCCCATGAAAAGATTGGAGATTATAGGCATGCCTGTGTGTCCCATGAAGAGACTGGAGATTATAGGCATGCCTGTGTGTCCCATGAAGAGACCAGAGATTATAAGCATGCCTGTATGTCCCATGAAGAGACGGGAGATTATATGCATGCCTCTGTGTCCAATGAAGAGATTGGAGATTATAGGCATGCCTGTGTGTCCCATGAAGAGACCGGAGATTATAGGCATGCTTGTGTGTCCCATGAAAAGATCGGAAACTATAGGCATGCCTGTGTGTCCCATGAAGAGACCAGAGATTATAGGCATGCTTGTGTGTCCCATGAAGAGACCTCAGATTATAAGCATGCCTGTGTGTCCCATGAAGAGAACTCGGATTATAGGCATGCCTGTGTGTCCCATGAAGAGACCAGAGATTATAGGCATGCCTGTGTGTCCCATGAAGAGATCTCAGATTATAGGCATGCCTGTGTGTCCTATGAAGAGACCGAAGATTATAGGCATGCCTGTGTGTCCCATGAAGAGACCGAAGATTATAGGCATGCCTGTGTATCCCATGAAGAGACCTCGGATTATAGGCATGCCTGTATGTCCCATGAAGAGACCGGAGATTATAGGCATGCCTGTGTATCCCATGAAGAGACCGGAGATTATAGGCATGCCTGTGTGCCCCATGAAGAGACCGGAGATTATAGGCATGCCTGTGTGTCCCATGAAGAGACCGGAGATTATAGGCATGCCTGTGTGTCCCATAAAGAGACCGGAGATTGTAGGCATGCCTGTGTGTCCCATGAAGATACCAGAGATTATAGGCATGCTTGTGTGTCCCATGAAAAGACCTCAGATTATAAGCATGCCTGTGTGTCCCATGAAGAGATCGGAGATTATCGGCTTTACTGTGTGCCCAATAAAGAGACCTCGGATTATAGGGATGCCTTGGTGTCCCATGAAGCGACCTCGGATTATAGGCATGCCTGTGTGTCCCATGAAGAGACCGGAGATTATAGTCATGCCTGTGTCCCATGAAAAGATTGGAGATTATAGGCAGGCCTGTGTGTCCCATGAAGAGACTGGAGATTATAGGCATGCCTGTGTGTCCCATGAAGAGACCGGAGATTATAAGCATGCCTGTATGTCCCATGAAGAGACGGGAGATTATATGCATGCCTCTGTGTCCAATGAAGAGATTGGAGATTATAGGCATGCCTGTGTGTCCCATGAAGAGACCGGAGATTATAGGCATGCTTGTGTGTCCCATGAAAAGATCGGAAACTATAGGCATGCCTGTGTGTCCCATGAAGAGACCAGAGATTATAGGCATGCTTGTGTGTCCCATGAAGAGACCTCAGATTATAAGCATGCCTGTGTGTCCCATGAAGAGAACTCGGATTATAGGCATGCCTGTGTGTCCCATGAAGAGACCAGAGATTATAGGCATGCCTGTGTGTCCCATGAAGAGATCTCAGATTATAGGCATGCCTGTGTGTCCTATGAAGAGACCGAAGATTATAGGCATGCCTGTGTGTCCCATGAAGAGACCGAAGATTATAGGCATGCCTGTGTGTCCCATGAAGAGACCAAAGATTATAGGCATGCTTGTGTGTCCCATGAAGAGACCAAAGATTATAGGCATGCCTGTGTGTCCCATGAAGAGACCGGAGTTATAGGCATGCTTGTGTCCCATGAAGAGACCTCAGAATATGAGCATGCCTGTGTGTCCCATGAAGAGACCTCGGATTATAGGCATGCCTGTGTGTCCCATGAAGAGACCTCGGATTATAGGCATGCCTGTATGTCCCATGAAGAGACCGGAGAGAATAGGCCTGCCTGTGTGTCCCATGAAGAGACCAGAGATTATAGGCATGCCTGTGTGTCCCATGAAGAGACCTCGGAATATAGGCATGCCTGTGTGTCCCATGAAGAGACCAAGAATAAAGGCATGCCTGTGTGTCCCATAAGGAGACCGGAGATTATAGGCATGCCTGTGTGTTCCATGAAGAGACCGGATATTATAGGCATGCCTGTGTGTCCCATGAAGAGACAGGAGAGAATAGGCCTGCCTGTGTGTCCCATGAGGAGACCGGAGATTATAGGCATGCCTGTATGTCCCATGAAGAGACCGAGAATATAGGCATGCCTGTGTGTCCCATAAGGAGACCGGAGATTATAGGCATGCCTGTGTGTCCCATGAAGAGACCGGAGATTATAGGCATGCCTGTGTATCCCATGAAGAGACCAGTGATTATAGGCATGCTTGTGTGTCCCATGAAGAGATCTCAGATTATAAGCATGCCTGTGTGGCCTATGAAGAGATCGGAGATTATAGGCATGCCTATGTGTCCCATGAAGAGACCTCGGATTATACGCATGCCTGTGTGTCCCATGAAGAGACCAGAGATTATAAGCATGCTTGTGTGTCCCATGAAGAGACCTCCGATTATAAGCATGCCTGTGTGTCCCATGAAGAGAACTCGGATTATAGGCATGCCTGTGTGTCCCATGAAGAGACCAGAGATTATAGGCATGCCTGTGTGTCCCATGAAGAGACCTCAGATTATAGGCATGCCTGTGTGTCCCATGAAGAGACCGAAGATTATAGGCATGCCTGTGTGTCCCATGAAGAGACCGAAGATTATAGGCATGCCTGTGTATCCCATGAAGAGACCTCGGATTATAGGCATGCCTGTATGTCCCATGAAGAGACCGGAGATTATAGGCATGCCTGTGTATCCCATGAAGAGACCGGAGATTATAGGCATGCCTGTGTGCCCCATGAAGAGACCGGAGATTATAGGCATGCCTGTGTGTCCCATGAAGAGACCGGAGATTATAGGCATGCCTGTGTGTCCCATAAAGAGACCGGAGATTGTAGGCATGCCTGTGTGTCCCATGAAGATACCAGAGATTATAGGCATGCTTGTGTGTCCCATGAAAAGACCTCAGATTATAAGCATGCCTGTGTGTCCCATGAAGAGATCGGAGATTATCGGCTTTACTGTGTGCCCAATAAAGAGACCTCGGATTATAGGGATGCCTTGGTGTCCCATGAAGCGACCTCGGATTATAGGCATGCCTGTGTGTCCCATGAAGAGACCGGAGATTATAGTCATGCCTGTGTCCCATGAAAAGATTGGAGATTATAGGCAGGCCTGTGTGTCCCATGAAGAGACTGGAGATTATAGGCATGCCTGTGTGTCCCATGAAGAGACCGGAGATTATAAGCATGCCTGTATGTCCCATGAAGAGACGGGAGATTATATGCATGCCTCTGTGTCCAATGAAGAGATTGGAGATTATAGGCATGCCTGTGTGTCCCATGAAGAGACCGGAGATTATAGGCATGCTTGTGTGTCCCATGAAAAGATCGGAAACTATAGGCATGCCTGTGTGTCCCATGAAGAGACCAGAGATTATAGGCATGCTTGTGTGTCCCATGAAGAGACCTCAGATTATAAGCATGCCTGTGTGTCCCATGAAGAGAACTCGGATTATAGGCATGCCTGTGTGTCCCATGAAGAGACCAGAGATTATAGGCATGCCTGTGTGTCCCATGAAGAGATCTCAGATTATAGGCATGCCTGTGTGTCCTATGAAGAGACCGAAGATTATAGGCATGCCTGTGTGTCCCATGAAGAGACCGAAGATTATAGGCATGCCTGTGTGTCCCATGAAGAGACCAAAGATTATAGGCATGCTTGTGTGTCCCATGAAGAGACCAAAGATTATAGGCATGCCTGTGTGTCCCATGAAGAGACCGGAGTTATAGGCATGCTTGTGTCCCATGAAGAGACCTCAGAATATGAGCATGCCTGTGTGTCCCATGAAGAGACCTCGGATTATAGGCATGCCTGTGTGTCCCATGAAGAGACCTCGGATTATAGGCATGCCTGTATGTCCCATGAAGAGACCGGAGAGAATAGGCCTGCCTGTGTGTCCCATGAAGAGACCAGAGATTATAGGCATGCCTGTGTGTCCCATGAAGAGACCTCGGAATATAGGCATGCCTGTGTGTCCCATGAAGAGACCAAGAATAAAGGCATGCCTGTGTGTCCCATAAGGAGACCGGAGATTATAGGCATGCCTGTGTGTTCCATGAAGAGACCGGATATTATAGGCATGCCTGTGTGTCCCATGAAGAGACAGGAGAGAATAGGCCTGCCTGTGTGTCCCATGAGGAGACCGGAGATTATAGGCATGCCTGTATGTCCCATGAAGAGACCGAGAATATAGGCATGCCTGTGTGTCCCATAAGGAGACCGGAGATTATAGGCATGCCTGTGTGTCCCATGAAGAGACCGGAGATTATAGGCATGCCTGTGTATCCCATGAAGAGACCAGTGATTATAGGCATGCTTGTGTGTCCCATGAAGAGATCTCAGATTATAAGCATGCCTGTGTGGCCTATGAAGAGATCGGAGATTATAGGCATGCCTATGTGTCCCATGAAGAGACCTCGGATTATACGCATGCCTGTGTGTCCCATGAAGAGACCAGAGATTATAAGCATGCTTGTGTGTCCCATGAAGAGACCTCCGATTATAAGCATGCCTGTGTGTCCCATGAAGAGAACTCGGATTATAGGCATGCCTGTGTGTCCCATGAAGAGACCAGAGATTATAGGCATGCCTGTGTGTCCCATGAAGAGACCTCAGATTATAGGCATGCCTGTGTGTCCCATGAAGAGACCGAAGATTATAGGCATGCCTGTGTGTCCCATGAAGAGACCGAAGATTATAGGCATGCCTGTGTATCCCATGAAGAGATTGGAGATTATAGGCATGCCTGTGTGTCCCATGAAGAGACCTCGGATTATAGGCATGCCTGTGTGTCCCAGGAAGAGACCTCGGATTATAGGCATGCCTGTGTGTCCCATGAAGAGACCAAAGATTATAGGCATGCTTGTGTGTCCCATGAAGAGACCAAAGATTATAGGCATGCCTGTGTGTCCCATGAAGAGACCGGAGTTATAGGTATGCTTGTGTGTCCCATGAAGAGACCTCAGAATATGAGCATGCCTGTGTGTCCCATGAAGAGACCGGAAACTATAGGCATGCCTGTGTATTCCATGGAGAGACCGAGATTATAGGCATGCCTGTGTATCCCATGAAGAGACTGAAGATTATAGGCATGCCTGTGTATCCCATGAAGAGATCGGAGATTATAGGCATGCTTGTATGTCCCATGAGGAAACCTCGGATTATAGGCATGCCTTTGTGTCCCATGAAGAGACCGGAGATTATAGGCATGCCTGTGTGTCCCATGAAGAGACCTCGGATTATAGGCATGCCTGTATGTCCCATGAAGAGACCGAAGATTATAGGCATGCTTGTGTGTCCCATGAAGAGACCGGAGATTATAGGCATGCCTGTGTGCCCCATGAAGAGACTGGCGATTATAGGCATGCCTGTGTGTCCTATGAAGAGAACTCTGATTATAGGCATGCTTGTGTGTCCCATGAAGAGACCTCAGATTATAAGCATGCCTGTGTGTCCCATGAAGAGAACTCTGATTATAGGCATGCCTGTGTGTCCCATGAAGAGACCAGAGATTATAGGCATGCCTGTGTGTCCCATGAAGAGACCTCGGAATATAGGCATGCCTGTGTGTCCCATGAAGAGATCGGAGATTATAGGCATGCCTATGTATCCCATGAAGAGACCGGAGATTATAGGCATGCCTGTGTGTCCCATGAAGAGACCTCGGCTTATAGGCATGCCTGTATGTCCCATGAAGAGACCGGAGATTATAGGCATGCCTGTGTATCCCATGAAGAGACCGGAGATTATAGGCATGCCTGTGTGCCCCATGAAGAGACCGGAGATTATAGGCATGCCTGTGTGTCCCATGAAGAGACCGGAGATTATAGGCATGCCTGTGTGTCCCATGAAGAGACCGGAGATTGTAGGCATGCCTGTGTGTCCCATGAAGATACCAGAGATTATAGGCATGCTTGTGTGTCCCATGAAAAGACCTCAGATTATAAGCATGCCTGTGTGTCCCATGAAGAGATCGGAGATTATCGGCATTACTGTGTGCCCAATAAAGAGACCTCGGATTATAGGGATGCCTTGGTGTCCCATGAAGCGACCTCGGATTATAGGCATGCCTGTGTGTCCCATGAAGAGACCGGAGATTATAGTCATGCCTGTGTCCCATGAAAAGATTGGAGATTATAGGCATGCCTGTGTGTCCCATGAAGAGACTGGAGATTATAGGCATGCCTGTGTGTCCCATGAAGAGACCGGAGATTATAAGCATGCCTGTATGTCCCATGAAGAGACGGGAGATTATAGGCATGCCTCTGTGTCCAATGAAGAGATTGGAGATTATAGGCATGCCTGTGTGTCCCATGAAGAGACCGGAGATTATAGGCATGCTTGTGTGTCCCATGAAAAGATCAGAAACTATAGGCATGCCTGTGTGTCCCATGAAGAGACCAGAGATTATAGGCATGCTTGTGTGTCCCATGAAGAGACCTCAGATTATAAGCATGCCTGTGTGTCCCATGAAGAGATCTCGGATTATAGGCATGCCAGTGTGTCCCATGAAGAGACCAGAGATTATAGGCATGCCTGTGTGTCCCATGAAGAGACCTCAGATTATAGGCATGCCTATGTGTCCCATGAAGAGACCTCGGATTATACGCATGCCTGTGTGTCCCATGAAGAGACCAGAGATTATAAGCATGCTTGTGTGTCCCATGAAGAGACCTCCGATTATAAGCATGCCTGTGTGTCCCATGAAGAGAACTCGGATTATAGGCATGCCTGTGTGTCCCATGAAGAGACCAGAGATTATAGGCATGCCTGTGTGTCCCATGAAGAGACCTCAGATTATAGGCATGCCTGTGTGTCCCATGAAGAGACCGAAGATTATAGGCATGCCTGTGTGTCCCATGAAGAGACCGAAGATTATAGGCATGCCTGTGTATCCCATGAAGAGATTGGAGATTATAGGCATGCCTGTGTGTCCCATGAAGAGACCTCGGATTATAGGCATGCCTGTGTGTCCCAGGAAGAGACCTCGGATTATAGGCATGCCTGTGTGTCCCATGAAGAGACCAAAGATTATAGGCATGCTTGTGTGTCCCATGAAGAGACCAAAGATTATAGGCATGCCTGTGTGTCCCATGAAGAGACCGGAGTTATAGGTATGCTTGTGTGTCCCATGAAGAGACCTCAGAATATGAGCATGCCTGTGTGTCCCATGAAGAGACCGGAAACTATAGGCATGCCTGTGTATTCCATGGAGAGACCGAGATTATAGGCATGCCTGTGTATCCCATGAAGAGACTGAAGATTATAGGCATGCCTGTGTATCCCATGAAGAGATCGGAGATTATAGGCATGCTTGTATGTCCCATGAGGAAACCTCGGATTATAGGCATGCCTTTGTGTCCCATGAAGAGACCGGAGATTATAGGCATGCCTGTGTGTCCCATGAAGAGACCTCGGATTATAGGCATGCCTGTATGTCCCATGAAGAGACCGAAGATTATAGGCATGCTTGTGTGTCCCATGAAGAGACCGGAGATTATAGGCATGCCTGTGTGCCCCATGAAGAGACTGGAGATTATAGGCATGCCTGTGTGTCCTATGAAGAGAACTCTGATTATAGGCATGCTTGTGTGTCCCATGAAGAGACCTCAGATTATAAGCATGCCTGTGTGTCCCATGAAGAGAACTCTGATTATAGGCATGCCTGTGTGTCCCATGAAGAGACCAGAGATTATAGGCATGCCTGTGTGTCCCATGAAGAGACCTCGGAATATAGGCATGCCTGTGTGTCCCATGAAGAGATCGGAGATTATAGGCATGCCTGTGTATCCCATGAAGAGACCGGAGATTATAGGCATGCCTGTGTGTCCCATGAAGAGACCTCGGCTTATAGGCATGCCTGTATGTCCCATGAAGAGACCGGAGATTATAGGCATGCCTGTGTATCCCATGAAGAGACCGGAGATTATAGGCATGCCTGTGTGCCCCATGAAGAGACCGGAGATTATAGGCATGCCTGTGTGTCCCATGAAGAGACCGGAGATTATAGGCATGCCTGTGTGTCCCATGAAGAGACCGGAGATTGTAGGCATGCCTGTGTGTCCCATGAAGATACCAGAGATTATAGGCATGCTTGTGTGTCCCATGAAAAGACCTCAGATTATAAGCATGCCTGTGTGTCCCATGAAGAGATCGGAGATTATCGGCATTACTGTGTGCCCAATAAAGAGACCTCGGAT